>NC_086201.1:7797500-8397500 GCF_035770615.1 Melospiza melodia melodia | reverse complement strand
TGGTGTTTCTCAGGGGGAAGCAAAGTCAGGGATGACTCAAAGGCAGAATTTGGGGGAGGTAAGGAGATGTTATATCCATTTTATCTCTTTGGTAAATGCTTGTTTGACTCATGGGTCGGGAGTCTTTCAGGGCTCAGTGATACCTTGTACATTCAGAGATAACTCCAGGCAAACACAGGCAGACCCCCATGGGGCTGTGGGGTTGGCAGCTGTGTCCACAGAATGACTAACAAATGACTTTGGGGATGTCAGCTTGGCTCAGGTAAAAATTAAATATAAGTTATATTATTTAAATTTATTCCCATTTCAAAATGATGCTTGTCTGTACTAACAGTCTACTTTTATTTGGAGCAATGAAGTTCATTAGGACAGTTGCTTAGGCTGCAAAATCAAGTATTTTGAGGCTGAAAATTGCCAGATTTATGCTTGTCCACGCAACATTAACTATATGTCCAGTGTCTTCAATTATAGCATCCTATTTTATTTCTCTACAGGATACCTGCCTTATTCAGTGTTCAAGAAGTGAAAGGAATCAGAACAACTGAACTGGCCTTTACTATTTGCCTTTTGTCCAACTTTGTTCCTAATATTTCCCATTTCACTTGTTTTATATTCAACTGATCAGCCCCCTGTTGTTAGTCTGGTGACACCAGACTGCCCTTCCACCTGAAGACTTCAGGACTTTTATAAATGATAACATTTCCAAGCCTTCTGCAAATTAAATTCTTCATTTTACAAAGGCATCTAGGTACAAGAAAATGAAATTATATACTTGGACCCACAGGCACCTAGACTCAACCTAGGAATATAGCCTAGATTTTTGGGTTCCTGACCTTCCATTTTAAGAACAAATCTCTTGTCTTATGCCTAGTTACTGATTTTCATTACAAATGGGAATCAGAAATCTATGGTCCCTTTTAATTGATCTGCAGTAAACTGCTGACATCATATTTTATAAAATTTCAGGTAGGGTGTTTGAAACAGGTAGAAGTAATCAATTAGAACCAGCTCTAGATGTGTCTATAAATTACTAAGTGACAAAATCTGAAAGTGAAATATCTTGATATATCCAGCAATATTAGTGAGAGAGGAGGCTTACATGGAAATGATTTTTCTTTTCATAGTAACACCTTGTGAAACTACAAGTTGGAACTTTAAACCCCTATCTTCATCACACTTCCATCTCTCTGCTTTCTTCTGCAGTGAATGCACTTCCCATAAATCCTTAAGAAGAAATTGTACTGTTAATCCCACCTACCAAATTTTGTGTGACTCTGTGGAGGTGAAAGTGGGATTGTGACTGCATTCTACCCCAGCAGCCAGCACAGCTGCTTAGGGTGGGACTGGGAAGGATTTAGATAATAGGACTGCCAGAAGAGCAGGAGGACATAGGTTGACAGCTCTACATGGGATTGTTCATGGTGACAGCCCAGGCTCTGTGCTAAACCAGGTGGATTTCTGCTTGAAAAGTTTAATGTTTCATTAAAGGCATAAAGTACCAAATTTTTGGCCCAGTTGAAAAAGCTTTAAGGGTGAAAATAAAAACATATAATCCTCAAAAAGAACATAATACAATTATATATTAAAAAAAATCTGATAGCACCAAAAAGAAAGGTCTGGCTCTGAGGTGTTGTTAAGACCTTGGATTGTGTTCTTTGCTCAAGAAAAGCTGGTGTAGTCTGAGGAGCAGAGAGAGAAGAGAACAATAGTAGAAGTTGTTCTGGCTCTAATGGAGGCTTGTTTACAGAGTGAAGGATATGTTTACATGTCAGTGTGGAATAAGGCTGCCAAAATTCCTGCCAAAGCATAACCAGCAAAAATAATCCTGCTTGTGTCTTTGGTATTTTCTAAGCCAATTTCTTTACTTAGCATGAAGTCTGCAAGGGGATATCCATTAACATGAAAACCTACTGTGTAATTTAAGAAATAATATTTGTCCTAATCCTTTTTTCCTTCTCTCCCTCCCCCTTCCTGTCTCATCCCTGCTGCAGAATGCTGTAGTTCTACTGAATGCTGATGAGACCACACCAAGCCCAAGCCCAGCCACTCACTATTGACCAGCTAAGCTGGCACCATATCAGCATTTAATACTTCTGACAGGGAGGAGATCGATGGAGAAGGCTAGTCATGATATTGAATTTTCTAGAGAAAATGGAACTTTGTTTCCTTTTAGTTTGTTTTTTAATATATTTATTCAAGTCCTCCTGATTATATTCCCTCCTCACCATAGCAAAGTCTTCCTGTGTTCAATCTTCTCAATCTGTTTTCTGAAGGTGCACATGCAGAGAGAAGCCAAGACCTTCTTTCAGCATGCAGTGAGAGAGATTTATTGTTCATATTTCCTACTATTTCTGTCCACCTGCATGCTTTAGTTGAAATGCTTCTTGATCCAAAAAAGTTTATATGAGACTAGTGGATTCAGAAAGGAAACCAAGCTAGAGAAATACCTGAATGGTGGGTGGCATTTTGTAATTCAATATTTGTGCTCTTTGAGACATGTATACACTACATTTAAGTAAGATCAATCAGTACAGAATTGCTGTTGAGATCATACTAAAGCTAAGAGAAAAAACAGAGAGGCAGTGGTTGCTGTGAAGCAGCAACTGAATACAAGTGTTTGCCTGTGGGTGAAGCAGCTCTTCAATGAAAAATATGGATGTATTAGAGGGAAAAAAAGGCTCTGAGAAATGAGTCCCAGAACTTAGAAGCTGTAAGTATAATCAATAACATGTAAGTGCTGGTATCTTTGAATTATGGAAGCTCTAAAATATATAAAATATGAGTTACAGTTTCTTTGTGCATTAACAAAGAGGCTGAACTCTTCCTTAGACACATTACTTTGGAAAGAGCAATGGCATCCATTTTTTCAGGTACTCCTGTCTAATAACAGTCCCCAGACAGTAGGAGCAGTCACACTACTGCACTGCAATATAAAGTATACTTTAAAACCATTTCCCTGACTGCAGCTGTCAAACACAGCATCAATGTGTCCTGCCTGCTGGCATAAACACATTTCTTAAATTAAATAATAGACATCACACAATTTCGTTGAACTACCTCACTGAAAGATGTGTAGACAATTAACCAAAATGGTAAATTCCATAATCCCAGAATAGTTGATGGTGGAAGGCAAGTCAGGGAATAATCCAATCCTGCTGCCCTTCTGAAAGCAGAGGCAGCTAAAGCAGATTGCTCAGGATCATGTCCAGTCAGGTTTGGAATAGCTGCAAGGATGGACACTTTACAGCCTCTCTGTAAGCCTGTTCCAGAGTATGAGAACCCTCTAAGTGAAAAAGCTTTCTCTTATTTATACAGATATTTGTATTTCATTGTGTGTCCGTTGCCTCTTGTCTGATCACTGGGCACTGCTGAAAAGAGTCTGAGTCCATTTTCTTTACTCTCTCATAAGATGTTATTAATTATGCTTTGCTGAGACCACCCTGAGCATTCCTTTCTCCAGCCTGAACAGCCTCAGCTCTCTCAGCTTCATCTTGTATCTAAAAGCCCTTTTTAGTCCTTGTTGATTGTCTGGATCACCTTATCACAGATTCAGAGCATCACATGTGTGTGTCTGGAGAATCCAGAGCTGGACATAGGACTCCAGATGTGTCTCATCAGGGCTGAGTAGAAGGGAGCCATCACAAGTATGCTCTGCCCAAAATATGGAGTATTGCAATCCAGCCTGTCAAAATAACCCAAAATGTAATCCCCTGGTCTGGAAGTGCAGGAGTGTGGCTTGAATCATTCCATGCTTTTCCTTACTGGTGACTCTGCAGCTGTAAGCATCTCTGAGCATAGTGCAACATTTCATTATCAGAAATGTAGTTTTAGAATGAAATCCAAAGAATTTATTACAGAAAGTTGCCATTAGAGCAGATCTATGTGTGCTGCCTAATGGTGGTGTGCTGCACTGGTCTGTTCAAGGCAGCTGAATTATGCTGAATCTTATCAGAATGAGATGAGAGTATCCACTCCATTCCTAGGTTTTATGATAATTTGTGTCGAGGTCCTCTAAATTAGAAAACAAACAGATAGTTGCTTAAGCAACCTGAATTTCTACCTTAGAGGCAAACACTATAAACCAGATCATCTGTATCTGTTTATATTTTCCCCTTTCCCTGGGTTTTCCCAGGTTTTCCCTTTTCAAGGAAAGCTTAAATGGTGTGCATGACACTGTGGTGCAAAATGCTTCAGTTGCTGCTGAATCAAAGGTACATTTAGCTCTGGCTGAGGCTTATGAAAAACAGTGTTTACCTTGATCTTTATGCACTACTCACTCTCTGTGGCTATGGCTGTTTTGCTTCCTGACAGATTTCTTGCTAGTCGTGTGAGAAATCTATGGCAAATGATTTGCAGGGCTTTCCTTCTAGGTCAGCAGTTTGCAAACACTCTTTCAAAAGTCAATTAAAATGTTCCATTTTCTCATTGGCATGAGGATAGTAAATGGAAGAATTTCAAGGCTAATATGTCTCCCTTTCAGAAACACGTTAGCTTGCACAGCTGTGAGCAGAGGCACTTTATCAGAGATTAGTTTGTTCAGATTTCCTCCTGAAAATTGTTAACAAGGATTCGATTACTGTTGTGGGGAAGGAAGCTGGAAAATAAAGGCAATTGCTGGCTATTTGCTGAAGGAATCAGTTAAAGTAATAGTATCAGTAAAGGGGAGTTGGTGCTGCTTTGGAAGTTCCTATTTGCTTAATTGCAGTCTTTTCCAATGTAGCATCAGGTAAAAATAGAATTCCAATATGTCCTGCACTTCAAGTTGCTTGTGTCTTATCTGTAGTGTATACAGGGGAGATCCAAAACAGGAGAGGAGTGTCTGTGGGGCACTATTGCAATGCTGTGATGGCCGCAGCGAGGGGAGAGAATGATGCATCTGACTCCATTGGTATCAGAAGGCTAATTAATTACTTTATTACACTATATTATTCTACACATCTAAAACTGAATCTGCCAAGCACTCAACCCTGCACATAACACTCACACTGCCCAGAATCTTGTGACTGTCAGCTGGCAGTCCTGACACACAGACACACTTGGCCCTGATAGGCCAAGGGAACAAAACACCATCACTTTGGGTCAACAGTCTCCATATTGCATTCTACTTTGGCACAACACAGGTGCAGCAAATGATAAGAATTGTGTTTTCTTTCTCTGAGGTTCTGAGAATGTGAATCCCAGAAATTTTCTTGGGAAGAATTGTGCCTTGCTTTTCTCTGTGAGGAGAAATGTGGGGCTATGGGACACGTTTCAGCTTGCAGCCACCCCGTGTCCCTGGCAGCCTCCAGAGCTGAACTGCACATGTTTTCATCCACTCACAGCATTGCTGTCAGAGCAATGGCTTCACCCAAAAGTAGTTATTGCTCTGTGCAGCTCTGTGCAGTTTTATTGCTCTGTGCAGCTAATTCAGGCTCAGTTAGTCATGCTGCCCTTTGGTGCACAAACTGTGCTGTTGCTGAAGAAAAGTTTTCATTGAATAGAAAAATGAAGCAACTTGCTGCCTTCGTCTGCCCCTCACTTCAAAGTATGGGACTGCCTCCTGCTTAGCCCAGCTCTTTTCACCCAGATATCAGTGATTTTCACACAGCATTCACAGTCTTGCTATGTTTCACCTCAGGTTGATTATGTTCAGCCTTCCATGGGTATCCCCTGGATTGTTTTCTTCATCAGAGGAATCGTCAAGCTCATCACTTCTTGCTGCTCTGTCTGAACTTGATAATTAGCTCTGCCCTAAGGACTTGTGAGCCTGAGGAGCTCTGCATTGACCAAAGTGGGTTTGCTCGATAGGCTAAGTGCAAATTTTCTGAGTCTTTCCTGGTACCTACCCAACCTAGCTTATCTTTGCATTGAGCTCCCTCATCTATAATTAACACATGTCAGAGAGGAATCTCTGCTATGAAATTTTCTTATGAGGATAAGTTCCTCCCTGAAAATATTTATCAAGTTCTGCTCACCTTGACCATAGTAGTGAATTCCTTTGTTCAATAATTCACAGTCCTGTGAAGGACTCAAAAGTTCAAATAGCATTTTAATCACAGATTGGGTGGGATATGCCATAGGCTTTGTACTTTGAGTCTGTCTTCAGAACAATTAAAGCATTTTTTTCATGGATATGTTTTGATTTTAATTACTCAAAGAAAGTCAGTACTGCCTCAGAATTACTTCTAAATATGTGAAATTTTAGTGCAGGGATATTAATAACCTGACTTTTCCCACTGTGCTTAGTCTCTGCAGCTTTCATTAACTTCAGAGAGACTTGCAGTCACCTTCACTTCCAACCATAATTTTTCAAGCTTTCTTGACTCATCAGTGACAGAGATGGGAGAATGAGTCATGTTTTTTCATTAATGACTGCTGATTTTGAATATATCAAGGCTTTAATTTCCAGAAATCTCACAATATCCCTTTTCTTTTGCCTGTCTTCCTCCCAGCCTCCCACCTAAAAAACACGGTCAAAGATCTTGTTTTGAAAAGTCAGGCTTCTGTATTTCCAGGTTTCAGATTAAAACTGAAAATGCAAAGTTCTGAAAAGCACCTGTCACTCACAAAGGTCCTGGCAATGACCCCTTTCATTAAATTTCATCTCCAGTGTTCCTCAGAATTCACTCTGCCAGGTCTGTGAAGCTGAGTTTAGTGTTTTCATCCCATCCTGCTAAATTGAGAAGAATATTTCTATTGATTCTGAAAGCAGGGGGATTAAGCTCTAGTGCCTGCTTTGCTCCATTGTGCCAGGGAGTGCCTTATAACCAGTTTATAGCATTTGCAGCTGTGGTTTTCTGAGTGAGGATACAATATCTAACTGTTTACATCAGGGGTGACTTTCTGACACAGAGGATTTTATTTTGTTATAAGTGATGCAGTCTTTATGGAAATTAAAATTAATATTTTTTTTTAATATGTGCTGCAGCTGCCTTAGTAAAAGCCAATCAGTTTAAGAACATCTCTCTGACTCACCTGAGCTGGGTGCAGCTGACAGACACCTGCTTTTGGCACAGAGATAGAGCCATAAGGTCATCTGGGTTATCCTCTTCTTCAGTGGCCTGTGCTTGGAGAGCTTGTGCTTACAGTTTTCAATATTCTTCCCATTGAAATAATGTGATATTTGAAGAGCTGCTCTCAAACCAATAGGATTAGGAGCAGTGCTTGCTGTTGTATATTTTCTATTAGACTGAGACTGCTCACTGTGCTGTTTCTCCATTCTGAGTTTCTACAGGCCAAATAATTGAATAGGCAAGAAATTAGTCACTCTAATGGTTATTTTTTGAAGGCTGTGAAAGAGGACCTTTTCTCTGTTTGATTATACATAGCGGTATATATTTTATCCAAACAAAAATTCAACTACAATAATTCCTTGAGGCGAAGGTAAAATCAGACTAAATAGATTTAAACACATAAAACATAAAAATTTACAGTAACACAAAAAGATGTTACTCTGTTTGCAAATATTTGGGAAAAAGAGATCTACAAGCGTGAGTCAGCAGCTGTTATTCTCTACCTTGGGCATGGATTGTCCATCCATGTAGAGGATGTAGAGAGGACTTGGAAGGTGCTGTTCATCCCTGTTCCTTATGTTGTGTGTTCTCCCCAGTGCCATAGGTATAAAATCCTGGGGAGCTGATGGTCCAGGCCATGGCAATGGGGTTTGGTGGACAGAACACTGGGCTGGAGGCCTGGGCACCGTCTCCTTGTAGCCAACAGGAACATTCCTCTGCCTCTTGGGAAAATGAGGCTATGTGAGGCATGCAGCCTTAAAAATGTAAATGTACAATTCTCTCAGCTCAGCACTTGTTGGAATATTCTATGTCCAAGCAAGGGCTGTTGATTTTCCCTGGCTTGGCACCGGGCTGCTGCATCACTGTTTTCCTCAAACCTGTGCCTTTGGAGGCTCCTTCCTCCCAGGTACGTTCCTGTGCACATAATCCATGGAAACACAGAGATCCCAGGGCTCCTCCTTGCTCCTGGGAGTGCCTTAGGCTGCCAGCTTGGTGAATATCAGTGGAAATGAGCACTCCTGGCTTTACACAGCATCCCACGTGCCAGGGCGTGCAGGTGCTGAGCATGCCAAGACCTGGAGTGGGCTGCACCTGCAGGCTCATTGCACCTGCATCATGAGAAGATGTCACCTTTTATTGAAAGCTGTGCTTGAGAAACAGCTGATTAACACCTAAAGACATGGGATGGCAGAGATTGGTGCTTTGCTGTGCTGTAAACTCTCTTTGGGAAAGACAGATTTATCTCGGTTTTGAAATGTTTAGTTCTTCGTTTCTCTTTTTTACATTACATGAGGATGAAAAAATGGGAAAATGATCAGAAAAGTTGCCTGAATATATTTTAATAATAATTTTAACATAAAAAGGGAAAAGTCATAATTTTGTTCAAGTAGTTCATCTCCATTCAGACAATACAGAGGTTATTGCAGAGCTCATGCCTTTGATTTCTTACTTTACTTTGGTTTGTGTACCAACCAATTCTTGTTAAATATTTATGGACAAGATTAAAGACTTTATAAAACTTAGCAGCTGGCAGCTGTCCTCGCCTAAAGGATAATGCAGAGTTTTCATTTTAATTGGATAACTGTGTGACTGAAATATGCAAACCCCAAGGGGAACATGAGAATTGAAATATGTAAAGTATTTTTTTAAAGAAAATGCTCTTTTACATTCTGTACTTTCTTTTTCTCTTGGTAGCTTTTATCTGAATGTGAAGTTGCGATTTCTTTTCTGCTTCTTCCTTTTTAAACTTTTAATTTGAATTGCTTGGTTTTGGTTGTTTTTCCCACTGAAGATGAACTGTTTTGATGGGGTTCCTTCTGTTTGTTACAGGCCAGGCATGGATTAATATGCCTTGTATTCTTTCTTTTGAATTTTTTTTTCTTTCCCTACACTATTTCCATTTTTTTCTGTTCTTAATTAACTACTCCTTTTATATTAGTGGGAATTTTTGTGTTCCACCCCTTGAAGATTATCTATCAACACAATCCTACAGGCCAAGGTCTTCCACATTAGCTGCCTATGCACACACACTCTCCTTGTGTTTGTCAATATTTCACATACACCTTGCAGCTCAGCTAAAAGAAAGGGCAGCTGTAGCTGAGCAAAAACTGAGGATTGTATTTTAACCCTTTTTCCCTCTGGACCTATTGCTTCTGCCTTCCTAAAACTATTTTGTTCAGTATCTTAAGCTGTCCTGTGGCTACTGAAGTCAACAAGGCAGTGTTTATCTCTGCATGAATGTCATCTGCAGAGTGTGGCAATAAAACAGCAACAGTTTCTTTCTTTACCCCTTCATTATTTCTCAAAGATTATGGAGAACGGCCTCACAACCCCAACAATCACTCTCTCAACACCCTCAGTGGGTGTTGTCAGGGTCCATCAATTTCTAGAGGTCACATTCCTGTAGTAGTTCAGTTTCCAGCTCTTCCTTCTCTGATGATGGGGCTGTGTTTGCATCAACGTGGAATTTCGTTCCTAAAGTCTGGCTCCCAACAGTGCTGGCCCAACAGTTCAGCTCAGCTTTGCCACTGAGTTGTGCTGGCTTTAAAATTGCTGCTCATCACTTCATCCAGGACATTGTGACCTAAGCTAAACCAGACATCTACTGTCCCCCTCGAAGGTGTGGGGGAAGCCAGACACTTCCTTGCAGAGCTGGTGCAGAAGAGAGCACACAGGACAGGGAAAGAAGGTAAAGGGTCTGTGGAGTGACACCTGCATGATTCTGCTCAGAACTGTGACTTGGATTTGCATTGCTTAATTGGAAATTAGGCAGGACTGTGGAACTGAAGACTTCCTTCAGATGTGTCTTAAAATGACTCACCAAAGTTGGTAGCTGAAGTCCTTATCAGAGAATAAACCCCCAAATTTGCTTTGTAAATAATAACTTGCCATGTCCCTATGAACCCTGTTTTTTTTTTACTTTCAGTATTACTTCTCTTTCCCTCCTGGCACTTCCAAGCATTGACAGTTTACATTTGACACATAAATGTGTCATTAACGTGACCTGCACAAAGCAGGAGTCTTTGGGGCTGCACTGGAGCAGTTGTACCTTTGTGCATTTTTTATGTGTTTTTTTGCCTTCCAGCAACAAGAAAGGATAAGGCGTTTTTAAATTTTATTTAAGGATGTAATTATTTCCCAGGCTTGTTTCCTAAAATGACATGGTTGCCTTGCATTTGTTAAGAAATGAGTACTGATAGGAATATTATCATGAAGAAACATCTAATTAAAATACCTTTTTTTTAATTTGTTCCTTCATCTCTGTAACAGATAACAAGAATCAACATATGATATTATTCTAATTATGATTTATTTTAATAAATTACATAAAAATTGTATAAAATCTCTTTAGTTCAATTTGTATTCTTTGAATACATAGGGGACTCTTGTTAGAAGTGCAAACAAGTTTAACTGATCTTTTGGAAATATAATACTCTTATTCATTGCTGTATTATTAATATATCTTTTTCTTCTTAAATGTTGGGTTGGCATCTGTAACACCAAAATTCTTAGTTGGATTTGAGGCTCTTCAAAAGCTGTTAAGACAGCTCAGCCAGGGTTTGCATAGAACAGATCAGAGTGGTCAGAGTGCACCAGGGAGCACTTCTCTGCCTTTTGTGCTTCTGGAGGAACACTGACCTCAGGGTTTAGAGGTACACTGGGATTATGTCCTTCCCTTCTGCAGAAGAACTTTAAAATTTTAAGTGTGGTGCTTAAGTCCCCTCTCTGTCATCCTGTCTGGTGTGTGGGCCAGTAATTTCCATTTTCACCCATCTTTGTTTTAACTGGGATCAAATTCCACTCTGTGTGGAGATTCAGGCACAGAAACTTCTGGGTTAACTCTTGAAAGGATTTAATGTCAGCCGTTTCAAATAGGGACTGTTGGCATATACATTAAATGGACATTATACATGCAGATTAGATGCAATTGTATGTGTCTTGTACACTAAATGTCTTGTACACTTTATATGAACTCTGTGATGGCATCTCTAATATCTTATTTTTTAAAAAAGGCCTGTCATCATCATTTTCTCATCTTTTTTCTGCCACCCAAGCGTTGCTGAGATGCATCCTCACCCCAGTTTTCTTCTTTTCTAATAGAATTTCTGTGACTGAACAAACATATTGAAAGAAGAAGAAGGTAAGTTATACCCCCAATTTTTTATTCTCATAATCTCATTAGTGCTTCAAGTAATGTCACCCAGCAAGAGTCCCATTCTTACTCTGCTAATTCACTTTCTGTGTCAGGTCTGTGAGGAAGATAAGGGAGTTATGTTTACTGAAGTGAGTTTTCTATTAACTCTTCTGCTTGGTGTTTTGGATATATAATATTTGGCAGTTTTACTGCTATCTCTTGTCATATGATAAAAAAATGTTTGTTGTATGTAGCTTCTGCAATCTCTTACATACTGGACATCTAATCTAGATGTGACAAAGTGATGAGGAAAGGATATCAGAAGTAATATCTGCCCTTATGATGTTCCATTCTGGTTTTGTTCTGTTTGTCAGAGTTCTTGGGTTGCCCCTCTGTGTGAGAATGCAGGAATAGAGGGCAGAAATCCTTTCTATTGCATTTTGGGAGACTTTCCCTGGGGTGCATGGACTAGAGAAGTGTGCATCTCAACAATATCTAAGCTTGGTTTTGGATCATGCTTGTGACATCACCACCCCCAACCCCCTTTTTTTAAACTCTTTTCTTTTGGAAGTTTTAAACAGAAAAAAAATTAAGGAAAATGTTGAAAAACACTGCTAAAAAGTTTAAAACATTGGTGATTTTTTTACCCTCAGTTGTGTCTAGTTTAGTCTTCACAATTCACATAAAGAGGAGGAACTCTGCAAGACCAAGAGAAGCAGGGAAAAGCAGAATATTTGGTTTCTTGGAAATGTTATAGAAACCCATTGGCTCTGCATAAGCCTTACATGAATTAAAAAAGAGATTTAGTGTTTACTTTGTTGCTGCAAGCAAAATCTCTGTATTACTTTGACTCACATGAGTTACACCAAGGACTGTAATACACTGGTGAACTGAAAATTGTAGTTAAGCGTTCTGTGGAGGAATCTGCTTTGCTTGAGGATGCTTGAGGAAGGTGTATTATAAAGGTCTCTGAGGTACAGAGTGGTAACTCACAGTGAAAGGGATTTGTGGGTGCTTTGCCGAAAGAAGAGGTGGTACTGATTAACTGCAATTGCTCTTGACCCAGCCTCTCTCCAAGGCCTCTGGTTCAGCCCCTGAAGGACATCACTTTTATCCTGAGGGACATCTTTGTTCCAGTCCTGTTCTCAAGACTCATTAACCCAGCAGCTTGCAGGACTTGGTGCCAGCTTGTCAAGATCTAACAACAGATCGTCTTCTGCCCTGCCATTGCCTTCCAGCTGCCATCTGTATCTGCACTTCCCATCTTGGCTGCACCCCACCTTTGCAAACTGACTTGTGGTTTCAGAGCCACTGAGCAATATTCAAACCAGGAAAGAATCCCTGATACACAGCTTTCCCCCCTGCTTTCACCAGTTCCCTTCTTCAAGGTGAGTACAGAAAGCTTTTCAGAGAGGAGCTGTGTGCGTGTGAATTGTCATCTCTGAGGACAGCTCTCTGCAGTTCAGCAGGAATTGGGAATTTTGTGAGAAAAACAGATCCAGGGCTGTTGCAAACAGCTCTGGTTTTGAGCTGTGCAGTGGAATGTACTTTGAGAAGAGAAATTCCAGCACTGCATGGATGGGTTACATGCAACAGGGAATGACAGCATCCCCTCACTCAGGGAGTCGAGGAAGGGAGATGTGACCAAAGGAGAAATAATGAAATATTAGGGAGATTTCTCATAAAAGAAAAGAGAAAGGAAAGAAAAATGGGAAACAAAAAACAAAACAAAACAAACCACAAACAACCCCCAAAAACAAAACAAAATAAATAAAAAACCCACCAAAAAACAACCCCAAAGTGGAGGGATAAGAATTCCAGAGTTGGCCGAAATATAACAAAGCCTCATAAGAAAATGCAGAATAGGGAGACAGAAGTGGATCAGTGGATTGAAAAGCCCCCACATCTTGGGGAGCCTGTTTATCTGCCATACAACCTTCAGCCTACAAGAAACCTCCCTACTGCTGAAAGGAGAGGCATTGGAGCTTACATGGCCCACAGCAAGATTTCAATGGCATTGATATTAAGTGGGTCAAAGGAAAGAAAAGAAGGTGGATTTGCTTTTGTCATTAAAATTCTTACAAATGTACTTTAGTTTTCTCTCAACTCTCAGCTTTTGTTTTTTTTTTTTTTTTTTGTTTTGTTTTTTTTTTTTTTTTTGGTTTTTTTTTTTTTTTTTTTTTCATTTTTTACATTTAGGATTTAATTATCAGGCAAATTTAGCATATTTCTTTTTTTCTGATCACTTGTATGGAAAAGCAGGACCTACTTTTTGACTTTCAAGCCTTCACAGTGAATCTTCCTCAGGGCTCAAGGAAACTTGAAAAAGTGATTACTTTTCCCTTCTCACCCTTCTTTCCCTACCCTGAAATTTCAGTAGGCTTTTGTCACTGTACATTCAGATTGAAAATGAAAAAAGCAATTAGAAGAAATACAGCACATTCCCTTGGGTCCCCACAACCCTATTTATCTGCAGCCTTTGGCCTTAATAGCAGAAGCCCAATATCTGCTTTCTGCCATAGCTTCCAAGGATGTTTATGCATAATAGCACTGGCATGGGGAAACTTCTGAGATGAGGAGGGAACTATGACTAAAGACCCTCCTAAGGCATTTGCCTTGAAAAGCAAGCTCAGTTTGAAGTATCTAGTTGCTCACAGTTGGAATAGCTACACTTAAACTGCATAGCATGAATTTAATGAAACTTTTTTTTTTTTTTGTCAGAATACATGGCTGTAGGACAGCTCAATTTTTGCTACTCCCAAGTGATGTTTTATGAGTATCTCATATTTCTTAAGTGGGCAGTAGAAAGTGTTCCAAGTGCTTTGAAGATTGAAACAAAGACACACTGTTAATATCAAAGGCAATATCAGAAAAAATAAACACAAGCAAACAGAAGAATACATCCATTTTGGACTTTGCTCTACTGGACAGTTGTTTTACATCAGGGAATTTTTTTGTCCTGAAAGCTGAAGTAAAACAAAAGAGTAAGTAGCAGATTGATGATGAGACATTCCTTCTATGGACAGTAAAAGGCAGAAGCAGAAAACCAGAACATGGAGTTAGAAGTGTCTTTATCATCCCCCAAAGGGTCTGTGGGGAAGAGTGTGGGATTTAGAGAACATTGTTTTTATCTGTTATCTCTCTCTTCCTGGGAGCCATATGCCCAGTTCATGAATATTTCCAATTGTATTTCTCAGGTGTGCAATCCAGTGGGAGTACAGAGACTGAGAATGTGCTTCACTTTTCCTCCCTATCCTTGTCTGATAGGATTAAGCAGAGGCTGGTGAGATTTACTTTTCCCTCTTTTATGTCTCCTGGAGAAGGCAAGGTCTGAGGAAAGCCACAAGCCACAGTTTAGCTGAGCTGTGGGGGCCTTATTCCCTGTTTTAATCTTTTGGATCCACCAAGGGTTAGACAATTATCTGGCATAACCAAAGCAGGGCTCAGGCAGTCCAGATGGAAGTTGGCTTCTTGAATGTAAACTCTCTCAATACTCCACTGGCCATTAGGTAGCTTCTTCAAAGAAAGCATCTTTCTGTAGAAGTATCTTTGCCAGGAGCTTTTCTCCTAGTAGGATTTATCCCTCTTCTTAATCCTTGCTGGTGGCAGACTGAAAAGGCTTGCTATAGATTAAGCATTTCACTGATAACTTTGAAGTCTGCAAGATAAAATTCATCTTCCTTCATCATCCATTCCAGATGAGGAAATTAGATTTTCTTCCTAATGATGCCGTGCTTTCTAATTTCTCTCTCTGGCAGTCCAGACTCCCAGTCAAGAGACAGACCAGTTCTATGTAGATGTGGAAGAGATTCCCTGCTGCAGAAACAGGAACAAAATAATTGCAAGGCGGAGAAAGCACCTTAAAATCTTAATCTGTGGATTGGAATGCTAAAAGAGTTCTGAAAAGATCTGTCATGATTTGTTTGTAAGAGAGCCTGGCTGAATTTCTATTTTGTGGCAGCTTGTCTGTTCAGTCTCACCAGGTGATTTTTCTTGCACAATGAATTATCCTAACCAGGGGTCCAAGGTGGTCTGCTATAGCCTTGAAGGTTTTTCTGCTGGACAGATTTGCTCTTGGCAGCTGCACTGGCTGTATTAAAGTTGTTTGGGTAGGTGTGTGTGTGATGTGTGCTGAGGTACTTTGCAAATCTCCAGGGGGAGCACTGTCTCAGACATCTTTTATGGAAAATCTTTTCCTTAGGATTTTTCCACCTGAGAAGCTGAGCGGCCTCAGGAACAAAATGTAAACAATGGTTATCTGCTGCTGTGGAATGCAACAGGTGCACCTGTGATTGGTCTCATGTGGTTGTTTCTAATTAATGGCCAATCAAAGTGAGCTGGCTCGGACTCTCTGTCCGAGACAGAAGCTTTTGTTATCACTCTTTCTTATTCTATTCTTAGCCAGCCTTCTGATGAAATCCTGTCTTCTATTCTTTTAGTATAGTTTTAATGTAATATATATAATAAAATAATAAATAAAGCCTTCTGAAACATGGAGTCAGATCCTTGTCTCTTCCCTCATCCTGGGACCCCTGTGAACACGGTCACAGAGCCCTGTTTGTGTGATTTTATGGGATTTCTCAGCAGACCATGTGTATAACCCTGGCAGCACTGTGGCTTGGGCACATGCCCTCGCTGCTCCTCTTCCTCCCCAGCTGGGCTGCCTGCCTGCAGGGCTTGGTCCCAGCCTGACAGAGTTAGCAGGGCTGTTGAACTGACATTTATCCTCCCCCCAAGCAGTCGGGGAAGAGGCAGGGATGAGGTTATAGATTTTGTTTGCTGCTGGAGCCCTGGCAGCTTGGCAGGAGATGAGGTCGGTATCAGGATCAGAGAGCTGTAAAGCACCTGTCAGGAGGAAGAGCTAGGAGAGGGATTATGACTGTGATGAAGTGAGGATTATAACACTACCTGTTATTTGTGACTGTGCCTTATGACAGGATGCAGCTCTGTGAAGGCTAAAAAGAAAATATATAGCCAGGAATGTGTGCTGGGGTGTAGATCCTCACATTCTCTCTTCAAAATCATTGCATGGGGGTGTCAGAAGACGTCATTTTAACCCAGCAGAGAGGCAAAGTTGCAGCTGGGTGATTCCCTTCCTCCTTGAGCATCATATTTTTTGTTTTGCTGCAACAAATAAAGCAGCAGGCTGGAGCTAATGAGAGGCTACTGGAAAGCAGCATGTGAATAATGTAAATGTCTTAGCATGATAAGATGATGTATTTTCATTAGGTTGGAGCAGCATTGACAGGGCAGCTGAAGGGCCCTTTGGCAATATGAAGGCTAATTACTTGCCATGAAGAAACGAAAACTTGTCAAGTGGGAGCTCTGTCATTGCTCAGTTCAATAAATCAAGGCAATAAATCATGCTCAACAGAGTCCTTGTGCCATTTTAGGATATCCAAAACGTGTGTGGGAGTGAAGAAACCAAACACTGAAACAAAGTGTCATCTCAAAAAGGAGCCGATTTTATACAGTTTATGAAAAAATTATAACCACACTTGGTTTTTACTGGGAATTTTTGAGTAATGCATATGCAGTGATTGAGGTGGAGAATGGTGAGGAGGGTGCATCTGTAGATTAGTGAAAAGGGAAAATGGACATACAGTGAAAGAAGTTTATGTTTTTCTTAGGTGCTCAGGATAAGAACTTTAAACATGCTCCTTGATTCTGGCTCCTCACTGTGTACCCTCCAGATTAGCTAGTCAGGAGTGCTTCCAGAGGCAGAAATAGCACCTCTGGATAAACTGGTGGTCAGGGGGCAGTGGTGCCTCTGTTTCCTGGTTGCCTTCTGGACCAGGAGATCACAGAATTTCCCTGAGCTCAGCACTGAGCTGTTCCAGCTCCGCTGCTGACCTTGCCCACCTGGGTAACACTGCTGCTCTTGTGCTACAGCCTTTGGTAAAATGAAGGAAAAAACACAAACCCAATTTGTAAACTTACCCAAAACCTAAATATTAAGATACTTCATAAAAATTAGTAGTTAAACCTTCTTTGTTGTTGTTTTTATTGTAAAAGAGGTTATTAAACCAGGACACCTAAATTAGCTTCACTAGTGTCACAGAGCTGGATTAGATTCAGACTGGAAGAGGTTTCTGTTACTGCTCTGGGCTTGTTCCATGGTCTGATTTGCAATTGCAAATGTCCTCTGGGGAGAGCTGAAGAAGTCCTTTTTGATCCCTCTGAGGTGGTCAGATTCTGCTGTGTCTGCCTGTTAGTTTCTAATTGAAACACACAATTTAGGAGTTCAAAGAGGAATGTTACTCTTGCTTGGTTTTGGCTTTTATTTTTATATTTGCTCTGAACAAATACTTTATTCGGTATTGTTTTCCCTTTCAGTGATCACAACAATTTAATTTCCTCACAAATTATGAGTATAATTAGTATGTGGCACTCTTCTACTTCTGTGGTAATTTATTTGCTTAAAAAATTTGTTACAGCTGGAGATGAGAGGATCTGGAATTAAAAGTATGTAAAAGCTGTGACTTTCAAGAATGGCTTAGATTCAAGAAAAGTTTCTTTCTCCTTATGCATTTAGTTTAAAATATTATAAATATTATCTCTTTCCCTACTGCAAATGAAGTGACTGTGGAGATTCCCATTCTATTTTTTAAGGGTGGTGTGATAGCTGTCAAGTAAGATCTTTGTGTTATTGTGTTGGGAAATGCCCACAGCTGTCCAATGCCACACAATCCCTTCCTCCTTCCTGGGTAGGGGGTCCAGAGAATAGGCTGGAGAAGAGGAATGTTGGTGACAGCAACAGACATAGAACTGGAAAGCAGGATCCTATGGAAAGGGGATCTGCATGGAGCAGAACAAACATCCAGAGGAGTTCATACATAAGGAAATACCCAACATACTGATAATGACCTGAAGGTACCACCAGAAAAATCTATATCATGAGTATTAGCTGAAATTTCTGAGATAAGACTGTTCATCCCTTTTTGTTTCTGGGACAAAAGGCTGAAGTGTTGTAACTAAATGCAATGTTAGAAATTCTGCATTGAGGTTATTTTGCCAAGACTAGCATAACATGGCCTAGGAGATACATCCAGTTGGTCAACTTTCAATGTTTGAAATAACAAGGTTTCTGCTGCTGAGACAAAAGCATAAAGGTGTTTTGGTAACTAGCACTACAGAATTGCAACAAGAAGTATTAGGTCTAATTTAGCCCTTCTGTAAAACCAGGAAGAATGACAAATGTTTTTGTGGAGATGTGTTTAGTTTATTGTGATACAACTGTAGTTGTGGAACAGGAAAAAAAAATCCTTGTGAAATTCCCTTATCTTTACTGGGTAGCTCATTAAAATCTCATTAATGGAATAGTTCAAGTTTTGTCAAGTTCCTTGAGGCAATTCTTTTTATGGAGATAGCAATTTTTTTGCTAGCAACTGAAAGGTGAATTACCCTTGGGCAAAGCATGGAAATGCCCTAAGATCTTTTCACAGTGAAAAGATTGTATTAGTGGTGAGGTTTCGTTCTTCTCTGCTCCTTTTCTTAAAATTAAATTGTAGGTAAGGAATTTTAAAAGCATTGGCATATATCATATTACAGAGAGTCAATCAGCAGTTCTATGATAAACTTCCATTTTTAGGTTGGGTTGTATAAAATCTCATTTTAGGCTGATAGCAGTAAAATAGGTTGGAAACCATGCTGCAGAAGAGCTGTGGCATATTTATCTCATGTTTCAAAATCACTTCTCAGAAACTGAAGGCCTGTATTTAGGTCATCAGTAAGGTCTGAGTGTAAGGCTTTTGTAACCAAAAATGACAGTTCCTAGCATAGGGAACAAAAGCCTGATGGGCTGGGGCTAGAAAAAGAGGACTTGCAGGATCCCATTTTCAGAGTATTTTAGCTCCTGATTCAGGTGAAACCAATGGAAGGCATCCATGTAAATACCTGCAGAGTAGTGAGTTTCAGGTATGGCAAAGCCTGTGCTAATATGGATATCCTTGTACAGATCCCAGTGCCTGCAGAAGGTTCAGGAATGCTGAGTTAAACACGGTAAAAGGGGACCAGCTTCAAGTGCTGTCTGACCTAGATGGACACAGAATTTGGTGTCTTCCAGTCTTGGACTCAGACCTGAAAAAGGATCTGGGGAAGGGTTTCATAAGGCTGCTAAGCCAATGTCTTAGTTCAAAATGTGCCTCCTGAACAGCATTTATGCTTAGGGAGGTGCACTGGCTTTCTGTGGGATAAGGCCAGTGTCAGAGCAGGGTGTGTGAGAAGCACACAGCTAAAACACAGGAGGAGATGGTGGAGCTGGATTTCAACTCTGAGACAGGAATCCTGCAGTCTGGATTTATTCATGGGAGCCAGTGCAGACACAATGCTGACTGGTAACCACATGTCCTCTGAGCAGAGAGAGACATAGCTCTTCCAGGATTTTCCTGGGAAGCTGTAAGAAACTTAGAGAAAAGAATTAAAACAATTATTATCTCTCTTTCTGTAGCCATTGTTTATAGATATATACACTCTCCAGAGTGTGCTATTCATAGTTCACCAATAATGTGAGAGCTTTTTACTTGGAGACCAATTAAGTCTCACCTTAGCGAGCTACATTATCAAAGGACCTGCTACTTTCATTAAACTGCCTTTTGCCTTCTAATCCACCTGGTGTCTCTCATTCCATCCCTGACTCACCAGCTACAGTGCTGCACTGTGTTTTGTACCCCATTACTGTGTGACCTGCCTTTCCTGCCAAGGAAGAAGAGAGGGCAGGAGCCTTATGATGTCCTGCACCAGCTGTACCCACCAGGAAATCAGCAGATCTCCCTTTGCATGCAGAGAAGTGTTTAATGTGTTCTCCTCTTGCCAGGAGAGCACTGTAACCACAGCATTTCAGAGGAATCCTCCCTCTCAGCCTCCCCTGCTGGAGCCCTGCTGGTGTTCAGTGAGAATCTGGCCGTGCTGGGGTGGTGATGAAGAGCAGCCCTCTCCATCTCTCTAACCCTGGGGTGGGCAGGGGAAGAAAGGAGCTTTCTGAGTCTGACACAATGCCCTGATCCAGCCTTTGAAAATCCCAGCCTGGGCTGCTTTTGCTCACTCAGGCTTTCACCTTCCATCTGGGACCACAAATACTGCTTGAGATGGAAGACCTTGACATGTGGGCAAAGCTGCTCACCAGGAAACTTCAGGACTTCCCATTTGTTTCACAGGGACCATCATGCTGCTATGAAACAGTAATAAAGAAAAACCTGGATCGATTATCTAAAGAAGAAAGATCTATTATCTCTGAGATGTTATTAATCCCAGCTCATCCAGTCTAAATATATTTCAAACTGATTAATATTCTGAGCTGTAGCTGTAGGGGCATTCTGTACCCCTCTCAAGCTTTCCATTTATAAGCAGGCTAAATTTGCATCCAGAGAGCGCAGTTTGAAGGTAGGTGATTTTCCAGTGCTAACAACAATTTTGTACCTGGTTTGCATGCACAACACTGTACACAACCCAGCCAATCAATGCTGATTACTGAGAAGCAGGAAAAGAGAAATCTGATAACATTTGAAACCACTTTCAGAAATGAATCCTCAGGACTTCTTAACAAAATCTGCATAAAAGACATTATTTTCTCCTATGTAGGCTATGTATTAGCTAAATTTTTTATGTTGTGTTTTTGGTAGTCTCTGATGTACAGGCATCCATCTCCACACAATATTCCCTCTAGCTCACATCCTGGGAAGTTCAGGAGATCAGCAGGGCCCTCGTGTCTCTGATCACTCTCAGTGGATGTAAGTGCAAATGCAGCAAGGACAATGAGATATGAGCTGCTTTTTCCATTGCAGGCTTCATTGATCCCTCTGTAGCGAGAAGGTTTTAGAAGTCAAGAACCCTTTTTTAAAAATTTTATTTATTTATTTATTTTTAGCAAATAGATTTGATCAAACAGTTGAGGAGGTAAAGTAGAAAAAGCTTTAGAGAATGTCTGGAAGGGAGCTTAAGATATGGGCCTTTCATTCTTTTGAGCAAGGTAGATTTGGGGAAGAGGAATCAGTTTTTCTGGTTTTTTTCCTCATAGGTAGTTCTAAAGTCCCTCAGTCCTTTGTGCCTTGTATCAAGAGAAGTTGGGCTTTTTTCCCCCCATTCTTGGAGTCATTGAGTGGAAGGGCTTACTTGGGGAATATGAATACATATTTATCAATAATTTCCATAACACACAATTACTGTTTGGAGTGTGGATGGATAAAAAAACGATTTCTCTTTATGGTAAAAAAAATAAAAAGGCACAAATCCCGATCTTCTGCTCTTTGCAAATAAGGTTACACATGTGTCTTGGGATCCCTCTAACTGCTCTGCCATATTAATGATTAAATTATTATTTTTATACATTCTAGTAAGGGGTCCCAAGGAGCTCTATAGAAATGTAAAGAAATGGTCCTTGGGTATCTTGCTGTCTAAAGCTGGCTGTGAGTCTTAACTTCCCACACTTAAAAAAAGATTTTGCTTATGTTTGGTCCAGAGCTGCAATCCAGAAAAAATGAGAAAAAGGCTTATAAATGACACCTGACAGATTTCATTTTTTAAAATGAAATGTGTTCCCTGTGATCTCCAAGATATTAGAACCAAAAGCCATGTAATTTGTCTCACTTTAGGTGAAACCTCACTCTCCAAAAAGCACCTGGGCTGCTGAATAATTGGATCTTATGACTACACACTTGCAAATATGGGTTTTGGTAGGGCTTGAGACTTTGGAATTTTATTTAATATCATCATCTTGGAACAGAAGGCTTGTAATTTTAAAGATCAAATATTTTGAGACAGAGAAACTAGATCTGTGAAATGCCAAGCACTGCCTTGACCCTAAATTCTTTGATTTACAGTGGGATTCATAATGCTTCTGGTTCCTTGGGAGCAATATTTTAAATGTTTCCAAGTTGAATGTACTCCAAAGTTGAAAAGTCTGACCCAGGTTTCCAGTAGAAAAGCTTTATAAAATTTGCAAATCTAAGCCTTCACCATGAAACATAATTTTTTTAGAACTAATTGTCCTTTTTCAACAGAAGTCTGTGTCATCATAAGGCTTTGACTGCTTGTAGTCATAACACTGTGAAAGGTGACAGACAGTAGTGTGGGAAATTACTTCTTTTAGAAAGAAATAGCATTTAAACTGAGCAGAAACCATTCCAGCTGCATGAAAGAGTGCTCAGAATCTCTGAAAAGAAAGCCATTTGGGTTTAGGGTCTTCATTATCTTCCTGGCTGCAGCATTAGAAAAATGACCAATGATTTCTAAAACACTGAGATTTTTATTCTGTTGTGGTCAATTATATTTCTTATTCTTTCTTTTTTTTCTTTCCTTCTTTAATATTCAGAGTCATTTATCTCTGACTCATGTCCAAATCCCTCATTATTTCATTGCCTGGCTTACTTCCAGAACAGCATGGACTCACAAAACTTTGTGCTTCATGATGATACAGGGTAACTATTAAATTCCAGTGCCTGGTAAAATAGCAGCTCAGTGACAAAACTGAAATTTATTAAATTGCCTTTTGGTTTTATTCTTCTACAATGATTCCCATGTTTGGAATACAGTGTAAATAGTTTTAATATAAATGATGACATTATTTTTTAAAATGTATTGTGATTTTTATTATACAGAGGAAGGTCTGAAATCCTCATTGTCTGTCTCTTCTTTACATTCCTTACTCCAAGTAAAGGTAAATGACTCCTAGGAGTCTGTCACTTGATCACGGAGTATTCTGTTGTCTTAGATATAATAAGGTGCTGCCTTCTGAAAATTCCTTTGCAAAGTATGCAGAATGCTGCATGGGGGGAATTGAATTGCAAAAAAAAAAATAAAAAAAAAAATAACACCAACAACCTGTTCTGCTGAAATTCTAGGCAATACTGAAATGCCATAAAGCAGTTTGGGGAAGATATTGTACCTTGGACAGCCTTGGGTCCTTATCCTAATTAAGCTGCATTCCCTCCAGGAGGAGGCACCAAGGTGTTTAATGAGCCCTTAACTCCCCTGTGCTGAGCAGCCTGTGCTGTGCTGCCACACGACCTCCAAATCCAGATAACTCTCTGAAAAGCTAAAGGGAATTACATGTATGGAAGGTAATGCATTAGAGACACCAGAAATCACAGTTCTGTTCCTCTTCAGGTTGTCTCAAATAAGTGTGAGACCTTGCCATTGTAACCCCACAGTACCAGAGGCAATGCTGTATCACTGCCTGCTCTGGATTCTGCCACTGCTGAAGCACAGAGATAATAAGTAATTATACTAATTGAGAGGGGAGCAAGGTGCTCACCAACTCTGCACCTGAGAGAGCCAAGTTTAATGCACCTAGCAGAAGGGTGACCTTTTTAGTCTGCTTCAAGACACACTAAGCAAAGGTATTTAAATTTGTGCTCTTGGAAGACCAAAATAAACAGGAATTTCAGAAACTAGTTACTGATGGGGAAGGATGGAAAATGTAATAGTAGACTGAAATAATTTATTCCCTGATACATATATGCAGACTAACAGGCACCCTGGCATTATAATTAGTAATGCTGAGGAAGTCTCTGACTTTTTCCAGTGGTGTTCTTCCTTTCATAATTGTCAGCTCAGGTGGGGCACTGATACATAGTGATGATAATGACATTAACTTGTTCTTGAAAGAAATTGAAAATGGCACTGCTAATAATGCCTGAACTGCTGCAGCATCTCTGCAAATTACGAGTGGTTCAGCAGCATTGGAGAAAGATGTAAATTGAATGAGGTCCCATATATCTCAATATCAAAGGCATATGATATTTGTCTATTTTACTGATTGCTAAATGTTAAAACCTTGGAGTTGGAAGAAAAATTGCCCCTTGGAGAGGGCTATAACAAAACACAACTTAATCACTGAATCTGGCCCTGTAAACAGAGGGAAATTTCACTGAATTTCTACAAAAGCAACATAGGCCAATGAAAAATTATCAGTGCTAAACAGAGCAGTAGTTTGGTTATGGATGCAGAAGAATTGGAAAATATTGGTTTATAGACAGGGCAATCAGTAAATTTAATAAGTCACTCCTGTAGTTAGTCAAAGTAATTAACACAAGGGCATATAGGGCAACTTGAGCCAGCAGACTCTGGCACTGGAATAAGTGACTGTAAGAGAGCCATTAGCTCATGATTAAGTAGTTTATCACCAGAAGTCAGCTTATGTAGTCATAAGTACTTATTTATAACTATTTCTGACTGGTGCTGGGGTTACACAGGGCATTGCACTGCCTGGGGAAATGGAATACACTCTGTTTCATATGGGAACGTTTTCTGCTTTGCTTGTTTCAAGCCAACAGGAAGTTTTCACATTCCTGATGAAATGGGGTGTGTTGCTAGCAAAAAGGAAAGAATGTCCTCTGGTGATCAGGTAGGAGGGCAGCAAAATTCACAGGCAACATTTTCATTTCTAGGTTTGTGTTTTAGAGCTGAGGTCAACAAGACAAGACAGAGGGCAGGAATGTGTTTCCAGGCTGGTGTCTGGAAAAAGGCTCTGCATATTCTGAGAAAGAAAAGTTGCTTGAATGAGCATGTTTTACCACTAGAGATACAGCTGGTATATGACTGGGATATAGCAAGGATGGTGTCTCCAGAGATGATGACATCAAAACCCTTTAAACGGGTTAGAGAAGTCTGAGTGCAGTCTTTGAATGTAGGGAACCTGTTCTGAACTTCAGCAGTTTCACTGAACTGAACTTGAGTAAGATCATACAGGTTTTGCCAGATGAGTTTGTGAAGAAAAGAACACAACTAAGGTATATCAGCAGAATCCCTCTTTGTTAAACTTCAGTCTAACCTGTCATCCATTCTGCAAAGATGAAAAAACATTCTCTGATAAAACCAAGTTCACAGTGCCAACTTGCTCCTGGAAGGTGGAAAATCTGGAAGAAAAAGAACATGTTAATGTTCCTTGTCCCAATTTTCTTTCCTTCTGAAAATGCCACCTGTAACTTGAATGGCTATAAATTCCACTGCAAGAGCAACCTTTCCTTTAGTTTTAAATGAAAATAAACAGTATTACTCAGAATTTCCCAGACTGATGGGATTATTGTTGCACTACTTTATATTGTTATGGGGAAAGAAAGAGATTCCTGAGAGCAGAGCTCATTCACAGAAACACACCTGAGAATTTGTCCCACTTCTTGTTCCTGTCCAGTATAATATCTGTGAATTGTCATTTCCTCTGAATTTTAGTGCTCAGATATCTCTGCTCAACCAATATGAGTCATATCAAAATGCAGTGACTCAGTTGTACACCACAGCTGGGTGTGGATCATGGGGAGATTTGTGTGGATCTACTTAGAAACGGCCAGTCAGTTAGAAGGATTTAAAAGAGAATGAGAAAATGGGAAGAAGTGAAGGCAGCAGGTAGATCAAGATAAAATTGTAGAACAAATGGATAAAGAAAGCTAAAAATAAGAATGGAAGTTGGCAAGAAATATCTTGACTTTACCAAGTATTTGGCTGTGGCAGTTTTAATAAAACTACATAAGAGACCACATGGGGGCAGGGCTAAATCAAAGATAATATCTCTGTGAATATTCCTAGTATTTATGTTAAAATGGACATTTTATGTGAATAGACCTCACTGCTACTGACTCATGGTGCAGGTAAGGGGTAAGTAAAATCATATGTAAACATAGATGGATCACTGATGACATCTAAAATATCTGGCCTCTAATAATGAGCTTTGTTTGATTAGAGTTCCTCTCTGAAAGCCCTACAGGATTTTTTTCAGTGTGTCATGTGCTCTATTGACCAGTCTCTGTGCAGTG
Organism: Melospiza melodia melodia; assembly: GCF_035770615.1. Taxonomy (NCBI): domain Eukaryota; kingdom Metazoa; phylum Chordata; class Aves; order Passeriformes; family Passerellidae; genus Melospiza; species Melospiza melodia. The sequence goes on along the minus strand of NC_086201.1, from coordinate 8,371,626 downwards.
TAGGACACACAGATGGTATTTGTTGCCTAGTGTTGGCTGGCCAGAAAAATGGCTGATAGATATCATCAAATTATCTTTCCATAGCCCAGTGGAAGTTCATGGTATACACGTCACCAAAAACTTTACTTTGATATGGTGTGAGAATAGAAAGGAAATATCTAAATTGATAGGACATACATTAGCAATCACAGATTTGTGAAGTCCTAGAAATTGAGTCCTCAGTACTGAAATAAGAGACATTTTCTCTCTTGGGAATTTTACTCTCTGTGATGTTTAAAGAGAAGTGACAGTCATTCAAGCTTGTAGGAAGTAAGGATTAATTCCCCAGATTTTTTGTTGGAAGCACAGTGCATGTTATCCCTTAATGAAAAGAATTCACAACATGAAACAGATAATGCTACAGGTTTTCCATAACACAACAAGCAGACTAGATCCAGCCTCCTGAGGCTGTTGGGATTTTAAGGGATTTAAAATTTTGTCTAAGCAGTGATTTTCACATTATGAGTCCTTTCTTGAGTAGCTGTGTCTATAGCTTTTTTTGGTGCTTAATGTTCATCAACCTGTAAACACTAGGAATCCATGTATTATAAGTCTGTGACAATTTAAGAAGTCCCTGCTGAAAAGTCATGGTTTAATTCATCAATGTGTGGCTAATTCCTGAATGTGTCACTCCTCCTGAGGAGTTGCAAGTGATAACTCACACTTGTAGATCGAGCACGTGCACAACAAAGAGTGCTGCTGCCTCAGCCAGCTTCATGAATTGTTTTGTTTAATTGGCAATGCTAATCACAAAATTAAACTTTAATAATCAGGAATCAGTGGGTCATTAATTTGAGATTGCTATAATCACAGGATGAACATGTGTAGACTTTCATTGGTGAGGTTGAACAATTAGTTTAATTTCCTAAAGACAAATGTGTCATAAGTAGGCATTGAACAAATAGTAATTAAGTGGAAAAGTGTTTCTTTGCTTTCAATCATATTTATTTACTTTTAAGACAAACATAGTTCTCACAGTTCTCAGGTGCGTCATGCTACCTGAGGACTTTTTGTTTCTAAATAATCTTATGAATTTCAAAAAATTTCTGTGGTTATTTCATCCCAGTGTAGTTTTCTCTAAGGCTGTCCCAGCTCTAGCAAGTAAAAGAGGGAAGCAAAACAATCAGCACTTCCTTGAAAATAGAACAAGACAGTCTGCTGGACCCAGACAGTCAGTTTTGCATTGCCAGAAGCACCTAGGTTACAGAAACTCAGCCCTTGTCCTTTTCTTATACAGGGATTCAATATTCCTTTTGAGTGCAAAAAACCTGTTCATCACTAGAGCTGCTCCAAGTCTCTCTGGATATCTAACACTTGTCCTTACAAGTATCATGCTCTCTTCTCTGCAGGGATTTAGCACACAGCAGCTGCTCCATACCTGGCTCTCTGTGCTGCATCCCTTGGGAGAGCAAGCAGGAATTTGGAGATACTTTGCTTCATTTCTGAAACTTTTTGTAATTTAAATCTCTTGCTTGGGTATTTGCAGCAGATCCTTATGTCATGGGGCGAGCAAAGCTTGGTGTTACCATGCCCTGTGTGCATGAGGGGCCTGCGGGGTCACTGGTTTCACTGGCTGGCTTTGCAGTGCTCCAGAGTCAGGTTCAGAGCAGCCGCCTGGGACACGCCTCAGCCTCCCACGCCCTCCTTCTGATCGGTTTGTCCAAACTGAGCTTGTGCCCTGTGCTGTGACAAGGTGGGCATGGGTGTGAGCAGGTGTGCAAGAGTGTGAGCGGGTGCGCACGAGTGTGTATGGGTGTGCAAGAGTGTCAGTGAGTGTGAGTAGCGTGCAAGAGGGTGAGTGAGTGTGAGTAGTGTGGAAGAGTGTGGGTGTGAGTAGTATGAGTAGGGTGCAAGAGTGTGAGTGAGTGTAAATAGTGTGACTAGTGTACAAGAGTGTGAGCGGGTGTGCAAGAGTGTGAGTAGTGTGAGTAGTGTGCAAAAGTGTGAGTATTTGCAAGAGTGTGAGTGTGAGTAGAGTGCAAGAGTGTGAGTAGTGTGCAAGAGTGTGGGTGTGAGTGAGTAGTGTGCAAGCGTGTGAGTGTGAGTAGAGTGCAAGAGGGTGAGTGTGAGTAGTGTGCAAGAGGGTGAATGAGTGACCGTGTGAGTAGTGTGCAAGGGTGCAAGAGTGTCTGATCCCAGTGAGATGTCGCATGTGTAGGAGAAGCCAAAGGCAAGCAGCACCCCCATCTCCTTTTTGGCTCTTCACCATCTCCATTTGCTGTCATTTCTGACCGCACCTGGTTTCTTTGCCTTCCCACATCACAACGTGAGCAGAGTCTTACCATTGTTTCCAAAACCCTTTGGGGTCGGCACATATGCTCCAGACAGAAAAAGTATTTTAGTATTTTAAATCCACACAGTCTTTGCTGCACACAGATCTTTTGCTTCTGTGTCATTATTTTCACAGCCAAGGAAGGGAGATACTGCAGGAGTTTGGTGTGGGAGTGTTCAGAGTTCTCAGTGGCTGAGGTTTCTGATGGATATGAATGTTTTGTCTCTCCCCAGGAAGATACTGCAATGTTCAGCAGGCCTTGTGGACTGAGGATGTCACGATTTATGGAAGCAGACTGAGGCACACAAAGTGGCTGGGATCAAACCCATCTGCAATAGATGTTTAATTCCTTAGCCTCCTGTGGAAAACCCAGTACATGACTGGATAGACAGGTATGTCTGCACCTCTTGAGTCCTTAGGTATTGCTTTAATGTTCCTGTGGGTTTTTTTTCAAAGAAATAACACATTTCTGTAAGCTAGTTAAACATTTACGTGGATGTGTCCATTATTATTGCATCTCACTGCAATTCTTGCTTCTAATTTAACCAGAAAAACAGAATAAAAATATGCACAAGTGAAGTCACTCTCATTTGTTGGTCAGTCTCAATCCTCAGTGCAGGAAACTTTCCATGCACCCTGTGAAAAATTAGGCCTAGTGTCAGCTGTAAGATCTAATTCTCCCTGCAGGGTGCTGGCCATGTACCCCAAAGTAATGGTTTTCACTAATTGCATACTGCACTGACCATGGAAACCTTTCACTATCCCATGGCAGAACTGTAGGATTCCTCTGGCTTTTCCATTTAATTGAAAGTGAATAGAAGGGACTGTTGCCATTGTCTTCTGAGACACAGTGGGACTTCCACAAATTGCAGAATTTTAGACAAATGGTTAACACTTTGTTTTACTGCTAACTATCCCTCACTTTCATTTGGAAAAAACAAATGAACCCTTGACATAAAATCCAAGAACTTTCAGTAGGCAGGATTCTCTGGAGGTGTGTCATGCAGCACTTCTAAATTAAATGGGAAATGGGGTTGCTTTGCTGTGGCTCAAAATTAAAGCTCAGGAACAAGAGAAAACCCAACCCACTAAATAAAACAATGAGTAACTTCCTGGAAGTTATATGGCTTTTTTCTCCAGCTTTTTAATGCAAAATTTTGAGTAATACTTTTGCAATCATCCACTAGTGATTTTCTTAATGGACATAGTGCAACATTTGAGTTCTAAGTATGTTTTCACCTTCATCAGTTAGTGCTTAATCTTCATGCTACTGAATTAGCTTGGAGAAAAGTAGGATTGCACTCTAATATGTACAAGTAGTCTTGATCAGACAAGAGAAATCAAGCCTTCTGTTTAACTTATACTGCATACCTGTGTGTTATATTGCACTGTGTAACATTACAAATGTGTCTCAGAGCAGTGTAAGGGCAGAACAGGCTGGAACAGGTGGAGCAGAGCAGGTTCTTTATAGGGCAGGAGCTTTATCTGTCCCTCTGTCTTTGGCACTGCAACTCGAGCTGCACCTCTTTGTGGCAGTGCATGGCTCCTGAAGTGACATTCTTTGAGTGCAGAGAAAGGAAAACAAGGTACATGGAGGCTGCTCTATTTTACAAGCTTGTGAAGATGACGGTGATCTTTATTTTCCATCTCTACTGGACCAAAAAAGAAATTTGCTAGAGAAGCCATTCAGTGATAGCAACAAGAAGGCAGAAGTCAATTCCACTGAGAAGAATCTGAAAAAGAAAGTTGAGGAGGCTCCATTAAATGACAAGAGGAGTAAGAGATGGATAAGTGAGGAGACATCAGTCCTTTTGTCAGCAGAGAAATGATGGTATTTGTTACATTTTTATGAATATTTTAAATTTTGTCGGGTGGAATTAGGGACCTTTTTTTACTTGTTTTTCCTTCACAGTTTTGGCTTGAATACCTATTTATAGTCCCAGCTATGGGAGCTGCATACAGTCCTGGTGTATGACTTTGACTGGGATTGCTTTGAAGACTTTTAGACTTCTGCTTCTTTCATATTTGTCCCTTAAAATCAAAGGAATTAAACACTTTGCACATGTGACCCTGTGAGTTTGTTGTCAACTGGGTCTTTTTGAAACAAATTCTGCCATTTACAAGGACAAATAGAGTAACTTAAATGAAGGAATATTTGAAAAACCTTGAAGGGAATTACTTCTGCATGTGAGAGTTGTTTTCAGAAGCATTAAGATGAGTTAATTCTGACAAGAATGCCAAGGCTTTAATATGCTAGTTTGTATGCTTGAGGCAGCCAGTAATCAAATGCCCAAGTACCGTATGTACTGGCATTTACAAATCACAAACAGATTTATATATTGGGATTCCACAACTCTATCACAGGAAGATCAGACTCTGCTGTTTAAAACAGATGATAGAAGAAGAATTAAAGATTCACACTTATGAGAATACAAGCATCTGTCTGGTGTTTGTTATATGGGACAGAAAGCGAGAGGAATGCATTTTAAATATCTGAAACAGCCTTTTGAGTAAGGTGCTAACAAATGGTTACCCAGAAGATTTATTTTGGGTAAACAACTTTACCTCTCTGTTTCCCTCCTCTCAATGAATAATTATTCTTTCTACTATTCTCATTGGTCTTGCCCATTTAGGCTGTGTAAGGATTAGAGCTGCATCAGAATCTTTTTCTTTTGAGGTGTTTGATTTCTTAAAAATTGTCTCCTACTGCCCCTTATAACATCCCTGATTTGTTAAAAGTAAAAATATCTGGAAATGCAAGCTCTTCCTGAAACTAAAAGTTTGGGTAATTTTGTTCAGGGCAGAAGGTTTCTGAAGTTGGCTGATGTCACCTAGAGCAGTCATGACATTCTGAGCTAAGGTATTTACCTGAGGGAAGTGGGAGAATGGCTCAGCAGGGAGTTAATCCTGTACTTCTTACAGCCCAGGCAATTGTCCTCACACGGGATTCTCAAGGAGTCTGGGATTTCTCTTTTCTATTTTAGTATATCTGTGATGCATATGAATATTGAAGAGCTCTGTGGCTCTTGTCTAGTGCACTTGGGAGGCACAGTCACAGCTCTCAAAGTAGGGTGCTGATTCCTCCTTTATCTTTTTTTAAAATTATTTTTGCAATTCCAGCGTAAATTTAGCTAAGAATTTATTCTCCTCTGAAACAGCAAACAGAATATAAACTAATATAATCCTAAAAAGATGGATAATGTTCTAAAGTGGTTTAGTGTTGAGCAGTGTGTGGTGTAAATGTGGTAGCACAGCCTGAGAGCTTTCAGTCTTGACTTAGCTTCCTGACCTTGGATCTGCCTTGTCCCTCTGGATTTCCCCAGTGTTTGTGGGATGGAGACAGACCCTGAGCAGTGACTTGGGGCCAGATCCTGACCCACACTTCCATCTCAGTGTCCTCCTTCCATCTCAGTGTCCTCCTTCCATCTCAGTGTCCTCCTTCCATCTCAGCATCCTCCTTCTGCTCAGCCAGGTCCCTGCTGCCCCCCAGGTCCCTTCTGGTACCAGCCAACCAGTGCTGCTCCAAGCGCAAACCCTGGTGCAGAAAGAGAAGTTATTTCATTTTTAACTTGTAAAATTGATGGGTGTAGTATTTAAGTCAGTATTTAAGTCACTGCCACTTCTCCTGTGGCAGTGTAATTTCTGGGTGTGCAACACAGTTAATGAAGTGAACATGTGAGTGAACAATTGCAATAATGGGAATTCTTCACTCACATTCAGGCTTCACATCACAGAGTCTTGCCATAGCTCCAAATGCATGTGGCTTTAACTTTATTGATCTCATTATTTTTAAAATTGTTTCCAGCATTTCATCGTTGCCTCAGTTCTGGTTACTTTAATCCCATGTTGGTTAAGCAGCGCAGTGTTAAAGGCTGCAGACAAAGAGGAAACAAAATAGACTTGTGAGGAGGAGCTCATCACTGCTTGGAAACTGAATTGTCGGGAGAATTAGACTGTAAATACCAATATGGGAAAAGGTGATGTACAGACAAATAAAAGCAAGGTAGAGATGACAATCAGAAAGCAACCCATAAAGGGAAATCTTCTGGCTTTGGTACAATCCCTGTGGAGATTTAGTGCCCTGGTGGAAACTCATGGTCTGTAGCTGTCAGAATCACGGTGGTGTCAAATCCCAAATGTGTCACAGCCTTCCTGAGTGGCATCAGTCATGTCAGCTTGTTGTGGGGACAAGAAGCTCACACATCCCTGCACAGAAACCCTGAATCAGCTTGTCCCCCATGTTATTTAAAAGCAAGCAAAAGGTAAGCTCAAACTTCTAATTCTGCTAAAAAACAAGTCTGGTTGGTGCTGGTGCAGCCAGGTCTGCCTTGGTGATCACCTTTGCTCTGCTGGCCCCAAGGATGGGACGGGTATTTGGGACATGTCTGTGACCAGCAGCATCTTCCACTTTTCCATCCTTCCCTAAACTGGAGCAGGGTGTATACAACCCTTGGAGAGAGCCAGGCTGTCCAGCAGAGGATTTCTAGTGCCTGAGCAGCAGTTGGTTTTGTTACCTTGCACTGCCATCAGTATAAATTACAGAATTGTTAATGACAATGGCCCTGAAGGGTGCTCCTCCTGGTCAGGCAGCAGCTGTTCTGCAAAGCCTGGTACTTAAAGGGCTTCTTGGTCTGTGCAGTGAGCCAGCCTTTGATGTTTGCAGCTGTAAACACAAGGCAAACAAGATGAAAGATCTCTTTAATTCCAGGGTTGTACTATCAGCTTCAGGGCCCATTGCATGAGCTGTACATGATCCAGAGTTTGCTCTTGTCTCTGTTGTTTAGAAGGAGAAGCTCAGGCTCATGCTCAGGCTCTGGGGCCCTTGCAGGCTATGAGCAGTGAGGTTTTGGGAGCTGCTTGCTGCAGGGTAAGAGCTTTTCAGCTGTCCCCTGTGTCTCCCATGTGTGCAAGACAGCCACTAAATAACCAAGAGGGAAGATGGCTGTGGACAAACTTACTGTACCAGAAAGCAGAGTCCCAAGAATCCCAGCAACCTTCCTCAGCAAAGGCAATGTTAATGTAACTCTAATGCCTTAGTTCAGGGCTTGGATTGCACTTTTCTGGTTTAAATTGGAGCACAAGCCACATGTGAAGTCAGGAGTTATCCATTTGCAGATTTGCTTCTAGCTTTACATAATGCACATGATTTTTTTGTGCTGTTTGCACAATGTCCAACACTCTCCAAATCCCCAGCTCACCACAACCACTGATGAGAGTCTGTGTGTGTGTCCTCAGTTCTGGACATTCTGCATGCACTGTGATGGTTTACATTCCATCAGTCTGAAGAATCTGCTCCTATCTGCTTTGGAACAAATTGTGGGTGAATTGAAATAGCTGCTTCCAGCAGCACTTCCTGGAGAAGTGCTTACAATGGCAACAGAGCTAATAGCAGAGGGCTTAGCTGATTCCTGCCCCTGACATGGTGTTTTATTTGCACTAAAAGCACAGATCCTGTGATGGCAGCCTGGCACTGGGTCAGCTGTGCTGATGTCAGTGTAAGCCCTGAGATTTATGGCTCACATTTACTCAGCAGAGGAGCTTTGATTGTTTAAGGCACGGCCTTTCCCCAGCTGTTTGTTTATCCAAGTGCAGAGTCAGGCCAGGCTCCTGTGGCTGAGGCAGGTGCCTGTGCCAGCAGGGCCATCTGTGAGAGCTGCACCCAGCCCTCCACCTGCATCCCACTTCTCTGTGTTTACACTTCCAGCCCCTCTGACCCTCAGCTCTGCTGGGTCCTCATGGCAGGAAAGCTGCTCTGCTTCTTCACCCCTCTTAGTGCCACCTGCTGCCAGATCCCTCATGAGGGAACAGCCTGACAGCACTCAGGCTCCTCCTAAATATTGAGAACTCATATGCCAGTCCTTTGGGAAGTGCTGGATCTCACTCTCACGGCTGGCACGTGGATTGTCTGTCAGCACTTGACCATGGTGTCTACCCGAGGGGGAAAGCACAAGAGATGCTGGTCATGCTCTCTGCCTTGGGGCACCACTGCTCTGGTGAGGCCGTACATGGTGTGTATTGCAGGTCCACCTGAAGAAATGCCAGGCTAGAAACATTCCTGCTGCTGTTTGGAAGGAAAAAAAAAACAACTGTGAAAGTTTTAAGGGAAAAGAAAGAAATTCAGGAAAGCTCTTATACCTGAGTAGCCACTTCTGTCTGGCTTAAAAAACTCCAATGTTGATGTAGTGTCCAGGATAAAGCAAAATGAAGGCTTTTGTTTAATGTGGGATCATTGAGACCTGCAAGGCAAGATGTACATATTGTTTGTGAAGAGACAAGCACTCTAATGGGCTTCAAAGGTTCCTTGATGTGCTGTGGTGTATCATATTTTTGCTGGTTTTGAGGTTATGTCTTTTTGAGAAAAAAAAAGGAACAGAGGAAGCAATCTAGGAGACTGCAAAGGAAGTAATGGTGCTCGCCAGACCTATTTGATATGCATGTCAGAAAGGCTCCAGGAAATGAAGTTTTTGCTTCCCATCCAGTCCCCTTCTGGCTGGGAAGCCCTGACTGTGAAGTACAACTGTTGTCCTGCTGGGATAAAAATCAACCATCTCTCTTCTTTCAGTGTCAGATGTAACCTCATACTAGGCAGCAGCTCTGAAGCTGGGCAATCAAAGTAGATTCCTTTTCAAATCTGAAAACTCAATCTCCAAAATGTCAGCTTTCTTTTAAGCCTACAGTGCTTTCCATCAGCTGTAATGCTGCCATTCCAATTCACACACATGCTTAGGACACATGGAAAGCAGGAGAGGGGAGGAAAAATAAAGAGCAAAATAAAGTTGAGCACATCCCTTCTGTTTTCTCTCTGGCTGTGTTCACAAGGACACAAGTAGGTCCTTATGAACCTAATTCAATTCTCAAAGGAATTTGTGAAGGTAACAGTTTTATAGTAAACATTTCTTTTCTTTAGCTCTGGCTACACAACAAATGATAACATGAAATCAAACATGACACCCTACCTGCAGGACTTGACTCTGACAGATGGAGCTGTGTTTAAATAGCACCATGTTGCCAATTCCAATAAAGCAAAATCCACAAAAGTTAAAAGCTAATGGGAGAACTAAAAATGGTAGTTGGAAGTAGACCAGAAATGGGGGAGCAAAGACCATGGAGGAGAAAACTCTTACATGGAGATCAAAGTAAAAAGCTGGTCACCAGAGTAGAAAACCAGAAGGACTGATAAATGTATTTCTGAAGTATTGAAACTTGATATTATCCAAGAAAGCTCAAATGTTTCAAGACAAGCCTGGTCAAGGTGCAGATATATTTAGATTGCTTTACAGGTAAAAATGGGACTTCCAAGGTTATTTTTAACTCTGACCAGAAGTTTTACTGAAAATAACATCTCTTTTTGGTGAAGTTTGAGATCACCTTTTGGTGATCTCAACACAGCTCCACTGAAGTCATAATATGAATTGCCAGTTATGGTCAGTGAGGATCTCAAAATCTGCAGCAAGTCTGATAACCCTGGGAGTAGCTTTGAATCTCCTGTGTTGATGTTGAATTTCAATAATTAAGAACTTCCACAAGTTTAGTCATAAGCCTGTTTTGGAAAAATGAATTGCTCAGACTTCACAACTTCTGCCTTTGTTACAGTATTTACTGTCCTGCTTAAGGTATTGGTTTCCGGTTCTTGGCAATTAATTTCAGCTTCTGTTAAGCTCTTGGGTTTGTGAAGAAACTTGCAAGTAGGTATTGACTGAACCTTGAAAATGGGGAAAAAAATAATCAGAAGGCGAAGAGTAAAAAAATTGCAATTTTTAATTGAAATCTCATGGTTCTGAAGCTTCCAACTCAGGATTGTTAATTTCTTTGGGCTAGCAACCCTGGCACATTGCTCAGGATAACTGAGTGAGTACTGCTTGTTCAACAAGAATAGCCTAAGCTTCTCCTCTAGGCATATTAAAACCTCAAAATACAAACTGTACAGACTACTAATTGCATATTTTCTTCCCCAAATGCGTGAAATTAAGTGATATCAATTCCAAGCACACCGAGAACAGAGCAAAGAACTTCTGCCCTTCACCTGCTGTAAAAGTTAAACTTCTCTTAAGCACACTGACAAATCTTTGTGTCCTCACATGTGATTGGTATGAGGATTCATATTGTTTAGGACACAGAGCTGCTGAGTGTACAACCACGAGGCAGAGATAATAACCCTAAAGATTAAATGCATGTGAGGAGTCTCTGGTGTCCAGCCCCAGGGACAGCTGGAGCCCCTCAGGGCAAATTGCCGTGGAAAATTGGTATCACCTGCATCTCGTGGAGGGTGGGATGGAGCAGGTGGCCAAGGCTCATTGCAGGAAGGGAGGTTTGGAGGGAGGGGTGCAGGATAAAGGGTTGGGTTTAGACCAGCAGTGTTTGAGGTTTAAGTGGCTTTACAGTGCTCTCCAAGAACTGTGGGTGATTTTCTGATAATCCATGTTAATAAGGACTGTAAAGGATGCTGCTTGTTGAGCTGCCTGCTGCGAGGTAAGCAATGTGTCTTCTGCTACATTGTTCATTTGTAAAATGTCTGTTTTGGTGTTTATTTCTATTTCTGGGGCTCAGATTTGGAATAAAATTGATTGTGTGTTAGTGATTGAGCTGTAAGAGCATGCAGAGCCTATCTAAGGAGAGCCAAATGCCCTCAAGCAGGGACAAGTGACACAAAGCTTAACTTGCTGGGACTAAAGGATTTAGCAGGGGCGCTAGAACAGCTGAGTACTGCATAATTCATAATAAGTTGTGAAGGAAGGTACTTAAACAAGAGACTCAGGGGCTGAGGGGCCTCTGGGCTGTTCCATGGGGGTCTGGATTTGGTAAAAGTTATCTTTGGACCTCACCTGAACAAGTGAGTGTGGGGAGTTCCTTTGTGAATTGTTGTGCCTTTTGAATTGATGGTCTTGAGGCAGAAGCTCAGCATGGGCTCCCTTCTCTTTTCTGGCATCTGCTTGTTTCTGCCCTGTTGCCTTGACCAGCAGTCCAAGTGGAAGTTTACACATCAAGGGACCAAGGCAGAGCAAGGAAATCAGTGGAGAAAGGTGATTTTCTTTTTTTTTATCAGTTGACCTATAGAAGTAACACTTAAACTCTTCTGCTGACCTGTGTGTATCAGCAGCACAATAACTGTGTCATTGTATTCAGTCCAGTACCTTCCTTGTGTGAGTAGTTGTTAGCTTTGCCTTGCCTTAATCTGCATTTTTTTGGGTTTTTGTTTCTGTAATTAAAAGTATTGGAGGAGCTGGTGTTTCAGCGGGTGCAATGTATATTTTAACACAATTAGGTAACTTTAATAAAATTCATCTTCATGTAGTGGCATGCCAGAGAGACAATGGAGAACAGTACAATTTTACTGTAATCATTTAGCAGAAATAAGTGTGAAATGCACATATAATCTTCTAGCCACATCTTGTCAAAAGCTGGCACAGAACTACCATCTTGAAGGCCTCTCATGTAGCAGTTCATACATTACAGCTTGTTATTAAACTTGATTTTTTTCTCTCAGAATTATTACATTGATTCCTTTGTTCCTTTCACCTCAATAGTAAAACTAATAAAACTATTTTCTTGGACAAAAGAAAAGATATTACACCTTTTAAATTACCTATGACTTTGTGTTCTCCCACAGGAGTTCATGCTTCTATTTGTACAAACTATAAAATAATTGAGGCCAGACTTCTGCTTTCATTTTTTCTCCCAACAGCTATTTCACCTTTACTTTAACTAAAGACTTTTCTTATAACTGAGTCTTCCAAGATTTATTGCAATAGAAATTGCTAATGCTGGAAGCTGCTATTACTGGTAATTGTAAGCACAGGAGCTGTGTTGTACCAAATACTAAGGTGTTAGTGAAGAAATAACAAGTAACTTGGGTTTCTGTGACTTTCTGGCAACTTCAGCACTGACTTGAACATTATTTTTTCCCTAATACTCCTGTCTAGGAATGCTGTTACCACATTCTGATCTTTATGGAATTTTTATGTCCGTTTGGTTCAAGCATTATTTTCTAATTTCTTTTGCTGCTGTTTCTTGTCAGTGTGCTTGGTTAAAGGCTGTGCATATGACAAATATAGTAACCTACTCAGGAGATGCAGTCTCTATTAGTAGATGAAAAGCTGCCTTTAGGTAAAGATATTTTCTTAGGGGATCCTCTATCAGCTCCTCCTATTGCTGTTTTGCCTGAGGGTCTGTTTTGCAGCTATCCTTTGAATGCACTGGAGTGCCATAAATTTATTTTTAAATCGTGGGGCTCCATTTGCAGAATTGCATCCCTGTGCTGTGTTTTTCCCTTTGGTCCTCCCTGCTGTGTGGCACTGAGGGATGGCACAGAAGGGGGGTCTGTGCTGCTGGGCTGGTCTCTGACACGGCAGGGGAGCTGCTCTCCATTAGATGCCAAATTTGGATTAAAAAGCTCAGTCCTGCAGATTTGCGTATCTTATTAAAGAAAAAAAAAAATCCATCTATTTTAGTAGCTTAAAATATGGTTCAAGTATTTCAGTTTTGCTTTCATGGAGCTTATTTAAAACCTGTCTGCTCAGCCCCAGCTGAGCACCTGATTGTGAACAACTGTGCTGGAAGCTGAATTCTGGAGCTGCGTGCTTTCTTTTCTTTTTTATTTTTTTTCCCCCTTTGAGCTGTCATGGGTCTAATTACAATCTCTGTGAGCATCTCTGTGGGCAGGTTTGCTGGGCACAGATTGATGCTTGCTCTCCCTGGCAGGACAGCTGGGAAAAGGCACCTGCAGGGGAGTATTGATCTCCGGGACTTGCCTCGTGCTCAGCCGCGCTCTTGGCAGAACTTCAGCTTCCCATTGCTGCACTTCATTTTTTGTTCTTTGGGGACGTATAGCAACTGATGGAAAGAAAACAGAGGATTTTGTGAACTAAATGGTCTTTACTCACTGACAAAGTGCTGGGGATATGGCTAAAGTGAGTTATCTGTGCTCAGTTCCCCAGCTCTGCCAGTGGGGATTCCTGCTGCTCCCTGTGGAAACCCCTCGAGGCTGTGCTGCTTCCTCTGAGCTTGCTGATATCTGCTGGCAAATTCTGCCTGTTGCTCAGTAAGCTAAGCTTACCTTCTTCCAGGCTCTTTTTGAACTTAAAACTTACTCTTTATTGAAAGCCAGCTCTGCTTGGTTGCAGCCTACCTTTCTCTGTTGCCTCAGTGCAAGGAAGCAGAGCAGATGTGATTCTTTCCCTTTATTCTAATTCATTCTCCCTAAAAGCAAGTTTGCTATGATAATGTCCATCAGTAATTTCTGGCCTGGAATATCTAGCATGTATTACGCTGTGCAGCTGATTAATGAATATTTCACTTCATAATCAATGTGAGAAATCTCCCCATTTAAAGCTTTTAACAACAGTTTGCTATTCTGATATTCCTTAAATAGTCAAGATTTGCATTTGTAAATAGCAGTTATTGAATAAATTAAAATAGGAATATTTGGTATGACTTTTTTTGCCCTCAAGTGTGGAGGTGAAGTCAATACACTTGATAGTTTATTCAGACTTAATAAATCTGAAACATAAGTAACTGCAGGAACACTGCTGGAGCAGTCTGATCTGAGTAAGGGATATAAATGGAATCAAGGTAATATGGAAAAAAATTCGGATATGTAGAACAAGTTTTTAAAACTGAGTTTAGCCTGTTAAATTGGAATTGGCTAAGAGTCTGTATATTTATGATGGCACCTACAGGTACTCTCTGGCAAGGAGAACATTGTAGACCACTAAAGCAATTGCTCAGGACAAAAATCTCAGCTCAAGCAGAAAATTGTTATCTAAGAGTGAAGGTTTTCTACCAGAGAGGAATTTTCAGTCAGACCAGAGCAGTGTAGGTAAAACAGAGTTTTTATGGTCTCCTCACTTTAATTAATGGTTCTTCAAGTTGCTCAGGTTGTGTTAACTAATTAATTCTTTGCATTGTCAGTGCAATCAAACAAACCTATAGAATAACTTAATTCATGCTTGTGGGGAAGTTTTTTTCCATGCCTGTTTCCATGATGTAGCTTCTCAACTGGGTGCAGCTGCCTGTTGCATCCTTTGCTTCACAAACTTACTTTTGAGGTTATCTGTGATGGAATCTGATCCCACCTGACACTCATTAGCTTGTAGATGAAAAAATGGAAGAAATCTTCTAGAAGTAGTTTATTTTGAGGCTTTGTTTTCTTCTCTGGATTTTCTTTTCCATTGCAGTACAAGTTGATATTTGCATCTTTGTTTGCAGAACCTCATACTTGATGCTCACAATGTAAGTGGAGGAATTACCATTTATTAGGCAGATGCTTTTGGGTGAAGAGACCTTTCACCTTTTCTAACAAGAAACTGATAGTTTGTTAAGCTTGTACCAAGTAAAAGTTGGCTCTTGTGTCCCTTGGTTACTGTAAGAACCAATCTAAGCCCTGATGCAACACATGCAATGGAGAAAACACAGCTTGTGTCAACTGAGAAACCAGTTCATAAAGGTCTCTTGCCATCAGGGTTTTGGGAGTTGCCGTTTGTCAGTCTTTGCAGAATTCAGTTGGGAAGTTGTCCTCAAAAATATTAAAAAGTTAGGAAACAATATGTGCTGCTAAACATGGGCTGCAGAAAATTGATATTTTAAATGAATGATGATACATTGCAGAGATTAGTGATGGCACAGGAGAGTTCTGGGGAAATAATGAGCTGTCTAAATGGTCAGGAATAAATTTACCTTCATTCTGTCACCTCAGATGTGTGGGAGCAAAAAGTGAAATAATTTATGACAAGGCTATGTAATACATAGCTCTTAACACTGTAATGCATCAGACTTGTGGTGATGTGGCACCAATCACCAAAAAATTCTAAGGTTGTGTCATAAATTAGATTGTGCTGTGTCTGATTGGGCTTTTTGTGCTTTACTCTCATCAAAAGGCAATTACATTTTGTGCAAACTTAATCTTAGTGGTTTAATGGCACATGTAAAATACACCTTGTAATTTGTCCTTTATTAATATTGTGTAGAGGGGGTTTCTGAAAATGAGAGACAACTAATTATTTTGTTTCTTAGGTAGTGGGGGTGCCCCTACAGGATTTAGTCTTTACTTAAATTAAATGTACATGTAAAAAATTTATTTTGACTTAAGGGCTGCATCTGTACTTACAGGGATTATTTTGACAGTCTGTATAAATGCCTAAATGATCTCAGCAAGCCAGGGCTCAGCAGATTCTTACACAAAACTGTGATGAACACCAAAACCAAGTGTGTTTGCACAGGGACAAGGGGGAATGGCTTTAAACTGCAAGAGAAGAGGTTTAGGTTAGATGTTGGAGTGAAATTCTCCCACTGAGAGTGGTGAGGCACGGGCACAGGTTGTACAGAGAAGCTGTGGATGCTCCATTCCTGAAAGTGCTCAAGGCCAGGTTGGATGGGGCTCTGGTCTAGTGAAAGGTGTCCCTTCCCATGGGAGAGGGATTGGAATTTATTGGTCTTTAACATGCCTTCCAACCCAAACTATTCTATGATTGATCTTTTTCAATATTCCTTTTCCTTTGGTAATGAAATAAACTTGGCAACCACCAAAACTCCCCAAAATTAGGTTCATGAAACTTCTTGGCAGATCATATTTAAAAGGAGTGATTGAATACCAAGAAAGGATCTCTACACAAGAAACGAATGGCCTTGGAGTAGAGAGCAACAAGAACAGGATCCAGCTCAGCAGCCCAGAAGGCAAAGCCAAGTCTACTGATGATCCCGGCTGGGAGCTCTAACAGAAACACAGTGGACACCAGTGTGATGGTGACAAATGCAGCAGGAGGATGAGTTAGGAGAGGTTTTTCCATAGGATAGATATTAGGAAAAGGTTTTTTGCCAAGAGAGTGATGAAATACGGAAATGGGCTGCACAGGGAGGTGGTGGAGCCTCCATCCCTGGTTGTGTTTATAAAAAGACTGCATGTGGCACTGGGTGCCATGGTTTATTGAGGTGTTAGGGCTGGGTTGGACCCAGGCTTGAAGGTCTCTTCTAACCCAGTGATTCTGTGAGGGTTTGGGATGCTCTGGTGCCTGGTGAGGCCTCTGCAGGGACACAATGCAGGATGTGACTCTGGGCATCCACTGCCAAGTCAGGTGTGCAGGCTGCAAGATTGCACCTGGACTGGGCTAGCTTTTTTTCTTTTTTGGGTTTTTTTGTGCCTGACTATACATTTTCACTTCTGCCTGTAGAATGTGATTAAAACATCATAAATGAACATGAGTGCTTAAATTAAAGAGTACTGTTGGCACTGAACAAAGTTATAAGAGGTCTGGGAATGTGTGTGGGCAGGATCAGGATGAGATTGGGAAAATGCTTATTGAAATACACTCAAGTAGGAGTATGGGGAGAGAAAACTGGAGGTTATAAAGGAGTTATGTGGTGCTAGTTGTAATAACAAGAACAAAGTGAGGTAGCATATAGCTTGTGTTTAATTGAGCTTGTTAATGGGCATGTCTCTGTGAAAAGAGGCTAAAGAATGTGTTGTTTCCAAAAGTCTGTAATGAGGAAACTGCTTAAAAAGGCCAAAGAAAAAAATAGTGTAGTTGCCATGTCTTATGTGGTTGATGATTACTTCAGGGATTGAACAGATATGACAGGTCTCAGTTCTACACTCCTACTTCTAATCATTTAAGCTAATTTTATCGGCTGGGAGGTGCAGCTATGCTTTTTTTTTTTTTGGTAATGTAGAAAGCTTATTTTCTAATGAATGAACAGTTCTTTTTCCTTGAAAAAGAGGTAAAACAAATAATTTCTGAAACTTTTTTAACAGGGAGGGAAATTTGTTTTGAGTTTGGTTCGGGGATTTTTAAGCAAGGGCAAGGGGGTTTATTTTCTTTTTCTTAAATAATATCTTTCTATGTTTATTAAGCATAATCCTAGCTATTTTTCATTACTTACTGCATTCTGAATAACTGCAGTTCAGGCACTGATTTCAATTTGCAAGTTGTACACATTTGACTGAAGGTTACTATTTTTAGAGGATATACATGTCACATCCTGTAGTGAAATTGAGCTTGATATTAGTTCAAGCCTAACATCAAGCTGAAGGGAATTAGTTAAAGTGTCAGAAGCCACACACTTATTCTGTGCAGAAAGATAGTGGTGATTAGTTATGTTATGTCAACTGCAGCAGTTGGACAGGAAAGAGGAATGATTTGAATACACACTGAAAATGAAGATAGCATTGCTTTTTCCATTAAACTGTTTGTTGCATGAAAACATTTGCTTTTTTTCCAGCACTCAGAGTTGTTGTCCACTGACAATAGCTGAGAGACAAGTGATGTGATGTGTGACATTGTCTTTACCCCACTGATATGTACTTTGCATTTCTAAGCAATTCTCTATCCAGAGCTTTAGAGCTAAGTTCTCTTTACAACATCACATCAGTATCACAGGCATGGTTCTAACCAAAACTGAAGAAAATCAGTGGTTTGGGCCTTTTTGAGGCAACAGAAATGAGCTGAGAACTTCAGATCCAGTTTTAGTTTTGTGGTTCTAATCTTACCTCCAGAAGTGCCCAGTAAATCCACATTTGGATTTATAGGAACAGAGTAGCAACCAGGGCATTATTGGTCTGCAAGCTCAGCAAAGAAGAATTTTGTGGCTAGAACTGGGCAGAGCTCATGGCCTTGAGTTGCCAAAAAGCTTCATCCCTCCACTTACCAACCTTGCTCCTCAACAGTCAAAACTAAGAGAATGTTGAACTAGTTCACATTTATTTCATCCATGGGGCTGCTAAGTAAGGTCAAAAAATTACAGGGAAAAAATAGTCAAATGATGATTTTGACAGCTACAAGTGGTCGCAGCTAAAATTTGGAAAAGCTGCTTTTTAGCAGCAGGCTTTTGGAAAAAAATAGGACTGATGGTATTTTCTGGTCTCTCCACCTCTTCCTGTGTGACAGCCCTTTGTGTCTTAGAACATCCCAGATCTGGTTTAGATGTGCATGGGGAAAAGACCTGTGACTGTCTTTGCAAAGACCTCTTGGTGCTCCTGCCACTATGAAGGAAGGAAGAGGGGGATAATGAAAAGTAGAGACTCAAATACAGCAGATCAGTGTGATGTGATATGAAGCTGCATGTGAAATATTTGTAACTGAAAAGCGACCTAGAAATTATGGTCAGGAGCAGCTGGACTTTGTGAATCCCTCTGTTTTTCAGTGTCCACCTACTGAGTTAATAGAAGGATTTGAATTGCAACCTGTCCCATATCCACTGTCTGAGCTGGCTCTTTTCTTCTAGCCCACCTCGTTGGTACTCTTAAACCAAGCGCGTTTGGATATCTTGGTGTGCATCCCAGCTGAGCCAAACAGGGGTTTCACTGACTCCAGCACCACTGGGCTGGGTTTTACACTCAGTTCAATAAATGCTAAAATGGGTCAAATTCTCCTTTGATGGAATCAGTGGCAGATGTCATTTGGCTGTGATCTTGTCTGCACTC
This sequence comes from Melospiza melodia melodia, assembly GCF_035770615.1. Classification (NCBI taxonomy): domain Eukaryota; kingdom Metazoa; phylum Chordata; class Aves; order Passeriformes; family Passerellidae; genus Melospiza; species Melospiza melodia. Next base: position 8,352,904 of record NC_086201.1, on the reverse strand, counting down.
AGGCCACTTTATGCTCTTCTGGCATGATAAAGGAGGAATGAATGACATGGTGACTCATTTTAGAGCCCCTCTGAGCTGCCAGGGTGGCATTGTGGGTTTAGAATAAATGAAATTTCGGGCTAATTTGCTTTAGTGTAAATGAGCACCAGGGCCATGAGGTTGTCTGGACTGAGTCAATGATGAGATAATGTGAGAATGAGTTCCCAACAGGGTTTAGTTGATCTGTGGCTGAAGGGGACCCTCTGCAAGGATGCAGGAAGATAACAGGGCACTGTGAGCCAGGGATGAGCTCTCCTGAAGGCTGCAAACCACCAGGCAAGTGACTGAAATCTGATGGGAATAATATCCATGACATAGAGCCTGGGAATGAAATTGGAAAGTGACATCTCTTGGGACAGATTGAGAAGTAGAAAAAAATTTACCCTGCTTTCCAGGTAATACATGAAGGATTTGCTGAAGTGTGGCTGATGGCACTTTGGGCTGATGTGATCTGAAGTTCTCTGCAGGCTTGTTAAGTGACTTTCCCTCCCTTTCCTGAAATAATAGCAGCAAAGTCCCTCAGTTTCTTATTACAGAGGATTTATTCAAGATTTTGCATTTCCATCTGCAGTCTGAACCTCTTCAGTGGTTCACTGCCTCGTGTGGTGTGTGAGGTACTTCAGAAGTGAGGTACTAAATCAAATAAACCATTTTTTAGCTGTATTGCAGAGTTAAATGGGAGCGGCTTGCAGAGACATAATGCATATTTTGTAAAAATAGCCAGAAACCTATTTCCTTTCACTGGTTACAATTAAGGTTTTCTTTCAGAAGAAAGGTGGAAGAAAGGCTGCTCAATTGTACAGAGGGCTGCAGAAATGCCATTGAATGAATCATTTAATCCTTTTAAGCACAATCCTCCTCCAATTTTCCCTGTTTCGGATATTTCCTGTCTTACATGACACATCCAAGCATAAAAGGGAAAGGTTGGTTAGAGCTTCTCTTGTGCTCCCTGTCAGTCTGTTCTTGAGAAATACTTGAACATAGAAGTGAACCCCCCATGTACTTGCATTTGCCTAATCCACATAGATGTGAATGGTATTTTATTTACTATCTGGTAATTATTTAATTTATGGTTGTATTCATTCTGGTTTGTGATGCACATTTTTGTCATGGGATTGCACGGTCGATTCTCTGTGCTTTGCATTTAGGATTTGGTCAACCATGGCTAGCAGCCAGCATAGCTCTCTGAAAAGTAATACTAGAGGGTGCCTAGTATTCTCCATTCTAGCAGAAGAAGATTTTAGACCTCAGTGTCCATGAGGAGGTAGTGGCTGACAGATTAGGTTTTAACTATGAAGGAAAAATGTTTTCCAAGCTGCAAACCAACCTGAGAGATGTGGCTGCTGTCCAAAGGGAAGGAATAAATTCATTTTACTCATAGGCTGCTGACCACACCAGCAGCCATGTCTGAAAATTGTGTACATCTAGAAATGGGATTTATATCCAAGGGTTTTTTGCCCCTTTTACTAAACAGTGTCTGCTGTAGTTGTGGAGTTTTTTTTCAAAAAGCGAGTACATGAACATCATAACATGAATTGCATGCAGAAAGAAAATTGGTTGCTATTTTCCTACAAAATAGTGATCTGTTTTGTTTATTATTCCTGTCACTGTCTATATTTAGCATTATAAAGTCTGCCTTTTGCACTACAGTGAATACTGAAGCCCTTATCTAATTTTTTATGTAATTTGCATATGTTACTATGGAGTTTGTATCTGTTTAGTGAATCCATCTTAGTAGGTGTGCAGGGACTCTTGCTCATCTGATTATGTTTAAATCCTCTTTATTGACAGTTTTTTAATTTCAAAGAAAATGTAAGTCATGTCTTAGCATAGTTAAGCTAAATTGGAATTTAACAACAAAGTTTTAAAATGTGTTTATTTTGTGCTTCAATGTGTTTGCTCCAGTGCTAAATTTTAGCAGGTACTTGCATGCCTTTCTGGAGGGAGGAGTGTTTTATGTGCTGCATGAATTGAAGATTAGTGAAAAATTATATTCTGTGGAAGCATTCCTGTAAAAGCAAGACCAGCATTTATGAGCACTACATACAACATTGTCACTGGGGCTGTGTCTGGGTACCCTTTGGTGTCTTTTCAAAAATACAGCCAATATAACAGACTCATTCTGGTACTTAATGGTGAGCATCACAATGCATACAGTCCATCAGTCCAGGTCCTTCCACTGATGTAAGAAAGAAAAGGTTAAACTGGTGGTGGTGGGGGAAAAAGGCTCTTTTTAAATCTATTTTTGGTGCTCTGCTTACCAGTGAGAGTTGCAGGAGTTGTACAGTTGTCCATCTCCTCAAAGGAGCAGCTCTTGCTGGCAGACCTTTGGCCCCAGGTGCCCTCCTGTTTTGCAATGTTAGCTGGCATAATTCTTCTTCATCCCTCTTCATTGTAATTTAGCTTCTGGAAAATTTGTTTAGTATTGATTTAACTTCATTTCTGTTAAAAGAAAAAAGCTGAGAGCTCTGTATAGCTGTCTGTAATAATGGAATATCCTCAATATCTGATTAATACAGCTGGGAAATATATTTTTGCTCTACGACTAAAGCAATAATGGGGGGATCAAGTCAGACTGCAATGAGGGAGAAACTTTTCAGGGTATCTGATATATTGAACTTGGACTGATCAAAACAACTGCACAGAAAGAATTCTCTTTTATTTAACTTTCTTTTTCCAATAAAATTCTTAAAGGAAAAATACCAGGCAGTCTACATGAAATCCTAGTTTAACCTTTTGGTATTTCTTCAAGCAAGCTGATCTTTTCTTAAGTACCAAAAGAAGTTGAATATTAGGGAATTTTTTTCAGTGCTTTTCAGGAAGATGGGCTTGGAGGTGATCTAAGGAAGCTTCAGCTGCCATCCTGACAGGTGGTGTGGAGCCATTGGCCACCCTGCTCTGTACCACAGGGAAGAGAGAGAAACACCTGGATTCAAATGAAAGTTGTGGACATCCCTGCCTGAAGGATGTGAGTTGGGTGGTTGTGCTGCTCCCTGCACTACAGGGATCATGGTAAACCCCCTGTTTCTGGGAGAGATCCCATAGGAAAGGACTGGCTTGTGTGCAGGAGCTGTAGTTCTGGGAGGTGCAGGCCTGAGCTCACAGCTTGTGCCATCACCACCTCAGGCCAGGTACCCTCCTGCAGAGCCATTCCCTGGCCTGGGTAGATGTCAGACTGCCCTGTTGTGTTCTCTCATCGTGTTCCTTGAGGAACTGGGGCCAGGGGGCCTGTGGGACACAGGAGAGGGTCAGCCACGTGAGACAGATGTGACTGCACATAATGTGCTGGAGGAGTAATGCCAGCAGAGCACACAACTCTCAGAGCATTAAACAAGCTGCTTTTACTGTTCGCTCTTTGTTTTCAAATCTGGTTTGTGTCACACTGTCACGATGCTTACCGCTCCCTTTGTGTTTTGCAGTAGATCAATGGGTTTGTTGTTGGGTCAAGACAAAGGGCTCGACAGCCCAGGAAACAAATTACTCATATTTCCTCCCCTGTTCAAGCTTTGTCACAGAAGTTGTTAGCTGTGGAAGAAACTTTTTTATGTCTTTGTCACTGAGCTGTGTCAATGTCAAAATATCTGGAACAGATAAATGGATATTTTATCTCTACATAGCTCAGAAGCAGCTTTGCTGTATTCAGTTTGTTTTCCTGGTAATAATTTGGTATATTACTGGGAGGACACTGCCATCTCTTCTTATAAAAACAAAAACCAGGCATCTGAGGAAGACCTCCTTCAAGAAGGAGGCTGCCTGTTTGGGAATAATTGTAATAATTGCAGCAATAATACTAAAAAGCTCTTACTTCAATGTCATAGCAGCCAGATGTGTTTTTACTGAAGCAACATTCTTAATTTCTATAGCAGGAAACATATTTTCCTTGTCTCCTTTACATGGAAGGCACAAGTGGAAGGCGATTACATCAGAAATCATCCATTTTGTCATGATACTGACTTTTATTTTCCATTGGGCCCTTTTAAGGTTTGTATTTTACAGTCTGTGTCAAAGACCAATTCTGGTCAAGACTTAGTGCACACAGATGAGCTATAAACAGAGTTATGGAAAAGGGCACTCGAGGCCTCTGTAAACATACATCACACTGTGCTTCTGAAAGGCCTGGACCCCATGAGTTTCTCAGGCTCCAGTTTCATTACTGCACCTTCTGCTCTCCTTTCAAGTAACTCCTTAAATCTCTGCTTTGGGGCCTTGTGGTGCTGCACAGTGTGTGAACACCACTACCCTTGTCTTCCTCCCAAGCCATGGCTGTGCTGAGGGGTCATGGGGCACCAAGGCTGAGCATTTATCCACCATACAGTCCTTCACACACCAGCACTGCTTTTATGAGCAGTTGCTCTGAGCACCTTACTGGCTTATCCTGACAAATGACAAAGCTGCTCTGGTTGGGTTTGTGATTTATCTCTAGAAAGCAGGATCAGGAAATATATTAGTTGCCTTCTCTTGGTTATTTCACTTGATGTCACAATCCTGGCTGTAATTTTTTTTTTAATCTTTATATGTAGCATGGTAGAAGAAATCAATGCTTAGTTTTGCTTTAACTGTGAAATCACAACTAGTGTTTTCAAATCAGTAAATAATCAGTAAAGATAGTGCTAGTTGAGACAACCTCTGTCTATCAGGACATTCTTGTACTTCTGTGTCTCTCTCTCAGCACTGGAGAAACACCCACTGTGTAAATTGAAAGTGTGTGAGAGCTCTTGCTGAATGGCACAGCTGACTCTGAGCAGGGTCAAGGCTGATGGCTGGGCAAGGAGGGCTCAGGTTGCTTGTGGCCACTTCTGTCTCTAAGCTCTGCCTGAGACTGACCTTGTTCTGAAGTGTCTCGGTCAAAATTCTGTAAACTTTGTGTGTAAGGAAGCCCAGGGCTTGGAGAGAAGGGGGATAGATGGAATAGCATGGTCATGATTAAAAGTCTGGTAATAAAGGTCACTTGAGGGAGGAGAGATGTCTGGTCCCTCAGTCTGGCTCACCAGGTGCTGTTTGTAATTTGATGATGATTCTCAGGATGAGTCCCCCAGTGAGGCTTAAATTTGAGCTCAGTGTCTGTGCTGTGAAATTTAAGCCCCTGTTTTCACTTGGAGGTGGGGTTGGTAGATTTCACCCAGGAACGTCTTTTCCCAGCACCTCAAGATGGGAAAACAAATAAGGTAATGATACATTACTTATTAGGATTAATGATATATATTACCATTATGCACTATCACTGATCTTTCCTGTGTTTTGTGCCCTTTCATGTGAAGAATACATGGAAAAATTCCCCTCTTATTCCCTGGAATGTCTAGCTGGGACATCTTTGACATTTAGGCTTCTCTGTAGGACTATTTTTACTCATATAGAATATAAATCACTCTATTTTTCCCCCCCCCCAAAACTGTACAAGTATAAAAAATTAGATTGAAATCCTCTTAAAAGACAAGCTGTAGTTTTTTATGATTCTCAGTGCTGCATTTCCACATGTGACTTTTGATTTTATTTTTTTTTTTCCTATGCTGGTACATCACATTTATTACCCCCTGCTCATCCTTTCTGTTTTATGAACCATGAAAACTCTGAGGAGCACAGTGAGGGTTTGGTAGCTGTCAAGCAATGCTCTGTGGCGTTTCCCGTGGTGAGGGGCATCAGCATCATGCTTGGAAGATCAGCCTGATAAAGGGGACACAGAGTAGAAAGGTTGCACAGATGTTCTGGGACCTCAATTCTTGAATTTTGTCAACCAGGAGTTTGATTATATTCTGAATTCACTGAAGCAAAGAGTAAATATGAAGCTCTGTGGCCAGAAATCCCTGCAGCAGATATATTCTGCGTGCTAAATCTTACAATTAAACCATGGTGGTGCAAAATCTGCCTCCAAAGCATGGTCTGCAGGAGCTGATGCTCACTCCTGTAATGCCCCGGCACCTCAGGCAGGAGGTGGGATTGCTGCTCTGTGTCTGGAGCAGGAGAGCATCCCCTTCTCCTTGCACAGCTGTAGACACACTTTGTTGGCTCTGGATAACCTCTGCTGCTGTGCTTAATGTTGAGCATGGCACACACTGAATTTCTATGACTCAAGTGTGTCTGGTTTTTGTATATCTGAAATTGTTGCTCATTTAACCATGACTAATAGATAGCTTGAGCAGAGATCTCTGAAGAGAGGCTATTCAAGTTGAGAGCACACAAAAAGCCTCATCTAATCAACCTACAATATATACACATCATCTACATTTGCAGTTGCATCTCCCCACACAGTCACTGCTTGTTTGACAAAAAGATGTATTTGGGGTAGATTTTGGATTAAACAAATTGCAAAAAGGAGTGCTGTACTCAATCTGATCCAAACAAGAAGAGCCATACTGATTGAGGGCTGTGTATCAAATGCATGCTGCAACAGAGAAGAGTAAACATTAATTTTCATTTGGCTTTTTATGCCAGTACTGTTTGAGAGATGAAGTATTAAAAAAAAGGTTACTGTGGTCTATTAATGCTGTGGGATACCTGACACTTGAAATTAACCTTGCCAGCTCAAGATAATGCTGAGATTAAATGGTACTAATGCTTTCTGCTCTATCTGTCCAGTTTGCTGGTTGGCATTCCCGCTTTCCTGGACAAGAATATGGCAAATCAAATTTACGCTGAAGTTTGTAAGGCTTAGAAAAATCTCTGTAGTGGGGAAAAAATATTGACAACTTCCTACAGCTAATGTTTAATCGATTTATTTTCTTTCCTCCTTCAAGAACCAGCAAACACCACAGGTGTTCTTGATTATATTTTTGTGTTGATGAATAATTGTTAAAATGGAGCTTGAGAGTAAATGCCACTTTTTGAATAATTGGGAAAATTAATTCTTGGGTGCTTGGATGTGTTCCTATACCTGGTGGTGTCATGAAGCCTTTATCAGCTGTCTTCATCTGAGTGGAGGGGAGAGCTGGCTTTAAAAGCATTTGTTCCCTTCTACCTAAGGGACAAAAGGTGGCTGTTTCATCTTCCTGTGTTCCTGTGCTCACTGGTTGTTGCTCTTTTTGGGTTTACTCTCTCTGGTTGAAGGTTGCAGCTGCTCTGCAGAATAGGATTGGTTTTACCCATCATGGCTCTGCAACTGCTGAAATGCTCCCTGGGTGCAGCACTTGTTCATTTCTGCAACAGTGGAAACAGCCTAAAATTCCAATTTCATGTGACGCCTTTCACTCCCTGAAAGGAATGTCTGTAGTTTTTGGGGTTTTTTTAAATTGTTGTCTGGATAAAATATATTAAACTGTTCACACTCACTTGTGTCCCTTCAATCCAGGATAGGCACAGAAATGGTGCTGATGTTTCATGAGAAACAATAACACTTCAAAGCAGATATTTCTGTGCTGTCTTCCACAGTGATTCATCTTCATGATGGATGCAGAGAAAGAAAAATGGTTAGAGAAAAAGAGTCCTACATAATTTCTTGCAGTCCTATGTACGTTTTATTTCTCAAGACCAGATAAGAATAATCAGCATGGTTCTTGTGCTCCACTTTCATTCCCTTAAGGAGACTTCACACTGAAGTTTCTCCAGTGCTTCACAATCTACTTGTTGCTTTGGATTAAAGACACCTGGCTTTATAAATATTATATACAGTTCTTGCATGTACATTTTTTCTCTGTTTTCTACCCTTGACAGTCAATGACACAGTACCAGTGCAATGCGTAGTTACAGTCGTTGCTTTTGCTGTCTTAACAGCAAATGCTTCTCATTTTAAATGTCACCCTGAAAAGCCATGATTTGTTGTGAGGTGATTTAACACTGTGTTGTCCCTCTCTGTGACCAAGTTCCTTCCATGAAGATGCCACCAGAGTTCTCACGCATCTTATTTGATGTGTGAGAAAGTTCCTGGTTTACCCTTATAAATTACAGCCTTGGTGGTGTGATTTGGGGAACCATTTTAAGAGAAAAAAAGTGTCAGAAGCTTTTTGGGTCTGCTGAGATGTATGTTTGAGTAAGAACAAAGCCAGGACAGCACAGCTGCAGGCTGGGGAAATATTCTCCAGACCTTTTGGGAAGGTGTTAGCAGTGAAAGCCAAGGTCCTTCTGGAAGCCAAATGATGGTTACATTGGTCTGGGCTCTGTAAAACCCAAGCCTTGCTAGGTTCACCTTGCTAAGTGGATATTCTGTGCACTCTTGTGGACAAGGTGTCCTTCCTCTATATAACACATTGTTTCTGTGAACAGTAAAGGAAGTAGTATTGTGCATTTCCTACATTCTTCTATGAAAATTTTTATCCAACTTGCATTTTGGTACTTTATCAGCTTTCCTGGACTAGTAGTGCTGATGTGAAATAAAATAATTGCAAATCTTTTGCATTGCTAGCAAACAGGAAACCAAGGGAAAAAAAAGTGAAGTTAATTGGCATGGGACTTTAGTATTTTAGTAATTTTGAATTGTTTGTGATTATAATAGATTATTGTAACAACAAGCATTTCTAATGATCTGAAGTGTTTTTGAAAAGGAAGGGACTCTGAGACACCAGTCACTATGTGTAATTTAGTGACAAGACTGGAGAGTTAGCAAATTATCAGTTGACTTGGCTTAAAATAAAACCTTACATTATAGCATGATGTACTTGTATTCACTATGGCTTCTAATCTATGGATTATATCTATAGAACTCTTCTGAGTTTAAATTACCTTAAAATTTGAGATGCTGTGAATGTCCTGAACTCTGCAGGAAATTGGCATGCTAGTATTTTTGTTGCTATGAGGAAAGAGGGGTTTTTTGTTGTGGGGTTCTTTGTTGCTTTTTTTTAGGGAAAGGTTAAAGGATACCACTGAGAAACCCTGCTTTTTGCCTCCCATCCCAGGCACCGCCCCAAAACCACCAGAAAATAGTATTGTTAACGTTGACTGGACAGTAGTCAGCAAGTTTGGAGCACTCATATTGCAAGTACTCAGTGTCCCCAGCAGAAGCCAAGGGACAGACCTGGCCCATCCCTGGGAGCAATGGATGAGAGGCACCAGGGAGGGCTGAGGTTCCAAGGAACTGCTCTGTCTGGGGGATGTAAGAGACAACCCAGAATCTGGGGATAATTAGGAGTGCTGTGAGGTTAACAGATTGAAATGGAAGATAGGGCCCATCTTTTGGGGAGGAAAGAGCAGTTTGGCAGCTGTCACTGCACATGAGATGGTTCTGCCTGTGTGTGGAATGGGAATCAGGGAGGATGTCAGGAGGAACTAATGCACTTACTCATGGAAAATTATTTCCAAACAAGACAGATGAGAGATAAGAAAATGGGCCATTGTTAAAAGATTAACTCCTATGACTGTGCCTAATCTCCTACTTACTACTAGACTCAAATGTCTGAGATTAAATCTCAGTGTCTCTCCTGCCACTAAAATTAGTGCTTGAATATGGCTCATAAGTTTTGCCTGGATACATTTACACACTTTTCAATCTAAGCTATGCAATAAATGTGTAATTAATTTGTTAATACTAAATAACCCCTTCTTTTCTAATTTCTAGTTTAGTTATTTATTTATTTCATTTCGTGAAAGTGCTGTTTGTGATATTTGCAATAGGTTTGTTCATATAAATGCATAGTTCTTTATTTTTCTTTTTGACTACTTGGTGCTGCTTTTGATGACTATTTTTTGCTTTTCAAGACAAAAAGAAAAAATAGTTGCAGAGCTGTGGTGGGAATCATGAAATCAGAACCATGTAATGCCTTTAGTCTGCTGTCAATTAGTCACTGATACAAACCTGCGATGAATCCCATGGCACCATTTCCCATAATAAAATTCAGTTTGTGCAAGTCTGTGGATGCCCCTGTTGGTCTAAGGGAGTAACAAAAGATGTCAAACCAAAACAGTGAGCAAGTGGGAAAAGGAAAAGAAGCAACCTGTAAATGAAACCAAAGAGCCTTGAGAAAGATGTATTTGCTGTGGAATCTAACTGACTTTAGAGGCAGGAGTTACTTAATGAGCCTCAAGTTTATTACGAGCTTGTGGTGGTAGACTGTGTTTGCAGTTCATATATCACACACACTGAGAGGTGTTGCCTCTTGTTAAGGAGAGACAGGAAACAGCTTGGCAAGGCTGGGAAATACTGCTGAACTTTCCACATGATTAAAAATATATTTTTATTAAAGATATATTTATAAATAAGAATAAAAATATCTTCTAACAGAAGGTGGATCCTCAAGCAAGGCAAGCCTGGGTGTTTTGCAGATGATTTTGGGCGATCACAGGGCAAGTGGAGAGTGTGTTTTCCAGGAGAGCTGCCTTAGGGATGGGGTGCAGGGCAATGGGGAGCCTTGAGTGTTGCATGGGGCTGAGAACTCCAGGCCTGAGAGCTTTGCTGCTTCCTGGCTTTAGGGGGCACAGCCACAGATGCAGGAGTTCAGAGCAAGGGGGATAAGAACACTCAGCTGTGGTAACATTAGAAGTCAATGCTAATTTTTTCCCCCAAAACAATCTATGTGGCTGTCCTCATTCTGGAGTTAGTAATCAACAAAAACAAATAATTTGAAAATAGAATTTCTGTTGGGAGTCCTTTCCTTTCACTTGTGACCCCAGAGGAGATGTTCTGGGATGTCTTTGTTTGCTGCTCTGCTCCAACTGTTTTAGGCTCAAGAAGCACACATATTCTTCACATTCCTCTCCTGTTTGCATTATTTTTTAGGGAGGTAGATATTTTAGATATTCCCCTAGACACAGAAGTCTAACTGAAAATTACAAGGAAGAAAAACTTGGATCCCTCTAAAGAACTTAAACTTGGAGTTGTTTTGTTGAACTGGGTTAAGTGGGGCACAGGGTGAAAGGTAAGCAATTTTTTTTGTGACAATAAACAATTGGGTGTGAAATTCAATCCTGATTTACATGACACGAAAATTTAGAGATATAGAGTTATCTATTTTTCCTGAAAAAAGGGTCCAATAGTCATCAAGAGTCAAATTTACATGGCCATACCTTTGACTCAGGCAGGAGCTGGCTGACACACAATATCATAACCTCAGCTGTTTTGTCATTTGAGAAAATGCTGAGGGGATATTGAAAGCCATGAATAGAATTTGGCCACAAATCACTTCAGAAATGAAGCACTGACTCTGTTTTGAGGAAAATATGTTGAATGCTGGCATCCTGTATTCTCCCTCATTTGGCCAGAAATCCTCAGTGTTTATTGAGGGTGAAATTCATCTGTGTGCTGTGAGCTATGTGCTCCAAAGAAAGCTTCAGCAAGTTTGTAATGTTGGGTGTTTCTTATGCTGGCTTTCCTGCATGAGGATGAATTTTTCCTTAAAATGAAATGAAGACTGAGAGCACATAAGGCAAAATAATGATAGGATGAAATAAAACTGGTCTATCAGAAGAAATGGCACAGAAATCCAATTTGGGACAGTAAAATGGGCATAGATATTATTTTGCATTGTATGCTATTTCACACAAAATGTGGTTACAACAGGAAATCAATGGAAAATAAAAATTACATATAAGACAAACAGCTGAAAACCAAGAGGCTCAACTTTCTCATTCAAATTGTAAGGTAAATGCAGCAGAGGGATAATGTATGGGTTTCATATCTTTAGATAGTGCAACAGCAAATCTACAGCTATCTCCAATTTAATTCTTGTGCTTCCTTTGGTGGTGTTGCCTGTCCTCATTCTATGGTGAATGCAGACAAATGTTCTTCATAAATATTTTTTAATGTTATTTCTGTCTGTAATTTCCTATTCCCTGAAGACATTTATGTTTCATGGCATGAGACCTTTTCCATGTCTGTTTCAATCTGATTCTTGCACCATCACTGTACTTCATTGTGTCACCAGTGTTTGTCCTCTTTTGTTGCCCCACAAATCATGGGGCTGCCCTTAAACCACTTTGTGCTCCTATGTCTGTTAAACTCCTCAGCTATAAATCAAAATTGCTCTGAAGTAGCTGTAGAAATGTAAATCTGATTAGAGTATGGCATGTACTCTTTAATTTTAAACACAAATGGCCAAAGTATTTTCATAACAAAAAAATATGGTGAGTTTTTTGAAATTAGAAAGTGGGCTTGGGTCATTATTTGTTGTTCCCATGAAGGGACAATAAGATTCAAATGTCAGTGGAGCCTTGCTGCTAAATCCCAAAGTTCACTGCAGATAAAAGAAGATTTAGTATAATTTTGCACAGAAGTACAGAAAAAGTAGCAACTTTCAGGAGATGGACCCACATAAGGGAAAAACTAAAATTTTATAAATACCTAATACTTTCCTTTTGGCTCAAAGCACTCTTATGAAGAATCTCCATAGCTCTCCTTGCACCCTCTCCACCTATTTATTTGCATTTCTCTTGAATTTACAGTTCAAAAAAACCCAAACATTTATTTTTCACCTTTTCTTTTCCCCAGCTGCCTGTTTGAATCCCCAGGGGCCCATTACCTGTGGTACAGTAGCTCTCTTCAGCTGCTGGCTCTGTTTGAGGAATTTTTGTTGTTACCTTTGAAATACTGGAAAATGGGGGAAATCAGTTAAGTGACTCCAGAGAAGATCATTCAGCCATCTGGAGATGAGGAACTACTGGAATCTGAATCAGTTCATGAATTGTTTCTCTTTTCCAGCTTTTCTATTTAAGTCAAAGGAAGTTTTGATTTTAAAGAAAACATGACAAAGGTATAAACTTCATCCTGTTTTATTGAGCCAATTGCCTTTACTAAGCAATAATTGAATTTTTAAGGTTTTGATTATAGTGATCAAGCTGTGATTTTTGAGATAATTATTCAGTAAAAACCTTTTTGAGCTTTCAAGATGCATGAAATTCTCCAAGCTGTAAACAACAACATTTACATAGAATGTGTGAAATGGAGATTTGTCATGGACAGTGACCCATACAATTATTCTCTTGGCTTATTTTGTCTCAGGAGTGCTTAGACTTGTTCAGAAAGCATTCATTATTTAGAAATTTGACTGAATATTGGAAAGATATATTGAAAAGGTGCTCTTGTCAAGTCAGTTTCTGGCCTAGAATTTTTCACTTGGCTATAAAACTCTGCCTGTTTATATTCAGGGGGATTTCTTTGGTCTATTCAGTCATGTTATCTGCTTTGCTCTAGTGTTTCCACAAGCCTTGAGTCTCTCCTGGGATGGAAACCTGCCATTTTTGAGTCTCAGTTTCCTGTTATTAGCTGTGCTTGCTCAAGAAGCTGGACTTGAGTTTGGATGGTGTTGGGTTGGAATTTTGCAGGTATGCGTATAAATAGGTGACCAGTAACAAATATAAACTGAAGTGTGCGTGACCCAGAAATGCCTCTCAATTCCTGCTCCCTACTCTGTGCCTTGGAAATGTCCCAGCTTTAGGTTAAGAGCTGGTGTATGGATTGTTCTGCTGATTTTAATGTGGAGAAAATGCAAGTGGATGGATAAGAGTGAAAGTAGGTGTGGCCTGGGCAGCCTGAAATAACTGTGCCGTGCCTCACCTGGAGAGCAGAGCTGTGCCAACAGGCTCCTGGAAATGCTTCTATTCCTGCACGGAAAAGCTGTGACAAAGAGAAGCCCCTTTTCTGTAGCTGGGTGGGTTGCTGGGAGCTTTGGTGCAGCTTTGCCAGCCTGGTTCTGATCCAGGGACCCAAAGGATCTGCTCTGCTCCCCTGGGCTGTCACTGCTGTGTGTCCCTGCTGCTCCAGGACCTGCTGCAGTGTCTGCAGGATGGGGATGGGTTTTGATCAGCTCTGCTCCCCTGGGCTGTCACTGCTGTGTGTCCCTGCTGCTCCAGACCTGCTGCAGTGTCTGCAGGATGGGGCTGGGTTTTGATCAGCTCTGCTCCCCTGGGCTGTCACTGCTGTGTGTCTCTGCTGCTCCAGGACCTGCTGCAGTGTCTGCAGGATGGGGCTGGGTTTTGACTGGGTTTTGTGGGGGTTTCTTTGACAGTGAGAGTCCCCAGGATGTCTCAGTGTTACGCCTGCACTTGAATCGTTCCTCAGCTGCTCCGATCAATGACTTCAGCATCAATTGACTGGATTTGGAGAGAAGATTTTGCTCCTCAGAGCACTTAGTGAGATGATGTTCTTTTATCTGGCTTCTGAAACAGTGTTGGCCTTCTGCTGCTGGCTTTGAGGATGGGCTGGGCAAAGGCACCTTTATCACCTCCTTTCTTTCTGCTGTAGTTTCTCCCTCCCCTCCCATTCAGTAGTTATGATTCATAGTACTGGAGTTATATTGGACAGGATTTTCCTTTTATTTTTTTTTATTCCATATTTGTGTGGCTGTTAGCCCTTCACAGTGCTGGATAGCTCAAGTGGTTTTTTGGTTTATTTTTTGTTTTTGTTTTTTTTTTTTTTCTGCTGTTCCTGCCCTCTCCAGGGAATTAGTGAAGTCATGAAATGTGAGCAGTAATTAAGAGTCCTTGAGTGAGGATAGTGGTCTATGGCAATAACCCAAACCATGCTGAGTCTGGAGGAGTGCAGAGCCTTACTGAGCTGCTTTGGTATTCCACAGTCAGAAAGGACTTTTTCAAACACAAAATGTTTCCTACACCTTGCAAGCAGCAGGTTTGACCTGAACTAGCAGCCTGTGATTGCAGAGAGCCCAATCTCCAGTACCAGTTATTTTGTGAGGGAGCAAGTCTATTAACACTGGGTCTGTCCTAGACATACCAAGGGATTTGGCTGGTGGAACTTTATTTCTTTCAGAAAATGCAGTGAAAATAGATCATCCACAGGAAAGAATGTGCTTTCACATTGGATGTAGTAGTATTTTTTTTTCCTATTGTGAGTGGGAAAAAGGAGAACTGCTGTTGAGTATTTGGTCCTGTTTTGTTGCTTGTTTTAAATTTTTTTTAACACTAATTTTATTTACCTTAAAGTTAACAGTGATATTACTTCTCTAGTGTGGATTCTACTTTGCTCACAGAGGTTCTTGTGAGCAATTTCTCAAGGCAGCAGTTAATTATGGGTGCTTACTGGCCTGAGTAATGGAAATCCTCATAATTCAGGTGTCTTGTGTATGCAGTTTCACGGAGTATTAGTAAGCAGCATACCTTGTTCAGGGATATTTTTTTTCCTGATACCCATGGGAGAGGTCATTATAATTGAATCCAGGTCTGTACATCATTGGAAGGGGAAAAACATGTTTCATCCCTGGTGCATGTGTGTCTCCAGCTGCAGCTTAAAGTAGAAAATCGTGCATTTGAGTGGGGAATAAGAGACAATTCAATGGGAGTCTTTAGATTTCTCTTCCTCATGGCCATGGCAGGTTTGGAGAAGCTCTTGCTCACTTATAGCACCGAAGCACTGTGATCTCCACACTTGTGAAGAGATGCTTGGGGATGGGAATTGAAGAGTTTTCTTTTTCCTTATCCTTCTTAAGACTTTATCCAATGACTGTTGAGAGACTGAAGGATTTTTCTTGAGCTCAGCTGAAGAGCACTTGATGGAAGTGTAGGAGCTGAGATTTGAGTACTCCTGTACTGTCACCCTTGCTATGATAAACTTTATCTGCAGGTTGTTTCTCCCAGCTATTTGCTCTGTAGAGGCTAAATTACTCTTTATGCTAAGAAAGATGTGCTGAAATGTCATAAATCCTTCTGAAGACAGTGTGTGCTCCTGCTAGACCACAGCAACTGTCCAAGATTATTATAAATCTGTTCCCATTTGGATTCTCAATATGAGCTTCCTAAGAATTTTTTCTACTCCAATGATGCCATCAAACAGGTTTGGTTTTGTGAGGAACCAAAGGTGATATTAATGTGGCTATTAACTGTATCAGATATGTGTCTGGTATCTCCCAGCAGGAATTTTCATGTCAATATCCCTGACTTTAAAGGGATTACAGTTTGCTGAGATCTCCTCCCATGGATTTATAAACATCCTCTCTCTCATTTTCCTGCCTAGCATTTTTTATCTATGCCATTCTTTAAGGTCACAGGAGTTCTCCCCCTTTGCTTCATTTGTAAAATCATCCTTTTCCTCACCCTATGGATGTTCTGGGGGGGTACCACTGAGATCCTGGACCTTCACCCAGTCTGGGCAGTGATGCCAGTCCCAGTGGGACAGAGGGGAGCCCTGCCTTGTCCCCCAGTCTCCCTCAGCAGCTGGGGCAGCAGATGCTTCAGGGGAAATTGTGGGGATAAATCAAACCTGCCGCTCTGACTGTGCTGCTCCAGTCTGGCAATCTGCAGTTTAGGGACTTCCAGAGCTGGAGATTCTCTTCTATCTTTGCATTTAATAGCCCTTGATGGCCTTTTCTTCCATGCAGGGCTTCCCACTACTGTTTAGGAGGGAGCCAGAGTGGTGATATGAACACTGAGCAGCTGATGTGTCTAAAATGCATTTACATTTGCAGATGGGATTCAATCCCAGCACTACATTTCACTGCATTTTATTGTCAGTTCGTTAGGATAACACAGCTAAATGTGTGATTTGGCTCTGTGTGTTCCCCTGTATTGCACCAATACTCAGGAATGGCTTCTGCTTGTTATTTCTGCCTCTTTCTTTTTCTTTTCTGCAAAACCCCTGGGAGCAGGGGATGGTGAAAGCTGTTGCGAATTGCAGCAGGTTGCTTCTCTGACCTCTTTAGTTTTGAGACTGTATATTTTCCTATGTTGCATTTGTCAATTTTCTTCCTCTTACAAGCCTGACCCCTTTCATAGATTAAAAAGGAGCTACAATGGCTGCATTTGATGCATAAATGTGGGTAAATATGGGTGTTTTATCTGTCCTTTAGTTGATATCTAAAGATGTGATGATTTGCTAGAAGATAGGAATGAAAGCCCTAAATGATTTCAGAATTAAAAATAAATAAACACTGCTCAGTAGAAAGTTTTTTGCCTGTTTTTAATGTGGTGTTTTCCTTGTTGAATTGAAGATCCATTATGCCCCATATTTGTGGGCCAGTGGTCAGTTGATTTATTTTGCCCCCCTCCTTTCTCTTGCTGTGCATAAAAGCAGGTTGTCTGTCACCAGGTGACAGGACAATGTCTCACAAAGGCGAGAGCAGCAAGTCCCCAGCTGGGGACACAGCCCTTGGCTCTGTCAGCTCCTTCCCCCTGGATTTTTGCTCTTTGGCTTGAGAGTGGGCAATGTTTGTTCTGCTTGGATCCCAAGACAGGCAGTAGCTCATACATAGCAGACTGCAGCAGTAGACTAGCAAATAATTTGGCTTTAAAGATATATCTGTCTGTCTCTTCAAGAAGTACAATATTGTTCTTGATATCCTCACAATTATTTTATTTTCCTGCAGATTTTTACAGCTGTGTAGCTATGAAATTGCAGGTTATTTTGATTATCTTCTGTATCTGTGATAAAAGTGCCCTGAGGGACAGTCCTGGAACATCATAGATGCACAATTTTTCATTAAAGGACGAATAGAAGACAGTGGGTGCATGAAACCATGGGGTCTTTTGGAGCATTGTGCAAATGCAGTGCCCACTCCAGGAGTGCAGGGTATTTCCTTGGATTCCTGCCAATGCCTCTGCTGGGCACTGATAACTTTTGCAGCACACAAGAATAAATATAAATACCCCCTGTCATCTTTAGGGTATTGCTGAGAAGGGTTCTATTTGGAGCCTTCCAGGACAAATTGTGGATAATTCAGTTGTTGGGCCTGGGGGCTCTGCCTGGCTGGACTCTGAGCTGCTCGGGGATGATTGAGAAGCTCAGGAAATGGAGGTGGCTGCTGCTGGATTGCCATGGGCTTCAATCTGTTTTCAATCAAATGCTTCCACCATTTTGTTCCTAATAAACTTAAATAAAGTGGTCAATACCCACAGATAGTGTCTGTGGTGTTCCTCAACAGAGCAGCTTGTGGGACATCACAACAGAAGTGCAGGGCAAGGGGAAGGACTCTGGCTGCTTACAGGGGAGGAATTGCAGCTCTAATAATCACCCATTTAGAAAATCTAAAACTTCTCTGCTGTCCAGCTGCTAACAGCTTCTCATTAAGCAGCAACTCTTGCTGTCTGTTTGCTCCTGACAGAGTTTAGCTGGCTGCTGTCAGTTTGAAGCCAGGCTCTCAGATGGCATTTATTGGTTTAAATTGTGGGCAAGTCCCCTGCAGAGACAAAACTTACACAAAATCAAGATGGTTTCCAGTCAGCCTTGGCATTTGCAGCCTTTCCCTTGTGAGAAAGGGCTGTGGCTGCCAAGGAAATTAAAGAAAAAAGTTAATTTCAGGTTAGCCTCGGCCCTCCAGGCAGTGAGAGGGAAGAGCTACCTGTGGTTTGTTGTGCTGGACATCACTGAGGAGGGGGGGATTTTAAATTAGTAGTGGTGAGCTCTTGGGCAAATAAACTCCCTCCAGAGAGTGTGGCAAATCCTGGAATTCCCTTTGCTGATTTTGCTTTGGATCAGGAGGTGGAATTTTGTTGCACTCGATAAGAGAGTTGGTGTCTTCCATGGGCTGGTCAAATGCAGAGTGCTTGATTGCAGATTGGCAGGAGAGCTCAGAGGACAGACGGTGCCTGGGTTTGTGACACACAGCTCAGGTGCTGCATGCTCTGCTGGCAGGGCTTGATCTTGATTCTGGGAGAACATCTGAAAGGCTTGCTGTAGGCTGGGTGTCAAAGGGACGCTGCTTGCAAACCAGGAGGGGCATATTATTTTTTGTTGGCAGGAATGAAGGCCACTCATGAAAAGGCTTTCTCCCCTCTTTTTTCTTTAATTTGGGTCACTTACAGGATGTGGATGAAATGAAATGTGTTCTTGTTTCATCATACCACCCTGTTGGGGAAACCACTTAGCAAGTATTATATGAAAATACAGATGAGTTTTGGATCAGCTGGCTTCGTTTCAGTAGACTAACACAAATAATTAATTTGAAAGAGCAGCAAGATCCTTGGCTTTAAGGAAAAACAAAAACAAAATGCTTTTGTTTGGATGCACTCCTTCTGGAGCTCCCATTGTAGAGAAAGATTAATTGTGCTGTCAACTCTTTATTCCAACCTTAAAAGAAAACTAACTGTACCCTCTTGAGAGTCTGAGTGCACTTAGGGCCCTCCCACCCCATGGACTCCAGTTTGGATTCTGACATGTGGCTGGGGTCTAGGGGCACAGGACTGATTAAAGCAGCATCACTGGAGCTATTTCTGTTCTTTGTTGGAACCTCAAAGGCCTTTGTGCATACCTAAAGGAGATCTGCAGCCAAGAATTCCCAATACTTCAGAATATTTATTACACTGAAACTACCGGCTTCATGATCTTTAATCACATCCATAATGTAGTTCTGCTATTAGAAAAGTTGGATGGTAAGATGGCTCTATGTAACATGTGGAGTAAAGTGGAGTGAAAGCCAATAAACCTCAATTAAAAAAATTTCCTGGTTTGGTTCTAGTGGTTTTTTTTTAGTTTTGTGGGTGGTTTTTTGTTTGGGTTTTTTTTGGGTTGTTTTGTTTTGGTTTTTTTTTTTGTAGGTGACGTGTTACATTGAGGAGTGAGGATAATGCTATAGCTGCCATTCTGAGAAGTTCTTTGTTCTTCCTTAATATCTGACAGCATATTCTAAGGAGCTGAAACTTCTAACACCTAAAGGGGGATGTGTGGGGACTGTGTGTTTCCACTGAGACTGTCCTGGGGTGGAGTGCTTGGCTGGGGGGACAAGGACAGTGCAGGGGACTCTGGCTGGAGCTGGATCACTGTTGGGCTGAATCAATAGAAGAATTTAATAGGTGATAGCTGTTTGCTATTTTACCAAACAGAGCATTTCAAAACTGCTGACTTGACACAGCTATTTGGTGGAACTTCCAGGCAGTGTTTTGTTTCTGAACATCCTAAAACTCCTCTGAAATGCTGTTGACCACAGCAGTGAGTTTTGTACTGACATTAAAGATAGATTTACTGCTCTTAAAGTTGTTCTTCCTTCCAGCTTATGGGGTCTTTGAGAGCTGAGATCCAATAATTCCTTGTAAATGGCTACTTCAGCTTTTGATTGAACTTCTTAAATATGATCTATTGCTAGCAGTAAGTGCAGGCATATCCCTCCTGTTTTTTTTGGAGAAGTGCTGTGTGGGTTATCTTGCTGACAGGAAATTGAGGAACCATAAAGGTATCAAAATCTAGTGAGATTATAGCAGGACTTAAGTGTTGGAAATTCCCTTTTCCTTAATAGAGGATCATTCTTGTGGGAGTGAAGGTGTAGATCAGAAGCAATATTACTATAACACCTTTTTTAGGCTGCTATTAATGTAATAAAGCTGTTGTTCAAGGCAGAAAGCTCCTTGCATGTCACATTGGCCTTCATGTTCAGCCTGCTTGTGGCAACAGCTTGCAGCTCCCTGGCCATGCGCTCAAATATCTTTTCTTTTTCTCCAGGAGTGAATTATTGTACTTTGTGCAGGCATTTGTCCACTTTGTCCTGGACATTGATCTAAATGAGTGCTAAGTGGTGGCCTTGTCCAGATTTGGTGAGTTTTGGTGTTCTGAGTTTCAGTACAGGGCAGCCTGTTCCAGAGCAGAATACAGAAGTTTGTATTCATGTTCAGGTGGAATTTTCTGAAAGTTATTATTGAAAAATATTTCCCAAGAAGTAGTTTGCCTGTGAGGCTGTGTGAAACTTGGAGAATAATTTTGGTAGGGAAAAGAGGGAGGAATCTACTTTGTTTCCATGTCAACGTTTTCAGCTCGGGACTTTGAGAACACCATATCCCTGGTTTTGGGACAGGCTGCCTTCCTTCCCCAGAGGTCTCTGTATCCCTGGTCAGTTATTCTGCAGAGAAAAGTAAGTTTCAAATGCTGCCCTATTGACTCATACAGGTAAAACCCAGCATTTTATTGCCTCCTGTTTGCCACACTTAATTTTTTTTCTCAATCAAATCTTCTTTTATGCATCTAAAGCTTTGATTTTCTTTTTAAGGTATAAAATTATTTGAAAAGATAAAAGAAACTTTGCTGTGGTGTATGTTATTTTGCTATAAAGCAGGGAAAATGTGGAAATGAAGCTCTGGATAGTTGCAAGGCAAGTTTAAAGGGAATGTGCCCTTTTATTTTTAAATCCATTTTGTTTTCACAGAAAAACTAGGTCTAGTCTGCGTAGACAATTATAGTAAATGTGTTTCCAGAAGCAGAGAAATATTTTGTATGCCTCCAGCTTTTTCCATTTTTCATTACAATCACTGCATTTTCTTCTTAAAATGCAAGCAAGTCAAGGGAGGCTCGGCTGGCAAGATAAAATGATTATGGGATAATTTGTGTTTTCCAGACCAAACAAAATCAATCATTATTGTTTAGGGATGAGATGCATTAAATAGCTGAGAGATGTTTCTGGACTTTTACAAAATGTTTTTATCAGGACAGATAAGGGAGAAGGCTGTTGAATACCCTGAGGTGGTGCTTGTAGTTTTCAAATTTAAACACTAATTTAAACAATATTTATAGAGGGAGTCATCTGGGCTGAGTTTGTGTTTAAAAAATAAAAAATCAAACCTGGCAATATTGAAATTCACTCTAGTTTTACTACCTAATCTTGTCAGACAAGAAGTCTTCACACTTGCATATATGAAATATGAATAATGTTTAATGGAAATATATATGCAATAGAAAAGAAATCCCCACTCTGTTTCCTTTCCATGAAGAGAGAGCTGGATTGACATGGAGATCAACCAGTTTCACTGATTTACCTTGGCATGTGTCGTGAGGGTGGGAGAAAGAAGCAGAAACTGCGATAATTGGGAATCTCTCATGTGTGTCCTTGGGAACAAGGATTTAGTATGACATCTAGTACTGAAACTATTGATTCTACCAAAAGACAAACAAAAAGTAGTAATTTTCGTTTTGAAAAGGGAGAATGGAAGACTGCTACCCATATTACTGAGGGCTGAGCTGTGATGAGGCACAGGTGGAGATTTCCAAGCTGACTGGTGAAACTGGCCAACAAGTGCTTTTAGGATTAGCAATTTTTTAAAAACAAAATCCCTTTAATACTGTTCCTCTCATTGGGGACTGATTCCAAGCTTCACAGTTATGTGGAAATACTGTATTTTGCCAATCTAAAGTAAAACCATCAGACAATAACACTTCCTGAGATTGGAGTTTTCTGCTTTGGTACATGGAGTTAACTTCTCATCTTGCTGTTTTGATTATAGTTATTTTTTCTTTCTTTTCTTATATTTTTTTTCTATAGTTATTTCTTCTATTATTTTTCTACAGTAGCCTTGCTGACTGTACAACCTTCTTCTTTCCAAAAGCAGGTCCTGTGATCATTTTCATCCAACATAATTTTTTTCCAGATTAAAATCTATGTATATGAATGTGTGCTAAGACAATTAAAGCAGACTTTTTTCCACCCTGAAGAACAGTGACTCCAGATGAGAATAATAAAAATTATTTAAGGAGAAAAGGAAACCCATACTTGAGAGCAAGTGTATAGGTGTTATCAGATATGAACTTCTTTCTAGCTAAAAATGGTAATAATTAATTCACTCAAAAGCTTAATTACCTATACTTTTTGCAGGCTGTCCATCCTACCTTCTCCTCTCACAGCTAAAACACAGGACCTGGAGAGCAGTAAGGCCACCAAAAATTGCATTTTTCTTGGAGATGGGCAGGATGACACCAGGGTTTGCCTTGGTGGTTTAACCTGAGCGAAGCCTTGAAAGATAAATTGATGCCTTTGCCTGTTGCCACCCTGGGGATGTGCAAAATTGGAGGGCAAGTTATAGAGGAGCAACCAGAAAGATAAAGTGACTAGAGGAATCTGATTTATCAGGTAAAATTAAGAGTGCAATACATTTAGACTGGATATGCAAATAGAGCAGGGGACATGATAACTGTCGTGAAATACTTGCTCAGTAAAGACCAATGGTGGTGAAAAATTACTGTGGAGGGGAACAGAGGGATATAACAGAGAATAATGGGTTGGAATTAAGAAAAAATAAAATGTGGGCTCAATTCCATGATAAAGCTTTGTGACACTAAATTGAGAATGCAGGAGAGGAAGAAGTGGTGAAAGACCCATCACTTAAGACAGTTTAAATTTAGACATGAAAAAGCAATAGAAAGAGTACTCTGGAGGGCAATCCTTCACTGGCATGGGGAGAGAGTGGATGTTCTCTTCCATCCCTAATTTTTGCTACTCAGTAGTGCTGTGATTAGATGTTAATTTTTTTTTCCTTGTGCCGACCCAAGATGCTACTTAATATTTTAAGGGAGCTTTTAAATAATCTGCAGTAGCACAGAGAGTTAGCTTTATCAAATAAATTGAAATATAGCATTGTGAACCCTGGGTCCATCCCAGGGAACGCTGAAGGATTTAAAATATAAAATAATAAGAAAAATTTTATGACAAAATACTTCATGTAGCTTCCTCCCAGGCATTCTGAAGACTTGTCAGCTCTAAAGAAATGGGATAAGCTCTGTTGACATCTCTTCCTTTGTGAGCTCTGGTAAAGTTAACTGAGTGCCCTTCACACCCTCACCAGAGGAGCAAAATGTCAAAAATATGTTAAATGGAAACTTGAGCCCATACAGTTGCTCTCTCTGGTGCACCATTCAAAAGAAGCAAAGAAGAAAGTTGAACAGATTTTACAAATGGTCCTTTCTGACCTTTACAAAAGTACTGAATTTAATCCCTTTAGCCCAAAAGATCCTGCTGGTGAAAGGATTAGTAAGAGAGAGGAATAAAAATTTCTGTGTGTGTGTCAGAATTGGTCAAGTTTTTGTGACCCAGCATTTGTAGTGCATTTGTTCAGTCTCTTTTTCTTCAGAGGGTTTCATTTTGTGATATGTTTTAGACTGATATCTGAAAATTGCAGGTCACTGTTTTGTGTAAGAAGCAAAACCTTTTAAAGGGCTGGAGACAAAGAAAAAAGCCAACAAAGCCAAGCCATAAAACCCCTCCACAGTCTGTCTCCATATTGGTCTGCCTGAATTTGAGCTGTGTAATTATCTAGGCATGTATTAACAACCCTTTTCTAGGCATGTATTAATAACCTTTTTCTGTGGTTTTTTTTTACTGGTTAAAGGTAAAAATGAGCCTCAGGGACTCCTTCTCCATAGGAATCCAATGAAAACTGAAGTGTTTTTACAAAAGAGCAGATGTCATGTCAAAACAAAGTGTTTCCACCTACAGCTTTCAACAACCACATGGAAATTTTGCAACTGATCCAGTTCCCAATGCTCTGCTCAAATTCATATAGCTCACTTTCAGAGAGGCTAATTTGTAGGTTGAAGGCTAATATTTACTATACTTTTGGTTCCCAAACTTGATTATTGGCACCATCTTGGGCATCCCTATTTTTTTGCAACATATCCTGCAAGAATGCACAGTGATGTTTGGGATGAGTTGATAGTCTCTGTCCTCTTTTCCTAGGGAAACATATTTTTATCCAGCTGGGGGCTGCAGCCTGGAGTTGCATTTAACAATTTGCACAGATTTACACTAAGTGGCACTCTGAGGAGAGGAACTAATAGTTAGATGGAATTGTAAGGATGCAAACCCATTTTGAGAGGTTGGACAAGGCTGGAAATCCTAGTGATGTTGTGTTCACTCAGACCATTAGTGCAACAAATGGAATTGCCTTGGCACCTCTGAAGTCAGCAAGGGTTTTGCCATTAATTTCCTTTTAGATGAATGCAACTCCTAGAGTTATTTATTTGTATATTTATTTTGGAAAGAAAACACAGAGCATAGTGAGGTAGCAAAAGGAGGGGAGGTGTGAGTGTAAATGAAAAAACAGGAGGGGAACAATAAGTTAGGTTTGTTTGCATGTCTGTGGCAGCTGTGGAGATAGCCCTGTGATTTAATAACCCTACAGTGAGCCATGTGCTGCTCCCCTATTGCACACTGATGTAATAATGCAAGGGGAACTTGAATTATTTGCTGTGTCATATATTGTAGGAACGAGCTGCTCAGAAGTAAACAGCTGAAAAGCGTCTCAATAACAAATTGTGAGGCAAGAAAACAGAGGGGAAAAAAGCAGAAAGGAATGGCTGCTGTCCTGCTGTCTCTGCTGAGCTGACAGACATTATTCTGAGTAACTGCACTGTGAAATCCAGTGTGTCCAGTAATGGCAATGTGCAGCACAATTGAGCCCTGTTTTCTGTAATGGTTTGCTATAAACCATAAAACCATCCTGCACTTCAAGGCTACCAACACTGGGGTAATGTCACGTTCTCAGATTGCTTTAAATAGGTTTGGAATTATTCTGTTGGAGCTGCAAAGTGGCACAGATTTACATTAGGGTTTTGCCTAATTTAAATGCAGCTCAGGTTGTAGAAAATGCCCACAGTCCCCTTTATAATCTCTAATTTGTTTCCTACTGGGTCATCACTAAGTTTAGCCTGATCAAATCTATTTCACAGTGACATCTGCAGCTGCACAACCACCTGCCCCTCTGCATGTTTTCATTTGTTTGTTCAAGGTGATGGCTGAAAATAAAAGAATTATAAGTTTGGGCATAGACATCTCATTGTAGCCATTGATGAGCTGCTGGTTTCTAGAATCAGAATTTTTCTCGTTTTAGTTTCAGTCCCTTTATAGGATGAGATCACATTAGCTTCCCCTTTACTTTTGTCTCTAGTGGGTTGGATTGCCACATGAGTTACACAGAAGATAACCCCAACCAAACACATAACTTGATGTTAGAGCAGCATTTACAGTGCTGAGTGAGAAGGAGGTAACAGAAGTACTGCAGCTGGGTACATTTGCAGGCAGGAGTTCCTGAATCCACTCTGAAGCTTAGGTACTTATTGCTTTTGAGATGCAAAGTGGTTTAGGGTGAAAACCCATTGAGATATTCTGAAGAGGGAAGGAATTGAGCTCCAGAATATTTTATTGCATTTTAAAAAAGGAGTTCTGAGTGCTCATGAAGTGGCCACTTCTGAGGGGTGAAATGGGTGCCCATTGATGCTGCAATAGGCAGCCCCAGACATATTTGGGATGTGTGTGGGGGTTCCCAGGACCTCATGCTGAATATTTCTAACTGCCTCCAGGCTGGAAGCTGAGTGACGTTTGTGCTTTATAATAGTTAACTTTCAGTAGGAGTCATGTCCAGTAGAAATGGGAAGATGTGTTACCCTGAACTGGGAGGGAATAAATACTGGAAGGAGAGGCAGAAATTAGTGCCTGGATGAGGTGGGTGTGTTAAGGGAAGCAGCAATTATGTCTGTAAGATGAGATGTACCTACTTCTGGATTTGTGCTTTAAAACTCCTGCAACTAATAGGTTCAAATAATGTTCTTGCATTTTTTTTCCTAATGCTTTTTAGTTTTATTTTTAACTAAGTGAAACTTCAGTCCTAGGCTTCTAACAATAGGACAGCCAAAGTCAGATACTTCAGTGTCAGTGCACCTGGAATCTAACTAAAAGTTATATATATTTTAGGCTATTTTTATTAATTTTTAATAGAACTTTGCAACTCTACTTTTCCTCTGTTACTGAACATCAAATAGACGCTTTAATTGGATTGTCTGCAATGACATATGATCAAATTGTTCCTTTACTACACTTCTGTGTGTTGAGAAACCTCTGTCATTAGCATAATTTCAAAGAGTACTTATTTAAGAACGTAATTTCCTGGATCATGATTCTATTATGGATTTGATGAATTTGATGTAAGCCACTTGAAGTGAATATCTGTGAGTCTCCTGGATCTGCTCTTAGGAAACCTTGTCAGCTTACTGTGCACATCCTCAGTTTAATAAAGTTGAATTTACTTGTCTTTTATTTCTTCTGCAAGCTTAATTCACATCTCCAGTTTTTAAGGCAAGAGTCCCACAGAGGCAGAAACTTGTATTTCTTGTTTTTTCCTGAATCAATCTCTATCTGATTCATTGATAGAATTTTGCTTTTTTTTTTTTTAATTTATTGTTGTCAGGCTATCCCTACTGCCCTGTGTCTTGGTGAGGTTAACTTCAAAATATCAGTGCTTTTATGTTTATTTCTTTTTGTAATGGCTGAAGATCATCGAACAAATGAAGTGTGGTGGTTGATGCACATGACATTTGATGTTAGAAAGGAATGATTGAATTCATTCTGAAATAGGGTGAGCTTTGTATGCCCATGAAAGTCTGGTTAATTAAATATTATATAGCTTAGGTGCAGCTTTTCCCAGAATAATTTTCATTTTTTTTTTTTTTTTTTTTGCAATGTATATTTCAGCTATCTTTAGAAGGCTGTGTCTGCAGCTGATACCAGCTTGGTTCAGACAAGAGATGTGGGATGAAATGTGTTATTAAAAGAAAACAAAACAAAGTAAAAAAATAAACAGAACCAGGAACCTCATGACAAACAGAAGTTAGGAGAAAATAGTGCAGCAAAAGAGAAACCTCCAGACTCAGTGAGGGCCTGCTGTACTGCAATCTCATAAAGGACTTAAAGAACAAGAAGCATTGACCCTAGATAGCAAGTTAGAAAAGACAAATGGTTCAGGCTCTTAAGAGAATAGATCTAGCTGACATAAAAAATGGGAATCAGATTTGCCAGTTTTAATAGGATGATCAAACTGAGAATTGATTAAAAGGTTGTCACAGAAGTGTTGATGAATGGTAAAGAACCCAATTTTTCAAGTGTTTGTACTGATAAATTAGGAAAACGAGCAGAGTAGATAGAAGAGCTATAGAAAACTCTGACTGGATTATTTAATTGAATTGTTTCACTACCCTTGTTTTCATGCCAGCACTTCAATACAGTAATTTTAAAACTTTAGAGATCTGAGATAAATCAAAAATGTTAGGGCAGCAACAGCACAATGAACACCTAAGAATTGTGCAAAAGTCTGTGGTATGCAGCAAATTCAGTGGATATCACTGACTTGTCTCTCTCTTGAGTGCAAGCTCATCCCAGAGTGCCCTTCCCTCTGCCCTGTCACATTATAATGTCCCCACTCTACTGCATTCCTGTCCATATGTATGGATTTGCTGCTTAAAGTGAGCTATGGCCCTTTCACATCAATAGATGGAATAATATGAGCACATATAAGAATTAATGGATGTCTGTCATAAATCAGTGGGAATTATGGGTGTATAATTTACTTGTGAAAGGTTTGACTCTATGTGCCATGGAATAATAATTGCAGAGGTTGTAAATAATGGAATGCTCTGGGAAATTGTACCAAGGTTTAACTATTACATCACAGAGGCAAAATACTAATTTTTGGGATGTTGAAGCTAAAGGTTTAAGTCTATGTGCTCTTTTTTGGTACAGAGATCTAGGTACAGACTTTTGGTACAGAGATCTAGGTGCTTTGTGACATAGATTAAAAAGATATTTTTCTAATCAATTCCCCTAATTGGAGTGTTAAATAAGATGCTTTTGTGAAAAGCAGTAAGGAGGTTGGCACAGCTGCATGCTGGGTAGCAGGTTCATAGACAGGGAGTTCAAGCATTTGGGTCATGAAACCTGTTGGATCTTATAAGGAAAATAAACACAGACAAATATAAAAATATGGGCCCCCAAATCTATCTTTATAATGAGCTCCTCCAATACCACTTCTCATGCAATCCTTGCGAAGAAGATTAAAACCTTAGCATTTACTTTCCTAGAAGAAGACCAATTTTCCTCTGTCTCTGGAGGACATTAAAGAGTTATTGAACTGGGTTTTGTTATGGAGCTATAAGCTGACTGGAAAATGTAGTCACCAGGAGGAAAATGGAGCAGCAATGCCCGGTATAATGTGGTATTCACAGAAAGCCTGGATGTGGCTCACAGCACAGACTTCCCTGGGTTTGTTTCAGTGAAGTTACTGCCACTCAGTGTAGCCTCCACAACTCTTTTTTTCTTTAACTGCATACACCAGAGTTTAATTTGAGTCACTTGGGGTTATAGCACAAGCTCTTTTCCCTATGCCTTTCTACACCAGTCTATGAACAAGGTCTCTTACACTCTCACTGCCAATTTTTGTTGAGTTTGCTTTTTCTTTCCCCTAAAAAACTTTTTTTTTTTTTAATGGACATTTATTTTCACTCAAGTCTTCTATTTGGATGCTTTTGCTGGACTTTGTCTTCAGCCTTTGTTATCATGCATTCCATTCTCTTATGGTCTTCTCATTTCATTTTCTTTCCTTTCAGCCTCCTCTTCATGTTGAGTAATGTGTTTTTTCTCTGCCTCTATAAGAAGAGGATGCATGAGACTTTATTTATGTGAAAATGAAATCCTTAGCTCAACTACCTCCATCTATCTCAGATTTCTTCTTCATTATCAGAGTACAGTGGCAAGTAATACCTCAAATATGATAGTCAGCCTCTGGAGACCAAGAGCATGGTGCAAGCCATGTTTTTATATTAGAACCATTCCCCTTAATCCCTCACTTATATCAACCTTTTTAAAGGAAATTAATTTCACATTATTATGCTAATATTTTCTTAATGAATTAGAAAAGAAACCTGTGCAGAACATTAATGAATCATTTTAACCATCCCTGCTGTGAGATTTCAAGATCGTTCTTTCTATAAAAATGTATGAATATTAATATCTACCCTGGTAATTGGTACAAAGTTAATTACTGTAATTCTGCTGTAGTAGAAAAAATAAATCTATGTAGCATGCAGTAATAGCTAGTTATTAAGATGGAAGTCTTGAAGATAAAATACTGACCCATATATATGAAGTGAGGTTAAAAAACAATTTTGCTGTAATAATAAAATATTTTAAAGAAAATATAATTTGGCCATTAATTTCATTCAGTTCATGCTAATAAATAGTCTATGTAATTAGCCACTGTCTTTATTTCAGTGGGATTTGCCTCAGATTTGAAATCCATAGGATTGAGATCTGTTTCTTCTGTTGTCTAGGGAAATAATGTGTACACTTGACAGCATCTGGCTGTGGAAATGAGAACTGGCAAACAAATCTATAATATAAAATTTTAATACAAGTTTGTTTGTTATTGTTTGGGTCTAGAGAGGAGATCCTAAATTGTCAGTGTTTTTGAAAAGAAATGAGTAGTCAATGCCTTCTAAGGGCAGTGAAGTAATTTCTGACTTTGCACTCATATAAATGTGCACTTTAATTGATTGCTGATTTTTCTGTGGTGCCTAGAACAAGGATGACCTCTCATCTCTATGGAACTCCAGCCCAAGTGCTCATTTCTGTCTTCTGTGCTATAGAAATTCACCCTCCTTTGCTGGTGTGGGCACGGGAGAAGCTGTTATCCTGATGTTATCCAAATTCTGTCAGCAGCTTAGAGCAGAGCCATGAAACCCCTCTCACCTGCTCTGTTTCTGTACCTGTTTTTTGGTTTCAGAAGTTTCAGACGTGCCTTCACTGCCCTTGTGAAAAATTGTATTTTTAATGATATTTTAAAGAGTGTTTCTATCTCACATGGAAAGAAATGTGGAACACTTTTGCAACTGACATTATAAACCTTAGTTTAGTTGTTCAGCTTGCTGTTCTTGGGTGTTTTATTACTTGACATAATCTTTGTTTATCTCACAAAAACTTGATCCTTACGACCATATGACTCTGCACTCATTTCATTTTACTTCCAGCCAATAAGGCAATCTCCTTCTGGTGAAAGAGGAGCAACCTGCAGTCATGCACACAATCAGAAATTATCTACAAAATTGCTATCCAGCCTTGTAAGAGGCTCATTTTTCCCCCTAATGTTTATTATGCTGCTGTCTAACCTAATATTGGTGCAGATCTTCAGTGGGAGTTTCTGTCTTGAGAGTGCATTACATATGTAATTATTAACCAGTCCAAATTGATGAAGAGGCTTCTTTTTCATCTAAAGATTGTGTATTATCTGCTCCCACTATGGTAATACTTAGCCTTCTTTTACTGAAGGCTTTTTCATTGTGCCCAGTCTACAATTTTCACATTACTGTATAGTCTGTAATTGAAAAGGAATAATCCTTTATTAATTTTCTATTACAGAAAAATCAACACATAAGAAAATCAACACAAAAGAATATGAATACTAAGAGGGAAATAAAAGCTTTCTAAAAGCCCTATTCAGCATACTGAGAATAAATTGGAATAATATCCCCTAAGCAACTTAATATTGAATTGTCAGGTAGTAATAAAATGGTGGCTTAAGTTATTTAAAAATGTCATTTAGTAAAGATGTTTTTTTTGCTATATACTTACCACAGAAAGTGGACAAATGTTATTTTTCTTCATATGAGGAAAATATCTGGCTGAGTGCTAGAAATATGAATTAATGGAAATGTCTTTTTTTTTCTCCCAGGGATTGTATGCTATCTGCTAATAGTGTGCTTTCTGTAAAAATGTTTTTTCTTTTTATTGGCCATCATATACTTGTAAGGGTTTTAGATCTGATTAGTATGAAATCAGGAGAGCCTATGATGTGCTTGACAGAGTACCTGTACCTGCAAGTGAGTTACCCTGGCTTATCAGGGAAATGTCAGAACTTCAGCCCTCAGAAGCCATCAAAGGGAAATGTGAAATGGCTTTGATTCTCTAGCCTGAAAACCTTGTTCATTCTTTACTTGCCCTCTTGGGGAAGCCCTTCCCACACTCCCCTTGTGAGTGAAACACTGGATTTCTCTCTGGCTAGCTTCATATGAAATTGTTGCCACTTTCCAACAGCAATAGAACTTTGTCCCAAATTTCAGATTGCAGAAGTCTGGGCACTTTTTAATGTTCATATCCCCTTTTAGGAGCTATTGGTCCAATTGAAACATCAATATTTGCGTGTAATTTAGTTACCCTACCTTTGTATGAAACATAATGGCAGGGATTTCATGGTGATTTTATGGGTCTGTTGAGGGACACAGACAAGATCAGTTTGGAAGAGGACAAAGCAGCTTGTGCCTCTTTCTGGCAGTGAGGAGTGGGAGCTGTTTCCTGTTGGAGGAGGAAAAAATGTCACCTTTTGCCACAAGGTCTAGCAGCTGCATCTTATTTTCAGATGTGCTTCAGATTTCTTCCTTTTGGCTAGAGCTGCTATTTGGGTTCTTAGTATTTTAGCTGTTACCATAACTTGAGCCTATGAAGGCATTTCATGTAAAGCTCAGCTTTTATGAAGAGCAAATAGCTTAATTATGAAAATCACTTTTTTTGAGGTATGTGACAGAAATAAATCTTCCTGCTTTTAGCAAAAAATGTTAGCTGAGAAAAAAGAAATTGACTTGGCTGAGGGAACTGTGAAATCTGGATTAAAAGTCTTTCTAAGAATTCCAGGAGAAGGAAATGGAGTATCTGTTTAATGCAGTCATTAATCATCCAGGAGGAAGAAAAGAAGTTTAATGAAATGAATTACATATTAATCACATACTTGTTCATTGAAAACAAAGATGAGAGGTAGCACAGGATAGAAGTAGAAATATGCATTTGAACTAGGATGACTTAGTCTTGGTGAAGTTCCTAGGTTAATTCCTATGCGAATGTGGAAACACTGCAAGAAAAAGATTAGCAAAAATACACTATTGATCTCAAAACCTGAAATATGTTCTGAAATGGAATTCTGAGCTGTGAATTTTAATTTTGATGTTCAAGTATGTGATTCAGAGTTTATTTTCATGGTTGAATGCATTGTTTTCAAGTTAGAGGACGTTGGGTGTACAATACTGAACAGACCCAATAAAAGAGTAGAGTTGGTAAAACATAAATTTTAACACTAACAGCAAATCAGGGAGTGTGCAACTACAAAGTGAAACACTTGCTGGCAGCTTGTAAGTCCAATTAATTACTCTATGAAAAATTGTCAATATTTTTGAGTTATCCATTGGAGGTTTCTGTAATTTGTTCACAGGCAATTTGCAAACAGAAAAGGGGCTGAAATCCCATTGGTGCAATTTTCATTATAAATGATTTGTTCAATCTTGCTGTAGAAAAATTACACAGGACACACAAAAGTGTTTTGAAATCCATGCAAGAAGCAATGCAAATGTTCAGCAAAGAGAAATGGTGCCAGGTTTTAGGGTGGGGTGATGAGCAGCGGAAATGAGGGCACACAGAGCCCCCACAGCCAACATCAGTGTCTCATCTGGGGCAAATTCTCGTCGGTAAGACCAAACAGAATGCTTGTTGTGGCTTTTAAATTCAGGTTACCCTTTCCCTATCTCTATGAAGAACAGACTATGAACTATATGAAAAAATTGTTAGCAAAAACATCATCTCTGGCTATGTGTCCTTCGGTGCAGAATATCACAAGTAGAGTACAAGGCCATGTGATAATTTGGTTTGTGTAAACTGTGGTTTGTCTTGATGTCAGACAGGTGTTTTGGTTGTTGTCAAGATAATTCTCCTTTTGATTTTAAGCAGTGGTTATATTCAGCACATCACAGCCACAAGTTGGTAGTTTGTCTGTGAAACTCTGTTACAGCAAATTGTCCCTCTGCCTGCTTTGGACCTGTCTGCTCTGGGGCTCTGACAGACTTATTAGCACAACTCAACATCACAAACCAGAACCAAACCCCTAAAGGTGAGTGTGAATCTTAGAGGAAATCAAATACATGTGTCTCAAACTCTCAAAAGAGAGGCAGGAAAACAGAGCCAGGGACTCTGGTAATGGGATCCATGGCAGAGCTAAGTAATCAACTGAGGTAAATGTTGTTGCAGCCTGTCAGCTCATACAGAGATAGTTATGATTATTGTCCTGAGCACAGAGAATAATATCAGACAGAGAAACCTTTCCTGTCATGGAGAGATGCTTTTCTTATGCTGAGTTGACACTGGGGTTGCATAAGCACAAGAATATTCCTATTTCCTATTTCTTCCAGATACACAGGGGTTCTGTTTTGTGTGGAAATAGATCTTTCTCAATAGAATTGACTGTAAAAGACAAATAACATCTTCAGCTTAGATGAAAAGGGTAGCAAATGGCTTGTGTATCTTATAAAGTCCTGTGGCGTGAAATATAATTTAGTTGTACTTTGCTGCTGGTGGGCAGATCAAAGTGCATCTCTCTATGCAAAAAGGCCTTCTAGAGGTGAGAGCTTTTTACCAGATTTATTTAAAAATGGGGAAAAAAGCTCTGAGAAGGTCAAATGGGAAGTGACTTACGGGTAGCTGCATTGCAGTGTTTCAATCTTGAATTCTGCTCAATTTCAAAAGGCATGATCAAGAAAATGACATTTATTTTGCCTACCGGAGTGGGTCATCCCATGCATCAAGGCAGGCTGAGGTGATGGGGTTTGTGTTTGCAATGGATACTTGGGAAGATCTTGGCCTGCAGTTCCCATTTCCCAGAAGAAAGCAGAGCCCCCAGAAAGGGATGGCAAACACAAAATGAGAAATATCCATGGGAAGCAGTTTTATCTCCCAAGAGAACACCTACCAGCTATGTTTATCATAAGCTCTTCCTACTAGAGGATCTAAAAATTTTACTGTAAAATTTAGCAAAAGGAAGATAAACCTGATACTGTGAATATTTGAAAATACCAGTTAATAGGCAGTAAGAAGTTTCATATATGCTGACTTGAAACTAAATATATTAAATAATTCTAGTTTGTATTAGGTTTGGAAGTGTTTGTAGCACTACTTCATCGTTATTATAAATGTTCTTTATATTTTTGGCTGCATTTTTTCCTCTTTCCCCTGTTTCTCTTGTTATCAAAATGCAGCTAACAGTATTGGTCAACAGTCAATTACATCTTGAATTTTTCTTTCTTTGTTTGTATTCCAAATTTTTATTCTTTCTCTGTATGTGGTATAGTGACCAGTCCTAATGGGTTGTCCTTTTTCTTTTAAAGAATAGATACTCTTAATGGAGCATGATAAAGGCCAAGAAAATTCTGAACTAGCAGAAATTGGTGCAGTTACTTTTAAAGCCAATGGAGTTCTGCCAGCTGACACCATCTGATGATGTGACTTTGTTTCTTTTAACCTCTATTTTTTTTTTTTTACTGTTTAAATAAATTTTTCATGTTAGGCTGGCTCAGCATTTTCATCCTCCCTCAATAAGAAATCATCTTTTAAAGGATCTTTTAGATCCTTTAAATAGCTTTCACATTTATGTTCTGCAGAGGCGGTGAGGTTTTGATATCAGATGGTGCCAAGCCAGGACCAGTGTGGTGTGTGTCCAGGATGCCAAATATCAGAGATGTGCTTCCCTCCCATTGTTAAAAACACAGAAACTCTTACAAAACTGCCACAGGATCTTTCTCTGCCTGTTGTTACATGATCTCCCAAACCCTTTTTGGGTAGGGTATGGGCAGATTGGTTGTTTGCTTCTAAATTAATTAGCACTGAACTGAGTTCTGTTGAAGCATTTATTTGGGCCCTACAATCTCTTTTCTCACAGCATTTTGTCTGTGGTGTTAAGTAGTGTGTGCAGATTTGGGATGAGCTCTCCAGCACTGAGGTTTTTGCCTTCCTACCTCTGCTTGTTGTGACAACTTTAATTTTTCCTTGGTAGCTTCAGTCAAACTTGGTTTCATATTTATGGAATAGCAAAGGTCCTAGCACTGACTACTGTGGAACTCACACAAATCCTGTTGATCCAGGTGGAGCAATAGTGCAGTGTATGCACCATGCTTAAATTCAAGGGTTTCCTAGATTGGAGAGTTTGTGTTCCCAAGTTCTGTTAGTCAGAAAAGAGACAGAGCCCTTTTGGAATTGGCATTTCAGAGTAAAAACTTAAAGAAGTTCTTATCCATCCCTTGTGCAGAAGCCTGTTTTTCTCCATTGGATGTGTGTGAGGAAGAGCAAGAGCAGCTTTCCTATGAAGGTGGTGTGAGTTCTCTGCCTGACTCAGAAAAAGTGGGTTTGTAGGAAAAATATTTTCTATAATTTATTTTTTCCTCCTAAATCCTGGCTGAAGAACCATGCATTGCACTGATGATGAGAGTGTATTTCAGACTATTGATTCTCATGTCCCAGTTACACTGTCCATTTTCCTGAGAGCCAGCCTGAATGTTTTCCTTCTGTGGCTGTTGCTTCCATGTAATCTGTAATGAAGATGTAGAGCACACTCCTGCAATGCTTTATCTTACAGTGGCCGGATGTCAGTGCTGTTTATCAACCATGATTAGTCCTTTTCCAAAACACTGTGAGCAAGCAGCTCTTTCCCATCAACTATTTGTAGAGGTATATTTCTCTGAAGTCATGTGTTTGAAGTTTTTGTGATCTGTGTAGTTTATTTTTGATCACTTTAATATATCAATTTTCTGGTTTTTCTCCTCTTCAGCACTTCATGCACAGAATCCATATGAGTTCATGCCAAATCTTTGGCACTTTAGATGGTGTGATCTGTTAGGGTTTTTTATTATTATTAATTTCTAGACTTTTCAAGTGATTCCTGTACTTACCACCATTCTCCTGAATTGCAAATGCATGAATTCCTGCTCTTGAGACATTGCCTGTCAAGAAAATTGTCCTAATTAACCTGGTGGTTCCCAATTTGCTAAGCAATCTTAAGTCATAGAGTCTCATCAAGTACCCTTTGGAAATCTGAATATGCTTATATTTCTACTTAATTTCCCTTATCTAAGGTGGTAGCAGTGTAAAGCTTCAGCAGATTGGTTCATTAAGTATAACCCCAGTGCTTTAATCCACTCTCTGACTCTGTATTTATCAGGAAGCTCCAACAGATGGAATATAGATATGGCACCAGCTCAGGACCTGGGAAACCTTAAATGACAGTTTCTTACTGAAAGACTGAATGTTCTCTCATCTTGTGTCATTTTATTTCCTCATTGCATAAATTATCTCGTTGTAATTTAAGAACATGTGTTCCTGTTTTTATATTTGTTCTCTGTTCCAATGACAAGGACTTTATTTTCTAAGGCATTTGAAAATGTGGGTAAAACAAAGTCTGTCAAGCAGATTAAGTGTTTTTCTCAATTTAGGTGGTTTCAGTTTTTGTGTTACAATTTTTCCTATTCACTTAAATAATACAAAAAGTTAAAGATATGCAGGAAAGATTCATTGAACAGCCTATCTTGTCAGTCAAGCCCCCAAAGAAAAAACCCAGATTTCTCATTGTTAGCACTACAGAGATAACAAACAGATGGACTGAAAAGAGCAAAAATGATGGAATTTGATGGCTGTGAGCAGTTTTTGCCTTCAAAGCACCCAATCATGTTTTCTGACATTGAAGTAGGATGTTTCCAGCTGCTTTTAAATGAATTCCAAAATAACTTTGAAGATAGACATTTTGCTATGTGCTCAAGAGTTGTGTGGGTTTGGCTGTAATATCTGGTGTTTTGAAAGTAATGACCTTAACATCAGGGTTTCCAGTTAAGACTCAGTCTGTAACTCAGTTCCTTCTATTGAACAGAAGAAATCAATAATAATATGCTTCAGGACTTACCTGATATAGGCACAAAACACATTTCTATGCAATGCTGCATTTCAGTTTTCTCTGTGGGGATTATATTGGAAAACTGGACCGAAAATGTATTTGTTTTAGCAAGCAGGTCTCATAGACATTTGAACTATAGAACTGAATGCATTTTTCTGGTGAAGCTGAGACTTCCAGTGATGATTATCAAATCTGAAATGCAAAGAGCAAGTGCTGTGTTGGGTGCTTATTCACAGTGCATAGTAATTTCTCCTTGGTGAGTTATCTTGGGGTGTTTTACAATTCAGGACAGTATGTAAGAGCTTATAGCTTTTCTCATCAGCTACTCCCGCTGCTTATAAATTCTATGTAGGCTGCCTAATCATAGGAAGATACCTTTATTAAAACAAGTTACTGGATAAATGAAGATTTCCAGTTGTAATCACAAATACATGTGTCATTAAACACACTGCAAAGGCTGAGCACCTTGCAGCTGTCTGTTGATGCATTCTGTGTAATTCTGACTTATGAGAACAGAAACTTTCTGGTATGAACTGTCAGGCTAGGCTATGCAATATCATGGTGATGATGGAGTATTTTTTTAAACTCTACTCTTGGGTCTGAGTTCTCCCTTTAAAACCAGTCCCTGAGGTGTTCTCTTGGTGATGAGGAGTCACAGTGGTGAAAGTATTCATCAAGGAAGACCATGCTTGTTTTCTGTAGGGGTTACCTGGAAAGTGCTGTGTCCACTTTCAGCTGTTGTGTCTGATATCTGATCACTGTTTTATACAACTCTCTGGACTTTGGCGTTTTGATCCTTGTGGCTCCCTTCCAACTCAGGATATTCTGTGATTCCATGACTGATCCCATTTTGCTTCAAGTGCTTCAATGTTAGAGACTGCACACCTTGTAGGAGTTAGTTCCAGTTTCAGAAAACAAGCTTTCCCATCTTGAGAGGAAATAAAGAATCCGTTCATTTTCATACCTTTCATTTGGGCTATGTCAGATCTCTAAATTAAGATTTTGCCATGTTCTTCTGCCTTTGTTTGCATTAAACCTTGTATTTTGTGGTCACTTGTCTCAAAATGAACTCAGACTTTGATTCCAGGATTAAACCTATGCTTTAGCTGAGGAGATAGCTGTATATAGAGCTAAAAATTATTCTGTTAGGTCATTTCAATGTCTGTTCTCAAGAGTAACTTGAATTGACTCACACAAATTTTACACTACCATGCATGGGTTTGTTGTTGTTCTAAAACCAAAGCCCTGTGTTAGGATTTTTCTCCTGCATAGTGTAGGTAGGTGCTGGAGGAGATGCCCACCCTGCTCCCCAGCTGCATTTGCTGCATCTGTGCCTCTTTTGGGAACCTGCTGCTGGAAACTGCTGCATATTCAACCCAGGCACTCCACAGTAATCAGTAACCATAAAACAAGAAATGATGTCTTTAATATACACTTCCACCTCTATCACCCATTCTGCCCTGAAGCAGATTATAAAAAAGGATTTTTAGCGTTTCATTGATGCTGCAAACTGTCCCATCTGGCTCTACTAATGCTAATTGTATGAAATTTCTCCCCACTGGTGATTTTCCAATCCCTTTTCCTTTGCTTTGCAGATTCCTGTCATTAATACAGTGATAACTGAAGTGTTTCTTGACTTTCTTTCCTAGTTCAGCTGAACTCTCATGTAATCTTGGACTTTTCTGTTAATTTTTTCCTTTATTAGCTTGCCTTTGTACTGTTCAAAATCACCCTTGATTCTCCAGTTACTCCCCAGCAGAGATTAACCCCTCTTCTGGTTTTTAAAGGCCCATCAATCCTTTTCTTTGTCTGAAAAATGGGTTGATATTCCACAGTCAAAAATTCCAGCTTTTAGTCTCAGAAAACTCATAAAGTTTCATATGAATGGAGACAGAGAAAAAGGAAAATAATGTTCTTTCACAATGTCCAGTGTGGACCCTGTTGTACACCTCGTGCAATATTGAGGTCCTGTGGCATTGATAACCCAGGTGTTTTATCTTAGAGATTTATGAGAACTGTCTCCAAATGCTGCTCAAGTCCATTTAAACAAATTAATATAAAGACTGAGTAAAAAGTAATGATTAATATGAGTCTGCATTGCACATACTCATGATGGTTCAAAACTAGTATTTATTTTCCCTGTGATCGCACTCTGTTACAGGTCTGCAAGTCTGGTCTGTCTCTGTAGTTGTAATTTTACTTGCTGACTCTTTTATTAAAGAAAAATAGAACTCTTGATGGCACAGGTTATTTTCATAAATAAGCAGTAATGGAGAGTGTATCAGAAAAACAAGATAAAAACCAGCATCAATATAAGTTATGGGTGGCAGTAAATAAATAGCCTGGCATTATAAATGTTGAGTTTCTTTAGAGTATAAATGTCATACTCTCTGCAGACATAAGTGTTCAAATCTGACTGAGTGCAGTGGGAGTGGCACAGAAATATTTCAGACCCAGGGATGGACCTTCTGGAAGGATTTTTGAAAAGTTCTGGTGAACAATTTATGGGCTGTGGCTACATGTAAATTTTGAGTGACTTGATTAAAGAGATGTGTATTCCAGTGCAGATTGAAAATGCGCTTAATGAGCCATGCCCTCAGATTTTATTTCATTTATTTTTTTTAAAGAATGTTTGAGCAAGGCTCATTCTCTATGAAAACTGCTGACTCAAACACCAGGGCAGGTCTGACACGTCTCTGGCTGAACTCTGTGGCCACAGTTCACAGCCACCTCTGGTGAGTGCCACATCTCTTAAATCAGGTCTTGGGAGGACAGAGCAGGGCTGGAACACCCAGCCATAGCCTGATAAATCTTCCCTCTCTCAAGGATGGTGTCTACTCACTTCCAGGGCAACCTCCAGATTTACATTGCTGTATACTGAGATTAGCAGCTGGATTTTCATTATGTGCTTGGTGTGCTGAGGGAAACAGGCTGAAGGGGGTAAAACCAGGGAAAAGTAGCAGATCTTGGTTCCCTGCTGCGTGTCAAGCCAACAAGGAAACCACATCAGCTTGTCTTGAGTGCTTAAATCACTGTGTTTTTCAGATTTGTGGATGCCATAAAGCTAATACAAGATAATAAAAGATTCGTCACTAAAATTTGAGTTTTTCTGACTATAGTATCTTTATTATTACTGCTGTAAAAACAAAGTATTGATGTTTTTCTATTTCAGGCTTCCATTTTAAATTTCCCCCCTCAAAAGTAATAATTGGGTGTGACCGTGTTCACAGGGGTTTTTGGATGAGGCAAGAGACAAGAATGTTGACTCCGTGTTCAGAAGGCTTGTTTTATTATATTATGATTTATATATATATTACATTATAACTATACTAAAAAGAAATGGAAGGAAAAGGTTTCCTCAGAAGCTACCTAAGCTAAGAATAGAATAGAAAAGAGTGACAACAAAGGCAGCTCTTTCAGAATCTGTCCAAGATAGCTCAGTCCTTGATTGGCCATTAATAATAAACATTCAAGATGGCCCAATAAAAAAATCCACCTGTTGCATTCCCCCACACTAGACAACCATTGTTTACGTTCTTTTTCTGGGATCTCAGCTTCCCAGAAGGAAAAATCCTAAAGAAAGGATTTTTAGTGAAAAAGATGTCTGAGACAATTGGGATTTTTTGTTTATTGTGAAATGGACATTGTTTTAAAATGCAGCAGCAATGATTTTTTTTTTTTTTGTCTTGGTGAGTCTGTTTGAAATAGATTTGCTCTGCCAATTTACAGAAAACAGGCAGAGATAAGCAAATGGAGAAAAATATTTCTGGGGGACACTCCAAATTTAAATCAACATTGCTAATGTAAAAAAATCCCAAAGGTTAAATACTAAGGAGAGAAATTTCTAATACATGTAACAGGAATTTTGGTCACATGGCCTGTCTCATTAAAGCCATTGAAGTGGAACCTTTCCTCAGAGGAAAGCTGCTGGAGTGTGTAATTATTTGCAGGGCAAACTCTGAGTCTGTGGCACACTGGATTTTGTTAGTGTACTGTAAAAAGGCATAAGTATGAGCATACAATAATTCTGTAATTAGAATTACATCAGGCATAATGTTTTTCCATTAGACAGTACGTTGGCTGGTTATAATAATGATTTGGAAGTCTGTGTTCCCAAGCTGCCTAATGGGTGTCTCCCAGCCTTGAACAAAAGGAATCAAATATTCACTCCTAGGCATGACTTAAACTGTTGCATCCATTTTTTACAGTAATTAACATTTAATGTAATTTTCACCTCTGATCAGGCTCCTTCTCATTTAAATCAAAACTTGTCTGGGTTTGACTTATCAGCAAACAGATTAGCAGGTGATTTGATTCACCTTAGAAATTTAAATGTCTGATAAGTTTTGGCCCTGAGTCAAAGTAGCAAATGAACTTCGGCAATTTATAGCTGTGAGCCTTATTAATTACCTAAAGAGAAAACTTGTGCATAGACAGTTGATCAAGCACAAGGAGGATTTCTAGTGTGTCTTTAAAAATAAATAGTATTATCTTACGTGTGTCTACTTGTATATACATATCTCCTGTAATGTCAGGTTCAGCTCTTGGACGCAAGAATTGCAGATGTGGGGCTGTAGATTTTTTTTTTTGCTGATGTTGATCTGCTGCCCAGGAAGCAGTTTGTTCTGTACTAGATGTAATATAATTAACCCTCTTGTTTAGCTCATTTACTCATATTCCATTTTAGTTTTTGTAAGAGACTTTCAAGCAAGAGTTCTTGATGCAGTTTTTCTTGTCAACAAGCTCTAGGTTAGTACTTTAGTGCTGATGATCTGTAAGGATCAAAAGAAAAAAAAAAGGCATTTTACTTTTAGCTGGGTTTATTATTTAAACTGGAATATGCTGAGAAAAAAAAAAAAAT
Source organism: Melospiza melodia melodia (assembly GCF_035770615.1). NCBI lineage: Eukaryota > Metazoa > Chordata > Aves > Passeriformes > Passerellidae > Melospiza > Melospiza melodia. The sequence goes on along the minus strand of NC_086201.1, from coordinate 8,310,936 downwards.
TAGACTTGTTTTCAAGAGAAATGGGCCAGGAACACAGGTGATTTGAAATGTCCCAGAAGTGTCTCTACAGGATGGAAGAGGCAAAAGGAATGAAGGAGACAGGCAGGATACTATTGAAACAGCAGAGAAGGGGAGTTAACTCTAAATACAAAATGGTATCTTTACCAGTAGCTATCAAGCTTTTTAATTAACTTATCTATACTGATTAATAAATTACTGGATAGTATGGATGTAAATAAAGCAAGTAGAAATTATCTGTTTGTCTTAGTCCCAACTAGAAAATAGATCCTTGTGTTAGAGAATTTTCTCTCCAAAACCTGGATAATGTGCAGAAAAACATGATTTAGTCACAACCACATCTTTTTAGTGTTACCCTTCACAATTCTTTCTCTCAAAGCTGAAGCTGTCTGGGAGTGACAGAGAGAAATATCAGTCCATGGGAACATGAACGGAATTCTTGCTTTTCCCTGGTAGCAGGAAGAGCAGTGGGATGGGTACAACAGGAGCAGGAAGGAGCTGCTCCCCTGACCATGGAAATGTCCATGTGCCCTTTATTCCCTGCCCTGCTGCTGTGTGCACTGAGTGCACAATGTCCCAGTTATTGCATTGTATTCCAGGAATAAAGCAATGGTTCCTGCTTGAGTGAGCTTGTGAAACGCACACTATTAACATAATGTTAATTACAGTAAATTGTGCTTTTTTTCTGTGTCTCCTCTTCTCACCTCAGCTGAGTTTCCATAATGCTGTAATTGTTTCATGATACCAGTAAAAATTGGATGTCTCAGGCGTAATGTCCATGAAATCTTATTTTCTACTGTAGTCCATTAAGATGCTGATATTAACCTGAGAGTCTGAGGTCAGTGTACAGACCATGAATTTGTTTGAGCACACTTGTTTGTTGTAAAAATAAATCTTTGTTTACAGAAGCCTTCACTGTGTGTTCTCACAGAGGCTCAACTCTACCAGTCTTGATTGTAATCACAGATTGCATCAAAACCAAGTAGCAGCATAGTGTGTGTGTGTCCTGAGCATTTTGGAAAAAGGATACTCATTTTATGATTCCTAAAGTAGCTTAGGAAGATGCAAATGAAAATGTAGCTGAGAATCAATATAGCTTTCAATTTATTTAATTAATGATGGCAGTACAAAACAGTCAGCTTTGCATTGATTGTATTGAAAATATGAGAAAGGAAACTAAAATACTGGCTGCAGCAGTGTGGGGGATCTTTTTGGTGGTTTTTTTTTTTTTTAATTTTTTGTGAAACTTTCAGCAATTAATTTTTGTAGTAAAATGGGAAACATTTCCCTTTTGCTGGAAGCAATGCAAGGCCATTGTATAAAGCAGATTGTTTCCTCATTCCCTCAGCCTCTTGAATAACAACATTTAGAATTTCCATTATTTTTGATTCAGTGCTTTTTGTCAAATCCCACTCAACAGAAGCAGAATTGTTTCACATACCTAAAAGTATTGGTACAAATTTACTCTTGGTGCAAGTTCCTTGACTGAAGACCCCTAAAATTAGGGCTGAGCTTGGCTCAGTTCTGTTGGCTGTAGTGAATCTGCACAGCTCAAAAGACTCTGTTTGGATTTGTCCGTGCTACTTCCTATTTCTATATAAACATTTTGTTCTGTACATGTCCAGGGAGGTGGTAAATTGTGTGAAATCAGCATAAACAGTGAATGAGAAGCACATCACAGTGCTCTGGCTGCCAGGGGGCATCACCTATTTCACTAAGGAACAGAAAGACTGAAAAAGGTTCTGAAAGCAGCCTCTGACAGCCACTTGCTTCCAATGTTGCATTGCTGACCTGGTTGTTGCTGAAATTGTGGTTCCTGTTCCATTTTGTCAGTAATGCTTCTGTGACTATTAATAGCACAGTCAATTTATGGGGAATCACAACCTTGAATATGCCAAATTCAGAATAAAACCTTACAATGATATTTTCTATATGTCTGCTCAGGTCACTTGGCAGCCCTTGATTTTATCAATCAGCCTGACTCTTTAAAGTACTTTTGCAGTTTAGTTGAGTGATTTTTACTTAGCTTTGCAAGACCTGTCTCAGAAGAAATATTAGTAATGTCTTTCATAAAGGATGGTTTCATCAGAAATTGTATGGCACCTTCTTGGAACTGATGTTGCCCTTCTTTATGATGACCAAATACATTCCCTGCAATCTGTCTTGGCTGAGTTTTATACTTCACTTTTCATTGCTTTGTGTTTGAGTTCTATTTTATTCTGGATACAAAGAGTAGAAGTTAAAATACTATTTTTTAACAAAAGCATTGTGATGTCAGGAATGCTGTTTCTAAACCCGTGGTAATCTTAATTTAGGGATGGATGTGGCCACACTTTGGCCTGCCTAGACAGGGAACTGCTCTAGGAATGACCTTTTTACTTACTTGTGTCATTCAGAGTCCCTCTCGGGCTTTCTGGTCACTTGATTAAAAAGACTGTGTAATTTGACTTAACTAAATAAGTGCAAATTTCATGGACCTACCATGCAAATCGATTGTAGAGCAGAGGAAAAGAATGAACTGACTAATATATTTATATGTATATATGTGTGTAAAAAAATAAAAAAAATAAACTACTTGTTTTTTTTGGATAGTTACTTTTTGAGGTAGCTGCAGAAGTCACTTTCCTGACTATGTAAAAATGGTCATGAGTTAAACAACTTCCAGCACTGAAAGGAATTAAAAAATTCATGTCTACAGTCTCACTTACTGCTTGCTTTCTTTATGTCAGCTTCTTTGGCAACTGATTTTGTAAGAACTTCATGAGCATGAGATTCCATCTTGTGTTTGAAGGATGCCTCGCTCACTAGAGCCCTGGTAGGGGATTTTATGTGATACCATAACAGAAAAAATAATTGGGTTTTGTTTGTTTTCATCCTGGGTGCTTAAAAATGAACAGTGATGAGGGTGAGTATTCCTCCACAAAATCAGAACTGATTTTTGATCTAGTGAATGTGAGCATTTTGAGCAGCCTGGTATCATTGTGAGATGATAATAATTTTAAGCTTTACCTTATGCTGCTGTTCATGTGCTTCTTGCTCACTTTACAGGCACGAGGCTCATTGCTAAAGAGCTTTTTTCCCCTGCTGCATTTGTGACTGAACCTTTACAAAGAAAGAAAGCTCTACCTTTCTTTAGACATCAGTCAGTTTATGACAAAAAACTCCCTGATTTTCCATTCAAAAAAGTCCTGCCTTAGCAGTTACAATGTACCCATCTGAATTTTTGTGCCCTTAGGACTTGACTCAAATTCATTCCGGAGGGTAGCTTTCATATTCACCTTTTAGGAAATGGAATTCAAATTTTACACCAATGTAACTGATGCATTCTTGGGGAACTGGAGGAGCATTACTGTCCTGGGGCACTGTCAGATTGCTCAGGGGTATCTGCTGCTGGTCCTTAACAAACAAGAGATCCAGAAAAACTGAAGGTGCCAGATACACAGATCTGAAAACAATTTTGAGGCATGGATATGCAGTTGGAAGGACCCAAAAGGAAATTATTAAGTTACAGATGAAGGACCAACAATAGGAAGTATTTTTTTCCCCAGGAAAACTGATAATTAAACTGTTAAGTTTATTTTGCCACAAAGTCTTCTGAAAGTCAAAATGAGTTATGTTTAAGAAGAGGTCTGCATAAATGCATGAGGGATAAGTCCATTAATGGTTATTTAAAATCACGAGTCTTATTTACATTTCTAATTCAGCAAATCAATTAACTGGTTCTTGGCAGAGGAGATGAGGGGGTGCTGGTATCATTTGTGCTCTCCTGCTTAATACAGACTCATGGAATGGTTTGGTTTAGAAGGGAATCTTACGGATCATTTTGTTCCAAGCCCCCTGCCATGGGCTGAGGGCACCTTCTACTAGAGCTGAGGTTGCTCAGGATCCCCTCAAGCCTGGCTTTGGACTCTTTCCTTGAGCAGTTTGTGTTTGCTCCTTGTCAAAAGCAGGATTCTGGGCTCTGCTCACTTTGGGTGCATCCAGGAGAGCAGTCCTTAGCGTCCCACAGGGCAAGAGCACCAAACCCTCTCTGGCTTTGCCCAGCCCTCTGTTAGGGAGCCTAACTTGCATCAGCCTTCCCTGGCTGGTCATTCTATTACCCTAATTTCTTGAGGTCCAGCAAGACTCACTACACACCCTGCTCCACTGTGGGGCTCTGGCTCCAGCATCCCAGGTCACCCAGATATCAGCATTTCTTTCCAACCCACTTCTCTTCTTTGCACTCCAGGTAGTTGTATTACATTCCCCATTTTCCATTGTCCTTGATGACCACAAATAAAGCCACTCACAAACAGCTGACTTGATCTACTGATGCTTCAGAAGTGATTTGGCTGTGGTAAAAGAAGAAAAAAAACATCTTGGCTCATTCCAGAGCAATGCTGAAACATACAAACTGTTTGTCATTTTTAAAAGCAAACAGTGCTCCTTTTGCTTTACTTGGTGCATGCAATTGGTTAACTACAATAATAATGATTTAAAAGGTAGATTTGCCTTGTGTTTTAATGTGTATAAACAATTAATAACCATGAAATAATGATCCTGATCTCACAAATTCTTCTTTGTGTGCAAAAATATGAATAACATAGGGATGAAAATTATCTTTGAGGAGAGTGAGTCAGGGTGAAAGTAATAATTGATTTAAAAATAAAGCAGCTTTATCTCCTGTGGGACATGTCAGCCCAGCTGGGAAGGAGCTGGTAGCAGAGGGAATAGACAGGAGGAGGAAGGTGGCAACAAGGAGGAGCAGGGGACCTCTGCAGAAGGAACTGTCAGAAATATATATGTCATATTGATGTGAAATTGAATTTTTTTTATTTTTAATTTTTTATTTTAATTTTTAATTTTTATTTTAAATTTTTTTATTATTTTAATATTGCTATTTAATTATTTTATTATTTTATAGTATTATATATTATATATTTTTTATTTTATGTTGTATATTTATTGTATGTATTTATAGGGGAGTGCCAGTAGCTAAAAGCAACGGACCTAGAAGTGTTTCTGTTGAGAGTTTTGAGAATTGTGAGTGAAAGAACACTTTTATTGGTTTGCAGCTCTGCTAAGCAACTTTTCCAAATGAAATGTGTTGATTCTTATTGTCACATACTAACTTCAGGGATTTTAGTGTTCTTCTCTTGCAGACTGTAAAATGGAAAAATACATAAATAATGTCTGGAAAGCTGCTTCTGAGTATTTTGCAGTAATATTTTTTAAAAGAAATTATGATTATAACCCTTATTTGTATCCACCTTTATAGTTGACATACATCTCTTAATGCATTAATTTCTCGGAGTCCAGATTTACCTCTTAATGCAGTAAGGGAAATTCCAAAATCTTTGTTGAAAGTCTGCTCCTAATGGTGCCTAAGATGGTGGAACAAAGAAATAAAATTACTCCGTTTTAATGTCAGAAGCTAATGTATGCTTTTAATCCAGCTGCCCCCAATATTAAAAGCACTTTGTTTTTAATAAACTTGAGGGTGAATGAGAAATCATTTTGCTGCTGTGACTAATATGGAAATGGGTTGCTGTCCTATGAAATGTATAGTCTATGTACAAAGGAAAATGAATTTTCAACGTGGAAACAGCTTTATTGATGTTTTTAAATGAAGTGAGAATGGCACAGTTCCTTAAATTGAATGTGGAGAAACAAAGATGCACTATTAGTTTTATAAGTCATTTCATTGTCAGTAACCTAATAATTACAGTAAATTGTATATGTAACAATAACCCCTGAGTGTTACTCATTACAAGCAGATAGTCAATGATGTGATAAGGCAAAAGTGCAAGGTGATAAGGAAGGTGGTTAATTACAGTAATGACTGATTTTCCATGAAGCATGGTATTGCAATTTATTTGCTCTGCAGCAGTTAGAATGGCAATAACTCTGCAAATGCTGGCTGCATCCAATGGCTCTTTCCCTAATGGAAAGCAATTTCTATGCACAAATCTAGAATGTTACACAACGTTACAATATTCTACAATATTTGGGATAAAACTTATCTTGAAACCATCAATGTCTATTAGTAAATAAAACCCATCCATTATCAAGAATGCAATAGAATGAAAAGGAATAATACTACTGAATTCATTAGATGCTCAAAAAGAAATTCTTGGTCAGCATATCCTGGAGTCTCCCAGTATAGCTAACCTGTCATAGATACAGCTTGGAACTGCACAGATGCAAACTCAAAAGTTGGTTGGATTTGCTTTTGTATTTTTATGAGCCTTAGGTGTTCTTTCAAATATTTCCCTTGACTTCCATCAGTAATTTTGCACGTGGGTATCCATATCTGCTGTACTACAGAACCACTTGGTACGTGAATTGAGTTCCATGTGCAATATCCTTTCTGCATTATTTTTGTTGATTGCCTGCTGTGATTGTGGTAAATCCCAGTCAGCTCTGCTGCCTGGCAGGATTTGGTTCATTTTTCCTCTGCAGGGCTTAAATTAGCAGCAAAAAGAGATCATCTCTAATTCTCCACTGAGGTGAGCCAGTGCTATTGCACTCCATGCCCAATGACTGCAAACCAAGAGTAGGTCACCACTGAATCCACTTGTCACAAGGCCTTGTAAAATAACCATATAAACATCTCAGAGAATCACCTGATTTTTTTTTTTTTTTTTTTTTTTTTTTTTTTTTTTTTAGGGTGGGTGCTCGCTTAGGCAGCAGCATATGTGGGGAGAACAGGTCTGAGATGGGGACAGTGGTGTCAGGACCTGTAGCCTGGGGCTGTGTGATCACATTGCATTGGCTTCAGCAGAGCAGAACAAACCTTGGAGCTGTGTCCTTCTGGATTTGCATCCCTAGGAGTGCAAAATGCCAAAAGGAAGGGCTGCCAGAGGTTCTCACAGCACTGCTTACCTTGGCAGTATAGTGCTGTAAAATGCATGTTCATTTGGCTGGCGGTTTTTAGCATTTTAGCTGCTCAGTGGAGGAGGTTACAGATTGATTTTGGGTTATCTTGAATCTGATTTGAGTCTCTGCTCAGTGTCCTGAGTGACGTCCCACAGAGCTGAGCTGGCCCTGGAGCAGCTTTGGGTCCAGGGCTGTACATAGGAGTGAGCAGATATCATTGTGCTGGGGAGGAGCTCTGGTCCCATATCCCAGCCACACTGAACACAGGGAGTTATACATGCTGGGAGTTGTAATTACAGTGCAGGAACAGATCCCTTTCATGCCTCTGTCTCCTGCAAAACCTCCTTTTAATCACTTGCCAAATCTATGCAGGAAGAAGAGGAGGACAGGATTAAAACCTGTCAGCTCTCTTGGGCCATTTCTTAAACACCCACAAACTCCCAGCCTAACCCAGGCTTTCTCATTTGATGGTTTAACTAGGTATAATTAAATTTAGTGTTATATATAGAAGCTACTGGCTCCTGCCTGAACTTTGTCTAAAGATTTATCTTGGTAATAAGATTATACTAATAATTGCATTGAGTTTGCCTTAGCTCAAAATGTTTTTGGCTAATCAGAGCACTCTTTGCCAACTTGGTGAGTTATCTTCTACTTGTGTTAAATGGGAAAACTATGTAAACTGAAAGCACTATAAGGAACAATTATTTCAATGACTTGAACAGAGATGGCCAATTACTTAATAACCTCTTAATATGAAGAGAGATTATTTTTCTAGGATTCTGTTTGTGCTCAGATTTAAACAGTTCAAATTCTGTCTTGTTCAAACTCAACATAGCAGGTGAAGAAAATTATCATGACTAAATGAGAGTAGTATGTATAGGAAAGACTTTATACTATAACTCTCTAAAGTTATAGTATAGAGAGTGAGAGAAAAGTGAGATCTGATGCTTAGTTAAAGCTGTTTTTGTCTTAGCAATGCTCCATAATGTATGTTTAATCAAGCAAGTGAAAATGTTGGTTTTGGGGGTTTGGGGCTTTTTTACTTTTTTTTTTTTTTTTTTTTTAAAAACCCCACTTCATCAAAATGGAGAACTTTACAGAAGTTTGATTTCAGCAGGGTTATTTAATGAAGACACCAATTTTTTTTCTAACAAGAGTTAGATCAAGGGTAATATTTTCAAATGCACCCAAGTGACTTGAAGAACTAAATTGAATTTCTGAAACTAACACAGACATTTCACATGTTTCCAAAGAAGTAGATATCTAAGGCACCTGAGTAATTTTTCATTTCAAAAAAACCCACCCACACATTCATTTTTATGTTAAATAGGAAAGTATCAGGAAAATTTTTTTCTCAGATCAGATACTTAACCTAATCTCATATTCATTGCTAGTCACAAAATTTAAATTTTTAAAGAACAAGCATAAAGAAAAATACCTGAAAAGGCAAGATACATCATTGGGATCCTGGTATCACAGATATTATTAAGTCCTTCAGGCTCCTGGGAGAGGGGGCTCTGTCTTCTCCCTGGCCCAGAGGTTGTGGTGTGCAGGTAAGGGTTATAGCCTCACTCCTGATTTTCAGTCTGGCTGTTCTTAGGGTATCTGCACTGCAATGGACCAACCCATGGTGCTTTTAGCTGTTACTGAACAGGGTAAAATTGTTGTGTGATCCTGTATTTCATCACCATTGATGGTTTCTGCCACTCCTGAACAGTTTCTCAGGTCTGAGAAGTTTTATCCTCCCTCCCTCTGGATGTGTGGGTATCTGCACCCATTATTAAACTGTGTTTGCCTTGAGAAGTCCCTGAAATAACCCCACACAAGAATTTCTCAAGGCAGCCAGGATTTATATAGCCATGAAAAAATATTCTGGTTACTTATTTCTTTCTCCCTGCTTCAGTGTGAAAGTGGAAAGGAGTAATAGCACACCATTATCTTCATGTTTTGTTGGCATGTGACCTTTAGGCAAAGAACAGTGGAATAAAGAACAAACATTTGTGCATGTAAACATAGCCACAGGCACTATTAGCTATTCTAAGAGAAAAGAGATCAACTTTTCTTTTAAGAACTTTCTTAGGAAACTGTTTCAGACATGTTAGACAATGTCAGCTGCTTCCCTCAGTCTGAAACTATGTTTTCCTCCTCATAAAAATAATGAAATAATTGTTTCCATTCTAGTAATGATCTGTATATGATGAAGCACATAAATTTTATGAGAAGGAGGAAAAAAAAGAGCAAAAAGTGACATGAAGCAGTGGCAGGACCACAGGACTAGGCATGTCGTAAAGTGGAGTCTCTAAAAGTCCTTGGGAAAGAATTCCAGTTGTCTCCTTTCTCAGTTATAAAGCTTTTGCAGGATTTGGGTTCTGGCTTCACACATGTGATATCTGTCTCAGTTTTGTGTTATGTGTTCAGGGCATCTCCTTTAGGGGCCAGTTGTGTACCAGACTGGGAGGAAAGGACAGCACTATATCACCTCCCTGCTGCATGAAGGAGAAATTTGAGTGCAAATCTAACTTTTAGAGGAAGATGGTGATTCCTGAAACTATTAGTATCTTTTTACTAACTGTAAAAAATTCTGTGCTGTGCTTGGTACTGATGGCATCCCACATGTTCCCAAGGCTCCAACTTTACCATCCCAGTGGCTGCTGAGATACCACAGGTGGCGTTCCACATTCAGAGGTGGAACAGGGTGGATTGGCCACAAAATGAGTGAGTCTCTAAATAATGCATCAGAGGAAGAACTTGTGGAGGAAGGAGGAGGAGCAGAAAGAAGTATTGATGTAGGTCAGCCAGACATTCAAGTGTGTCTTTAGTAGGATGTTGTGGTAGTGAAGTTAAAGGCAAAGTAGACATTTTAGCAATAAACCAGAAACAAGATGTCTAGACATCAATAGGATTTACTGCATGAAAGATCTATCAAAGAAACGCAGCAGACTAACAATAAAAAAGCAAAGATGCTTTTAGCTGTGCAGTGTTTTTTTTCCTTTTAGCTTGCACAGTTTGTACTCAGTGACCTTCTGTCTCATCTCTGTGTGTGGTAGGAATCTTATCTGAAAAAGAAATTTAGTTTTAACTAGCAGTCTCCATTTGTGAATCAAAGAATTTCTGCAGAATAACTAGCAGTGCTCTTTAAAGAAAAGCTTAAAAATTAGATCAGCTATTGAAGAGGAGTTACTGGAATTTAGATCATGATTCTTATGACTGAAAAATGAAAATGTATTAAATTGTAGTGCCACCCACATGCAATGTCACAGTGATTATTGCAATTAAATGTAATATTGCTAATATATAATATAATTATAAAATGTGAGAATGTTAATTAATATACCTTTTAGTATAATGCATACCTAGGAATTAATCAGCTCTGCATATGATAAAGGTGAAGTAGCTCTTGGTAGAGAACCTCTAATTAACACTGTAACATTAAACAATTAACACTATGGTGTTAGACAAACACAACAAGCATTCCATAAAACACAAAAAGGAAATGAGCAAACACAATGTTGTGGGCCAGATTTCAGTGAGAGTTCCTCTGTGGATGGTACAACCCCTGCAAAGCCTGACAATGTGTTATTTCTCCTCTGTTCAAGCACTCACAAAACACCACTGAATAAGCATCCTTCAGAAAGATTCCCTTTTCTAGAGGTGTCATTTTTGTTAATTTGGGAAATGGTTCATTGCAAATGATCTTGAATTAGGGTGTCAGTATAGCAAGTAATCGTTTGAACATATTCCTTCATCATGTCCTTGCTTATAGGATTCAGTTCCTGTGATCCCCATCCTTTGCATTAGTCTGCATGTACTTCCCACTGTGGATAGAGAAACAGGAGTTTGAAAGTCAATGAAGAGCCACCAAGTGAAGGAATGATAAACCATCTTCACAGCAGAAAATATTGAGCAGCGTTGTAACTCAGGAAGCTAAAATAAATAATAAATAAAGCCCAGTCCAGGTGTGCAGCTGAACATTCTTGGGGCAGTGAGGGCATTGTTTTGTAATTAAACTCCTACTGCTTGTGTATCCCTAAGGAAATCAGTTCTGTGGCGATGGTGGCTTTCCTCCCCTTAGCCATGATGTTTTACAGTCTCTGCTATTGATGTAGAAAGGTCAAACCCTGAGCTGGGCTTGCACAGACCTCAGTGCTCAGATGAAGCCATGCCATGCAAATGCTCTGTCATGCAGACCTTTTGTCCAGGGCCATTGTCACAACTGCAACCTTGAGCATTTGCACATAGAATTTTGCAAGAGGTCAGGTTTTGCAAATGCATAAGAGATAGCATTTTATTATATGGACCAAAGAGCAATGGATTTTCGGGCAGGACTTATGAGCTTCAGACAGCTGTTGAGATGAAGATGATAGCAGGGGGCACCAGTCATATTTAAGACACTTTTAGGTATGTGTTTGTAAAGTAATTAGGATAAAATCACTACTCCCTGTATCCACAGTGCACATTGATTTTTAAAGCTGCATTTATTCAATATTTATTTGTCTTGCTCACACATGAAATGTTCCCGTTCTTTAGAAAAATGGGCCCAGGTACCAACCCTGGGCAGTCCAGAGGTGAAAATCATGCTGCTGATACCTGAGCTGGCAGCAGGATTTAATTGTAACAGAATTTCACTCTGTCTTCTGCTTTTCACAGCTTATGGGCTCATGTAATTAATGTTGTTCTGCTAATACAGCAGGAGTGGAAGCTTACCCCTGTTCCCCTGCCTAGACCATTTGATGTCCTTTTAAACAATATTTCCTGGTTAATTCAGTTCCTCTCTCTGTGTTTATATCCCTATACTGGGAAGTTTCTTTTCAGCACATCACTGCAAGAATTGAGCCTGAGATAAAGTTGTCATTAGCAGTCAAAGTATTGCTTGGAATGTTCTAAAAAGTGCCCATTTTGGAGAAGTGGCAGAACTGGAGCTGCAGGAAGGGATTTCTCACTGGCACACTCTGTCATTATCTGAACATTTACACCAAATTGCTCTTCAGGAGGTGCCTGAAACAGAAGAGTTGTGATCAGCCTCAGTTGTTTCAGTTTCAAAATGGATAGATGGAAAAATTCTTGGGTTGTTAAAACCCAAAAAATGAGGTTTCCTTATGTCAAAGACAGAAAGTGGACTGCAAAAATTTCCCCTAACTGCTAAGGGGATAGGGATACTATATGATTTTATTTTTCTTTTATTTACCCCTCTTTATGATATTTTTTGACTGTTTTTGCTGAGAGTTTCCAGGTTTTACCTTCTGCTTAGAAGGTGCTGTTCCTGAAGGAGTAAGCTCTGGTGAAGTGATTCAGGTCGCTCTGATGGTCCAGAACTCTTAATCAAATAAGTTTTAAAATCTTTGTTGATACTTATGTTTTAGAGAAAAAGTAATATATGTCTAAATATTTGCATCAAATGCACTGTCTCACATTCACATAATATTGACTGCAGTTCCAAGAAAAAACAAAAATAATGGTTGTATAATTCCTTTGGAGCACCTGACAGTGTCTATTTAATGTAAAAAGATTTCCAGGTGGAATGGGAATGTAGGGAGTGCCTGTCTTGCTGGAGATGCAGAACTGTTATTTTTATGAATGAGCAGGAGCCATCATGGCTTGGCATGAACTAAACATTTACCTACTTTTTAAACAATGTGCTGTTTCATACCATGCTTGGGTAGCTTTCAGTAAATTCATGTTTCCCATGGAGTTCTAAAGAAACGTGAAATTCTTTTTGCACTTGCAGGAGTTTTTAAGTTATATAAAAAATAACCAGTCTATTATGACATCTTGTTGTGGTTAAAATGCTAAACTTTCCCCAACTGTTTAGAAATGTTTTGAATGTTATAGAAGGAACATGCTCTTTGCATCAGACTTCGGTTTGCTAATATGCACCGGAAGAAAAAAGAGGCAGAGGAAAAATCAAATTCTGGCATAATGCTACTAAAATAATTTAAAGATGATGTCAAGAATGGATTAAATACAAGTGGCTTCGGAAATTCAGACTGATTGTGAGGATGGTGAAATAAGCAGAGGTCTGCAGCTGCTGTAGGAAGGCACAGCATGTGAGACAGGGGTGGCCATGGCCCATCTGGGAGGAGGAAAAGCTCTCCCAGTTCCCTCTGTCTGCCCTTGGCCTCCCACCCTCATTTGCACAATTCCTTTCTGCAGAACTCTGACCTCATTCTGGGGGCATCCGGGGTACAGAAGCTGTGATCCAGCTGAGCATGGCTTGTGTGTGCCCTTGGGGTCTCATGCTCATCTTTCCCATCTCTTGTAATATTAATCTCAGAGACAACTTTGACACCACATCATTTTTTTATTTAACTTACCATCATAAATTTAATGTTCACAGAAGGGGCCTGATTGACAGATCCAGAGGATAAAATTATTCATGAGGCAGGTAGTTACAGTTTAGGATCAATCTTGCAGTTGCCATAGTCTTGACTTGGAGGACTTCTCTTAGAGAGATTTCTGACTGAATGGTGCAACTGGAAGCCAATTTGATTTTTCACAATTGCCCATAAATGAAAAAATCAGAGATTTGAAGATGCATCAAAGGCAGAACACCAGTCTGCCATGTGCAAGGAGAGCCTTTGGGACAGCCACTGCCCGCATGTGAGGCCAGCAGCAGCTATTTGTCTATTTGTCCTTGACCTGGAAAAGAGCATCCCAAGAGCTGCTTTACCTCAAAATGTGCTTAAAACCTCCTACAGAGAGGTGAAATTATGGCTTGACTGCTGGAGGCACCAGGGAATCCCGGATATGCTGAAACCTTCTCTTGGATGCCCTTCTCTTTTAACTCCACTGACAGCAAGGTGAAGGAGTGCTCCAAAACCACCTGACCCCTCTCTTCACCTCTGCTGGGCAATTTTTAACACAATTATTCTCTGCCTGGCCGGTCAAGTTCTTTTAAGGAACAGATTAAACACAGTAGGCTCTCATGTAACTGCACCAGAAAAACTTGTCCTGGGTGGCACATCTCTATATCAAAGCCAAATTCCTTGATGCTGAAAGAGTCTGAGGGGAGAGTTCATGTTCCTGGTCTGCTTTCATTGCTGTCATTCTCACTAGAGATGCTAATAAGAATTTATGATGTTGTAACCTAAAAGGACTTCTAGAACTGCTGCTTTTCAGTGGGAGTGTTTCTGATGTGTCTGACTGTGGTGGTGTTTCTATTATGATTATTATTTTTATTTGCTAATATTAACTATTATTTATTATTTTTATTTTAAGCTCTTGGGCCTTTTCTAATCTGACTTATACAGGCACAAGGTCAAACTTCACAGGAAATAAATGCATTGATTTCAAATGTGTCCACACACGATGCAGTGCAACTCATGCTTTTGTTTTGCTTATGAAATAGTCTGGAGAGTGTAGAAAGACAAACTAAATTAGAACCTGAGTCAGTTTCCCTCACAGAGCCTGAGCTTGGCTTTCCTCAGCACATAAATTTGTGAAAGGGTTTGTTCAGTGGTTGATCAAGGAGCAGATTTGTGCTTGACCACTCAGGCCATGCAGCTTGCCACAGCCATCTGCTCACATCCCCCCTCCTTTCTAGTGTAGCAAATCTGAGGCTAAAATATTGATAAACAATTTCTGCTGCTAAATTAAGACTTAAGCAGTAAAGAGGAGAAGAGATGTGAGCTTTAAATTCTCCAGGCATTCGTGCTATGTGTGCTGCTGTTGAAATTATGCTGGTAAGGAACGTGAAAGGTCTGATGTGTGATAATTGCTTTCAAGTGATTTTATTTTGGCTAGCAGTAGAGATGATGAAAAGAGACTCCCAAACAACTCACCTGGCTGAACCATGTGGGTTCATGTGCTTGGGACACCACAAAGAGCATTTGAAGTTAAAATACAAGACAGAGCAGAGAGAGGTGAGAAAAATAAGAGCTGAATAAGGCCAGAATATTAACTTAAGTATTGAAAGAGGGAAAGAAGGGTTGGACAATCTCCAGAATTTTTTTTTTTGAGAACTTATATTTACCATATGATAAACTTCCCTTTCCTTAACACTTTGGCTCAGCAGAAAGATTTGGGAATTTTTTACTGCCTTATCCTTTAAATCCAGAAGTTGTCAGGTTCAGCAGCCTTCAGAAACACCTTTCAGAGAGAATGAGATCTGTGATAGGACATGCTGTAAAATGAGAGGAGTTTTCTGCAGTTATTTCCTTGTCTATAGAAGGAACAGAGGTGCACTAAAATTAAACGAAGAGATGTTTTTTGGGGAGCTCACTGCTGAGGAAAGCACCTGCCATCACAGCCACAGTAATAAAGAGCTTTGTAAAAGCCATTTTGCTCCCTGCTTTTAAAAATGCCAGCTGCCCTGCCTCCCTTGCTGCAGGTTCCAGGTTCCTGGGGGCTCCTCAGTGCCTGCCCAGCCTGCTGCTTCTCCCCAGCAGAACAGGAATACGATAGATCCCTTGCTCATCTGCTGCGTGGTGTTAAATCAGTGGAAATTGCATTTCCAGCATGTCTGAGAGCCACTCCCAGCCCCTTCCTGCTTTGGGCAAACCCCTCTCCCAAGGCAGTGGCTGCACAGTGCTTAATTTGGATAATTTTACAGTGTCTCTTATCTCCGTCTCATTTTCTCTGCTCCTTCCGTGTTCAGCCATCTGAGGATATCCAATGTTTTGAGTAGTCTGACTTTCAAGAAAGTTAATTAAAGCCCCAGCCTTAATGCTACCTCAATATTTGCTGGTTTAATTTGATTTTTATATGTAGTTTTCTCCATCAAAGTGCCAAAATGTGCTGTAATTTAAACACAGTGGTGTCTGATGCTTTGATTACCAAATGACTGCAAAATCTTAGATGCTACAATTTCCCATACAACAAGAAATGTTTTGGTCCTTGACTCATGTAAATAATATTTCGTAAACCTGAGAGGGCAGGGAATTGCATCTTTTCACCACAAAGGAAGATAGACAGCAAATCTAGGGGTAAAAAAAGAATCCTTTGTGTCCGGCCATGGATTTTACTTTTATTTGGGGTCTCAAAAAACTACTCTGAGACTGATGAAAAATAATGAGTGCTAATCTGAGATCCTTGTGCATTGTATAAAGTTATGGAGATAGAAAATTGTATTTTTCATGTCTTATTTGCAGTGAAACACCTAATTGGAAACTGTAAAAATGTGTCTGTAGCATTTTTGCTTTCTGCCTGGCTGTGGGTTTTGTCTTTATTTAAACACTGTTTCAGCCTATTCCTGGCTAATAAGAGTGGGTGTTTTACATCATTTTAGCAAAGTGGAACATTGGAATGATGTGACTGAAAATCTATATCGCCATTTTTCATTTTTATTATTACTTTTTTATAATTAGGCAATAAATACAAGCTGTGCTGATCTGTATGATTATGGCAAGCGTTCTTGCATACTGCAAAGAATGAGGGAGTAGGTGGAAAAGGATTCCAGCTATGCTTGTAAAATTAATCTTTTAGGATGTTGCTTGCTGTTGTTTCACATCAAGACTCTTTGGGGCATGTGGCAAAAAAATAATAAAAGCTGATTGTCCCCCTGTCTGTAAACTTTTCTGGTAAATTAGAGTTGGACACAGTTTTTTGGCATTTTTTTGAGGGTAAAGTGCCTCTACTCACCTTTACAGAGTTACTTCAATTAAGAGCAGATGTAATGAATTTGAATTAGTTGCCTTCAGAGATCTGGTCTCCATTTAATGAATGCAGTTACAGATTTTTTTCCAAGAAACGAGGAAGAAAATATATCCTTTTACCTTCTGCGTATAGTTTCTGGATATTTGATAAAAAGAACAAAATCACATGAGCAGAGCTCTGCCATCTGAAAGTCAGGCAGGGTAATAAAAAGCACACTGGAAGTTATGTGTGGAAGTGAGGTGGCAGAGTTATTTATCACATTAGCTGTGCACTCTGCAGCATTGTTCATGGTTACAAATGTGAATTGTCAGAGCTGCAGAAGGACTCTGCTCCTCCCTCACAGGTTCTCTGTGCCCAATTTCTGCTCATCCTCTGTGTGACTGAGTGATAAATTTTCCATCACTATTTACACAAAAACTCCACATTACAGCATTGTAATCTCATTTTTATTCTTACGTTTTACATATTTATCTTTTTGTGTTGCTACAATAACTTCTCATATGCTAAAATAATAATAATTGTGTCAGCATAAGAATGTAACTCTAGGAGTAGATATCTATAAGTGTCTTTAAGTTCAGAAGATGAATTTTGAGATAAAAACTTCGCTCATGTTGCACTGTGAGGGTAAAGCAGTCCCTTTTAACAACTTTGCAATCTTAGAAAAGTTCTAGTTACAACTTTTCTGCTTACATTTTGATTGGTAGGATTCAGAGCGCGTTTTAATTGAGAAAGTGCATTTCAAATTGTTTCTTTTTCATTAAGTCTGTTTAGGCAGATCTTTTCCTCCAAAGCTGTCTTACATTTGGCTCTTAACTAAATTTCCTAATGTGTTATGGTCTTTGATCTTTCAGGCTGTTGAACTGTTTTATTGAAACTCCCAAGTGGGACCAGGTCTCCTGATAATCATGATGTTTCTAATAGATCTGGCAGTAACTGAATCCACTCTGTGTTCTTGCCAGTAATGAAGATGAATTCAAAAGCATTATTTTTGAAGATCTGTTGTGAGACTTTTCCCACAGTGTTTTCCCCAGATGAAAAGAATTAATAATTATGGAAATAATGCTCTTGAAGTACTAGGGTATACAATGGCTGTACTGATTGTGTGATGGAGTTTCTTTTAACACGTCCAGGTACATCATGAATTTGCAGCATGGGTATGACTCCTACAGCTTCCCAAATCAACTGATCCAAAGCATTCTGTGTCCCAGGTGGGAACTGCAGCTAAGGACTGTTTGCATTAATGACTGATTGATTCCTTCAATCAAAGGAGTTACAGATATGTTGCAAAGTCACTATGGACATGGTTATACACAACTGAGCTCCGGGTGAGCACAGGCTCTTGTTCAGAGCTCCTTGGTTGGCGATGTTGAAAAGTCTGGAGAAGGCCAAAGAGGGAATCTCTTAATGAGGCCTGCTGCTGCAAGTTTCCAACCACATATAAAACACTCTACAAAATTGCAGAAAATTTTAGTTGTTTCTCTGTGGTGAGGGTTTTTGGTGCTTTGGTCGCTTATGAGTGTCAGAAGGGCAGTGGTGAACCTGCAGATGTGTCCCCAGGTAAATGTGTGTGAAGCAGAGGGAATTCATGCAAAAGCATCTTTAAGGACCCTACAGGAAAGAAGGGGAAAGGAAATGCCTTTAAGCTATTCCTGTGCATGTAGAGAAAGCCTCAAGGAGAGCTTTCTCCATTGCTCAGATACCACTGATCTAGAAGGGAAGAATTTTGTCACCAGGCCTGAAGAACAAATAACTTTGTTCAGACACTTTCCATGCTTGGGCTGACACAGTGTGCTGTGTTACTGAGCACCCCCAGCTTTTCTGCTCCTGGGCCATTCAAGGAGTTACCCTGCCTCTGCTGGCTTCGAATTTGGGAATCCATGGCCAGCTATCTTGCTTTTTTCTCCCTGACTTCTGGCCCTTTTCTCTCTGCTGGTCCTCTGAAGCCCATAAGGGGGAAAGGACAGTGGTCTGCAGGCTGATTTCTTCAAGCACGAAGAAATGTGTGCCTTGTGACAGGAGCCGTGTCTGTGTCACACTGAGGAACTGAGCACATGCACATGTGGCTGAAGTGAAGGCTCTGTATTTTACATCATAACATTATATTATGTTAGAGAAAGGGAGGAGCAATTTAAGTTGTTTAGACTAATTTAAGGCAATCTCATGGCCAGCTTTTATTATGGATTAACATAAATGTATTATTATAATTAAAGACTAGTCTTGTAATTTTCCTTCTATTTCCTAGCCTTGTTATTTAGCTCACCTATTCAGTAATCTACAATGCACATATTTTTATTTTTTATCTTATAACTTCGTTCCTTAGGTCTACAGCCTTAGTGAACACTGAGCTATTACAATGGTTGTTTATTCAGTTTCTATTTTGAAAACAAACCAAAGCAGCCCTTCTGTGTCTGCTGAGCTCAAAAATGCACTCACAGTGTTCTTCCCACACTTGGAATGTAACAAGCATAAAATTGCTTCCTTATAGATGTTTTCACCTGCTCCTGTGGCAAGGAGTATTTGTGAAGTTCCACTGGACATGAGTTGTTTCTCCTTCTGATTCAGCTTTGAATTCACCCGGTCTCAGACATTCTACAGCTCCTGCTGCTGTTCCAGCATGAAATAATGCATTTTTTTAAGAGGAAAAAAATAAGGCCAGAAGAATGTCAATGCAATGCCCTATTCCTGTGAAAATTCTTCTATTTGTGAGCTCGCTTGTGGGCCTGAGTGATGTGTTAATGCAGTGCATGCCCTTCCCTGAAGTTAAATTAATTTTGGAAGTTTCATTAATTTGATCCATTCTCCCAAACTCACAAATATCCCTTTGGTGCACATCTCTCAAGGTGCCAGTGCCTCATTTTGGCCTCTTAACCAGAAGCCAGGGAGGAAGATTCAACCTTCCCTGACTTTGGGTATCATCTGCACTCTGTGCAATGGGAAAATAAACAGGCAAAGAGAAAAATAAGAACTTTTGATTCCTTCATAGAGAAAGAGAACCCATGGTATTTAGGACCTATTTTCCCCCATTATATACCAGGGAGATGCTTAAATGCAGCTATCTGCACTGCTAATATCTAAATTAGGTGATTGCACCTTGGTCCTTTCATCGGCTTTTATCCAACTTCATTAATGGCCCCCTGATTTGGAATTGGGTAATTTGAGGCTACAGTTTTCATTTTTCCTCAGTGTTATCACTTTTATTTCTTCTTTTTTATTTCTTCTTTTAGAGTTGTGTTTTTTATTGGAAGTGGAAGTTATCATGTTTTTGATTGGAATTTTTCACTCAGAAATTCCCCACACAGCAGGAAG
Organism: Melospiza melodia melodia; assembly: GCF_035770615.1. Lineage (NCBI taxonomy): Eukaryota > Metazoa > Chordata > Aves > Passeriformes > Passerellidae > Melospiza > Melospiza melodia. The sequence goes on along the minus strand of NC_086201.1, from coordinate 8,291,163 downwards.
GAAGCAAAGCATAAAATGCATTGGATATTCTGTTATTCAGGAAAAAAAAAAAAAGTGTTTTAATTCTCTCTATCAACAAATGGCGTTTTTTCTTGAATTGATGGATTTCCTGAGTTGTCTGTGACCTTAAAGGACAAATAGCAAAACCGACCAGTGCAGAAAGAAATAAGGAGCTGCAATCACACTTGAGATTGCAGGGGGTTTAATCTAAGTTCCCTATTTCATGGTCAGATCAGGGTAGTTTAGTACAGAAAACGTTGCTGGGAGTTTTGAAATGAGTGGCCAAAGGCGAGCGCCAGGAAACCCCAGCCCCATCATTAGAGCTCTGCACGTTCTTGAGGCCCTGCAGTTTATCAGCAGCCCCAAAGAGTTTATTATGCACATAAGAACTGGTTCATTTAGGCCTTGGATCCAATTGCAGAGAAGGGCTTGGAGCTGTGCAATGAGCAGGGCTGAAATCCTTTCACTCCAAGGTGTCATTTAACAAACCAGCATCTTCAGGGACTTCAGCCCTGCTCTGTGTCCCAGTCCCTGCTGCAGCTGCTTGAGCGGGAGCTTTCATGCAGGGGTTGATTCAGCTGGTGAAATTATGTTACCCTGAAATTACTTTGGTACTTAGCATTTAATATTCTTCTCTTTTGCTCTGCAATTAGCTTTTACTAATGCAATTTAATCTATTTGTAACGTTTCTTGAAAATCATAGTAGACACGATTTGAAATGAAGTTAAATCTCTTGAACTTTTCCTCGCGTTAATTTGAAATGCCAACAGGGCACCAACTGCTGTGAAAATTAATGAATGAGCTACACCAGGCTGTCTTTCATTTCACTGGATAGCTTCACACTCACAGAGCATATGTGCCAAACAAACTATTCTCCAACACTGCCGATGATGCTGCAGGGAGAAGGATTTTGCTGCTCTAGGGCTGAAGGGTCAGATTTGGGGGTCCCAATTTCTTTTTATATACATTATAGAGAATAGCTCATGGGAGAGGGACCTCTCCTCAGGAAGATGTTTTTTTCTTTTAAAGAAAATTTATTTAAATTGTGAAATATTGCTACACTAAACATACTGTATCTTTTCTGAGAGTGTTTTGCTCCTCATTTGAAAAATCCCAAATTGGGCACCCTCAGTTTCCTTAAAAGTGAGGGCTATTTGTTTATGTTATTTATCAGCCATTAAGCTGCAAAGAAACATGTAAAGCTACCATAGAACTAGAACTAAATTAATTACTTATATCTTGCACATTTTGTTCAAAACTTATCTTCTCTTATCCTGAAGAACTGGGGAAGTGGTTGGTTTTAACAGTTAAAAGAGAATGCCTGTGCAGGAAAAAATAAGATTAAAAAAAATCTTAATTCAGAAATTCTTGTGGGACAAAAGAAAATAAACAAATGCAGATAATTTTTTTTTTAGGTAATATTGTCATCTTGTATTCATTAAAGCCCACTTGGATAATCTCAATAATTTTATTATGGTGATCAAATGTGCTGTGTTGAGGGCATGAACATCAACTCTGCCATGATTCTCTGCTAAAATTCCATTTGGCATTCTGGAATTTGGCTTTTTTTTCCTTCAGACACCACAGCAGTTATTGATTGTGTTCCTGCTGACAAGGTTTTAATATATTTCTATTTAAACACGTGTATATATTCCAGTATAGCTTTGACTCCACATACACATAGCGTCACTGAGGGTGGTTTGTTGACTCAAGTGGGAAATTCAGCTCTGAACTGGAAGTTGTAAATATACTTTTTTTGTTCCACTGTTTTCAGTCTCTAATAACAAATGAAAATAAAATCAAATTGTGTGATCAGTAAAACTGTGATATGACGTTCTCTCCAAGATAAATGATCAAATAAGCAATTTTACTTACACTCGGATTAAATAAACGGCACCAAACACAATCAATTTTTTTTTCAATACTCTGCATTGCAGTCTTATAATGAAAAGACTAATTGGATTTGGACTTGGAAAGATGCCACTGCTGTGCTCCAAAAATTGAAACATTGAGTAAACTGTGAAATAAAATCAAAATGTGGGGCAGATGTGTTCTGGTTATTGTAATGCAAAGGATTCACCGTTTCTTCTCTGGCTTGGGTTTGATATTTAACAGGCATCATGTCAATGTTTTGTGGATAGATACAAGCTGCTCACTCTGCTTGATGGAAATGAAATAAAAGAATGTTTAAAGGCATCTTTTAGAAAGGGGACATGAAGAGACTTGTCAACCGAGAGCTGTGACAGAGGGAATTGGTGATGGGTTTGGCTGAACACGGGGTTGCTGTGCCTTGGTCAAGCCAGGGCTGATCATTCCCTTTGCCAGGGCAGCATCTCTGAGCACGTCTGTGCCACCTTCAAGGGCAGAACAAGGTCACCTTTTGTGTCATTTTTCATCACTCTCCCGCCGAAGTGTCATCCTTCCTCTCTGCTTCTTGTCAGACACCAGAGTGGTTTCAGACATAATTTATGGCTCTGATTTATACATCAAAACCCCAGCCCAAGTGATGCCTGAAGAGCACATTTCATAAGAGGAGAGGGAGGTATGAACAGCACACCTTGTGCAGTGGTTTAGGGGCTTGAGGTGTTGCTCACAGAGATTTCAGAGTGGGATTTGTGCCTCCTGTGCAGGGAATTGCTCAGGGCAGCCTCAGGGGGATGGGGTGCAGCAGCCAAGGTTCCCCAGCTCCAGGGAAACCTGGGGGACTTGGCCAAATCTGCACCAGGATTTGCTTTGATTGCTTAAAAGTAACACTCTGTAGGGCACAGGGGTTGCCAATTCCCACACCATGTATACCTAATATTCCCGGGTAAATTAGTGGATAATTAAATATCTTTTAAAATTCCGGTGAGTTATATTTCATAAGATGCTCATAATGGAAATTGTCAGGCTGAAAGTGGTAAGAGATTTAAGAACTGTTAGACAATTTCACTGGTTTGGGGTTTTTATAAACATCCTAGCCTGTTTTAATTTCATCTGGATCAGGAAGGGCCTTGATTTTGGAGCACCTGACCTTACCTGTGAATGCTGTGGTTATGTTCACTACATTTACGTTCTGTTTCTCATGCTTTTCTTTCTATTTCTGCAATCTGTCACTAATCATCTTACTGATGCTCTGGCTTCCCACATGAATTGTTCCAGACTAACACAATTTATTTTAAAAGTGTGTTTTTCCCCAACAATTTTGTTTTTAGGATAAAAATTCAAATATATCTGAAAATACCAGAATGAATAATATAACGTATCTGACCTGATTTCTGAAGACCTTTTTTTCCAGCTGTATGCCTTGGACAATTTCTCTCTGAAATTCCTGAATGGTATGCTTGATCTAAAACTGAATTTGTATGCTATCAATATATATGCAACAAAATATTTGTTTTTCTATAATACTTAAGAAGAATCTAAACTGGTAAATAAGCAGTATTTCAGTACTGTTCGCATTGAAATTTATTTTTTGGTGTCGTGTAAAAAGAGACAGAAAAAGCTACTAAGAAGGCAATTGTCACCTCTTTCTTTGAGGTGGGGAGGTGGGAGCTGTTGAGGCAGGGCAGGCACACATGACATTTCAATTGAGGTTGTAGCATTTTGTGGGTAGGGACTGTCACCAATTCCTTTATTAGCTGTGGTGTTCAGGCAGACACCCCTACCAGTCTGAAATTTCATTCACAAGTGTTTGTTCTTTAAGTTCTCTAAGCTCACAGTCAGAGTTTAAGCCAGTCTGTATACAATTTTAGAGCTACCAGAGGAACTGGAGGAAATGAAAGATTTCTGGCTGCTACACACACTGCTTTGTGCTCCTGCTTCCAATTTATTTATCTGCTGTTTTATATAACATAATTTTCCATTTGCTGTGTTTGATACGTGATATTTTGCATGAGAAAAGGGGCTGTGGTGTTTCTTTTATATCTGAGATTATCAGGGCACTTGGAAATGCTGTTAACAATTTTTCACATTGATTGATATGTTAAGTCTCATCCTCTGCTTTGTGTCTGTGTGAGACCCAAATGAACCCAAGTAAAAGCAGCATAAACATCTTTGTTGTAAGAGAGAGGCTGGCTCTTCATCTTAAATTATGGATCCAGGAGACTGAAGCAAGGAATTATTTTGGTCTTGCAGGCTATGAATAATGCATGCAGCACCATTATATGCATCCTGCATGTTGTGGAACCAGAATGAGCTGTTATGTTAATAAACATTCATAATGTTCACCATAACCATTCTGAATGCTTTATTGCCAAAAAAATGGTGAACCCAAGGACATTCAGTGATGTCAGTTTTATTACAATAGCCAATTATTGAACTTACAGCTGTATTATCCTCTGTCTCTCCATTTGATATGGGTAATTAGTCAAATCTCTGGGATTTGTAGGTTGTTTCTGTTACATTGGTAAGGGAGTTGGGTGTTTCTCACCCTCAATTAAAAAAATGTGCAACCTCAATTAAAAAAAATGCAGAACCTTCTGTTTTTCTGAACACAAGGAGAGTAAAGCACAGAATAACACAAATCCCTTGTATTTCTAGGCTGTTTTTAAACTGTATTGAGCACCAAATCTTTCTCTTTCATGTCAGCTGTGTTTCTAAGGCTGTGAAAGCTGCTTCCAAGCTGTCTGCATTCCCTTCCTCTCTACTCTTGCTGTTCCTCTCATTCCCACCCAAAAAGTATCTGCTTTCAACCCTGGTTCTTGGCTCTCTCAATATTTAGGGAAAAAAGCCTCACAGTTGCAACAAATTTTCCTTGGTGGGAACATGAAAATTATTAACTACCAAAGTTATTGTAACAAAACATGAGAATTTTGTTTGTTTGCTTTAAAACATTGATTTTGGGGCATTTATTTTTAACTGTCAGATTGTTGTCAGGAATGGGAGTTGACATTAAAAAGGGCCTTTTGTGTTGATTCCAAGGTTGGTTTAGCCAATAAGTCTCCTTGCTTCAGTGAGTATAAAAAGTGGAAAATGAGCCTTTTATCCTCATCAATGTAGAAAAGTTATGTTTTTCTTTCATTCCATTGCTTCAGAAATTATTCTTAGTATGGAGCCATAGATTTTTGGGATATTTGATTGCTTACTCTGACCTTGTAGTAGAGGTGATGGAACTCTCATGTTGAAACTTTACTTGAGCCCCATCGTGGTGTATATTCTACAGAGGTCTTCAGCCTTGACTTGAAGCCAACTAGACATGATAAATTCACAGCTTTTTATGGCAGCATGCTCCAGAAATTGCATTTATGTAAATAGAAATGCATACCTTATTTCTCAAACATATTTATGCTAACCCCCAGACTGTAGTCCCCAGTTTCACTCATTAATGAGGAAGTTCTACAGATTTCTGAAATCTGAATTTCTACCAGGCTCTCCTGAGAGGGTGTTTGCATGGAGGATTGCTGAGTTTGCAGTCCACCCGTGACAGTGAGCTATAATTGAGGGGTCAGCATTAATTTGCTTTATGGCTACATGTAATTGTTTACCAAGAACTTTATCACCCTTGAAGGGCAACATCATTAACTTCAGTGTAGATACAAATACTGACCAAGTTTTAGCCAGAAAGCTCATCTTGACATGATATTATAAACATGCTCTCCTGAAATAAAAGCTAAGTAACCTCCTAATTTTTTTTTTTTTAAATTTATCTTGAATGAGGTCATGGGTTTGGTTCTTGCCAGAATATCAGTTTTCAGAAATAATGAGTGTTTTTTAGACTGTTTTATTTGCTGTTTAATTTTTTTTAGTGGGGGAGTAGAGTGTTTGGTATTGGCTTCTGGAATTTTTTAGGGTTTTCTTTGTCATGTGTATATGACAGCAGTTACTGTTTGTGAAGTCTGTCAAACCATGTGTATCCCTGGCAATTGGCTTGTTAAAACTATCGCTTCTGGTGAGGTTGCATTTTCTTTAAAGCTTAAAGTTTTTCTTCTTTCAAATCTTGAAGTGAAGAAATAGGGACTTGTGCAGTTTCACCTTTGGCTGCATCTTGTTTGTTGTGGTTGTTGCTGAGCATTCACGTTGGCTCGCACACCATCTCCCCCATGATTTCCTTTCCACACTGCTGCATATAATTCAAAACTAACAAGGTTCTAATTAGAAAAATAAATTTAATCCTCTCTGTAAACCGAGCTCTTCTAGCCAGGAAACAAATGCCTTCTCTCCTCCTTCAGCTCTTTTATTCTTCTTCCTTATTTCTGCCATTTGAGAGGTTTTCTTTCAATATTTGTGCTTTTATTTCACTGGCAATTCAGAACTGTTAATGATGGACATGAAATAGTGGTGAGTCCCATGCTCTGTGGTGATGTCAAAAGTCTTCACATGCCTATGTCCATTGAAAGTCTATTTATTGTATCATTATTTGGAAATGTGACATTGCTGACAAATAAAATAGGAAAATGTGTACAATTTTCCTGTATCCTGACCTGTCTTTAGATCAATTTTTCCTGCCCTGAATTTCATAATTCATTCTCTTCATTCCCCTTCTTCCAGGAAATGATTGTTCAAAGATGAAGCTGAAACTATGGCCAAGTGGTTACTACTTCAAATGGGGAATCAGCAAAGCCTCATCTCCATCTCTCCATTCTTTCCTAGGTTAGGGATAAAAATTCAAAACCTGCAACAAAAGGCACATGAGAAATCACTGATTTGTGGTTTTGTATATTTCCAGAATGGAACAGCTTTTCTTGAGAAATTCAAATATTTTGTGTTCGTGGTTTCTACAGTTCCCAGTCAGACTCCTAACAGCAAGACAGTCAGTGAAATGGAAGGAACAGGTGATGAGTAAAGTATTTATTCTGGATTTGCTGCTGTTGGTGGCAGTACTAGCTCTTGATGAAGGTTAACATTGGTATTTGTGTGAGAAGAGTTAATGCAGTAAGCTGCATTTAATGATTTATGGTATTTTGTGAGGGTGCTGAAGTCTTTTGCCACATGTTCAAGGCTTTTTCATACCTTTGCACAGAGATTGAAGTGGTAAAAAAACACCGAATGTAAAGACTCCCTACAAAGAATTAAACTAGAACTTACAGGATATGAGAGCTGGTTGTCCTCATGGTGTTGTCGTCCTTAGTGCATAAGTGAACTGATATTTCTTAGTCAAAAAAGCAGTAGGGCAGGATCTTATAAAAGCAAGAAAAAAACGGTGGCTGATCATAAAAACCTATTTGCATACTTCTTTGTCAGAGTCAAAATCCTGTGTTCACCAATTAGCAAGTTCTCTGTTTATATGTTTTGGGCTTGGCCTTAGAGGCAGCAGGTGGAATTTACAGTGCAGTCACTGACTTCCAAATTCTGTTCTCACTTATTCAAAAGCAAGAGACACAAATTTGCTTCCTTATTCACTGAGCTGAATGTCATCCTCAGGCCATTCTTCTGGTCCTCAGTTTGAAGGAATGCTAATTACTTTCTAATTGCAGCAAGCTGGCATCAAATCAATCTCTACTCAGACAAAGTTTTCATGCCTGTTAGACAATAAAAGACTTGTATGTTGATAAGCTCCTTTGATAAGTTACACATTCAAATCTCCTTTAAAATATGGTTTCCATTTGAGATATATTTTGTAAACCTATCTAATTATACTTGGATAGCAATCTCTAAAAGAAAACTAATTTCTTTTCTCATCAAAAGAGCAGCAGGTTTAAAGTTTGTGTTTACTTGGCAACCAAAACAAGGCTGAGAAAAGAAATATTTCAGGCTTAAAAATTCTTTCAGATTTTTCAATCTTATAATTGGGGCTTTTTAAAAGGTGAGAAATCAAAATGTTGCCCAAACTAAGGTCAGGGTCCTATTCTGCATACCTTGTATTTCCAGGCCTTCACCCCCATGAAACCAGAGGTGCCCAGAGGGTCTCTGTCACAGCAGTGCTGCTGTGGGGCAGAAATCCCTCTCTGCCTTTTGATTTCCCTGAGTTTGTTCACCAGTCCTTATCTCCTCATTCCCAAATCCTCTTTACTTGCATTTTTCTGAACTTCTCTCTGTTTTCCCTGGTATAAAACATGCAAGATGTGGGAGAGCTCTTTGGAAGTATCACTATTGTTTGTGTGTTTAACATTAAGCTCTTAACTTTGTCTTGCTTCCTTGCACATTTCCCAAAAGAATTTTTTAAGGTGTGAAAGGCTGTCTGGAGAGCCTGCCCTTGCATCTCTGAGTAATTGCAATATTTAAAATTGTGTAGGATGTGGAGTCATGCAGTGTGGTCCAGGGCACAATTAACATCTGTTGGGTAGTTTATTCCTCTGGCACACTTCCAGCTCATGCTGAGAATGAGAGTGCAGAATAAGTCAAACAATTTGTCCAAGTTCTTCAACCAGGTAATGGTGGTTCATGAAGCACTTGGGCAATTATATACACTTATGCACTGGGTGTTAACAAGTGACTGGTAAAATAAGCATTTTGCGACTACTGCAGAATATTTCTGTGTTTCCTAGTAGGTTTGTTGTTGAAATTACTGGACTCTGGGATGTTTACATTTGTCAGAGTGCCTAGTTCATTAGCAGGAAAGCAAAATCAATACCTTAAGAGGAGAGGGAGAAGGAGAACTGCATAATGATAACATAGATACAACTGCTTATTTTAAAATGAGGAGGAATTATCTGGGTTTACTTGTCCCTATGCTTTAAAACCATGTATCTTGTCCATTTTGTTCTCACTGTTTTTGCACTCATTCAGCTTTACATAAAGCCATTAGATGAAATTTTATGTTCCACCTATGCTTGAAAAAAATGCACGTTTTATTAGATAATGGGTGTAAAAGCTATTCAGCATTCGGTAGAGACCTGAGAGCTGTCCCAGTTGCTGCAGTAACCTGACTGTGAGCAGTAACATTCTGGACAGTGGTCATGGAATGAATTTCCATTGCAGTTTCTTCTGATTGCCTCAAAGAGTTTGGAACTGAGTGTTTTGAAACTGTACAAAGAAATAACCATTGTGCTGCTAAGCATCAATTCAGGTGCTGGAGTTGCTGCATTACTTCAGTCCCTAAAAAATATTTACTGTGTCAGTGTCTTTAATATTGCTGGGATTGGGCAGAGTGTTCTGGAAGGTTGCTGTAAAATACAGTCTGATAGTTTATTTATGGTTTATTTCTGGGTTGTTTTTGTTTGATTTTTTTTTTCTGTACCTTATCACAGTCAGAATATGAACTCAGCTGTGCAGTGCCACAATATGGCCACAGAGATATCTGTGCCGTAAAATGCTGCCTCAACAGTTAAAGGATCAGATTTTCAAACACAGACTAATTCTTAATTGCTCCATTTCTATTCACTTTGGATAGAAATCCAGTTTTTTATACACTCAGAAGCAGGAAGCACCCTCTTTTGTAAATCCTTTCCCAGCAATCCAGAAATGGCCACTTGGGATGCCTGTAGGCATCTGACTCTACTGGGTACCCCATTCTCCAGCACCACGGCAACTTGAAGACACACAAAACTCCTGTTATTCCAGAAAAATACAAAACTCCTGCTATTCCAGCAAGATAACCCTAAGTGATATGAAGTGAGGGCATCAGAAATCTTGTCTTTAAATTTCTCTGTTTATTATGACCAGAAGCACCATTTTGCAGCTCTCTGTGCAAGGGCAGAGGAAGCAAGAGAGGCTCCATTTGCTGCTGGCAGGTCCAGCATTCAGGGATGATTTGGGATGAGGGGTGGTCTGGCTCAAATCCCTGCTCTGGGCTTGCTGGGGAGCTGGAGGCCACGTGCTGCTGTCACTTGCCCTCTGAAAGGACAATGCAGTGACTAATTATGGGCATCCTCAGGATTATTCAGAATTTATGGTTCTCAGTGACTTTGATTGTCTTTGAACTGGGTCCTTGGAGAGATACTTTACATTAGAAATAGAAGGCTTAAGAGCATCACACTGGTATCTTTAAAGGATTTTAAATAGATAATTTTCCTGGCTTAATCCTTTGATCATCTCTCCCTTTTTGCAGATCTTCAGTCACTTTACATCAAATGGATTACACATATTTTTCTTTGAGGCTTTCATAGGCTACCTTCAGACTACCAGTGATTTCTGACTTGTTACTGCTTTTTATCTTCAGGGAACTTACCAACAGTGCTGCCAGCTGTCATAGTTGTTTTAATCTGATGAATGCACTGGGTGTGTGGGGTTTTTTACTGTTGATAGAGATATTTTGTTTAAACTATAAATCCTACTCCCAATAATACTTCTTGCATGTTTATATGCAGTCTTGAGGTTGTAACTTCCAATTTCTTCTTGTAATCCCTAAACCAGTTTGAAATTAAAATATGTTAGTACATATGTGCTTCATTACAAAATGGACTTTCAGGATTTCATTAGCATCTGCTGTGCTGCTTAATGTCTTCTTGTAAAGCTAATTAAGTGTTATGCTATAACACATAATTGTATTTTATTTTTTCTTAGCAGTACAGCAGGCTGCTCCAGGAAAGAAATAAGTGAATGATCAACAGCAGCATTCTGTGTTTTATTTAGATTTTCTGCACTCTCTTTTAATAACAGTGATAATCACCACAGTAGCCAGACATGGAAACATCTAATTTACAGATGCAGTGAGCTTATTATAACTGCAGAGAAATTCAGTGGTGTCTGCAGCTGCTGTGCATGTTGGGGCTCAGATCTGTAATGACTATTATTTCTTAATTTTAAAACAAACCTAGTGAATTAGCTATAGTATTCAAATTGTGCTGTCTATCACAATCACAGTGTCTGTCTGAGTTACCTGCCCACAGCAGCGCCCCCATCTTTGGGCTTTGCTCAGTTCTGGAGGGCTGCAGGGGTTGGGTCTGGCTTTACCCAGCCCAGCACGACTGTAGCAGGCTGTGCTGAGTTCACAAGGATGACTTTGGGATGGGTTGAGCTCTCTCTGAGATCATCCTTGATGGGCTGCATCCCCTGGATCTGGACTCTGAAGGCTCAGGGAGGATCCCAGCTCAGATCAGGGAGCCCATCCCAAGGTCAGTGCATTCACCCTTGCACAGAAGTGAAAACAAATTCATCTTTGACTTCACTGGCCTCCCTAGACCACTGTCTCCCTGTTCTCTCTGTAAAAGCCTTCAGCATTCAGGCAGTCTCTTCCAGTACTTCATTCCTCCTAAAGTTTGAGTTCATATGTATAACCAAATCTCTAAGAAACCTTCATTTTATCGATGCTTCCTCAAAAGGTTCATGTTACCTGGATTTCTGATTTTTCTGTTTGATGTCTCAGAATAGTCCTACCTGAAGGTCTTGAATTAATCTGTTCGGCTTTAACACATTGACCAGCATATACCTTGTACCATCCACAAATGTTGAAATGGAGGTAATAATCTGCCAGGTTACCCTGCTGTCAAGGTCTTTTGAAGATCTTTTCATAAAAGATCCTTGTTAAATAAAGATAGATAGATAAATCTCTCTAATTATAAGAGGCTTGTAAGCACCTAAAGCAGTGAGAATGGCATGTAACAATGAAAAAAACCTGATCTGCAAAGGTACAAATCTGTACCTTTAAAATTGAGGATAAATGTAATTTTTTTTATGAAACACAAGAAATATTCATGAATTAAGCACAATCTACATGCTACATGAGGTGTCCTTAAATAGTCTCACTTATGTCAGTCTTCAGCTTTTATCTGCTGAGGAATGGGGTCTTTTAAAATATTTTTTTAAGAAAAACCTTTATCATTTACCTCAAATACCATGAAAAAAGCTGGCAGCTGATAAAGAGACTGAAAGACAAATAGAACAGATGAGATTACATTTATTTGTTGTCAGTTGGTGATAAAAACCCACATACATTACGGCAATGAAAGTATTGAAAGAATCTGTTCCAAGGTTTTTAGATAAATTCCCTCCCACACCTCTTCAGTGCCATCAATTTCTGGTTAATGATATATTCTGATTTGTCAGATAACAGATATTTTTGATAAATAATTCTGAGATTTCAGAAGAAAAGTGCTCACACATGGAATTTCTCACTTCTTCAGTTGCTGTGGTTTGCTGCAGTTGAAGATAAAGTTAGACTTGGGATGAATAGTTGTATTTCTTTGTCAGTTTTTCTCCTTAGTCTTCCTGAAGACCCTTGTTGATCAGTGATTTCTGAAAAAGAGGAGTTCTGAGCCAAGGATTCTGAGCTGATTAAATCTTTCATGTTTCTGCTTATTTCTGGAGTTATTCCTTGTTTACAGGAAATTAGTGTCTGACCCAGGGAGCAGCTTTGCTCTCACATCTCCTCTGTCTCTGCAGTTTCCCAGCCTTGCCCTTTGCCAGCTGTTGTGGGAAGTGAGGTGATCCCAGAGCTAGGATGGCAGCCAGGTCATATTCAAAACTTCTCACAACTTCCCTTAAGGCAGATTTTCTGCAGTAGTTTTGGAGGCTAATGTCTGATTTCAGCTTCAAGCCCTGTAGGAACACAGAGTTTAAATATCCTTTTCTAGTTCAAATCCACTTTTGAGTATCGTATTTTCATACCTCTTTCCCAGAAAAATTGTGTTCCTATTAATTTCTGCATACAGAACTGAACCTAGGCTTGCCACCCAGCTGCTTGCTTTGCCTACTGACATTTCCCAGCAAGCAAATCCCCAAAGAACATCAGAGTTTTCTGTGTGGGATGCCAGACTCTCTTTGCCCTTGAGTGCAAATGGCATCACCTTGTAGAAGCAGGGAATCTCAGAGCTTTTAGAAACTTGCTGCTTGAGCATCTACTCTGGAAAGTCATCTCTGAGCTCTTCCTCTGTCCCTGGAAGTGTGGTGGCAATGCAACAGATGGGAAAAGAGCAGTAGAGCAGATTTGTGTGGCACTGCCACGGCCCAGGGTTTGCCCACAGTGTTGAATGTCTTAAATTAGCATCATAAATTCAATGTACTCTGCAGAAACATTGTGTTGTCTGGGGCTGGTGGAGCTTCCTGATATCAGAGGAATAAAGGAGAGTCAGGCTCTTAAAGAGCCTCAACAGATGTCTTGGTCCATGAGGCACTGTTGGAGGAAGCTGCACTACAGAATTAACCTTTCTGTACTCTTTCTGTGGGAAATGGGGAGAGACAGGGGGTTCAAGACAACTCCATTGGGCTCCCTGTTCGGATTGTCCTCTGGACAAGCTCCTCTCACCCCACCAGGAGAGCAGGGAGGATGCTGTGGCTCACAGGGCTGAAATTGGCTTTTGTTCCTTGTTCCTGCTGCTGGGTTCCCTCCTGATGCCTGCCCCAGCCTGGATCTTCCCTGAGCAGCCCCAGCCCATGCCCTGCTCTGTGAAATTTTCTGTAGGAAAATGCTGTGTTTTGGTCTACAAAACTGACACAGTTAATTTGTCTTCATTTTGTGTGGGCGTAATTATTTCACTAATAAAAGATGGAAGCATTCTGGTACATGCCAAGCAGATACACTTAAGCAAAACAACCCAAGAATAGACTTTTCAACATTTGTGGTGATGCCTGTTTGAGACATTATGATTATAAATGAGCATCTAAAGTGAAAATTAGCAGGGAGGTCTAATTGATTAAACCTGTGTTTGGATTTTACATACACACCTGGTGTTGGATCAATTCTTGCTAAGCTATATTCACTGTACTATAATTCAGTATATCGATTAACTCCAGTCATTTGATGTAATATGAAGATTTTTGTGACATCTAGAGCACAGCTTAGCCAGTTGTGACCTCCTGTTAGTTACTGTATGTCTAATACTACAATTTTACTAGCAGTTTGAGGACAAACTGCAGTTAGGAAGGAACACTCATCTTCATTTCCAAGTAATCTTGAAAATAACTAAGTTCAAAAAGTATTTCAATTACTTAGCACTGACTGCAGAAATTAATATTTTCCACTTAAGAGTATTTGATTTGTAATCAATTTGGTTTGCATATTTTATTTTTTTTTTAGTTCTCACTTTCCCATCAGTCTAGCTCAGACTTCTAAGAGAAGTTTGTTTCCTAATTACTTTTTGCATATTTTTCCAGAACACAGTAATTGGTGTGGTGTTACCATTTATGTAGAGTAATTTAAGTTGGCAGTTTTTGTGGTGTAGCCCCAAAATAAAGTTGTAGTACTGCACAATTCCTCAGTTTGGTGTGAACTCAACATTATTTTAGAACCACTGCAAACCATAAATCAATAAAGAGAGGTGCCATAGGGTCCAGCAGTGTTTCTGTAAAGAGATACCTGCAGTGTCTCTGGGTGATCATCTTCCACATGCTCTGAGGAAACCACAACCTCAGGAGAAAAAACAGGAATTCTTTTGGTGGAATGGAAAACTCTAGTGAGGAGTTGAAGTGGTGCTAACTTAGAAAATCATAAAGTGCCCATCAAGTTGGGCTTTATTAAGTAAAATCAGCTTCTTAGAACTAATTCTGACCATGCAGGTTGTTCTGTGTGAGTCTGTACGCTGAGTTCAGAATTTGCCTTCTCCATCATTCTGAGCACCTTTAGTCCATGCAGTGATATGTAAACAATGAAGGCAAATGGGAAACCTCCTGGGATATTCAACAGTAACTCCTCACAACAAAGTAGCAAATATAGGATTTCCCCCTGAATATTGGGAGATTTTCAGTAGGAATGACAAGTCTGAAAATTGGAAAGATTCTCCTGGAGCAGAGAATTCCAGAGTGAAAAAAGCATAATTGAAAATGCTTAGATTTCTAATTTTCTGTATATTTGATTGGGTTGTTGCTGTCACTGCTGTGATAATCACAGTACCAGGAAGTTAGCAAGCATTTAAGAATTGTGTGTAATTTAGAAAAGCTCGTTTGAAAGGGATGTCTGGTTTCCCACTGCCCGCTTTTTTCCCTCTAACTGCAGTGGTGGATGGGAGCATCTGGTGGTTTCTCTGCAAATACATTTAATCTCCTGTCTGCATGAATGTGATGGCACTTGGGTTAAAACCCATGTATTTATTCTTTCCTGGCAAATATTGGACTGTCTGTACAATCATTTTTCTTGGTTGTAAGTCAAATCTATAATTTCCTTTTAGTAATTTATAACATTAATTTATTCTCAGTATTCTCTTCTTTCATGATTCTTCAATGATGTTTACAGAGTTTGTGTCATGAGCAAACTGGTAGTCAAGACTTCAGGGCCAGAGGAGGAGGGTGTAAAAGGGGGAAAACCCATTTAATGGTCAGAGCCTGCTAATTTAAGGAAGAGATCAGGGCTGCAGGGCCACAGGGTGGAGGAGAAAATTTTAATGCTGGTCTCTTCAGCCCTGGAGAGTATTCCAGAAAGCAAGCTAATTTAGAGAGCTTTCTACAGCACTTCTACTTGTGGCTGCTGCTCAGTCACTGTTTGGAGGGGTCTCCTTCCCTGCTGGCCCTCAGTGGCTCTGTCCAAGCTCTGGATTGCAGCACTTAATTTGTGAGCACCCAATTAGACCTGTCTGTGGTGAGAGGTGCTCTGGGTCACACAGGGAGTCTCTGACAGAGTCCTGATCTCCAGACACTCAAACCAGTGAGAGGCTGTGATGTTTGGTAGAGCTGGAAGCAGATAACCTTACCAAATACTTTTATTCAAATTCCTGTATCACTGAAAAGTTTTTTTTTAATTCTTTCAGTTTTTACTGAAATAACCTGAACTGAATAGCAGTTTAACACGTGTGACCTTAGCAGATCATTGTGAATACTGTGAATAATCCTCTCATTCACAGGCATGGAAGGATCAGTGTCACTCAGATTTGAATCCATCAACACCTTGACAAAGCCTGAAAAAAGTTTTATTTTAAAACCTAATTTAATTATGGAAGAGGAATAAAAGTATTAGCCTGAGGTTATGAATAAGTACATTTTGCATAAACTCTTATTCTTTTGCCAAATGAAAATAAGTTTCTAAATCCTGTGTCAAATTCACATTGGTGAAGGTAGGAATTGGTGGTTCTGCAGGTCCTATGCTTTTGCAGCAAGTTCTCAGTAATTTCTTGCTGTTATTATTATTCTTGCATTTCTTGTTGTTGTAACAAGAAAGTTTGGCACAACAGAACAGTGAATTCAAAAGCCTTCACTGGAACTCTTCTTTCCTTTTTCCTATGGCTGCTTGATTTCTCTCCTCTCTTAAATCTCCTCCATCATTAATCCTCTGTCTCACATGTTCACATTAAAGTGTCTTTCATGCTGTGCCTGCACAGGACAGCGTGCTCTGTGTAAAGTTACTCCTGGTGGTTCTGGATGAGCTGACCCAAAAGATGGGGCACAGCACTGCTCTCCCTGGGTGCCATCCCCTGTGTTCTGCTCCTCATCAGGACTCTGGCAGGAGCATTGTGCAGGCAAAATGCAGAAATTTGAGGATGTGCAAATGTATAGGATGATACATCCCTAAAAACCCCCAACTTTTTTTTTCCTCCCACTTAAGAACTATGTCACTTAGAGAAGAAATTAAAAAGAGTAAAGATACAACTAACCTGATGGAGTTTGCAAAGTGGACAAAGGTATTTAAAACCATACTGAAATGCTGTCATAGCCATAAAATATCCATGTCTGACTGAGGCTAGAAAATGTATTTAATGAGGAAGTGAATATAGCTTAAAATAAACGTGAAGTGGATATAACCATGAGGTGGTATGACATAAATTGAAGCAGGTTGAACTGAGTGGCAGAGCTGAGTTGCTAACAGCAGATGAGCAGGATTTGCTGGGCTGCACATGAGAGTGTCATAATGAGGACAGGAGCTGGGAGAGGAAGGACAGTCCTTCCATTAGTGCTTTCAAAAATGTGGATCAGCTGCAAACATTGAAACTGGGATAAATTTTGAAAGAAAAAAAGATCTTTTAGGTTTAAGCTGGGCTTTGCAGTATTTTGGTCTTAGCATGGTATAAACTCTGGTCTTCAGTTTTAGGTTATGAGTCTGCCTGAGCAGTAGGTGATTTTTCTCAGTGAATATGGAGCAGAGGAGGATGCTCCCTGTTTGGCTGTACTATGCCAGTGCTAATTGATGTTTTCTGGTTCCTGGCTGTGGATGAGTTCAGTTGTACACCCCCAAGGAGGGCAGTGCCTCTTTAACCCCTGGTGTGTCTGCTGCAGCATCCCCCTCCTCACGAGCTGGGTGCCTGCCCTCTCTCTGCCTGTGTCAGGGCCATTGCTGAGCAGCAGCCAGGTGAGGTGATCTCTGCTGGAGCTGCACCTGGGCTTTGTGACTCTCCAGTAGCTTCTCATCTGCAAAAAGAGCCCAATGTGGGCATCAGGGCAATTCCAGACACCTCCTCTGCTCTCAGCCCTCCCCTGCCTCGGCCATTGGTCACTGGTTGTGACACACAGACTTTTCCCTTTTACTGAAGTGTATTTTTGTTGGCAAGTGTTTGTGTACTCCCTCCCACCGATAAAACTGATGTGCTTTGTTCCAACAACTGCTAGAAAAAAAAAACAAGAGGCAATTTCTACTCTCACCCGTTCTGTTTGTTGATAGTCACCTCCCATAGCATGTTCTGACTCCTCTCCACTCACTCTGTCTGATTTGCCTGATGAGATAACTGGGGCTGGTGGGGTTATGCAGCACAGTAAGATATTTATCCTATGAGCACAGAGGGATCCTGATTTCTCCCAGATGCTCCCAATAGATTCAGTCTGAGAGGGCTGGGCCATCTCTTCCTGCACCTGCCCACCTGAGTCAGCAGCTGGTACAGGGGGCACCCTGCATGTGATGGGATTGTCCTTATTTTCTCTGAGTGTCAAGGCATGGAAATCTCACCGTAGTTTAAATTGTTTTACTACAGTCAGTGCATTTGATTGCCTCACTTGCAAGGGCCAGTGATGTGGAACACATTAATTGGCACTTGTTGAGATGCAGGGGGCTCCTCAAGTGTTGAAGGTTTAAAAAATAATGCCATGACCTACAATTTTTTTTTAAAACCATCAATGAGCTTTAAAAGGGGCCATTCCAAAGTAATATTGGAAGAGGAAGAAAAAAAAAGATGTTAAAGAAACAAGAAATTTGTTTTTCAGTTCTGTTCATTGCACAGTTACCAAAATCAATGTGTCTGCAAATGCTACTTGTCTCATAAATCATTAGGTCACAAACCTGCACAATGTCAATGTGTTGTTGCTATCCTATTAAATTAAATTACTAACCAAGGTAATACTCAACAGCACATTTCACATGGAACAATGTTTTAATGTATTGAGGATGCCTATTAAACACAGCAATCAGCTAGTATGATTTGAAATCTTTTAGGTGGAAGAAATACTAGAAGGAGATAGAGTGGAAAAAAGCCATCTAGTCACTAGGGATATGATACACTGAAATACTGGGCAGCCATAATGACGGATGTTCTACTAAATCCCTGCCCAGTAGTTCTCAAAGATGGGTTGGATGGGTTATCCTTGCATTTGGCACCTTCAGACACGAGGGGATTGGTAGACTTGTAGATAACTGTCTCTCTGTTAAACTTTGGGGAAAACTGAAAGGTAAACTCTGAACCTTTTTTTTACTCAATGTTCCCTGCAACTGTATTTATAAAAGGCAGGGACAGGCTGTCATCTCCTGAAGGAAGCAGTGAAATATGCTGGTTTGTACCTGTTCCACATAAATTTTAAGAGCACTTTGGTTGTTGCCCTGTGCATTAAAGCCTAAAGATGGCACTTGCAATCCCACATTATGTTTGGCATAAGGAACTAAAAGCCCAGCCCTACTGGCCAAAATTCAGCCAAATTATGGTGTAAAAGGGTTGTACAATCAGTACATCAGCCATGAGCATTATTTTTTACCATTAAGGGTAAATTTCTGTGGCTGTGTTTGTCTCCCCCAAGGACAGCATGCAAGTCAAATGGCAAAGTTTGATCTCTCTCAAGCTGCAGGGGAAAGAAAATGTCAGAAGAAAAAGGTTATGAAGGAAATGATTGCTTTTGAGTAACAGCAGCTCATGTGTTACCATCTTCAGTTGTTTGGAAGAGGAAAGGCACCATGAGAAGGAGTTAGTGTGGGGTCACAGTCTGAGATCTGATAAAACAGATATGGAATTGAATGTCGTATTCTTTGTAGACATGAAAAGCATATTTTTATTTATTTCTTTAATGTACAATTCAAAATATTATCTAGCAATAGAATTCCCAGTGTAAACTCCATTTTTGGTGTGTTTTGAATGTAAGAGTATATGCAAATAATGAAATATGGATAACTTTTGTTTTTATAGGAGACTGCAATCTTTTCTCTAGCACTTATACTGTTACATAACAGTGATGACTGTGATTAGGCTCTGAATCTTACAGCTTGAGATCATCTTTATTTTTATGAGGTATTTTATGGTCATTTTAAATTATGGCATAAAACATTTAGTGTTTTGTAAAGAAAAAGGAAGTGTCTATCTGAAAGACATTAATTATGTGGAAGTTCAAGCCACCTCTTGTTAGGGCATATTTTACTATTTGTTTTGCTAAGATTACTGGTAATGCAGCATTTTTTTCCCAGCACCATCACCAAGTAATCCATGTTCATGGAGCACCTGTTCTTTGAGTAAGAACAGGACAAGAAATCCTCTATAAAATAGCAAACATTGTAAGGCTTTGGTAAATGGGTTTAGTCTGCATAGTCAGGTAAAAATTCTGGCCCTAGAGAGGCATACAGGAATTTTGTGGTAAGCTTAAAATAAATGGACTAGCTATAAAAGCTCATCATAATCTGATTTTATTTATTGTGCTGGTTCCAATAGAAAGCAATTAATGCCTGTTTGCTGTTTTATTCTTATGGTGAAGATTCTTTGTTCAGCCCATGTGTTTGGGAGCCCTATTTCACGTTTTCCTTCACTGCCACTTCAAAGATAATTGTATTTTTTCCACATTTTTCTGTCTTCCTGTTTGCCAGCTGCATTGATTTTCATAGTCAAGACATATTTCCTGCTTTATAATAGATTCCTGTCTACTTCTCCCACCTCTTAATCAATGTTTTTAATACTTCAAGAAGTCATCAGTAAGAATGGCTGTAAAATTTAGTCACTTCATCGACAGTTGATTTTTGCTTGATGCTGAAAGCCATTTGCACTCAAAGTTTCTGTCAGGTAATGAAAATTTTTTTTTTTTTGACTGGAATTCAATGAGTTCAGTCTAAGGTAATTTAATTTCTGTAATTTCACTTGAGACTGAACTTGTAAAACTGCTAACATAAGGGCATTAAAATACTTGTTTTGAAAGATGTGTACTTAGTTCAGTGATGCAAAATACATTTACAATTTCACTGATCACAGGGCAAGAGCCACATGATTTGAGAGTAGACACCACTCCTGTATGTTGTCCATCTCTCAGCCACTGACACTGTATTTCCAGCAATGTTTATTATGTTTTTGAAATACAGCCATGTGAAAGCTGTAGGTTCAGGTAGAAAACAATAAAACAATTATTTTCTTGGTTTTTTTAGTGGAGATCAAGAAATTAGATATTTAGATGCTCTTAAGCACTCTCAAGCACAGCATTTATCTGGAAGGGATCATAGCAGAGATGAGGTGTGGATTGTTGTTTGCCAAGTAGGTAACACTGGATTACAACTAAAAATACTGAGATCTGTTGAAAAACTGAATTAAATATTTACAGTATTTTATTGCAACTTTTCCATGTAGCACTTGCATTACTTATAGGCATGGATCAGTTCAGTCTGGATGGTTTAATTTTTCTTAATAGAAGGAGGAAGACAGGAAGGATTTCATCATCAATCAAACAGCTGAATATGTCACAGTTTTCATTCATGTGCAAGGTAAACATTCATTGCCATGCGTGGTTTAATGTAATCATAATAAGAACAGCATGTAACATTATAATATGCTTAGGTTATAATTTAATACACTTCCATTATGTTGTAATTGCATATTACTACAAGTAATTTGATTATGCTTGTTAAAATTTGTTATAATTCTTTGTCCTAATCTGTATACCTTGGGGAAGATCTGGGAAGGTTGAAATGAGACTGGAAAACTGTTGCCCTGCTGAGGAACAGAGGAATGAATCACATTTCTGACCAGTGGAAGGGGCAAATGCAGTCTAGTTTGTTGGCCTTTGCAATGAATTCTGAGATGGCAGGAAAATCTCCTTTTGTCCTCACTGGAATCAGAGCTGGGCAGATCTATGGCTTCTTTTGGAATGTGACTTGTGGAGGATCTCAGCTTTGGCTGGTGGTTGTTTCCAGAACCCACCCTGGGCACTGGGGAGAGCTGTGTTGGTTTGCATGGACAAGTTGTGCCTGTTTGTGGGATTCTTTCAGGCTGACCATCACTGGTTGCTGAACCTTTGGCTGGGTCTGGCCTTGGGATCAATGTTTTTGGTGAAGTTAAATGTATCCATTTAAATCAGAAACTAAAGGGCCACCTCTGGTGACCTTGGGGTTGTTTGTTGATGAGACTGCCCATCATAGTTTGTTCTGGGAGTCCATCACTGCCAGAGGTATTTGGAATTATTTCTATGATATTGTCCCACCCTAAATGTAGGGGATACATTGCTAATCCACAGGAGGAACCACTTCTGCCCTACTGGTGCAGATGGGCAGAATGAGGCGTGAACAGAAATTTCCCTTTCACACACAGACAAAACAGACAATAAATATCACCTTGCAGCCACACAGGAAATTTGTCTCAGACAGACCATTCCAGCAAATGAGTTGATATGGATTTTAAAAACAAACTCAAGGTTTTATGGAAGGATGATTACAAGGACTGTTTCTGTGTCTAAAGAACAGCAGTGTGGTACATTGTTATGGTGATCCTTTTGTTCAGCTCTGAGTGAGGCTTTCTTCCAACATGAAGCGCAATCTTTTCCAGGAACTATTCTATCTCACTGACACACTGCACTTATAAATAGTGTTAGACTGGGTGTATGAACTAATCTTTGTTCTCAACTTCATTTGCAGGCCATGGCTTCTATTATATTTAAGTACTTCTCCTTGAAGCTCTAAATCAAGGACAGCCTCAGAAGTGGGCAGCTTGTATTAAATGTAATTACTTTAATCTGGAGCTTATGCTAAAGGTGAGACTTCTAAACAAGGGTAGCCACTAAATTAGAGTGGCTGCAGTTAAGAGCATGAATAGTAAAATTACCTCTATTAAATAAGGGGTAGTAACCACTCAGTGAGGGATTATAAATGAAGCTATGTGAGGGTTGTGTATTATGCTATTCCCAAAACCAGAGATCACCTCCCCATATTTCCTCTCTTGTAAATGAACAAAAAGGGTTCAAAGCCTACTGAAGCTCAATGCAGTACTGCTACCTGTTTACATTCCCTTATTTCTCCTTGAGCATGGAAAGCTTTTAAAAGAGAATGCTTAGGATTTTCAGTGGCGACATTTGACTCATGAGCACAAAGCCAAGGATTACTTTTGTAATTATATTTTGAAATATAGAACTATTTCTTTTTCTTTCTAACCATATTTTTTGACTCTGTCCATTTGTGGTCAGTTAAATTAGCATATCCTCCCAATATTCAGGGAGCAGCTTATATTATATTACCTTTTCCTCTTGGATTCTCTCTGTCATATCAGATTTCCTAACCTGCTCTATGCTGTGATACTCTACCAGAACTCTGGTCATTCCCTGACTTTCGTTCCCTCCAAATGCTTCTGAGAGTTTATTTTACTTATTAAATTCCAAAATTTCTATTCCTGATTTGGGAGAAGAGCGAGTGTAATACTTATTGACTCCTTTCTAGCAGATGACAGAAGTTTTCACCAAGCATTGCAGACAATATTCAGGCAGCAGTCTCCCCAAATTGCAAACATGAACTGCAGGAACTAGGGGATATTAAAGTCTTGTCTAGTGCATCACTGAAGAAAAAAATATTTCCAAAAGGCTGGATAAATAAACTATGTTTATATGTATTCAATGGAATGCTCACTTTTTACTAGGCATGATGGGAAAACAAAATGTGCTCTTGCTGGGATAGAATAGCACCAGAAAATAGAGAACCCAACCCTGTTTTCTGTGTTGACAGTTAAAACTAACATCAGGTGAAAAAATAGTTGAAATAGGCTGAGTCTTCTTTGTGTGGTTAAGGAGGCAGATAAGAGCAGTTTCATGCAGGGAACAGATCAGGTAAATACCATTTTTACAGTATTTATGCTTTTTGAGTAACTGGAGCAATTTCCCTTTCAGTTTTTAAGAAACCATTTTCAGCTCTAATACTGACTCAATCACCTCTATAAAATATTTCTCAGCATTCACAAGTCATCTTAAGGGGCTTATTTTCTTCACTGTTGTTTTCCTCATCTCACACATCAGCTCTTCTCTGCCACAGTTTTCAAAGACAGTCTGTCAGCATGCAGACTGCCAGATCAGAGCCTTGATTTCTGTAACTATTGTGTGGGAGAAGCTGGGCAAAGGGAAAAGAGCTTTTTGGACTCTCTCGCTGTATTAGAGTGCATCTTGGGAATTTTGCTTCAAAGCCCAGCACAGTGCAGGCAATTTTTGAGCAATTCCTTACTCTCATTTTTGTTATAAATTAAGCATCTTGTGCATAGTAAGTGTTGTAAAAGAAAACAAAACCCCTTTTAATAGCCACTTTTAAATTCAGCCTAAAATACAGTGACATAACCCATGGTGGTGCTCATCCACATTATTAAACTCTTGTGCATTGGAATATATAAGGACCATAAGTTCAGTGTGTCAATTCTAACCCCACTGCTAAAACTGAAGACAAATTTTAAACACAGAATAACAATTTTAACTTTACCATAAAATTAATGCTTTAAATTTTCCATGGCCTAACTCTTCGATGATATTTATTCCTCTTTGTTTTCCTGGTGCATTGTTTTTCTTACAGAAGTAATAAAATGTATCAGCTAACCAGCCAGCTGTTGTGTTATTCTGTAAAATACTTGCTTTCACAATGGTTATTCAGAGGATGTTGTTGAGGCTGCAGCCAGGAATTTATTCTTGCATGTCAGTTTAGGGAAGCACAATTTGCACAGAATGCTGGAGTACACTTATTTGTCAACTGGTTCCTTTTCTTTGGCAGGAAGTTGGTATCTTGCATTCCAGCAGTTCTTCTTTCCAAGATTTATGAATCATCCCTGGTTTTAAAAGAGTTTTGCTTTGCATTAAATAACAAAGTAACTGCTACACCAGAAAAGCAGCAACAGAAATAACAATAAGAAAATGAACAGCCCTTACAAAAGCTAGAAAATGAAGAGTTAAAGTTGAACCTTGCTTAGCAAATTTGGAGGTGAAGGAAATGTCCAGAAAGTCATAATTTAGATGGAATTATGGATCTTAATACAGGAAGGAGCTCCAAGTAGTCTTTTCCAGCAGCTGGAAATATCAGGAATTTCTATTTTGAATAACATTTTTTCTTGGATGTTTATGCTTCACTGCTGTGCATGCTCACAAGCACTCTGACCAAGACCACTGGGAATCTCTCTGACATCTCAGACCCATTCCAGCTGCACCAGAGAATAATTCCAGACACTTGCTCAATCAGAAGCTATGGTTTGTGAATGCAAATGGATTCATTTTAGATACAATTTTTAATGCTTTCCTTCAGATAGAGGGAAAACCTCCAAATCAACACTTATTACATGACCAGGTG
The DNA here is from genome assembly GCF_035770615.1 of Melospiza melodia melodia. Lineage (NCBI taxonomy): Eukaryota > Metazoa > Chordata > Aves > Passeriformes > Passerellidae > Melospiza > Melospiza melodia. The sequence goes on along the minus strand of NC_086201.1, from coordinate 8,266,757 downwards.
ACAATGGATAGTAACTCTTTAAAACACTTAACACAATAATTAGCAGGTTTACTGTGCTGAAGTTTTCTTAATTTTAGAAACCTAGTACAGATGCAATCTGATCATTTGTGCACAGGACTGCATTCATTGCACTTCCAGAGTGCAATGGAGGTCTGGAACCTCTGATGGATCCCTTTGTATGCACCATGCTGGCATGTTTGGGGTCTTGGTCTAAAGCAGAAGCATTTGTTTGTAACATTGGTAATCCCATCTGCCTGAACTAAAGCATGATCTGCTTGAACTGGCCTAACAACTTGAGCCACTCTCTTGTAAGTTCTGAAGTAATGGTTTTAACTTGGTATTGGAATATATTGTTGAGTCTCTCTTCGATGTTTAGTTAAAGGAAACAGGAAGGAAGATAATTCTCTCTGAAATTTACTTGGCCATCAAGTGGAATTTCACATCTTCAATGGGAAAACTTGGACTAACAAGCAGTGTGCAAGGTCAGGGTAAGAATGCTGTTAAATGATGAGTCCTTAGTGTGGGGATGTTGTCTCAGCACAAAGGAGCCAGAGCTCCCATGGCAGCTCCTGGGGTGTTGTCACCATCTGCTTGTGACTGATGGCCATTTGCAGGATGCAGCTGCACTGCCTCTGCACCCTCACCTAAAAATTAACTTTGTCAGGAAACCAGATCCACCAAAATAGATGAGAGGGAAGGATCCTATTCTATTCTATTCTATTCTATTCTATTCTATTCTATTCTATTCTATTCTATTCTATTCTATTCTATTCTATTCTATTCTATTCTATTCTATTCTATTCTATTCTATTCTATTCTATTCTATTCTATTCTATTCTATTCTATTCTATTCTATTCTATTCTATTTCATAGCAAAAAAAGAAATCCTTCAGACTGCAGCTTCTTCAGCTCCTCCAAACAACAGGCATGCCTTTAATTCAAGTGTTGCTGGCAGTTACATTAGAGGTGAGCTGTGAAGTGTTCTCAAGGCATATCTCAGGGTGACATCCAAGGAAATAAGCCTGGAGCTGCAGGCAAGCTTGCCTTCTTATCTGTTCCACTGTTTTAACAGAAATCAGTAAAATTCTGGCCTTGGGAATAAGCGGGAATCTAAAATCCAGAGCTATCAATATAATTTATTTAAGAATTCTCTCTTTTTTAAAATCTGAAGCTACATATCTGTCTCAGGAGTTTTTTGTGGGGTTTTTATTTTGTTTTTTTTTTTTTTTTTTTTTTTTTTTTTTTTTTTTGTTTTTGTTTTTTTTTTTTTTTTTTTTTTTTTTTTTTTTTTTTGTTTTTGTTTTTTTTTTTTTTTTTTTTTTTTTTTTTTTTTTTTTTTTTTTTTTTTTTTATTTTTGCCTCCCCCCATGCATTCCCGACTTCTGTGTTCCTTGGGTGCAGTACTGTGACATCCCGAGATCCCACAGTGGGACCTGCTCAGTTTTCTGCAATTCTGTGTAATGCTGGATGATAGCCTCAGCTCTGGAATGTAATGGAAAAGCAATCTCTGAACAGTGCCTACTGCCCTGCATTTTGTAGAGGGAAATACAGTCTCTCTTGAAATGAGTAACAGGTTTTGCCTTTTTACTCTTGTACTTCCTTACCCCACAAATAAAATTCCTTTGGCTTTTCTCAATTTTGGCTTATTAAAAGATAAAAGACACTCTGCATGTTTTCCCGTGCTCTTTTTCATGTTCTTTAAGAACAAATATAATTAGTATTAAAAGGAGAAATTCCTCAAGCTCAGCCATTACCCAAAATAATTTCATTTGAACTCAGTAGCTTAGCCTCATCTAAGAAATACTTTGTAGGAATTTTTTGCTTCTGTTTAGTAAGATAAGAAGAATGGCAATAAAACAGCTAGTGCTAAAAAGAGGTGAGGAGAAGGATCCAGCTGATAACTGTCTGAATTAATTGAATTATTCCTCTGAGAACCATTTCAATGTAGGTCATTACAAGGGAGTGAATCTGAAGCTTTCCTCTAAACCCCAGTCCAAGGCCAGGTGACACCAGAGATTACATTCCTGTTTATTTTAACTAGGAGCTGCAGGCTGCAAAGGCTGACACCCACAAAGGCACTTGCACTCAGCAACACCCAGCTCCAAAATACCCCAGGATCTGCAGCTGGCCCAGCAGAGCTGGATCCACAAGGCTGGGGGCAACCACTCTGAGCAGCTCTAGCAAAACCTCTTTGGGACTATTAGGCACAAAGCTGCACATCCAAAGGCTTTTGGGTGCCTCAGGGGCTTGTCTGGGCCCTCTGTGGTCTCCTGTTAACACTCAGGTAATTGAAAAACATGCAGGTGCCTTTGAAGAGTTGGAGCCTCCAGCCTTAACCTGCCAGCTTGAATAGAACCAATATTTTAGCAGCCACTAAAACAAGGCTGAGACCTGACGGTAGCGTGGGCTGTGTTCTCCTGCTTGATCACTGGGATGAAAGAACATCCTCCAGCTTCAGACATATTAATTGCCTTTGGAGCCTGCAATTATATAGCCACTTATAGTGGGAGATTTCCATGCCTGTGACCTGAAAGATATTACTTGTGTCTTATCAGGAAAATTTAATAACCATGTGTTTCAAGTCATGCTACTGCATCTTTTCCTCCCAGTCTGGAGGTGTGTAACAGTTAAATCCCCGTCCAAATTTTACAGAAAAATCTTATGTTTGAGTGGCCTGGAACACTTGTGAAATGGTTTACAGATTAATATTTTATTTTTTTAATATTTTAATGTTTGGATTCTTTGTATTTTTTAACATATTTTTGGGGTACTGACTTTCCGAGGAAAAGCTGGAGTTTGCTATTGAGAAATAATTAAAAGAAACCCCTTGTGCTGAGTTCCAGAATTAGAAAACTTGATTTAAAAAACCGTGCAATTACATTTCAAGGTAATTCTTACTATGAGAAAGATGTTTCTTATAAAGAAATTAGACCAAAAATTTGTTGGAAAATGGATCCTGCTTCCCTTCCTGGAATATCACTGCACTGTTACCAAGATGTGTGCCTCATACATCAGTGCCATCTCTTTAGAGTTCCTGTTTCATTGCTAATCTTGTATAAGCACCAAAATCTGCAAAAGCACTTCAGATGAAAGCTTCAGGATTAATCATTCACTGTAAAGGAATGTCATAAAATGTTAGTTTCTGAAAAATGTGTCATCTCTGGAGATGAGGAGGCCCTGGGAAGCTTTATGGTGACCTTTATATATATTTTAAGGGTTTATAAGACTGAAAAATACTTTTTACAAGTAGTGATAGGGCAAGGGGCAATGGTTTCAAACTCCAAAGTGGGTAGACTTAGCTTAGATTTTAGAAAAAAATCTTTGCTGTGAACGTGGTGAGGCACTGGAGCAGCTTTCCTGGAGAAATTGTGGATGCTCCATCCCTGGAAATGTTCAGGACCAGGTTGGGCTCTGGTCTAGTGGAAAATGTCCCTGTCCATGGCAGGGTTTGGACCAGTAAAACTTTAAAAGTTGATTCCAATCCAACGTATTTTATGATTTTATGGTATGTGTCCATATCCTGATAAAACTCCCCAGCTGTGCCAGTGTCCCAGTCTGTCTGTGAGAGCTTGGCTGTGTCACACTGGGTCACACCTGAGTCTGATATTAACAGTGGTTCTCAGGGTGGATGTGCTGGAGCTGGAGCCAGAGATGTTTTCTCTTGTAGATCAATCTGTGGAAAAGGTCACTGGGGAAAGAGGGAAATGAGCTGTCTTTGTGGCTGTGTTATTTTACTCCCCACTGAAACATTGAGAAAGGTAAACAAAATCTTTTTCTATCAAAACTTTAAAAAATAAAAAGACCTTTGGCTTTGAGGACAACCACTCAGGAGCAGAAGGTTTAGATGTGATTTTACTTGCTTTAGGTTTTATTGGGATTTTTCCTGAAGTAAATGCCTATGTGTTACAAGAACCAGCCCTGGAATCAGGATTCCAATCAAAACTTCTCAATCAGGGAAAGGCTCATTTCAGCATGGTGGGGTTTTTGTTGTGGTTCTCAGAAATACCCAGGTTACTTAGGATTGTTTGGTGTCACTAGAAAGGGCATTCCTAACTCAGAAGATGCTCCTAAACAATGCAAACTTTAATTTTTTCAAACTTCTAGCTGCTGAAAGAAAAAATAGTGGCATATAAATATCAACTATACCTAAGGGTTTGGTTTTTTTTAAGTAAGGAACCTCACTGGTACATTTACTGCTTTTATTGTTTGCATTTTCTTTTTAAAATGCCTTTTTAAAAATTTCAAAATATCTCCTGTTTTCATGTCAAGCTTAGAGGTCACATTTCTATTCCTCCAGGGATCAGTTCACATAATTCAACATACCCAAAGTAAATCTATGTGGAAAATATTGTATTTTTCTTAAATTTTCTTCTTATTAGAAATTCTTCTTGTTAAAAATTCAAGTCCAATAATCAGTTCAGTATTTATGTGATGTGAATACATGGGAGCATCACTTCCTATTTTTGATAAATAAATTGCTCAATGTTTTTTGTTATTCTTAAATTAAAATTTTTATTTTCAATGTGAGAGAGGATATTTAGTGTCACTGATTTGCCACAGCATGTTTGTGGCCAAAATACCCATCAAATCTATATTATAATAAGATGTGTAAAGCATCCCAGAGAGTTCTTCTCTCCACCTTTCTTTTCTCTTTTTGCAGCATCTCTCTATTTTTTGGCATCTCTCAGTCTGGGACCTGTGTACTGCTGGCACGCAGCAAACTTGGACTTGTACTGACAGGCTTGTTGTGCTTTGCCAGTCAAAACTTATTAAAATTGTGTGAGACTTCATGTAGTCACCTTCCTGTTTCTCTTTTGGACACAGCTATGTATTCTGCAATAAATAGGAAGCAATGCATCATAAAAATCTGTCTGTATTTAATCTCTCTAGTGTTGTTATGATAACTCCAGGTTGCTGGCAGAAACAGAACCCCCTCCTCTTGGCAAACAGGTTTTATAAATGAGGTTACGTTTCTCTGTCTCATTATTTCCTTACTGGAGCAAAATAAAGGCAGAAATTAGGGTACTGGGGAAATACTAGATTTATTATGATTTATCTTGTGCTTTTGGATCTCTTGTTTCTTTTGGCAGGTGGACAGAAATGGATTGAGTAGCAGAGTCAGTAAGAAAAATAGGCTGATTGGGGGGAAGGACTGGAGTTATCTTGGTTCTCCCTCACAGCAGAATTCTGTCACAGAATGGTTGGGGTTGGGATTGTGGTTGGAAGGAACCTGTGGAGATCAGCTGGCCCAACCCTCCTGCTAACGTGGGCTGGGCAGGATTTCATCCAGGTGGGTTTGGAATACCTCTAGAAAATGAGACTCCACAAACTCTCTGGGTAACTCAGGGCCTGAAGATGCTTTCTAGATTATTCAGCACAAAAGTGCCTTCTGCATTTGTTGGATTCATTCCTTCACGTAATGATGCTGGGAAGTGGCCAATACCAGTCAGGGGCATCACTCCCTCTATTGCCTAATCTGCAGAGTGTGGCTGGCTTGGATCAGCCCAGACCTGTGCAGGGAGATGCTGTGGGGTCCCCTTGGCTCTGCTGAGAGTCTTTCTGGCAGTCCTGAGCCACCTCCATGTAAATTTGTGTGCCAAGCCCATCAGCCATGCACTCATTTCATGTTTGAGCCCTGCTGGGCAGTAGGGAAGCAGGATGCCAGGAAACCTACCAGGACTGAGGCAGCTCCAATCCTCCCGGAGTGGAGGATATTTCACTCCACCTCCTCCTAGGGTGCAATTTCACCCCACTTGGCACAAATTCCAATCTGCAGAGGAGCCCCAGCTCCATGGGGAGCCCCTGCTGCTCTGTCCAACACCGCTCACAGCAGCTGGCTCAGCTGGGCTGATGGCAGTGACCTCCAGCCCCCTTGCATCCCAGTGCTGAAGTTTGAAACAATCTCCTTCATCAAGGAAAAAAATACTGGCTTGGGTAAAAAATATCTTTAAATTCTTTTTTTTTTTTTTTTTTTTTTTTTTTTAAGGGGTACAAATATGTTCTTGTTTTTACCTTCTGTTATTCATGGAAGATGTACCACCGTGCCGGACAAAAAAAAGAAGCTGTGAGGAAGAGTTGAACTCCGGTTAGTGGCTTATAGACCTCTTCTTGTCTTCATTTTGTTTAGATTTATTTTGAAGTGTGAGAATTTATTTTGTAGTTGCATGAAACAAAAGGATGAAATCAGCCCTGATAGTTCTGCCACGCTCCTGTCTCCCTGAAATTTGCTGTGTCTTTATTGGAAGGATGTAGAGAAGAATGAGATGGAAGCTTAAAATTTGATCTTTTTGCTGGGTGCATTGCCGATTCCTAGGAAAATTACTACTTTCACCTAATCTACAACAGAGGAAAAAAAAAAAGAAGAGAAAGCTTTTGTTTGTGTTTGTTAACACAAAATTTTCTGAAAAATGTGAAATTTATTAATTGCCTTTTCCAATTTCCAAATGACTTAAAAATCATTTGAATGCTAGATGGAAGTGTGAGGCTAATGTACCCATTTTCCTACTTCAGCTGAATTCTGTATCTTGGACCCTAAAGCTGCACTTGCTTTGATTGCCTGCTGTCCCTTGGTGGCTGCTTTGGTCGCCTGCAGTCTTGCAGAGGCTTTGCATAATGCCAAAGGAACAAGATATTTCAAGAAAATATCACTTTGTTTCCCAAATCCCATTTGTTTTCCCCATGTTCCTAAAGCCCCCAAGGCAAAGCAGCTGATGCCATTCTTGTGGGCAACAGGAAAAGCTCTGGCTACGGAGTCTGAATCCTTTATGTAACCTATGGAAATAGGGAGAATTGTTTTCAAAAATAAGACCAATTTACCCAGATGATGAGAGATCTGGTGCACTGTATTGGGGTAACAGACATGAAAACATGCTAACAATCTTAAAACATAAATGTGTGGTCTTATTATTCCATCCTAATTCCATGCTTTGGGTGGGAGATTGCCATATTAAACAATGCACTATATATAATGTAAACATGTCTAATTCTAATTTAATCCCTTATCTAGGCTGTAAAGAAGCCTTGTGGGTTAATAAAGGCAGAGAAGCTGGGGGAAAAGGAGGAAAAAGGTTGGTCATAAGCCTAACTCTGGTGGTCATTTGGAAGTCCTTAGGAAGAGGAGCAGCCTTTGCAATGATTTTACCCTGAAATTCATTATTAGCCCTGTGCATCTTGGCCATGTGAGAGCAGAGGACTGCATGGGTGATTAAAGTGAAGAAAAATTTGTGTCTTTTGCCCAGGGCAGCAGTCTTTCATCAGGATCATGACTTTGCCCCAGTTTACTCAGATCACCTGCATCACTGCCAAAAGTGAGATGTGATACACCATGTCTAACATCCCTCTTTGCAAGTCCCGTTCCCCTTTGCATAGTCAAATAAAAGCTGGCTGAATTTTGAACTCACCTCTACTTTTTGGACAGTTCCGTCTTGATCAATCCATCACCAAGGGCTTTCATTTGGATGGTGCATTGTCCCAGCCTGTTCTGAGATACAATTCCTGCAGTGACAGACAGCAAAGGCAGCACTGACAACTGCCAGGGAGGGCTTTTGTGCTTCTCATTAACAGTTACACCATTATTTAAGGGCAATGAATTATTTTTTGAAAGCCTGGGTACTGGGTTTAGAAAGGGAAAAATTGCATGCACAGCAAAGCCGCTGAGAGCAAACCCAGCCTGTGTGTTTGGAGTTTTAAATGATTGATGGAAACTTTCTGTCTTTATTTTCACGAGTGAACAAGCATCTGCTGTTCCAACTGCTGGTTAACAGGCTCTTTTCTCCATATGAAGTGGATCCAATTATATGCTCCATGCCATCCCAAGAGAAGCACAGAAGTAGCTCAAAGCAGGACTATTTAATAAAGGAGAGGCATAGGATTACGGAGAGTGTAATCTTTGCTCTACTTAAATAGGCTGCACTGAAAGGGAATTTGCCTTTCTTTCTCTTCTGAAAACAGCTGTTGTAAGGGCAGAGAAAAAGTAACCCAGTGAATTTCATTTCCCCCTGTCTTTGTTCTTGTAATTCTCTGTTGAACTTTGTTTACTCTACATATTAAAATATGCACGGAGTTTATTTTTGTTTTTTCCAAATCCCTATGAAAGAAATGCTGCTCTTCCTACTGACTTCAGTGACCTTTGGATCAAACTGCTAGTGCTGTTTCTATGACAGTTTTGGCAATAGATTCAAAGAGGTTGCAGACAAAACAAAGTTTTCTTGACATTTATAAAAAGTGACAAATTATCTTTAAAAACTTCTGGAGGAAAAGCTGCACACTATGAAGGCATTTCTTGGTGTTCCAGTTTTTTAAATTGCATTTTGGTGTACTTTTGTCGTCTTGGAGATCTGTGTTCCCTGCTTAAACTCGGTTTGCAGTATTAGATAAGGCTGTATTTTTTAGTGGTTGTTTCTTCTTCCATCCAATGCACTTTTTCCAGCTTGAGGACAGAACATCTGCTGGTGGCAACTGGGAAAATTCAGTGTAACAGTTATGACAGATTGTAATTTGGTCCCCTGTCACTTTCTAACTTTTCCATCAACAACCCAACTACATTTTCCTTCCCTATCTTTCCCACCACCTGTGAAATTTGCCCTTCCCTTGCCACCCCTGTAACAAACACTTCTGCAATCAGACAGGTTTAGTTTATGCTCTATAGCTCCTTCTATAGATGTATGCGTGTTCCTTCTACACCTAGTATGCTCCTCTGTTCCTTCTCACTGCCTTAGTTGCATCCTGTTTGACTTAGAAACTCACAAAGGAAATATTTTCTTACTCTCTACAGAACAGTTTTTTAATTTTGCCTTAGCCTTTTGATCTCCTTTCTTGCCCTGCGCTGATGCCCACGAGGGGTTTTGCTGAGCCCTGCACACTGAGTGTTGGATGAGCAGCTTGGGTTTGAGGGATCAGCAATGAGCAATTCTGCACCAGAGATCTGACAGGGCTGCCTGCTAATTGGTAGGAAGGAAAAGTGCTGGAAATATTTATGCTGATAAACACTTGCAGAAATATTCCTGCTGGAAGTGTCAGTAACATTCTCTGTAGTACAGCTTGTGGTGGGTACTGACTATTGCTTTCAAAGCTTTCTGTGTTGTACTGCTCTTTCTGATTTTGGCAATTTGCTTGCTTTTTAACAGACTTTCCTGAATCTTGTCTGTGAGCTCCTGGTCATTGTCCAGGATTGATTCTCTTAGGCTGGATCATTCTTGGTCCCTGAATAGTGAGTTACAACTTCACCTGGATGGAAACATGAGTTACAATTTTTTTTCTAGCCTGAAGATTCTGGAAAAGCATATTTGCATGAATACTGTAGATGTTTACAGCTTGAGTATTTATGTAAATGCATTTCCATTCAGAACTTGAGCATTTCTTGAGAATCTGAAATGTGTGTTTTGTCTTCTTTTTGTTCAACATGTTTCCTTTTCTATTCTAAATATCACAGAAAAGTGAGTTAGCTGATGATTCTCTTTTGCTTTCCACCAATTTTTTCTTTTTTTCTCTTCACTGAGGAGGCTTTCAGCTTTTCATTCACCAGAATGATTCACTCTTCATTTATTCCAATATGCTCTTGCTGAGACTCTGCAGGTCACTTTATAGCCCACTGTGCAAGCAGTTAACTGAAATTCTTAGGACTCTTTTTCTAAACCAGCTATTTCCTCCAAATTGATGGTGTAATCCAGTGTAGTTTAAAGCCATTTCTGCTAGTAACTGTTCATAGTTTACAGGTTTAACCTCACATGCTCAATAGCTCTGTAGTGTCCTTCATGGTTGTGACCCATTTTTTGGCTTCCACTTCTGTGCTCTCTCCCTCTTTGGGCTCAGATGAGCAAAGCCCAAAGTTCACCATAGTTTTCTGTGTGATAGTAATGGAAACTGTGGGTCCTGGTTCTTCAGAGCATTCTTTCTTGGTGGTTATATTTGGAAGTCCCTCCTGGTCCCCTTGGGGAGCGATTAAACAGCACTGTGGAAAGGGGGTGCGCTGATCCACAGGTGAGGAAGTTCCAGGGTGCCTTTCTGGAACATTATCAAAAGGCCTTTAAAGGAGTTAAAATAAATTGTCTCAGTGTGGGTTTTTCTATCCTCCAGCCTGTATGAAGCACTTCACTTCCTCCTTTCTTCACCGTGGGTGACAAATGGAAAATTTTAAAGGCTGCTGAATGCTGTGCATTTTCACAGTAGGTCAGGTGTTTAGCAGAGGTGTTTCTGAACTAGCATTGCATTGGTAAAGTGCACTGTGCTTGATGACTTTACAATTTCAACTTCTGTCCCTGTGAAGTAGGAGCCTTCCATATGCAGCACAGCTGCAATTTGAGTTTGTGAAAATGATGGTTAGCTCAAGAGTAGAGAGGGTGGGCTTGGATCTCACTCACAAAGCAGAGAGTCAGCTGGTGAAGCTGCCAGAGATCTGGCAGGCTCAACAAAACTGTGGGTCTGAAAAGGTACCCTGGTGAATTTAGCCCTTGTAGGTTCTGGAAATCAGTTACTCTAGATTTCTGAGTTTTCTTAATTGTCATTGTTATTCCTGAATATTTTTCAAATTATTTCAGTCAGAGATTCTTTGTTCCCTATTCTTTTTTCCCTATTCACTATTTACGAAACACAATGTATTTGTATTACATTTTCCTTTATTCATATTCAGATTATCAATAATTTTAAAGAAGAAAAGAAATCTGTGTTGTATAATAAGTATAACATCCCCATGATTACTTTTACTAAAACTCACAAAACTTGCAAGTTAAATGAACTTTTTTGCATGGAATTCTCAAAAGACTGGGCTATAATTCAGTACAACACAGAAAAGAAAAGAATCACGCAGCTTCAGAAATAACAGTGAGCAGAATTCAATGCTTTAATTTATGAATGTATTTGCACATTAATTTTGTATTTGTGTAGTCAAGGATGCATGCTTTATTTATCTTACATGTCTACTTTTCTGTTGGCAATATTCTGTTGTTATTTTCATTGCTATTATTATTAGGTTTTATTATTTCTTGGTTTGTATTATCCTAGAACTGCAGAGCCAGATAATAAACAAGGCTTTCTTGTAAAAGCTGCTTTGTTATAATATAAAAAAGAAATAATATCTATTCTTAACATAGTATTGGGGGCAAAGAAAGGAGCACAGACAAAGGCTGGGAAAACACAGAACTTGAATGAATAAATCTTGCCTAATGGTGGATATGTCAGATTATACAGTGCCACACTGTACATTTGTGCCTAAAGTCTAAAATAAAATACATAGAAATACAGCCTCATTTTTGCATTGCCAGTGGTGTGATAGAACAGAATTTTTGATATTTCTCACCACTAGCTGTAACTGCAAAGGAATTCAGAGAGGGTGGGATAGACCCACCTGCACCCCTGAACATGATGGAAAATGAAAGCCAAACACTCTTTGCTTCAGCATTGAAGGATTTAATGAGATCTCATGGATGCGGGGTGTATTTAATGAGATCTGATGGATGCAGGGTGGATTTAATGAGGATTCAATGAGATCTGATGGATGCAGATGGAGCTCAGTGCATCCTCAGTCAGGACATTCAGAGATAAGGGCAGAGGCAGAAGACAAACACATGTACAGGACTCCTAGTTGGCGCTCTCTTAGATGTTTTTTCACCAAAATTACCCCAAATTGTCCTCCTGGCAGAGCAGAGGATCCAGTACATCAGTGGTGCCATTTACCATATCTACAGCAATCTGTTCAAGTAGGTGATGGTACAATTTGTGTGCAGATCATGCAAATATTTATACCACAGTCAAGAATTTCAAATCTCTTTACCTGCTTTTGGCAGGGAATCTAATGCAGAAGCTGCTGCTCTGGGGATTTTAGATTTTTATTCATGCACAAGAGTGAATTTTAAAATGTTCCTTTTTCTCCATATTCCATAGTACCTGCCATCACCTGAAGCCCTCTTTGGATAATTTTAGATTTTTCTCTGCTTTTAACACCCAGCCTAGCATTTGAGCCAAGACCTACTTTCCCTTTGTGGGATTGTCATGCCCCTGACCTCGTGCCCAGCTTTTTTGTGGAAAACAAGCAACAATGAAAGTCACATTCAGAGTCATATCCTGATAGAGGGATCCTCTGTTGAATGTTATCTCAAATTTCAGCAGCTTTGCTGGCTCCAGCGCTTGGAAACATTTAAATTCCCCTTTGGATGGGATGAATCCTTTTTTTTTTTTTTAGTATTCTTCCAGCTTGTCCTTAAATATGTGCTTAACCTGATCATTCAGAGTCACTTTCTGAGAATGAGCTTGGCAGACAGAGTGAGGCTCCCATGAGTGGATGCAGCCTGTTAATTCCATTTTGAGAAGGTATCCACTTTTTGAAACACAGCAAAGATACCAAAAATATGGAACATTTTGGGGAATGCTGTATGACTTACAGAATCTTTTCATAACACACAAAAAAACCCCCTCAACCCGCTTTCATGTTTTAATGTTAATTCAAAATCCATTTATTTTCCTTTCATCCTTCCTACCTATCGATGAAAATGTTTCATCTCTCTTTTACCAACAGTGCTCTATCAGTGCAGTTAAGGTGAAAGAATACATTGTGGAAAGAAATACCTTGTAAAATAAGTGAAAGCAAGAAATCATTAATTTTTGTAGTCATGCAGTTTGAGAGAAAAACAGAATAACTGTGCTGTAGGTACAGATGTTAAGGTCACTTGCTAAGTAAGGCAAGAGAATAGGTCTGATTCTTACCCTGAGGTTATTAAGAGATAATCCTTATATTGATATTTTAATGTTTGTATTGTACAGATGCATTCCCATGGGAAGTTGAGGAAATATCCAATGTACTTATGGCTGATCTCCAGTGTACCATGATCCCTGTCCTGACCATGGAATTACTTGGTTTGCATGGGAATATCCAATCTTACAGCAAGGCCCTCTGGGGGCTGATGTGCCTTTATTGAGCATTCAGGGCGTTCCCAGGAACTGGAATTCCAGAGCCCATGGCAGGAACCATCTGCAGTGCAGAAATGTGGTTCTGCCAGTCCTGCTGGGCCCTGTGCAAAGGGACCAAGTTTAGGTGGCACAACAGTGCTGGAGAGGGAGGGTTCACTATTTTGTTTTTGCAGACAGCAGTTTGTACCTTAAAAATGATCTGAGGAGTCTTAAAACACACCTGAACTCCACATAAACTCTCTTCAAGATTTGCACATTGGCAGTGTGATGTAGAAGGTTCAAGGGGATTAAGTTATGATCTAATATGGAAGTTCACCTCTAATTTGGACAAAATGTTTCCTATACTCATTTCTTTAGAACTATGAAAGGAGTGTATGTAATCTATGCCTCACAAAAATATATTTACTTTATTCCGGGCCTAATTCAACAGAGAAATTAAAACTTCTTGTGAAAATGAAGTTTTCAAAACATTACTTTTTTGTACATAGACTGCCTTTGGTTTTTCCATTCCTATGAAACTTCCCGCTCAATTTTGTAAAATATTTGCTCACGAGGTCACTTTTAATGAAACAAAATCAAGTGCTGTTAGAAAACCAAACTAATACACAACAGTTCAGTATTGTCTATTGATCCAATATTGATCTGTTTAATTACTCTGCCTGGCTCTCATTGGAAAGGGGAATTTGGGATGACAGATATGTTGTCTCTGGCTGACTTAGCTATGTACCTTCCTGGGTTGGTTGTTCCAGTCCAAGGACATGGCCAGAAGATACTGATCTGTGCGCTGGGTTTCTTTTCAGTGGGAATCAGAGCAGGATGGCTGTTGCATGCAAAAATCTCTCTCAGTAATGGAGCCATGGTGTTCAAGGGCACAGACCTATATTTAATATCTTGGAAATGTTTCTGGGTCCATTGATTTAAACATAGCCATGATCCTCTTTCAACTTCAAGTGAAATTTATGAAAATGTTACAGCTCGTGACTGCCTGGGACTCCAATGAATCTTGGGGGTTTTCACTGTCTCGTGGTGTCCTTGATAAAGTTTGATTGCTCACTAGTTTTGCCTGGACCTCATCCAAAAGGTCCAAGCAAAACCAGTGAGATTGATAATCATACCCCAAAGTGCCAGAATTGCCATCCTTTATATTTCCATTTCTTCCCAGCGATATTAAAATGAGGGATGTCAGAGTTCTGACCACATCTTCTCTTATAATTCTTTCTCAAGAGTATTTTGGGGGCAGTCCTTCAAGTATGACTCTTTAAGTTTTTCCCTTAGACAAAATTAACCCTAAAAACATGGCTAATTCTGATATTAATCCCTCACACTCCTCTAACAGCTGTTTTTGAGTTTGTTACCTGTGGTGTGTTAAGTAGGATCACTCAAACCTTTCCAGGAGCAAATGTTTGAAGAACAAAGAAAATGCACACCTGGATTCCTGGAAAGTACCACAATGAGGGTGGTACAGTATTGGTTTCATTTTCACTTCCTGGTGATGCTCTGCCATAGTACAAAATGCTCAGGAACAAATACCACTGCATTTATGTTGCAGTCAAATATTGTACTCTCTTTTTGAAGTCTGAGAAACAACTCTTTGGAGGAACATTCTCAGCCAGAGGCATAGTGGGCTCCATTTGAGACTTAAGAAACCCTAAAAAAAAAGTCCTTGTTTATTCTTCTCTCAATGAGAATTAGAGCAAATATTTATCTTTTTACAGTCTAACAATGAAAACCAGTGCAGAAGTGCTGTCAGCTAAGGCTTTCAGCTGCCTGGGACCCCCATTTGCAGCTGGTTATGCATAAGTTCATGTACTTGTTGCTCAGCAGCTCAGGCATTGGGTAGGACTAAATGGTCTCAGTTACCTGAATTGTGGCAGCTTAGAGCAACACCAATCTGCTGTTTGCATGGTTAGATTCATATTTAAGTGCCTACAGTTAAAGGACTGTAGGCATTATTCAGCTGCCAGACCACAGCTGTAATATTAGTCAATAACTGTAATAATATTAATCAATAACTGCAATAATATTAGTCAATTTGCTGTATGGTTTTGCCAGAGGGGATATTGCCTTTCTGTCCTATTACTGTTCTTTAAAAAGCTGTGATACAGAACAACCCACCCAAGGACAGTGTTTGTGAGCCTGTCCAGAAATGGAGGGTTTATAAATCAAGGTATTACTTCATCAGGAATTTGATCAAACTCTCAATTTGATTTCAGAAATTAGTAGAATATTTCTTTGACTTCAGTGAACTTTGGATCAAGTCCTGTAAGGCACCATGCAAAAAAAGGAGAGAAGTTACCTGTTCTTTTCTAACAATGCTTCTGAATTTTTTTCCTCCCTTCTAGATCCTCCTTTAAGGTTTCACCTGTTAAAACTAAATGAGTCAGCTCCTGAAATTTGGATAATGGCTCAGCTGAAGCACACACATGCAGCAGAGGGCGAGTTT
Source organism: Melospiza melodia melodia (assembly GCF_035770615.1). NCBI lineage: Eukaryota > Metazoa > Chordata > Aves > Passeriformes > Passerellidae > Melospiza > Melospiza melodia. The sequence continues at coordinate 8,251,414 of NC_086201.1, read as the reverse complement.
ACCCTGTGGCTTCCAGCTCCTTTCTGATGTGGTGTGTGATATTTGGGTTGCCTCGCACACAGCTTCTGAATTTTTTTTTAATGAAAGAATCATGAAATAATAATCAAATACCTAATTTGTTCTGATGTTTCAAAATTATATGGCTATTCCCTTGTGCTTTTCTATTCCATTTTGTTATTTTGTGTGTGTAGGGTGATGTATTGACTATATTTGAATCTGACCCATTGATTTACTTCACTGTTTTCAGTGACTATCCACTGAATCTTAGATATTCATGTTTCAAATTATGATGTTGCTAATTCAATTAGATTTTCTTGCTAATCTACCCCCATAAACATTAAATATTAAAAGGAGTGTAGGAGCTGTCAAATATCATCTCACTGGTTTGCATATTTATTTTGTCTGAGTTTTAAGTAAATTAATTATTCAGTGATAACTTTGAAACTAAATCATCTCTGATGTTTTGATCAGTGGTGCTGCTGGCCTCTCAAAATAATGACCTTTAAATTTAAATCATCAATGTTTCTTTGCCTACATGTGACAAAGCACTGACAAAGAACCATCAACTGTGTTTTTCCATGTCATATGCAGATAAGGTTCTATTTTCTTTCATCTTCTGTAGTAATATAAAGTTAAGAAGATGTTAAATAGCCAAATCATGCTGCATTTTTACATAATTAAGCAAAATCATGTCATTAAGAAAAATGGGTTGAGATTGCTAAACAATCCTGGGATATGGAGGCTTGATTTAGACACATATCTTGTATTAAAATTAATGAGGATGACAGTAATTCCTCTACATAATTTTGAATATCTCAGCAAAAAGCTGCAACTTGAGATTTTTTACAGGTAAATGATTATTGTTGCACATTATCCTTCATAGTGAAATTAATGGCCAGACAAATGTGGTAACCAAATGCATTTCATACAATTTCTCATTTTCTTTACACCACACAAGCAAACAATACAATGTAGAGAGAGAAACAGGCTAAAAATAACTCACAGCCATTAATCTTGTTTCCTACCTGCCCAATAAAAAACCCTGAGCTTATTTTGACAGGAGGAAATGAAGGCTCTCTACATTAAATGTTCAACCACATGTAGTCTCAGGGCTATTATTCATAGGCTATTAAACATATATGTGCATTATATTTAAGGGTATGGCTTTGTTAATTTTTAATGGCTTGCTTGTGACTGTGGAGATTGATACAACAAACCTTTATTCCGTGGAAGAAACAGATTCTAGGGTTCATGTTTATTTTTAGCAACAGTTTCATCTGTAAATTTTATATTAAAGATGTGTTCTGCCTGTTGCTGCTTCCACCTGTCTTGTGACAATGCTGAGGGACTGGGAAAGAGGGTCAAAGGATAAACTGGGAGTCCCAATCTGTATTATAATATGCTGTTGAGTTTGGACATGAAAATATTACTGTTTTCTGCCTGTTGGAATTATCAAGCTCCCTTTGAAGCCTGTGCTTGTACTTGTGCTGTGAGTTCTTGCTTCTGATGGAGGAAGACATCATTCCAGCATGTCCTCTCCAGCCCAAAGTACCATAACTTGCTTTCAAAAACACAGAGAAATTACTAGCAGGCATTAAGGGTCAGATCATCCTTCTGTATTTTAAGGTCAAACTGGGGACAATGGTCCCCTTATGTTTTGTGTACACATATAGCAACTCCTGAGCCTTTGTAGCATTAAGAAAAGCTCATATTTCAGTGCTTTTTGATTTGTTGGATTTTTTTTTCCCACCACAGATAGTGACTGAATAAACTGTTTGATAAAAAGATCAAAAAAGCATCCCAAGGGGGAGGTGGGCAGCCCAGGTGTGAAGGTCTGGTTGTGTGATGTAGAAGGTTCAAGGTGATGTAGAAGGTTTAGTGTCCACAGGGGGCTGTGCAATGAAGGGCTCACTCACTGAGTGCTTCGGGCTGAGCCTCACCCTCAGAGTCCTAGGAGAAATCTGTGTCAGGAACTCAGATATTTGCCCTCAGATTTCAAATGGAATCTCAACATTTTAGCACATCAATTATGTTCCTTCATGTCTTTCTGGTTAGCCAGGAAAAGCTCTGCCAGTTAACGTCAGTAGAAAACTACAGATTTTACTTGAGTTATAACAGAGACACTCAGGCATGAAGCAGACATGAAATGAGTCAATTTTTGATAGGTGGGTTTCTTGTTCCCCTCAGTGCCAGCTGAATGAAAACTAGTATTGCACTGTTCTTTAAATGCCTTGCTATTAACTGTGTGCAAATGTAACATTTAGGGTGCAAGAAGCACTGTAGAGCTGGCTTTTCACATACCACTTTATAGAGGACTATTCCTATTTTTCTCAGAGGCTGTAAATGATTAAAAAAGCAAGCAAAGAAGATATAAAAGTATCACTGAGATCTAAATGAAAGAACATGGGGAATATATGTATTCCATTTGTTCAAATAAAGACATTTGAACATCTACCCATGAGCTTCCTTGCAATACACAGAGTGATTTGCTTTAGGCATTTTAGCAGTTATAAAAAAGACATTTCCAGGAAACACTTCTACAGAAATGTGCTTCCACAGGCTTCCCTGTGAGTCCTGTGTGGAGAAATTAAGGATCACTTGGTGGGCTACACTGCAGTCTAGAAAAAGCAATTTGTAGTAATTATCAAAATATTATTATTTTATTATTTATTTTGTTTGATTATTTTGTGTGTCTGAATGGACAAAATATTTAATATGTCATCTGGAAGGATTAACACAATACCATCACAGATGACTTTCTCTCTAGCAAGTCACACACAGGAGCTGGACAGTGCATACTCCTCTAAAGGCTCAGGTTTGTGACTTTATACAATTAAAATAGCGTTGTAGGAAAAGGAAAAACCTCTTCTGCCTTTTCCTACAATGCCATTTGGAGTTTCTATTTGAAATAAGTAGGTTTTTGGACTTTTTTTTTCCTATGGCCAGAAAAATGTGACAAAGTCATAATTACAATGGGACATTCAAATTCACTCAAAAAAGCTCATTTTCCCTACCCTGCCCCACTGTTTATTTTTCAGTTTATTTGACTGAAGTAATTTTCTTAATAAGAAAAGGAGCACACAGTCCTCTGGATGGATTTTTTCCTATGGATATCGATTCTGGCTCAAGTTCCATAGATGATTGTTAAGCCATTCAATATTAAGTACATGAGAAAATATTTGACTAAAGAAAAGAAAACAACAATATGTTAAAGGCCCCTTGGAAGTGTGATTTAAATCAGGGAAAAGGGATATAATTCTGAAAAATGGCATTGCTTTTATTGGCAATTGATAATTATAGTATTAAGATTTATTAATTTATCTGTAATACTGTTCCTGGGTAGATAAACATCTCTGGGTTATCAACACTCTCTCCAGCAAAAATCCAAAATACAGACACAAAGTACACCCAAACCCAATTCTGTTATAACCAAAGGAAGAGAAAAAAGTTTAAAATGAATATGTAATTTGGAAGATGAAATGCTTTGGTGGGAGCATAAAACTGAATTTCTGAACAGACTTCAAGCTACTCCATGTAATATAATTTCATGTGGTTGTCATTTCTGCTTTTATTGCTCAGTGAGCGGTGAGACATTGTGTGACTAGACAAGTTTTATCTTGCTGGAGGATTTCTTAAGAAAGTTCTTTTATACATTTTTCTGAAATGTCACTTATTTTCCAGTTAAATCAAGTTTCCAAGGAGCTTTTTTAAGGAAACTTCCACCAGTCTCTTTCATCTCCTCAAAACTTCAGAGCTAGGTTCAAATCTTACCTTGAACGCTCCCTCAATACCTCTTTAGGTTTTCTGTGATGTTTATAGAAAAGTGAATTTGGAAACACAAAGCCTGTAGTTAGAAGGACACGAGGGCTGAGGTAAAAAGCACCATCAAAGGAGGCCCCTGGTGGGACAGGACCTTGCCATGTGCACTCTGATTTTCTAGCAGGCCACATTTAAAAAGGATTTAACCAGGTATCCTGGTGTGCCTAAACCTTAGGGGAAAAAAAAAAAAGTATAATATTTGCTTTTATGTGCTCCTTTTATCACTTACCTCAGTTTGTGCCTCAACATTAGTGTTTTCTTGATGCTGTTTTAGAGTGTGATTTAGACTTTATTTTCTGTTCCTCGTGGTACATAGCTTGACAGAAGTCTGTAAGCTGTGATTGCAGCATGTCTCCTGAGCAAACCACATTGCGGTCTCTGGTTAATTTGGAATTGTTAGGAAAAATATGTCTGTACTTTATTTTTTCTTGGCTATTAACAGGCTTTTGGCAAAAGTTTTTGGATAGAGAACTGCATATTTTCCAATTTATTTATTTCCAGATCCACAGGAGGGTCTGGATGCAGCAAGGGCTGGTTAAGGTGCTGAAGTGCAGAAAAGTGGTGAAGGGCTAAAGGATAAATGATAAAGGTGATAAAGGGCTGCATTTCTTTACACTGGGTCCCATGGGATCCTTTTAGGAGCACTCCCAGGGGACATGAAAAACTCAGAGGAATCAAGATATCATCAAGAATTTAATTTCTTTTGGATCCATGCTGGTTTGTTAAGAGTTTTGGAATCCATCAGGCTGGAAGTCACTATAAATATGCCTATTTACCCTCTCACAAATTGTGTTTCCCCACAGCCTGCTGAAATAAGCAGATGCCACTGAGGATAATAAAACCTTCTGCTCATTTTTTAATATAAGCTAGCTTATCAGCTGATAAGAAAAAAGATGCATGTCATATAATCAAGAATAATGATATAAATATTATCATATTAAATCACCTCTACCCATAAAAATTATTCTGAGAGTTCAGCACTTAAAGGTGAGAATGCCCTTTGTGAAGAGAAGGAAGCTTCTGTGTGCATAAAAGAAAATTAGCTCAACAAGCAATGTTCTATAGTCTTTTTGTAATTACCTTTGATATTGAGCAAGAATTCTGTGTTTCAGAATCTAACTTTTATCTACCACTCTGTCCTTGGATTAAACCACTCTTTATGGCATCCCATTTGTTGCCATGGAAATGGATGTAATGATAGATTCAACAGTGTGGATTCTCTGGAAGAAACAGTATGGGGGAAGGAGTTGGGACGAAAAGAAAAGGCAAATATTTAATTTGAATAGGTTTCTTTTGGAATTAGAAATTGTGATAAAAATGGATATTGGCTGAAAAAGAATGGCTTAGAATCTAATGTGAGCACAAAGTTTTGAGTCTGTAAGGTTTTGTTTTGTTATTTGTATTTTGTTTGCTTTTTTATTTGGCATTTTTCTTTTTGTGATGAGCAGCTGTTCATGCCATGGAATCCATTGAAGTCAGTCCTTCATGCTTTACTTGAGAAACAATATTAATTTGCTGCTCTGGACATAGTGCCTGGAAGTCTAAGAAAATTTTACATTTTCCTCCTCAGCTGAGGGAAAGTTTGGATCTGTACATTGTCCCCCGTTTCTCCAGGAGAATACATGGTGCAACTGTAATTGTTTCCTTAGGATGCTTTAGGATCATGTCATTCACCATCAGGAGAGGAGAGGGGCTTTCCTGCAGCTGTAAAAGCTCTCACTTTTCCAATAAATTCAGGTTATTTCCCTGCAGTAGTAAATGTGTAATGGGTAACTAATGAAAAATGGATAGGTCAGTGTGTTTTCTCTGAGTGTGCTCTCCAGCAATGCTGATAACTGGAGATGGCCATGGCTCACTTTTCAGGAATGGAGTGGGATTATCCTTCTGATGATAATTACATGTTGTCATGTCCCTTACATGCCCTCAGGGATCAGTGTTGTGATCCAGACCTGTGAGCAGCAAAGAATGGAGCTGTGCCCCTTGCTACCTTGCTAACATCAGCCTGTTTTAGCCAGAGCAAAACATATTTATGCTTCTGATGCAAAAGTTTAGTTCCATTCAGCAGTGGGACAATTACTCCAATAAAGTGAGTAAATATTATAGCATAAGCATATGGAAATGCATTGAATCAAAGCTTCACCAGAAATTTGCTCCTAGAGGCTCCCAACACAGAAACTGGACAGTCCATTAATCTTTCTGTAGAGTGATTCTGATCATCTGGGGAATTAAGAACTGTTTCAGCTGTAGCTTATATTTTTCATAGCTCCATCAGCTTCCTTGTGGCTTGACATTGGAAGGCAACACCACATATATGTTTACATGGAGGAAGAATGTAGCAAAATATACCTGGGCTTTACTGAATATATCAGAATAAAATCTTCAAATCATGTTTCAGCATGCTCTGGGCTCAGATTAAAACACAGCAAAACCTGGGCTATGTTCTCCAGTGGCAGAAATTCCCAAATTTACAAAAGCATCTCTCTGTCAGGGCTCTGGAGGGTTTATCTCCAGGATACAGTAGGACCTGTTTCCAAACTTGACTGACACCTTTAATTGATTATTGATAGAAATGCTGCATTCTCCTAAAGTGCAGCCACACTGAAACACCTGAGGATAATGAAGGAGGTAAGGAAAAACAAAGAGAGCTTGCTTATGTCTGATGATGTTTGCTTGGTTTTCTCTGTGGTACCTGGAAAATGCAGTAGCATGGGTAGACTGCTGTAGCAGCCAGAAAGAAATGCCAAGGGTGTTCCAGCCATGAAGATTTACATTTGGGTTGAATAGCTCTGTGCCTCCCTGCAACTACAGATGCAAAATTAGAAGAGGAATAACAGTACTTGTTTAGAATTCCTGTATATCCATAAGGGAGAAGAGTGCTCCATAGGTTAGCATTCATTTATAATGTGAGTGAATGGAGTTTGAGTGAGCTTCTGGATAATTTATCAGAAATGAATAGTGTAAAATGATTCTTAAAAAAAAATCAAGTAAATTACTGTGTAACAACAGCCCTGCACTAAACAAACTGCTGGTTCTGGAAGAGACACTTCCTGTAATAGTAAATCCTTCTCCAAAAAGAAAAATCACACTTCTTACAGGCACAAAGATGCCAGAGCAGGCTCCGAAGACATCCTGTAAAGCAGAAGACAGAGAGGATTCTCTGTAAAATTAGGGATAGAAAAGGACAGAGAGCAATGAGGGATTCATATGCTTACAAAGCAGAAATGGGTCACGTTGAGTGGAAAAAAATTAACCTCAGGACAACAGAAGAGGGACCTGATAAAGTGCGATATACTGAAAAGGAGGGACGAGATCTGTGTGTGGAGGAGGGAGGGTGCTCTGTGAGGTGAGCACTGAAGCTGACAGATGAAGGGCACGGTGCAGCCAAACACGGGGACAAACTTGCAAGTGATTAAATACACTATTCAAAAGACATTAAGTGCCTGTGGAAGACAGATGGAGTTGACATTAGGAGAAGAAAGTGGCAAATAGAAATGGGAGGAGCAACTGAACTTTAGGTTTCTCTCTAGAGGTAAATTTTATGGGGTTTTTTGTTTGCTTTGTTTTTTTAAACAGAATTGGCAGAGCAGATAACAGACTCATAAAGGAGTGATGGCTTTTCTTTTATTCACTTCCAGTAGATCTTGTTTGCATACAGGTCTGATCCCCACCCTCCTATCAATCACAAGTGTCTGGTGCACCAGATGTTTAGGCTGATTAGTTTGTGTTAACCTTAATATGTGTGACAACTTGTGCTTAATATCACTAACAACAGTTTGGTGGAGGATTAGCTGGGTTTCCTGTGGAATAAGATCTGGGTGATTTAATAGATTATTGTACATCATGGCTACATGTCCATGGTGAGGGTTTGAAAGAGGCCTCTGCTGCACCACTCGGATGTGAGTCCAGAGTTTGATACTCCCCTCTAATTTGGATGTATTCAGTTTTGACTTGGCTCATTACGAATGGAAAGACCAGCTGCAAAATTCAGATGCTGCTCTAAATTTGGAAGCTGAGACTTGCCAGAGGTCAGGGACTTTCAGAGATAAAAGTGAAGTTTAGAGCTATCTGTAATAGGAAGATAATATATATTTTAGACGGAATGGCTCCTTATTTCCTCTCATCAGTGATTTACCAGATACATCACGCAGTGAAGGTTTTTACAAAAGCTCTTCTTTTGTGATCCTCAGTGACAGTTTTGTGTATTGCCTGGATCAGATTCTGATCTGTTACTGTCCTAAGTAAGCTGTAAATCTGTAATATTTCTGTAAGGTGTGAGAGTGGAGCAGCACAAGGGAATAGTATGTATGGCATACGTGAGACTGCACGTCACTTACAATTGTAACATATAGCATTTGTCATTACACTTTACAGGTCCTAAGGGCTAGATCTGGAAAATAGTTCCCTGCCTAAGGCAGGATTTAGGCAGAATTAAGATATTATACTCTGAAACTGTAAGCCAAAATAGCTGTTTCAGCTCTTTGCTCTTTCCTGAAACAGGTTTTGTGACTTGATGTTTTTTGTAGGTGCCAGAGCAGAGGTTTAATTCCTGCAGGGGGCCCAGGTGACTGGTGCACCCCAAACTTCTTTACAGCAAGGCAGAATTATACTCAACAAGGAAATGCAGAGGTTTAGTATTTGCCTTTTTATTACTGTAGTCCAGGTCTTTCAATTTCAAACCTAAATGTCAAGCAATATTGGGATCCCTTGGGAGCAAGAGTGGCAAAGCAGGATATACAGCACCACAGAGATTAACAAATTCATCCTACTGCTCGGAGCTGATGTGCTGATTCATAGCACTGAAATTTTGCATTGTGCCATTGTGCTCCTGGGAAGGAGAGATGTGGGAATGGGACCCTGAAGAGGTATGCCAGGAGGGGATGGAGAGGAGCTCTGTGCCATGGGACAAGGCTGCTGAGCACTGCTGAGCAGTAAAATCCACGCTGGGAAGGGAGCAGACCCCTGTCAGCATCCTCAGCTCTGAGAGATGGCTACAGAGCACAGCTCAGAGCTCACCCAGGCTTGCACTGGCACTGCTGAATGTCTGAGACCTGAATCATTCAGGTGTCACCCTGCATGCATTTTTCAGGTGCTCCCAGCAGGCTTGCTGTTGATTTTTGTCTCCTACATCTTGTCCGTGATCTATGGCTTACATCAAGGTTTCATGCATTTAAAGTACCTCGCCTAGTGCTTCTTCTGCTTTGTAATAACCCAGTAAGTTTTGAATAGAGTCTATCTGGCTGTATTTTAACTAGAATACTTTTTTTCATGTAGTTCTATGGAAACACTGATGTTTTCTCCCTCTTTGGAGATGTATCCTACCTCTATGTCCCCTTGTTGTCTTAATTTTCAGAGCACATATGCCTTATTCGTACTGTTAAGTAGAGGACCTACAAAACACCCTAAAAAAAACCCTAACATAAAAAATTAAGTTGATGGTTCAGTGATATTCAGAAGTACCCCAGGGATACAGCCTTTGTCTTCACCTAAGAATTCCTGCTTGCTGGCTTCATGTGATCCATGGAGCATTGAGGTGCAATTAAGCCTGGGTTAAATTAGCTCCGTGCAGAAAAGGAACTTTGTTGCATTGAAGAATTTTCTGTGATGCCTGTGTATAAATTACACAGTTTACCTGTAATTTTACTTATTTTGGAACTAGACCTAAGACTGAATAGCTGTTTTTGTGTAGGGGAGGGTGACAAGACTTCTAATTTTGCCAATTAGTGCAGCATTAAATTGCTCAATAACTTCAAGCTGAGGACAGCTGTAAATCTCAGAGCAGCTGTCATGGCTGTGAGAAGTTCAGCATCTGAAATGCTTGTCTAGAGACATGGCTGAGGAGATCAAGCATTGTAGGCATTGCCAGTAATCTGAAAAGAGGCTCTGGATGAAGTGTTTTGAAAGGGTTGATTCATTTATGTTAAATCAGGTGAGGTGGGATGCAGTTAGCAGCTGCTGGGTAGGTGAAGCACTATCCACTGTCCTCGGTGCATCTCCCAGCAAACAGGATCCACTGGGAATAGGAACAATGGCTGCTCTTAGGCTCAATAAAGAGATCTGGAATAAATTTCACCTGCTCATCCAGCAGGATTTTTTGTCTCCATCTCAGTAGCAACCAGCTCAACTGGAGAGGCAACATCTAAACAGCTGCTCACTGACTTGTTTTAATGTCAGCAAAATGAGCAGAAATCACAGAATGTTGTCATTTTAATTGCATAAACCCAGGCAAAGCTTCTCTAAATCTTGAGAGAGGGTGAGGCAAGGTCTCCCTGGTTTTCTTTTATTATGATGAGATGAAATATGCACTAGGATTTCCAGTAATCTCAATTTCCTGTAAAAAAGAAGGTGGACAAGTAGTTCATGCGCAGATGTGTAGTGCAGGATTGCCTATATTTTAATCCTATAGGATAGAAAACAGGTTGAATAACAGGATCATACCCATTCCTGTGGATATCCCTACTGACTGTACCTTCAATTAAGCAGCAGGTGTGCCCTGGGGAATAATCTGTTCTCAGTGCTTCTCTGTTATTAATTGCCTACTCTGGCAGTGTCACCCATTGCATTTATACAATGCATTATTGCAGTTTTACTCTGCTACATTTAGTCTTTATAAAAATAAAAAGGCACATGAAAAACCCCAAACAAACCCAGAGAAATTAAAAAAAAACCTAAATCCACTTGGATTATTTCTCACTATAATTTTTCTATCTAAAATTTCTCTGAAAGGAAGGCATTATTTAATAACACCTGACCAGTGTTAAAAATTCCTTGAGCAAGAACCTGTGCAGGCAGTGTTTGACTTCTAGCTACTCAAGATCCTTTAGGTCTCCAGACTCTCAGGCTCCCATTCACACTCTGAAAGCATCACCACACAGTTTCAATATGCAGCTAATTAATCCATTAATGTTTTATTTCTCAGCTTTTCCCTGGCTCTCTGTTGAAGTCTCTCAGGTGAACACACAGTGAAGATTAGTTGTGTACAAAGCTGGCACTGTCCTGTGGGATGCTGCAGGGCTGAGGTCAAGTCATGTGGAATTTGAAATCTGATTTTTCTGGAGGGCTTTCTCCAATCCAGCTAAGGCAAAGACAGCCTAAAAAATTTTACCTTAGCCTGTATGGATAGAAGGGGAACTGTGGAGGATGAATATCCTTAAATTCCTTGAGGTGTAATGGTCTTTTAGATTGCAATTGCAACAATTTTTTTTTTTAAACATATTCTTTAAACTAGAGTAATGTTTACAACAGGCTACACATTAACATCTTTAACTCTGAAAACATGCACACAAAGGAGTACTAAATGGCATAGTAACACTGGCTGTTGTCAAATATTCAGGCTTTGGGGTTTTGCTATGCACGCACACTAAAAAGTAAAAATTCATTGACTGAATGGGTACTTGAGCAGAGTTTGTCCATCCCTGTCAACAAAAGAAGATATTCAGCAGCTATTTAATTAAAAGTTTCCTACATAGGTAAACCTTCTCAGACCTCCTTCAGCTGAAAATCAAAATCCAGCTCTGATGAAAACCTGCACTACATTTTTTCAGTTTAAGAGTTGTTTTAAATGTGCACTGTGAGCTGATTTGGAAGAGAATTGCAGTGACAGAGGCAGCACACCCTGTGCTGGTTGGATCCCACACACTCTGAAGCCAGAAAAGCAAATTGACCTTGCTGAAATGAACCTGTTTTACTCTGGATGCTTCAAAGGGATTCAATCTCTCTGAATAGTTCTGCCAGAACAGCCTTTATATGAATAAAGCCTTTCTGTAAAAAGTAGCTTTCACAGAAAGGGCAAATAACCATAAAATCAGGATATGCATAAATTGGAGTAATTGTTAAACCTCTAGAGCTAGGCTTTAATTGTGCTCTCAAAAAGGCTTTTTCTACTTGAAAATATTTTCAATATTATGACCTCTCCCCAGTTAATCTGTAGTTAATTAACAGTTTGTCTTGGCTAACCTCAGCCTGCTGCTCTGCCCCATGCAGCCTCTTGCTCACTTCCTCACAGTGGGATGGGAACGAGAATTGGAAAGTCAGAAGTGAGGAAACTTGTGAGCTGAGATAATTTCCCAAGGGCAGACAGGTATAGCCATACCCGGGAAATCTGGGGTTTATTACCTGTTATTGGTTAATTGGGAAGAAAAAACTCCATCATCCAGAAAGTCTCCCCTTCCTCCTTCTGTATGTTGAGCATGACCATGGGATGGGGATGGGAATGGGGATGAGATGGAGATGGGGATGGGATGACATGGAACGGGATGGGATGGGACATCCTTTGGGTCAGTGGGATCAGCTGTCCTGCCTTGTGCCCACCTGGCCCCCTCACTAGTGGGTGGATGGATGGGGTGAGAGGCAGAAAAGGCCTTAGCTCTGTGCAAGCTCTGCTCAGCAGCAAGGAAATATCCCTGTGATATCAATTCTGTTTCCAGCACAAATCCCAAACCCAGCCCCATCCCAGCTACCATGGAGGACATTAACCCTGCCCCAGCCATGACCAGGACACAATCACAGATTTCAGAATAACACAGTGGAAAAGATGCTCTTGGCAATCAAGCTTTCCACCTTCACAAGTAATTGAAGCTCACAGTATTCAAGATCCCATCAGACACAAGTTTGTGTCTTTGTGAGTCTTCTGACAGCAGTTTGCTTTTCTAAACTTTGTTTTGTCATTCAAAATATTAAAAGTCTTGGCTGTGAGCACTGAAGTGAGCAATGTTTGGAGAGGAAGAGTGGGAGTTAAAAGTGTCTGGCTTATTTTCTTTGCAGCTGTAATAACTCAGAATACTAACAATTGTGCCTCTCTTCAATGAAAAAGGAGTAGGTGCACTCATGGCTCTTCAAAAGCACTTGGAGACTCATGGGTAGTAAGCAAAAACAAAGTAATTTAACATGGTTATTTGTGGAGATAAAGTAGGGTGTATGCATCCAAGTGCATCCCCTAGAAGAGCCTGTACATAATTATTTGGCATTGATCAAGTATAATACTTATATTGTTATATTAAATTAGGTTATATAATGGCAAAAATAAACCCTAATTTTACTTATAGTGCCTTTTGGGGACAAATCCCCTAAAATGGGATGTTTTGAATTAAGCACAGCTCATATTTACATCTCTTTCTGAAGTATATTTGTCCAAAAGGCTCTTGAAAACTCTGGAGATGAGATTTGTGAAAAAGACCTGGAGGAGTATTATTTATGAAACTATCTTTCCTCTTCAGCTTTTCCAAAATACAGAGGAAATGTTGAAGACCTATGGGATAATACTGTTTCTGTCACTGGTGAACAAATACTGGCTGGCTCTTCTGAGGACCTGTAGTCTTTATTCTCATTAATATTCTCGTAGAGATGACTGAACTGCATTTTCAGACAAATTTAGGTGGTCATGTTGCTTCCTACCCTGTATAAGAATTTTAACAGACTTTTAACAGAATTTTTTCCCCTCCAACTCCTTCATAGGCAGCTTTCAGAAAGTTTCACACTCAAAGTTTAGAGCAATTTCTGCTTCCTTAGCTGGATGTTTCTTGTGTGGAAGTAATAAACCACAAATATATTTCCTTTTGCAAATTAGTTTGTGTAGGGTATTATATAGTGGTGCTGCAGGAAACCTTCAGTGCAAGATATTGTAGAAAGGGAAGATAATTTAAAGACAAATATAACCTCACACTCATCCTCTCACATCGACTGCAATAATAATTTTTAAGCACAAAGATCTGCATGTGAGTAGCTCAAGCACCAGGATTTGTATCCAGGAGGTCTGAACAAGGTTTTGCACTGAAAAAGAGGACAAAGGATACTGCCCAGCAAAGAAAAGAAAAATTAAATTGTGTGAAGTGAGAATAAAACTTTGAAGTTGAAGCTTGGTAAAATCGACAATCTTTCTGGAATAAACATTTTCTCTCATGATATTTTACACTCTATAATCAGCAGTACTGTTACATAATTGGAAATAATGTAATGAGCTGCCAAAGATGATTAAAAATATGTTTTTATAAATTAATTTTTAAAAAACCTCTCCCTCCCTTGCTACTCTGCTAAACTGATCATAAAAGAAGTGATTCCTTTATTGAACTGAGTTCTACAGTTTCACTGGCATAAAAATTGAATTTTGAGTGAAGTATGCAGAGAAGCAACACTCCTGTAAATAAGATATGTAGTTTTTCCCCAGCTGTGCATCTCAAAGCTCTGCACAGGGACAAGTTCTGTTACCTCTGCTCCTTGAGCTGGCCCCCTTGAGCTCTGCTGGGGAGTGAATTCCCTCTGTGCTGTCTTGGATGAGCAAAGCAAAGGTGTTTTGTGTCCTTGCCCCATTTACTGCCATTTACATTTTAGGATCATTTATTCCCATCTCACAACTGTCCTTTCATTTAGATGGTTTTAACTGCTGTTATAATTTAAATGTGTATAAAAAATATGAGCACCATTCGCATCACATTGCTTTTGAGGCACAAGGACAGAATAATTCCCACTCCCCCTGCAAAAAGACAAGTGAAAGGAGATGAAGTTCTTCAGTAAGGCTTTGGACTGCTATTGTGACCAAGAGGCATTTAATGTTTGTCCTAATTTATCCTAACATCTTGTCTGCTGGCCTTCAAAATAGCCAGCACAGAGATGTTTATGTCTTTATTTGGTTTGGTTTTGTCTTGATTTGGTTTCTTCTGCATGCAGTGACAGCATCTTAATCTAGCTGATCAATTATTTTCAGGGGAAAGGAAATTAAGTATTAGAGTTTTTATATCTGTACTTGTTTAAAGAAGGCAGCCAGGTTCTGGGTAATTAAAGGACTATTTGATTAAGTGAATCTGAGGAATTACTTGAGTACTTAATTCTGGTTTTAAAATTCTTTTTGAAATAATGAGGAAATTAAAAAGAAAGGTTGAATTGAAAGCCATAGAAAAAAAAAATCTAGTCTACAGAGGATGGGTTTATTCTCTTTTCCTATGAGCCCCTATCTGATTATCCTCCCATTCCTAACCCAGGGAAGTGTCCGTTCCGAGTGCCACACACTGGCCAGCAACCATTGCTAAACAAATATCAGGGAGAGTGGCTTGGGAAAGAGAGACATGAACTGAATTCTTACAGCAGTAATGGGCATTTTGGATTCAGAATTCAGGTTGTAACTCTGGAGGTTTGGAGCTGGTTGTGTTTTGCTTTTGTTTCCTTAAGCTCGATCCTCTTTGTTGCCAAAAGCAAGTTCCTCTTTTTGAGCTCACTTCAGATTTCAGCAGAGCTGTTTCATAATTCAGTTTACCTGAACTTAGGACTTAAATAAATAAATACAAGTGAAGGGGACTGAGCAAAACCTGTGTGTTTGGGTCCTTACTGCACCTTTCAGCACTGCAAAGGGACTTACCTTGTTTGTAGGATTTGTCATAAAAATAGTTGCAAATTTACCAGTTCAAATGAAGAATCATGGTAATTTCTGTGCTTTCTTCTTGATTGTGCCAGGATCCATTTGGGACAATTTCAACGTTTATTATTGCTCTTTTTCACCTTTTTCTTTCTTCATTGATCTGCAGCCTTATGTCATTTCCAAATGGACTTACTGTACCTGGTTCTTTGAACAAATATTGGCTACTTCTCTGTTTCCTTCTATCTCCAAAATCTTTTTTACTGGCTCCAGCTCTTTAATCACCAATGAGTTGTTTATAGCCATGAGATCTCCAGTGCCAGCCCATGCCCCCTCTACTCTGCCCTGCATCACTATCATTTATTTTTCATCCATATTCAAGACAGAAATATTTTTCCTCAATATTGATTCGGACTTTAATGGTTTGTCCAGGTAATTACTTATCTTCCAGGAAGCTCAGCTGTGAAGTGTCCTGCTCTAGTCAGTAAAGAAAACCAGCCTGAAAAGTTTGAATTTCTAGTGTGAATATCCTGAAAAGTTGCATCAATCCTTTCCACTGTGCCAAGTTTTCTTTTTGATTTGGACCATTTGGGTTCTCAGTGGCACAAAGCCCATCTGTGGGGCATGAACAAAAACAATGAGAAAACTCAGGGCATTGAGTAAAATTGTGAGGTACTGACATGATAATGTGCTTTTCCTTCACACCTATAGGTTAGGGCAGGAGGTGCATGTGCATATATAGAAGTTCTGGAAAGATCTCTAAATGTACCTTCTGCTTGTTTTATGCTGCTCTAAAATACTTAAAAGCAGCAGAAGCTATTTTGAGTGACCCATAATCTGCAAAGGAAGAGGGGGGTCAGGCTGACTGCACACAGCACCAAGCAGGATCAGAGAAGAATCTCTGGTTTCCAGCTCTGGTTTTCTGCTTCCTGGGAGAACTCAAAATGCTCCTGAGAGACATCTTGGGCTCTGCAACAGGTGATGGTTTGAAACTTCAGGCAGATCTCCTACTTTTCATCCAGACCCTCAATAGGCATGCTTTGAAGTTCCACAGGATGAATTCTGGTGGCTTCAGTCCCTTCCCTCTGACAGGAAAAAGAAGCAGGAATAGAGCTCATTTCAAAAAATGGCACACTATATAATTAATGACTGTAAAAAATTTTGATAACTCCTAATAGAAAGGTCAGAGTTGAAAGTGCAATGGCTTATAGATGATTTTCTCACAAACTGGGTAGCTGCTGTAGGTTATCCTGGACACCTGTAATAGTTGTGGCCTGGAAACTGTGGGTAAATTAAGGGCAGACTTTTGTAATTTAGTTTTTTTCTGTGATCTATTCACTCATCCCTCTGGTAGAGCAACAAAAATTCTTCTTCTCCAGAAGTCATGTAGAAAATAAGATTGAGATCAATGATGTGACAGCCATGGCCTGTGATTACTCAGACAGACTTTCTGTGGACTGTTTTGGGAAGATGATATTGAACACACATATTTGCAAAAAGAAGCTCTACTCTCCCTAAGTAGTTTTCCAGTAAATCATGTGCAGTCTTTGTGTACAGAAGATTTTCTTGGACTGTTGATGTTCCCTGTTGTTTGCAACCATTCTGAAAACCTACTCTACAAATTGAATTTAACACAGCTCTGGATAGTTATGACAAAGTACCTGGGGTATATATTTTGGTCATCACAAACACATTACAGAGGCTGAGTAATTAACAATACATTGTGTCTTTTGAGGATCTGGAGGAGCAACTCTCCCTCCTTTGTGACAAAAACTTCCCAGATGGAGACAATCAGGCTGGACCCAAGGATGTGGAGAAAGTTCAAGGCTAACCTCTCAAGAAGAACCTTCTGAGAGGCTGTCACAACAAAATCACTGTCAGGAGGGAAAGCTTAAGTTCAGTGAGACTGATACAGGACTTCTGTTTGGATTACAAGAGGCAAAACTTTTTCTTTCATCAGCATTTAAAGAATCAGGATATGACAAGGTCCTTGAAGTGTCTCTCCTATGTAATGGACAAGAGCTATGGCCAAGCTGTACTTATTTATGAAATATTTAATGAGATATTTTTCAATAGCTTCTTCATACTACACTCTGCAGATACCTGCTGGGTATTTCATCTAAGTTTAAAAGGCTTTTTCCTGGAAAATATATACTCACATTTTTATTTCTCTTATATTTATAATACAGAGATGTAGAGACAGCATGTCATGGGTCACATGCTCCTCTCTCTTATGTTCTGCACAAAATTTGAGAGGATGAAACCCAGCAGAGCTGAAACCCTTCATAGAAAAATATCTCCTGAATTACCTGCTCAGACTAACAGTAGAGGCCTTGTCTTGGAATTGATTATAACTTGTCACTGCAACAATGTCATAAAATCTTTTAAAAAGTAGGATATTCCAGTTTTGCTTTACTTCTACCAAAACACATTTAGTTGCAAAGTGGTGGTTTGAGGAGGAGCTGGAGAAGCAGAGCTTGATTCCTTGGCACCTTTAAAATACGCTTGTTCCAGGAAATGATTATTCAATATTGTCAAGTTGATCAACAGAACCGTAGGTATCTGGAATGACCACTAATTTTGTCACTAATCTAATCTTTTGCACTTTAATTAAAATTTAGTATTTTAATATATTGCTCCAAAATGCTTACTGTAGTTATTTTTCAGTCCACTGCAATCTCTCAATTTGCTGTAGCTTTGATGGTTTTATTTGTCTGAAATATGTAAATGTGGTTCAACTTTTATTATAGATAGCAATAGGCAGGGAATTGAGGTTAGATTTGATAGCAGAAGTATTTATTTGAGAGAAACCCTGAGGTTGCTGATGTGTGAGAATGCCCCTTGAATACATTTGTGCATGTAAAGCATTGTACCAGACTTTTATCAAATGTAGAAACGATTGGGGAAAAAAAATAGAAATTTTATTCCATGGGAAACTCCTTGGGATAAATATAGAATTTTTGTGAGAGGATTTCTCCTGTGTGCCCTTCCCTGGCAGCACACACTTTGTGGGGTGAGGGCAAAGAGGGAGAGTCACAACCTGGGGGTGACTCAGTGTTGAACCCAGGAAATTCCTCTGGCTTGAAACCCTGCCCAGGGGGCTCAGAGACGCTGGCACAGAGCCCAAGCCCCCTGTGCCTTTGATTTAGCCCATGGAAAAAACAATTACCAACTTTGTATGAGGAACTACAAACCACGAAATTTTAAGTAGAATGATATTTAGTTTGTCACAGGGTGAAAAGTAGAATTTTGGGGATTTTAGAATGGGGGCTTGGGGTCCCAAGATGGAGGGATTTGGGTGTGCCTTGTCCAGTCTTTCTCCTTTTTCTTGGCCTCCATCTTCTGGGTGATGTTGGCACTTTTGGATTGGTTTAGAGTAGAAACACACTGTCTAACACAGGTGATAGGTATTGGGAAATAATTGTAAATAATATACATGTAGTTTTTAGTATAAAACATAACACTGCCCTGAGGGTGGCCAGAGTGCCTCTGACTGTCCTGCTGAGCAGGCGTCAGCAGGCCGGGAAAAGAATATTACAGATAAGAGAAAATAAACAGCCTTCAGAATGAGAACAGAAGAATCCTGGCTCCTTCTTTGACTGCCAGGCTGGGTAAAGAGACTCTGACATATCTCAGGGACAGCCAGGACCAAGAAACCCCCAAGAATTCAGGTGTGAGGCTGTGCCTTGCTGGGGCTCTGCAGGAAACGCCACACCAGTGAGCTCAGGCAGGCTCCAGGGGAATGACTCAGCTCCAGGAGTCCATATCTGTCACCCAGGGAGATGGGAGAGTCAAAATCTCCTGACTGAAGAGATAACAAACTGCAGGGGCTGCCAGCAGCTGCCAGGACCATGGCCAGCCTGGGAGAGGCTGCAGGCAGCTCCAGCCACCAGCTGGTAGCTCCAGCTACCATCTAAAAGCACATCCAAGGGGCTAAATCCTGCTTTCTGTTAAATGTTTTGGTGTTGGATGAATGTTCCTTGTTTTTTTAAGGCTGTCTGGTCATTAGTCATCATTATCTGCAGCCCCAGGAGAGGAGAGTTGCAGACACAGAACAAGCCAGGACACCTGAGCTAATTGTGGCTGCCTGCAGCAGAGGTGGGGACTCAGAGCCCCGATGATGAGATGGAAAATTTATGTCATTTAGCTTCAGGAAAATGAGGTGGGAGGTTCAAGGTCTGTAAAGGCAGCAGACAGGAAGAGGAATGCCCTTAGCCTAGAGATGGTTGGTTGGGTTTTCTGGAACATAGCTTTGCCCACACAGGGGCAGAACTTGGTGTGGAGACTTTAAAGTTGTTCTCCTCATCACCTCCAAAACCTGCAGCACTTCAGGCTGTCTAAACTGTCCACTCCCTCTGTCTGTGTGGCTGCTGCTTTTTGTGATCTCTCCTCTCTAAGTCAGACTTCCCTGCCAGAGATGAATTGTGGCATATTGGTACCTCTGTGCACCTGGAGAGGTGCACCTGTGAGAGAACAATGTAGTAAAAATCCTGTTACATCTGGATGGGCAAACAAAACTACCTAGCAGAATGAAGAAATTTATTTTTTTTAACATATTGTCTTTTCTATGCCTGAATAGCTTTATATTCTCCTGTGTAAGGCATCCTTGCTTCTGCAAACAAGATTACTCTGGAAATATCCATTTTACATTCCAAGAGACACTATAGATATCTCCAATTTTCTAGTAAGGCCACTTCAAAGAAACCCCAGAAAACCAAAACATCTTTTAAAGCAGTGGATTATTTCACATCTGTCAGCAGATAATAATAAAGACAAGAGTCTGTAATTTACTGTTCAGTATGCACATTTTCAGATGGAACACAGTTTTTAAAAATGCCAGTATATCACCCCATATTTTATTTTCAATTTTTTGTAAATGATGTCTTAAGAGAGAAATAAACCAAATAGAGAGGCTAATATTCAAATTCACCTTTAGTATTGCTTCTGGATTAAATATATTTTAATATGTCTCACAATTTTAATAATCTATAATGTGGTTTTATAAGAAAAAAAATTAGCTTTAGCATTCCAATAGCTCTCTCCAAACCTAATCTTTAAGCACAAACACAAAGAATTTGCATATCTATTGACTTTAGGGGTTAATTTGTGCAATATTACAACAAGTTATTTTAAAAACTGGTATTTTGTGCTGCCTGCTCTTGCTTTCCCTAGGGACAGGGAGATGTCACTTCCCATTAGCAGGATCTTGACCTTGGATACTCCCAAAAGAGCACAACAGGGCAGCTAATTGCCTGTGCCTTAAACACAGTAACCCTATAACACAAACAAAAGAGAGCAGCTATTTCAGAAATCCTTCAGTGTTCTCTGAAATGATTCTCTGCTGCAGCCAAGACACTTTTTAGCTGAAGAAATTCTTATTGAATAAGAACCTGGGTTTGTCCCTGCACCAAATTTTAGCTACAATGACTAAAAATGAGTCATTTTTCTAGGTGCATTCTCAGTTGGCTGACAGAGCAAAAGCTTGAGGATTTTTTAGTGGTATATTTTGAATATGTGCCTTGTAATGCTTTTTTTTTTTTTGTTTACTGCATCACATTTTCCCTGAAGAATTGATGTAATGAGGTGCTGGGGTCTAGAACTCAAAGTATTAGGAGAGATTTTGCAAAGAACTTTGACTCAGACATATTCTTAGCAAATAATGGGTGTATACAAATGACAACTGTAATCTAAACAAGTTTAGATCCATTATGGCAACACCAGAGAAAATGCATTGAAAAATCACAATGTTCAAGATCTTAAAGAGAAAGTGGCAGATTTCTGCATATGAGGGGCTTTTCAAAGGAGGGTTAAAAAGAAAAATCTTGCAAGGATAATTTCATTTTCCCTCATGACTAGAACAGAGGGTTTGGCCCAAGGTTAAGGCAATTAATGGGAATTATTTTCAGTATCTTAATGAGATGTCTCACAAAAGTCAATTTGGAAGCGCTGAGCCTGGCACTGGGTGCTCAGTAGGAATTGGGTTTATTAAAGGAAGAGGCACCAGCAGATGGTGCTCAAGAATACACAGAATTGCTTCTGGTTCTGCAGGGCTAACCCAGCCCAGCACACAGATATCTGTGAGCAGCTTCCCTCCTCACCAGCTGAGTGCAAGGGAAAAAAGGCCAGATCTCAAGAGAAATCCTAAACATCCTGTGCATCTTGCACATCCTAAATAATGCCTGGAACCCTCTGAGTCATAATCTCCCCAAAGGAGGGGTCAGTGCAATTCTTTCTTCTTTTGTCAGGTCTGAGATGAATCAGTAGCAAGTCATGATTGTTGTTGTCAAGAAATGCTGACAAATTTGACAGTGAGGGCACTGCTGATTGCCCTAAACCCATATTTTTTATCAGAAAAATTGTATTGCTTGGCTTACTCAGAGCATTCCTTTCCCAGAGAGCTGTCAGTGTCAGTGAGGGGTCTCTAAGTTTTTTAGATGATGTTGCTGTACTGAAATGCAACTGCTTCCTCATTTCGTTTCAGCTTTGGATTTTATATCCGTGATCTCTTTGTAAAACTCTTCTCAGTGCTGCATGTTTCCAGGCATTGTCTGCCCAAACATCTAATCTGAAAATTACTGCCTGTAATACTTGCAAATCTGGTTTTAGAAGAAAATTTATCCCAGCTCTTGCTGCTGCAGCACGTAGGAGATGTCTGAAACACATCCCCAGGCTTGCCATCAAGACAGCTTTTCTCTGTTTCACCATGAAGAATTTTCTTTGCCTCTCTCTGTGAATTTGGAGATGGATAATAGAAAGATCATATGGTCTATGGATACCTTCTGAATGATAATAGAAAAAAATAGTGTTGGAAATGGAAATTATCCATATTTTCACCACAGCATCCAGTATATTCCATAAAGTTCAGATCTCTGTGAAAGATTGTGTTGTACCATTGGCAAGCACTATCCTGAACTTGCCTCTCAAGTTTTAGAGCTTTGGTTCAGATGGGCATTTAATTAACACTCCTACAGCCTTTTAAAAAATATTTGCTTTTTGTTTTGCCCCATTATTTAAAGTAGCAAGTAGAGGAGAACTTTGCCAGACTTTGGGTTTTGGGGTTTTTTCCCCCTCCTGTACAAGTTCAATTATATCCTCACCTATAACACTATTTTAACTTGGATCACCACATAAACTATTCAAGCTAATCCTCCACTCTCAGAAAAACTGGAAGCAAAGAAAAAAGAAGTAATGAAAATAGAAAATCAGAATAATAAACTGAAAAATAAATTTCTCTTTATTTCAAGGAAAACCTGAAATTTTGGATGAAAATTTTATCTAACTTCTTTTGATCATAACATCATGGTCTGCTATGGTAAGGAGTTCTATTCTCCTTGTTTAACATGCAAACTTGAGTCAGACTAAAAATAGCAGATCAGACTCAGGCTGACCAGTGGGTAAGCTTGAGAGAACAGGTGAACTCCAGGGAGTCTTTGCAGGGAAAGAAAGATTAATCACCTGCTCTTGCTCTGAAAGCAACAGCAGTGCCCAAGTGTTGGAGCCAAAGGCTGTGGTTGCTCATTATCAATCACATTAACAATAACATTAATTACAATAACATTAATTAAAATTACAATAAAATTAATTACACTTAATAAAAATTGCAATACAATTAATTACAATTGATAACAATTACAATAACATAACAATAACATTAACCCAAAACATCTCTTACTTGTCATGGGGTGCCAATACAGATGAAGGCAAATTGGGGATGTAGATATTCTTCTTTAAACTGAAACCAGCTGCATTTTGATGTCATTGGAATAAAATATGCTGAGCTTGACCCATTGAGAGTCTGACCCAAGGCAGGTGGATGTTGGTGGAGCCTTTCAGCTCCTGATATCGGATTTTACACTGGATGCTTGCAGCTACTTTGTTGGTACTGAAGGCAGCAGAGAACCCCATGAGAGCAACCAAGGGACCAATTCTTCTTTTTCCTCTTTCCCATAGTAGGAAAATTGTCTAATTCCAGCTGTCAAAACCAAAGTTTGCTGAAATCAATAGCAGTCTGTCTGGGTGGGAGCCAGTGAGCAGCACAACAGGGGCAAACAGCAGCTGTGGAATGTACCTTGCTCCAGGTCCTTCTGGAATGAGGGCCACTAAAAATAGAAACAGCACCATCATAAAAGTTAGCCCAGTGAGCATACCCTGGTGTTATCATGGTAAAATTGCTTTCCTACCAGTGGGGCAATTTGATTCCTTGTCTGTGCCACAGGGATAAAAACAAGCAAACTCCTTTATAATTCTTGGACTCTTTAGTTTTGTACTTGAGCCAAAGAACAGTTAGAAACAAAGTTTTGTATTTCTTCTAAAAAATCTGGTGCAATAGAAAAATTACAATATCCAGCCAAACGTGAAAAAGGGTTATATGACAAGATAGCCATCCTCCCTTTTCCCCTCTTTTCCCAGTATCAACACCTGAAAGACATCACAAAGCCTCAACACCTTGAAATAAGCCTCAGTTGCACAGGGGAAGTCAGGCATAATTTAACTTCATTAAGTTGGCTCCTCCAAGTTTGGCTCTACTAAACAAAGCTAGTAAAAGCAAACAAAAAGAAACCCTTTGATCCTGCAAAATATGCAACAGAGATTTATCAAATATGTCTCTGACAATAAAGCCACTTTGCAAACACTGCTGTTGATTCTTATGCAGATGAGGCAGTTAAAAAAATGTGTTTCAGCAATTTATGGTTCTCAGAGTTAATAAAGTTATTTTATTAATGGAAAAAGTTCTCCCTGCTGGACTTCAGAACCTATTGATTTTATTTGAGTAGCTTAGTGGCAGACTGCTAAAGGTATGAGTTCAGGAGAGCTGATGCAGCAGAAAGAAAGATAGTATCTCTTACAAAAATTTAATTATCTTGACACTAAAACTGCATCTTATTTTAAAAATTAATCTCCATTAAAAAAATAGGCAATGTCTAGAAGCAAAATGCCTATCATGTGTTATTGGCAAATCTGAAATGAAACTGCAGGCAGGAATGATTGATTACACCTAAGGCAAGGAGCCACGATATAATAAAACTGGTTAGACAGAAAAATATTTGACTGAGCAAGAAATCTAAGCTGGGTCTCCAGAAATGAATGTTCTCATAAAAATACAAATAGAAGTGTGAAGCTCACATAAAACCTGAAGATGTTATGTTCCCTATCTTCTGCTGGGTGGTAAAATCAAAGATCAGAAGAAATGTTGGGAAACCAGCCTGGATCATTAGCACAATGCTTTTTAATATTGTTTTTCCAACAAGGAGAGGGAGCAGAGCCTTCAGCCAATAGACTCATCTCTCAGCCATGAGAAAATGCTTTCAGGTTTCTCAGGCAGGATTTTTGATTGAGTTATCCGGGAGTGTCTTCTCTGCTTTTTACTACTGCTTGGTATTGATGTATATGGAAGGGCATTTTTCTGGTGCTTACAATGTGCTTCTTCCTAAAATGTGTTGTAACATAGAGAGGCTCTGTGGGTGTGTGCCCGTGGCTTATATGGACATGGGTGGGTAATATTGCATTGATTAATATATCATATAAACACACAGACTCACTGCTGTGTCCATAGAAACACATTTTGTATTAAAAAACCCCATTAAAATGTGCAGAGTGTGTTTGATACCCTCCTTTCCCCTGGGTAGCTGCAGGGTTTAAGGCTGTAGTGATGGTTCCTGCTTTTGCAGGAGCAGCAGAGCTGTGTGCTAGAGGGATGATATCCCTACCATGAAATCCCTGCACTGCCACTGTGTAAGAATCATTATTTCTCCCCATGGGTGTGTTTTGAAGTGCAGGTATATCTGTAATGTCATTTACACACAATGTGTGCAGAAGAGCAGCCTTGTCTTGGAGATTTTAGAATTATGTTCTAAATGTTGTGTTGTAGCAGAGAAAGTAACTGGGAGACTTCAGATGGAAAAGTGCCCAAAATCATGTGACTGTTTTAAAATAACAGTCTTTTATTAAAACATTATAGAAACCCCCTATTTTCTTCTGGAGCTGTTAAAATACAAAATCTACTCTCTTTGCTCTGTTACTGTTGCATTCCAACCAAGCAAAGCCAGAGCCTGGTAAGTCTTCTGTCTGGGAGGTTTTTAATTCTTTAGCTTCTTTCCAGTTCACGTATGACTTTGAAAAGCTTCAGAAAATATCAAAGGATAAAGTAAAAACTGAATCTGATGAGTTTTACAAATCAGTAAAGAAAGAATGATAAAAAAACCTAACTAAATTAAATCTGCACAAATAGACCCGTGTAACTCCAAGGACAGCAGTGCTTATCTACACAGAGCAGTAGCAAAAGTAAAGAAAGAACTGGGAATCCTATTGATAGAAGAAAAACAAAGTATTTATCCTGTGGCCAAGGAGGAGATGCTGAAGCTGGGTGGTGTCTGAACAGTGATGTTGAAAATATTTCCTTTTTCATCTTTAAGGTCACTGACATGCTAACACTCTCTGGCAGTGATGAGGACACATTCTTTGTGTCCTTTTATTCCCAAATAATTTTCCTTAGGTTCTTCCTGGTCCATCCAGCGTTTGGGCTGGAGCAGCTCCAACAGGGAAAGGGCAAAGGAGATCATCTTCACCTGACATTTGTGCTTAGGCAAATTTATAGAGCAAGAGAAGTAAAAAGTCAGAGATAAATAGGACAGACTGTAACAATGAGAGGAAAGCAAAGCTCTCCCAGTACTGCCAGGTTCACGTGCATTGAGTGCAGCAAAAAGCAGAGCAGGAAATAAATCCTAGACATAACAGACATAGACTCAGTTGAAGTCTGGAGATCACATCTTGCTGTTGAAGTTCTCCATCATGCCCAGCTGTAATATGAAAGCAGAATTTTCTGGGCTGTAATATGGCAATTAAAATTGATTTATGCACAGAGAGCCTTTGGCATGATATCCCACTGAAATTTCAGAGCCAAAGGTCTTGCCACCAACAAACAGCCAAGTGCTTCTGGGATCTTAATGACAGAGAACTGTAAATCAGGCATCAAAAATGTGGCTGCAAGTTTTGCTGTTCAGTTTGAATATTTCACATGGGCTCCTACCCTTCCCCCAAAATAAAACCCTGTAGATGTCACTGACACAGAATCCAGTTTATTCTATAATTATAAGGGAAAGGGTATTAGAGCATTTATGAATAAAATTTGTTATAATTCCCACTGTCTAAAAGGCTGAAAGAACCCTGCTTTTCAGTGTGGAGGTCATTCAGGAAGTTCTGTGTGTCCTCAGTGTGCAATCAGGTAAGCATCATCACTCACACAAACACACCTCCATTCATCAATTTTATAGCTCTGAGAATTTCTGCAGGCTGGATCAAATTAATATATCCTGTTTGAAATTAGAGACATTGCAGCTAAAATACTAAAAATGCTTTTTAAAACCCCTTTAAAAAAATTATCCCTCTAAAGCTGTACTGCAGAGCTGAATAGTCAAGTCTGCTCTTGTTTGATTTTTACTCTAGATGAATTCTTAATAGCTAAAGTTTCCACTGAGATGCATAGGCACTCAGCATGTTTTAAAATTGGATAAGAGTATTTACACACAATTTTTGAATTTAAGAATGGTGGTACATGAATCCCAAGGATCCAGCCTGCTGAAGGACACTGATTCCTGGTGCTTTTGTGCTGTGCCACCAAGGGAATCCTCACCATGCTCCCCCAAATGCTGGGGAATTTATTCTCCATCATTCTCCTAAGCCATGCAGAATGAAACCCCTGAATGAGAGCAGAACATGAACCACATGTAGAAATGCCTTCTGCCCGTTATTTCAAATTGCAAATTATAAACATTATGCTAATTTTGTACATTCTACATCTTGCAGTCATTCTGCCTCTTTCTTTTGCCCAAAGCTGTAATGGGTTACAGAAATATATCCAAAAAGATTCTATTGGAGGTTCATTTTTTGGTTTTCAATTTTCATGTAAAAAATAATTGCATGGTTGGTTTATCTGATTTTGGGATTACTCAAATACCCTTTTAACCTGTTCCACTCAGGAGGAATTGAATTCATACTCCAGGGCATTTGTTTAAAGGCATCCTGCAGAAACAGAGGGAAGAAGGAATGGGGAGAAGTAATCTTTAAGTTTTTGTTTGTTTATCTGAATGTTATATTTTGTACAGGGCAAAATAGCCTACAGTTTTGTCATTTAAAAGATGGGAAAAGCCTAAGACATTTGATGTGCCTGAATACTTTTGTTGTATTGCCATGATATTTAGAAAAAGACGTGTATTTATATTATGTGTTTTGTCTACCTAGAGCCTAGCATCTGTTTGGTAAAGGTTTGGGTACCATTTTTTGTAATTTGTGTTTGCTTGTTTCCCTGCATATCACACAAGGTTACTGTTCCTGTATTCACAACATTTATTTCATCGTAATTCCCTGACAAACTACTGAGGTTGAAAGAAAAGTGTACATTCTTCATCATTGCATCTTTCACCTTTTTCCTTCTAGTTTTAGTTTTTCTTCTCCTTTCCCCTCTATGGAAGGGCGCAATGATGTCTAGAAGACAAGGAACAGGCAAAATTTTTTTGTCTTTTAAATATCTTTAATTGTTCTGCAATATAAATTATTTCCTACTTACAAAACAACATCTGAAGAAGGAGATGTTTTTAAAAATCTGACTCACGATTTCAATCCTAACATAGCCAGGAAACACACCAAAATGTTCTCCACTGTGTGAAGGAAGGGAGGGGAGAGAAATGTCAGTAATATTGGTGCTTGCCTCAAGTAATTCTGTTGACAATAGGGGCTAATTAACAAAATTAACCATGGGCTTTATGCATTTTTAAGCAAACACAGAATATTATTGCACAAGAAATGGCTCCCTCACTGGTGGGTGTGTAGCAGGAGTTACACCAGGGATTTGTTTGGCTCCCTGCTCTCATTCTTTGCTTGGCAGCAAGAGGGGCTAAAGAGAAGTCAGAAACAGAGACTGCATGGAAAATATACTTGTTTTCCTCACAGAGTGCTGCCCTGGTTTGTAGAACAGTGTGTAAGCTAAAAAAGGGAAAGAAATTGGGTTAGGAAACTGTCCCATCCTTGACATTTCCAGCTAATAGATTCAGTATCCCCAGTTATCAGACTCATGATCTACTTCTACTTCTCTGTTTTGGTTTTCTTCCTCCTTTTTGGCTTCCAGCTCTCCTGAAGTCTTGTAAATGTAAGCACCTCAATATAGGCTCATGTGTCTGCTTTAAGTTCTCTACTGAATGTAGATCCTTCTTTAAATAATAACTCACAAGGTTTGAGTCTCTGGTGAGAGTAGTACTTCTCCATTTTTCTCTTTTTCTATTTTTCTGGTAGTTTTTATTAGAAGGAACCAGATTCTTCTCTGATAAATAATTTAATTTACCCAAGTTGCTTTTATTATCCTGTATTATTTCATCAAGCTTTGGACAAAACAGGAGTTATAACCCCTTCCACCTCCTCTTATCCCATTGCCATGGTGTAGGAGGAAAATATTTCAACATAACATTGTGTGCAGCATACCAGGAAATAACAGGCATTTTGAAGTCTTGGAACCAAACATTTCTCACAGATGTTAACTGTCCACTTAGTATTGGAATTGTTTTAAAAACATTGGAAGTGTTGTATGAGATGGTGGCTAGATGATGCGGAGTGAATATTTAATTTTTTCCAGAGTGAATATGTAATTTTTTCTCCTCTCTCTCTGATGACAATTAGATGTCACAGAGGCAGTCCCACCTTTCAGCCATCATCATCCCACTCTCTCTGCAGGAACCACCCTTACTGCTCCAGAGCCTGCACTGAATTTGCTGTGCATACTGATACATCATTTATATCACAGAATTGCTGTCCATTTGAGGCATATATGTTATGCTCCATACATAAGTATGAAATTTGAGTTTCTCATTGTCAGGACTTTATTTTGGGACAGGTTCTACTTCATTTTCCATGGATTGCACGTGGCAATGTGGCACTTTTTGGAGATCAGAAAGAACATTCCTGTCTCCCTGGAGGCTGTATCTGAATGACTGTATCCAGCCATTCTTTTACTCTCTGGGCTCACTGAGAGTTTAATAGCACTGATTGTTTTTCGTGAGAATGTAGTACAGGAGCCTTCTCTATTCACTGTGATGTGATGTGATGAATCCATGGGATTGAGTTGGTGCACTCAGTAAAAGCCAGAAGGGTAAACCCAAGATCATATGTGGAATAGTGGCTTTTAACAGCAATGCACTGCTGCTTTGGTGACAGTCTGTTTAGAGGTCTGGACCAACAGCTGAATTTTGTAAATGCAGTGTACTATGATTTTGGTAGGCCAGGGAAAGAGCAAAGTAGAAATAGAATTTCATACAAAGGTGGTGTCTCATATTTGGGGTTGTTTTTTTAATACAAGGCTGGTACAAACCAGGAAGACTGTAGTTCACTGAATCAGAGCACTGTAGTTCTCATAATTTGCCTTCATTTGCTATAAATCCTAGAACCAAGTGACTTAGACCCAGATTTATTTTTTCTATCAAGACATGCTGTCAGGATTTCAGAGGAAGAGAAATGAAAACTCTAAACTGCTGCTGATGCTTTTCAGAGATTCAACCTCTTTGGTCCCTGACAGAGAAGCAGGATTGTTCCAGCATCTCTTTCTGTGAAATGACAGCTCCCTGCTGGTGCCTTTCTGCTCTGCATCACTGCCCTACTCAGCCCAAGTGGGTGGGGAGATGGAGACACCTTCCTCACAATATTCTGATTTTCCTGTAATGGAAGGCAGCACGGAGAGAATTAAAGAGAGATTTAAATGCAGCATGTAGAGAATTAAAGAGAGATGTAAATGCAGCATTTAAATGCTGATTTAATGATACTGGTTGATAGTCTTGTGACTGTTTTCCCCACAAAGGAAGTTTACTTGTTTGAAGGCTGCAGTGTGTGAGGTGTGAGCCATCCCTTTCCATCCACAGCTCAGTGAGAAGGACAGGAGCCTGGCACAGACTCACAGCTGTCTCCATAATCAGCAGCTCTGCTTGCAGCATCGCTGATGTGAGAATGGGGCAGATCAGCAGGTGAAATGCACCTTCCTGGGAAGGTGTCAGGAGCTGCTGCACAGGGCATGAACCAAGAGCTGGCTGAGAAAAGACGCAGAGATAACTGCTGCACCTGAGCAGCCCGGGCTGTTCCATGACAGAGCAGCTATTTTCCCCTGGTTATTCTCATCACCTGCCTTTCCAGAGGGTTCCTGACAAAAGCAGCACAGGGGCATGGCAAGGCTGCAAGGTCAGATCCTCTTCTTCCCTTTCAGACAAGAGAGCTTCACAAAAGTCATGGGTTCAGATATTCAGAGATCTGAGATTTTATACACATATCTATGTACACACACACTTCAGAGTAAGTGGGGAGCTGCAGCTGTAGCTGATAAAATATCAAGTAAGAAATCAGGCAGGAACTGTATTGTGGCAATAGATGAAGTCCTGGAGCTCAGCACAGGAACCTCCCTGGTGTGTGGCTCTGCTGTCAGACAGTATTGCCTCCTCCACATTCAGTGTGCTGGGAGACTAAGCCTGAAAAATTTGAAATAAAGATGACTCCATCAGCCTGAGCTGAGTTTTCAGCAAACCTGTATCAACTCCAGCTGTCATCTACAGCCCTATGAAAATGTGCTGTACAGTAGAGACTGATGTGTGCAAAGGGTGAAGGTCCAGGCTCTCTCGCTGCAGTTTTTGTCCTTTTTTTTAAATGTGGAAATCTGAATTTTAAAGTGCTCTGCAGGAGATTATGCTTTTATTTGGTTTATTCTAAAGGAAAGCAGAAATGCTTAGACGTTGTTTGAATAAGTAATTTCAGGGCTCAGAATCAGGAGGCAACTCAACATGAGGTCCTTATGTTACATGCCTTCCTGCAAAAGAAGCATATATAAATAAACATATATCATCTATATCTATATATAAACATATATTTATTTATATGTAATATATAAAATATAAATATATAATATACATTTATATTTAATAACATATATTTATGCATAAATATATGTGTAAATATATAATGTAAATATATATTATATATTATATATTTATATTTAACAATATATATTTAAACATATACATATTTACATGTAAATAAATGCATTATCTATATTTTTATATAAATAAATAAATATTTATATAAATATAATTTTTTTTATCTTTGGGGGTACTAGGAGGAGTACAGTGTATGGATTTAAGAAATTATATTTACCTGATAATCCAGCATTACTCAGACAGATGAAGCAGTACTATATATATATTTTTAGTGTCAATATATTTTATAAACTGCTGAACCACTCACACTAGTACAAAAAGAACCTCAGAAGAGAATTTAGAAATGAAAAAAAAATGTACTGCTGTGAAAGATTTAAAGAATTCAAATCTGCTTAGCATCTCAGGAAGAGAAGATGATTTGATTGCAGAGCAAGTATTTTCCTGTGGAGAAGACAGTGGATAGAAAAAGAACCTTTAATCTCCCTGAGACAAGCAGGTGAGAGCTGTGCCTGGAAGCTGAGCTGGAGGAATTGGAATGACAACTTGTACAAATAGCTGAAAGTGTGATGATGATTAGCCTTTGGTATATAAAGAAACAGCAGGGAAAACAGTAGATTGTCTATCTCTTGATACCTGAAATGAAGACTGGTCCTTCAGGAAAAAGATGGTTATGCTTTATTGAGCTTAATAGAGGAGTAACTGGATGTAATAGCCTGTGGTATACTGGAGATTGAGTGTGATGATCTAATGGTTCTCCTGGCCTTAAACTTTATGAATCCCTTGAAAATCCATGCAGACAGAATCACAAAATAGAGGGATTTACTGTAGCTCCTGAATGCTGCAACTGCTAAAATGTGCTCAGCTCTGTTCCCTGCACAGATGGAGTGGCAAACACCAAGTCAGACTGGCTGGACAGCAGGAATATTCCCAAAATCCTTGTCACCATTCTCTGTGAAACCCATCATGACTGACAGAAAACACATCTCAGGAGCATGGGCCTGCCAGGCTTATTTGGTAATGAAAAGGCTTGACACTGCTTTCCACACAAATGTAGTCTGGTAACTGTGTGAGGTAAAGTGTACTGTCACTCTGATGGCCCTTTCTGCCCCACACTTCTGCATTTATATATATTTTGGGTCATCACATTAAACTTGTAGGCCTGGGGTTGAGCATGGAGCTGATGCCAGGTTTATGATCAATCAATTTCAAATCCTTCCACACCAGAGACTTCTGTAGTGTGACCCAGAAGGGGTCAGTAGCTGCTATCTGTTCCTGTAAAACAAAATATGCTTTACTTTTTATAAGTTCTTTGTTAATTTGGCAGATGTGGAGGACTCCATCCATTGTATGTGAGTGTCTACAAAAAACCCACCTAACTGTTTTTTTCTACAAAAAACCCACCTAACTGAATTCTAAAAATTCAGGACTTTATTTATAATAATTTTGGAGAAGGACACAGCAAGACTCTCACAACAGGGGGATATTTCAGCCCTCAGAATTATCCCAGAGATGGCCTCGAAGTTAGAAGACTTTGTTCAGCAAATATTTTAGATATTTTACTCACCAAATAAAGAGGGTAGGGGTAGTCCCCCTCATCCTTCATAGTTCATAGTTTCTTAAACTTTGCAACGCCTCTAGCATTTTAAGGGAATTCTGCTGAATTCCTTAAGCTGCAGTGCCAGCTCTTGAACTCCACATTGATTTTCTTAAAGTGTCCTCAAATAAAACATATAAAGTAGGCCTGTGTCTGAAATTCACGTTCCTGCCAGACACCGTTCCTATGATATATTGCAACAATACATCAGAGCAAAGCAGCCCTGGTGATCTATTGCAGTAATACTGCACTTGCTTGTAGGAGGAATGAGAAGGAGCTCTAAACTGAGAACTTGAACAGCTTTTTGAAGTTGTCTTCTGGCACAGGCACTAACACCTATTGTGTTTATCAAAAGATCAAATACTGAATGTAACTTTTTGTGTGCTCCTGGTGCACTGATTGGTGATAAAGTGATTCTACTTTCTAACTGCAGGAAGGAATTACAAATATTCAGGATTTTTTACAGTGTTCTGTAATTAAGTGCTAAATACACACTGATATTGAAAACTTGCTTTGCATTTAGAAAGAGAGAAACTTTTTAAACTCATTTTCTCTGATGTAATTTGAATCAGAAAAGAGCAAAGAAGTGTTACTCATCAAGAGTGTAATGAAAACTGGGCCATTAACATCTGAAATTTATAGACTAATGAGGAACAGCTTCTGTGCCTTATTCTATTTTTCTAGAAGCAAAGGGACCTACTATTCACAGCTATTCTTACGGACTCAACAGTATCAGACACATTTCCCCTTAGTGATTTTACATGGATCTTTTTCACTGAGAAAAGGAGTGTGTCTTCCATTAAAATCACCTTTTCTCAATAATTTTATGTCTTTGATATCTTTTTTCACTGACCCGAAGAATCTAGACCTTGCTTTAGAGCCCTGCCAGTCTCCCTCATGTGCTCACAGCAGCTGAGTTTTGGTGGATGGTTCCTGCAGTGATCCCTTGTGTTGTTGCCATGGCTCCTTCAGTTTGCACTCTCAGATGCTTGTAACTAACCAATGATATACTGAAATTTCACCAAATTCACACAGCCTCAACCTTGTGTCTTCAGTCTTATCAGAACATCAAATATTTCTGCTGTACTCTGAACTCTCTCACAGCAAAGGAGTATTTCTCATATTTCTCATCACACCCCACCACGCTGCAGTTGGTACTGATGGTTGTTCTGCCTGAACATTTGGGTCAGTATGGGGTCCGTTGTGGCTTTATTCCAGAAGGATTAAACTCACTTTTAGCCTCTGCCTCCACTCCTTAAATAATTGACTACAAAACTACATTTCCTTGTGAGGCATCTTTGATATGGACAGATTTTCTGCAATTTGCTTTCCATCTGGAGCTCAGCTCTGCTTCCTTCAGGCCAATGATGAGGCTATTGGTGCTCCCCATCCCAGGTACTTGCTCTGGCATACAGCTTTGTAAAAGGGATCTCTTCTTAATTTTGGCAAGAAGTTGTATGATGGAGCCAAAAAATCATTTCTGGATACAAGTTCCATCAAAACTTGTAGGATCTCATATGGTTCTGAATGACTCAAACAGGCCTTTTTCAGAGCAAATATGCTGCCAGTGATGTTTAAAGACATTTTAGCATCAGTGCTGTGGATTATTTGACCTGCCAGCTCAGCAATATTGCACTGAAAATGTGTGAAGTTAGGACAGAGACCAAGGGAGAACTCTAGCTCTGGTCACTTCTGTGTCTCTACAGTTAATTTGTCTGGGTCCTAAACACATTTTTGTTTCCTACCCATCAGATTTCTTCATAACCTCCACCTCTCTTTCAAAGTATAAAGGAGAAAAATAAAAAAGAGGAAAGCCTAGTTTTAAAAACTAGGAGAAAGAAAGAAAGTAACTTGTGAGGTAATAGTCTTTTTTGTTTCCTTCATTTCATTTTTCCTGGACAGCCACCTTGCCTGGCTCTCTTCCAACCTCCCTATCCATGTTAGAAGGAAATGTTGCACAGTCTCTTAAGATTCAGGCCAATTATTTCTTTTGAGAGAAGGATATGTTCTTCTTTATGTTGCATGTGTAATACAGTATGCAAATTGAATGTACAAGGCAGCTGAAAAATAAGTGAATAAAATTGCCACAAGAATACAGATATCTGAAGGTGTGGAAATGACCTAAGATTCTCACTTACTGCTATAGCTAGAGATTTTAAAACTCATGGCAGTTATTTTCTGAGACAGCCAATCTCAAAGCTTGAAATTAACTTCAAAATTTTAATATGCCTATGGTAGTGAGGTCAGGCAGGTGCCATATGCTAAAATACAGCAACCCCACAGTCAGGAAAAGTCAGTTTGTCACCTCATGAGGGCAAACTGGCTGCCATCAATCTGGGCTGGTATCTAATGGAGGGAGATTTAACTTCTTCCAGTTGCCACCAGGTTTCCCACCCATTAGATTCTCTGATGAGTAGGTGATGTTCTGATATTCTCTGATGAACCACAGCAGGTCCATCAAAGGAAAAATTACCCACATGTAGTCTGCTCTGCCTTGGCCTCTGCTGGCTGATCTTGAAATAGGCTGAGATGCATTTGCTTGCAGGAGTTGTCTGTTTTGATTTGCAGTGTGCCTGCTCTTGAAAACAAGAAACTTTTAAATGCCATGTTTGTTTTTGCATTCCATAGAACATCAGGTATGCTGTCAGCAGTAGGGACCACCGGAGCCAGGCCACAGGCCAGCTCTCAGAACATATAATCTTCAGGAGCAGGAGAGAAGTGCAGCAAGAAATCTTGCAGTGAACCCTCTGCCTTTAATCTCTGTTCCCCATCCCTTTTTCTGGCTTGGTTCCTGGATGTGGCCCTGAGACCACTCTGCTGGATGCAGTGAATGTGGATCAATTTGGCTTACCTACACCTGGCTTCCCCTAAGCTACTTCCTCACATGATCCTTGGTTAAAAGAGAGATTTTTTTTTTTTTTTTTGTATAATTCATTCTTTAGTTGCTCCTCTCGCTGCAGAAATTTTTACTTTGTAAGGGTAAACCAGACAGAGGTCAGGAAACACACATGCAGAAACTGTACCTATGTAAAATATTTGATATTTCTTGCTTAGAGCCTGCTCTGAACAGGTTGTGTGCTTGTTGCTGGAGCCACAGGTTGAGTGGGGAGTGCTGGGCACAGACCCCTGGGACAAAGCTCCTGCTCTGTGAGAGATGTTCTGGGACAGAGACTGACATAATATGGCTGAAAGTGCCCAGCACTAAAATTCAGCACCTGAACTGTTTTTGGAAAAGCTTCAAAAGACATGGGGATCATTTGGCTGCACCCTGAACTGACTGCTCTCTACTGTCCTTAACAATACTGGTGAAATGGGATTTATATTTCCTCCTCATCTCTTAGAGCACACACTCACTTCCTTTTTGTACAGTAGTTTCCACTGATTAGTGATTTTGCCTTTTCATTCATATCTATATTATTTCGTTCATCTTTATATATGTATCTGTATTTGGAAGTACTTCAAAGTTAATGTATTTGGAAGAATATTTCAGATCAGAAAGATTTTAGGTTAGAATCTAGAAGCACAATCTTTGTTAATTTTTGCTTCAGGCTCTAGGTAAAAATGGAACCTTACTATAATAGCAATTATGGGTGGTTATTACTCTTGATTAAAATTAAATTAAGCTGCAGTTGGCAACTAAAAAGATTAAATCATCACATAAAAACTGTCATCCTTTCATTTTAAACATCTGTTAGTTAAGCGTGACAGTAGCACTGATGTGGAGTATTTGCCAGATACCTCATCAACAGCCACCTTTGTACCGTCAGATAATTGAGACAATATGGTCTGAAGTGAATCATATTTCAAATATGACTGCATCTCACACACTGCATGGAGCTTAGAAGTCTTCCTTCAGGTCAGATGTAAACAAATCCTGTATTTTAGGATTATTTAATTCTTCAGATTTGTCGTTCCCTGGTGATAAGTTGAAAACATATGTTTGTCATATGCAGTATCCAATGTATTGATGGTTGGGATCTAAAGGACTTCTCTGTCTTCTTCTTTTTCTGGCTCAGGTTTGCAATGTCTGTAAATCTCTACAGTCCTGCTGATATCAGTATACCAGGCTGATATGGCAGGTTGAATTTTTTAAAGGCTATTTAGAAATTTACACATTACTGAGGACCTCAGACTAACTCGAGCCACTGTCTGAACTTCTTTGTACCAGAGGAGGATTTTGTCCTGGTGCCAGCATGAAAGGGCTGTGTCAGCACATCCAGGTACCTGCCTGGAGGAATCCCCAGGTAAAGAGACCTCCTCAATGTCATGTGCTGTAAGAAAATGCAGTCTGAAACTGCCAGTGCACTTGGGGGAACCCAGTGCTGTAAGAAGAAAAAATATAATTCTAAGCTATTGTAATATTTAGACATTGATTTTGATCTCTTGAAGCTACTTGTGAAGAAGGTCACACATTTTCACTGAGTTTTTGATGTACAAAAGTGTAAAAAAGACATGGCCCAGTTTTAAGTGGAAATTTAAGGGTAATTTAAACTGAAAATTTGTCCTCAGTCCTACTGCAAAATCTGTTATGAAAATGTGTTATGAAGACTAGAAATCCTTTATTTTTAGGGCAAAAATACTGTTTCAGTTTAAATTGGGAATGTTTAAACTCTGGCACGTCAAGGGATAGAGGTGGGAGGGATCTCTGCAGCCCACTGGGGGTGTGTTTCTCCTGCTGAATTCCTTATACTGCTGCTCCCTACACCAGGTGCTTCATAAAATTAATTCCTTATTCTGAAATATCGTGCCTATCATCACTGGGTTTATAATTTGTGCTAAACTGACAACTCAGCTGAGGCTTCTGGGTAATAAATATATTAATATCAGAACAACAATAATAAATATATTAATATCAGGAGAACATCGGAAATCTAGTGCATTTAGCTGGGAAACAACTGGCACTGTAGCTTTGAGAAAGGAAAGGAACTTAATTAGCTTTTTGACAAAATAGTTTTTAAAACTCAATACAGCCCCGGCTTCTTTGCTTATTACCAAAATGCAATGAAAGCACAAAGGAAAATAATTAAAGGCACTGAGCAGTCATTGAAAGTTCCTGCAGTTCAGCATTGAGCTGCATTGTCAGTGTTCAGTGAGAACTGGCTGCTCTCCTCAGTCAGCAAGAAAGTGGAAATTGCAGTGCTGGATGCTTTCTGAGAATAATTTGCCATTTCTACTGCTCCCAAAGTTTCACATTCTGGCTGCTATGCTTCATTTAAGAGATCAAATCTGTAGCAAAATATTGATATTAATATTTTAGAAAAAGAAATCCAGGGAAACAGAAGGAATAATTTTATTTAATAATGTGATTTATTAAAATTTCTTAAGAAAATCCTGGCTCATCTGTTGCAACTCTCTATCAGTGGAAATCTAGTTATCAACACTTATGTGGGAATCTGACACAGGGATGTTTACTCACAGTGAAGAAATCTGCCAGCAAACAAATGTCCTTATTTTAGTGCTTGACAGTCAAGTTAATGCCTTTTATTAATTCAGAAATGTTCAAATGGAATGTGTAATGTGATTATTTATTGATGTACAAGAGTGTCTATTCAAAATTCATGAAGCATTATTGTTATTGTTATCATCTTTTATTTGCTGACTCTTTTCAGGATGTCTGACACATAAAGACTTACAAATCTCTTCATTAAATGATTTGACCTCCCACCTCTCAGGGGAGAAAAAGCCTCTGCTGTTCCAGCAGTGAGGTGACTCAGACACCCAGCTCAGCTAGAAAATGTCATCTCTGTCTATGGTTTGCACTTTTTCAATCAACACAAATTCCCTAGGATGCTGGATTTTTAGGATTTTCTTCCATAATCTTGGGGAAAAAAAGTAGTTATAACTGACTTTTCTCTGCTCCTTCTTGATGTTGAAAATAGCAGGACCAAAAAGTGGGAAGGTGTGGGGTTGAGATGCTTTTTGCTCTGAAACTGAACCCTCAGATGATGAGTACTGAGCCCTCCACCTTCTCACTGACATGGGGTGATCTTTCTGTCTGATCTTGAGCTTCCCCTGCAACATTCAGGGCTGCTCTCATTGGTTTTCTCCTCTTGCCTAAATTCTTGGTCTAGGATTCACCCACGTTGCTATATTTCACTTTCTATATTGAATAAAAACGCCAAACCCTCCCAGTGGATTTGGAGTCCAGTGGACTTTCAGTGGCCTATTTTCACCCTTTCCATGCCAACATCTCCCTCTGAATGGTTTGTGTCCCATCCCTCTTGGCTGCCAGCAGACTGAGATGTGCAATTTGTACAGGAGGGAAGGTTCACCACTCCTGGTTTCACACACAAAACTCCCTGAAACCTAAACGACTTCATCTTAAGAACTCAGAATTGGGTGTTAGGGGTTGTTTCACCTCAAACTCTCATCTCTCAATTTCCAACCCAGGCAGACATTGTTTTATATAATTTATGTTTTATAGCACCTTTCAAAAGAGAACATTAAAATCATTACTCTTTTCCCTTTAAATGAAAATGTAGGCTGAAGCACTGCCTTCTGCATTAACCCAAAGTGCATGTGGCTCCATCTCTGTCACCAGATGGGGTTTCTCTCTCCACTTCAGTTCAAAGGTCAATATTTGTCCCAGTCTCTTTTACAATTGGCTCTGTTAACTCACCGGTTCCAGATCTTTGCACATAGGGGAAAAAATTCCCAAAAAAAGAGCACAAGGATTGCTTCCATGTCTACAAATTCTCGCCAGTGGAAAAGAATATTTCTCCCAGAAAAGGATGATGTAGAACAATCTGTATGTTTAATCCTGGCTCCCACTTCTTCCTGCCATGAGTGTTGTATGAATTTTGTCCCTGCTTTCCAAGGAGAGTCTCTTGCCCAATATGTTATGACACATTCCAGTCTTTCCTATCTGTCCTCACGGCAATATTAAATACTCTACTTAAAAAAAAAACAACGTATGGGCTTCAGCAGAGTAAGGCCAATGTGTCTATTAAATTGTTCTTTGCAATATGAGAGCTAAAGAAATGCACTTAGTTCCAATATGAAATTATGATTACTGCTGGAGTGAAGTGCACTTTCAGAGCAGGGAGAAAATGGCCAGAAGAGATACAATCTTTTAAACTGTTTAAAATTAACATATTGTACTAAACCAAAATTAGGCATAATTGTAGCACTTAATATAACCTGTCAAGAGATGTTTTAATGAGCTCCATTCAAATACTGCTCCCAAAGAAGGATTTTTTTTATATTTCTAAATGTAATTTCAAGCCTTGAAAAATTATTTTTTGAATACTAGTAATATGAATTGTGATGTTTGCAAGGACAATAGTCATCCTATTTTGGCCTAATATGTTTACTCCACATTTTTTCCTTCGTGGGAACAGATACTAAACAAAAAATAGTGTAAAAATGCTTTGCAGAAAAGGAAAAGTGTTTTCAATTTTCTTTTGCAGTACAAAACCCTAAATAATTAAGCATACTTGGGGTGGCAAACCCAATAGATCTTGAAATACTAACTGCTTAATAGATTCTTTTCTGACAGGGCAGTAAGCACATAAAGGTCTCTTAAAAACTGGATAAAAATGCTTGGACA
Source organism: Melospiza melodia melodia (assembly GCF_035770615.1). NCBI lineage: Eukaryota > Metazoa > Chordata > Aves > Passeriformes > Passerellidae > Melospiza > Melospiza melodia. Next base: position 8,211,155 of record NC_086201.1, on the reverse strand, counting down.
AGTAGTGTATAGATCTATTTTTATTATGGAAGCTTCATTAGTGCAAAAAGTGAGACAGCATCATAAATTACTTAAACTGTATTTTTTTAATTATTAATTAAAATTAATTTGGTTAATACAGATGGTTTACTTATTTACTGTGTCTGAGCTATTTTTCCCTCAATATTTACTGTGAGCTCCCTGCTGGATCCATACATTCCACTTGTTCCTTTCCTGGTCTGTGCATGAGTAGCCCTGCTCTGTTCTGTTTAATTCTGTATTTCAAATGGAATTTTAAAAACATTTTACCGTGGATTCTTTACTGCTGAGGCATGTGCACAGACAAATTTTATAGTCTATTTTCTCCTCATGGGGGTAACCTAAGATAATTTTTATCTTGAACAGCAACTTGGCGTTGGGGAAAACAGGAATGAACCACAGTGAGGTTTTTGTGAGGACTGAATCCAATTTCTGTCTGTTCCATTGGAAGCTGCATACCTGTACCAATAAATCTGCAGCACAGTGGAAAGAAAACAGATGCTGTTGTGCAAATACCAGCACTCCTTAAAAAGGCATTCTAGCAGAATAGAACTATATGAGATTCAAATTGAGTGGACCAGTGGTGGAATCCCTTGTGCAAACAGAGTCTATGAAACTGAGCAAGGTCAAACAGAAGAATCCATTCAGGGCAATATTTAATTAAAGTTTCATCACGGAGCTCCACAAGTTTTGGTAAATAATAAGGAAAGTTTTGGGCTCTCAGGAGTGCAGCGCACACCTTCAGCAGTCAGCTTTGCAGCAGAAATAATCTCCACACAAATTACTTTCTAGATATCATTAGGAGAATATTGGGTAGTACATTTGGTACTCTGTGGGAGTCTGCACATCTCCAAGGACAGGAGCTCTTGCTAAGCAGTGGATATTTATGTGGAAACAATCCAATATATCTGATAGTCAAGAGATTTTGTGCCAAGACTTCTCTCTTAAAAGCCAATCTAATGCACAAACATTTTGGTAAGTTTGTTTCTCAAATAAAGGTATTCCCAACAAACAATAGAGATATTTCTGGGCTGCAATGTTTATATATTTATTACAAAGATAAAGTTGAGAAATTATTAAAGGATTTTATTTCCAGTTAGAAGGCCTGTAGCTAAGTCATCTGTCCTGTACTCTATCATAGGTGTATCAAAGGCTTCTCAGCATCAAAGAGTAAGGCTGCAGTAATTTTTTTACCCTGTGTTCTTTGATGTTTAGATTTTGATATTTTCTGTGGCTGACATTTTCCATCAAAAAAGCCTGACACTTTCCATCAAAAAAGGACAGTTGATGAATTTCCAAAAACCTTTAGCTTTCCTTATACCTTTGCAGATGAATACTCCTGCAGAAATTTACTCAAAATACATTATGAGACCACAGTCAAAAATTTAATGTTGTGCTTAGGGATCCTCTGATATTCATCTGTTCCAATGCTTACAGTTATCTACACAGTTATCTGTTACTTATCTACATAGTTACATAAAAACAAGGAGAAAGGTTTCTGTTATTTGTTGTAGTTTTTAGTATTTAAAAATAGAAGTCCACAGCTAGCAGTGTAATTCATTAGCTTTTTGTGGTGGTCTCCTACATTTATTTTTCTGAAGTAGCTAAAAAATTTAGGGACTTCATCATGAACTAGATCATTTTTTCCATTAAGCTACAGTCAAACATACCAAAGGTTGGAGTACTCAGTTATTAAATGAATCAGTGTTAACAGAAATGAATAAATACATATCAGAATTATTCCCAGTTCAGGGGGAAATGTCACCAGTTTTAGAATTACCATTTAGAAAGGTGGATCAGAATAAAATGGAGGAAAGTAATGACACATTCAGTATTATGTTCAGCCATCAGACTCCTTAATAACCCTGACAAGGGCTCAAAGACTTAATAAAATAAACATTAAAAATAAGCTTTCAGAAAATGAAAAGGTGTTAACTAATGATGAGGAAAAAAGTTAATCTGCTGGCTTTATGTCCTTAGAGAAGAACTGGCATGAGATCTAAGAATATAAAATAAGTGTTAGTAAGGAACAAAACTGTGAGCTTCAAAAGCATTCTAAAATTATCAGTGTTTATTAGCATGTTTGGGAAGTGCTCATGAGCTTAAATTATGAAGAATTTGCAGGAAGAAAAAGCAGAAATGTCTGAAATTCATGTAAGAAAGCATTACTGAGTTTAAGGTTGATATGCTTGGTCTCTGCACCCAGAAGTGCTCTGGTTTGGTTCTGCAGGTGTTTCTCAGCTGGCAGGAAGCATTGCCAGGCCAGGGAAGGTGTGAAGCAGAGTCTGAGCTGTCTGCTGTCTTGGGAAAGAGAAAACAGAGAACAGAATCTTGGAATAATTTAGGTTGGGAAAGTAAAATTAATTTAAAATTACGTGCACTTGTAAAAATATTCTAGTTAACTAAATGGATGATACCATTCTTCTTCATAAAACTGCTGAACCCAATGTAAAGTTACTTTTCTGGGACAGGGACTGCTCTGATCTGAGCCAGGTTTTTATCACAACTAATGTATTGCTGTTGCAAAGTTAGATCTCAATGATTCAAATATTTCTGCTCTACCTTCTGGCATGCAGAGGCTTTATCCCCCCTCCTTTAGTGAGACTGCAGCCCTAGCACAAAAACCTATATCCTTCAGAGGAAGGCAAGGATGCAGATCCTCCTCATACTGCATGGATTCCTGAAAGAGAAAGGGAAACTTGGAAGTGGATATTTAAAATGAACATCTTGGCCTTGGTTTAGATTCAGACTTGAATACTTGTACTGCACCAGTATTTTTCCACATGAGAAATGCAAACAGCATGACATTATTTGGGGCTCAGGGTGCTGCTCTACTTTCTCTGGATGTACCTGGAGATGGCTGGTAAAAGGTATAAATGTTTTCTGGCTAATTACCCCCCTGTGTCAGCAGGATGGACATTTAGGGAAGCATGGTGCAGGCAGTGCTGTCCCCAGGGTGTGCCTGTCCCAGCACAGGTGACTTTATCCAAACCCAGGTGAATCTTCTACCAAAACCCAAGGTCTCAATGGTAGAAATGCTGTTTATGCCCTCCCCAAAGGCATTACTTGTTGAAAAGCAATTAATAAGTGCAGTCTTCTGCTGCTTGATGTTCATTTTAAAAGAAATAAAGAAATGCTGATAAAGATTAGATACCAGTATATCATGCTTCAGTCAAAGTAAAAATGTTCTTAATTGAACATCAGCTGTTCACAGGTTGTCCCTGCTGACCTTTCAGCCAGGAATCTGCAATATTTTGTAGCTCTTAAGTTGAATATTAAAAATATAACACTGCTGAGAGGGAAATGCATTTTTCCCTCCTGATGCCCTCAAGGTATGTTTCAAGTCTTCTTTGTAATCTTTGATTTTTTAAAAACCTTGTTGAAGAAAGAATCTATGAGGGGCAGTGTGTAGGGAAAAAGCGCAAACAACTAGTCAATACTTGTAAACATAAAATTATCCTTCCCTCAGGTTTTCCAAGATATTTTGCATTGGCTTTGTAGAAATTAAGGAAAGCACCTCCAGTACACTGAACAGGATCAGTGTTCACTGCAGTGCTGAGTGCTTTTGAAACTCCTTTCCCATTTCTACTTAGCAGTGACCTTAATTTTCCTTTCCCTGAGTGAGTAAACAGCTTTAAAAATACTTGTTAGAAGCAGCACACAAACCTAGCAGGCTATTTGCCCATTTCCAGCAGGAAAGGGTAGAGAGAGGCAGCCAGGCCACCTGCCATTGCTGAAATCACTGGGACTATTAGGCTCATTTTAATTCACTTAAGTTCAGTCCATGTCTGTCTTTCTTCTTCCACCCAGATAAGCAGAGGAAACAGGTGGAGGCTTTTATTGCTGTAATTAGATGTATCTTAGCAGTGTGTGAGGCAGAGCAGACTGTGGAGGAGGAGGGCATTTCATGCTGGGGTAGGTGAGTGCAAGTTCACTGTCCTTGCATAATGTGGAGATTTTAATGGTGTCAACACTGATCAGACTCTGAAATATACAGAAATGGGGTAGGTTTTTTGTTGTGAATGATAAAAAGCGAGCTCCATAGTAGTAAGTCCTCACACTGGCTTGTGAAATACAGCTTTTTTCTCCAGTAACCTTTAAAAAGCTTCAAAGCTGCCCTGGAACCTTCGTCACTTTGAAGCCCAGCAGCATTTTGGCACAGCCTTCAAGGGTTCCCCTTTTGGCATCCCCTGCAGAGGTGCCAGAAAACACCTCCATTTCATTTGCCTCCTGGGAGTCTCACTGAAGCCAACACAAAAATCTAATCAATGTGTCTGTTGTTCCAATCCATTAAATTACTGAGGTTAAAAAAAAAAGAGTGTAATACATTTTTAAAGGCATTAATTTCTCTTGATTTCTCATTTCTTTCACTGTGCTCTTATGGAGGAGGCCCTGTCTGTACAGCATTTGATCTCTTCTGTCACTGTTGTCAATGCTTGACAAATTACACAGAATATTAATAATTTTTTTAGGAATTTTAGACAGAACAAGATCATTTTCACAGGAATTTTTAAGAATATGATTGATACCTTTAGTAATTCTATTTCTGAAGTTGGATTTCCTGGGTTTATTCACCCTTCTGGTTTTGTCTGCACACAATAGAGAGGAGATTGCATTTTTAAATCCCATTGAGTTTGCAGTTATTCAAAGGAAAGATTTAAAAATCACAGACATTTATTCAGTAGCATTAACAAGTGTTTGTCAAATTAATACTTAGACACAATAAACTTTATGCTACTTTACAGCAATAAAAGCTGTGTGAACTCAAGTTACTGATATTAATATCAAATATGACACTAGAAAGAGTGTCTGAAAACTGAAGAGCTTAGTGCTTATTTACTGAATAATGGACTGATTTAGAGACTCGTTTTCCCTGATATTTAAGTACCTTTAATGCACTGAAATTCTCAGTGAAGAATGATGGCTGTTGTAACAAAGTAAAACAAAAAAACAGTAACCAGACTGTTACAGATCCTTTTAAGAAAACTAAAAAATCTCTCTCTTTCTCATTGCCTATAGAAAAGGAACTTTTAAAATAGCTTCATTCGTTCCTTTTCATAACAGGGAACTGTTGCTCAGAAAAAATGATCTATGGACAAACAATAATTGATGTTTTAAAAGGGAAACAACATTTTATCTGACAGATAAAACCATAGACGATATCTTTGTATTATCTAAATATGAATCAGTAAAATATTTGGCATTTCATAGCTTCAAACTCAGGGTAAATATTTTCAGCAGAAAATTTCAGTCTTTCAAGAAAAGACATTCATAAACTTCATCCTGCCCTCCCAGCAATCATACTGATGTCAACTCTGAAATAGAAGAGAAACCAAAATTCTCATTTTCCCAGTAACAGCACCCTGGCCAGGAGAAGCCCAGGTAGTGATCTTTGATTTTGGAGACTTGGGGTGTGATCCCTCCTTTCCCAGAGGTTTATTTCAGTTTATTTCAGCTTATAGAAGGGAGAACCATCAGCATGAAGGTGCAACACACTGAAACCTTGATGAACCTCATTTCTATAATTTATCAGTTAAAGGAAATACATTAGTAAAACATTTGCAAATTTTAAACCCAAACCAGCATGTGAAGCAAAGGTAACATGATGGTGTTATTGATTTAGAATCTCTCAGTTGTTTCCCACATATTTTCCAAGGCACTTGTAGTTGTTTTTAGTTTTCTATAATGATATTTTAATTTTACATTTGTGGTTTTCTGTGTTCCTGCAATAAGTCTTAATAATTTAATCTGTGAACTCTGTGACTTTTACCCACTCTTTACTTCTTGCCTTTCCAGGCTATGTTGTAAAATTCATAAACCTAGTAAATTAAAAACAGCTTCATATGTTTTGCACTCGAGCCAAAGACTTTAAGTGCAACAATTCAATTAATATGAAACATGTTAAATACTTTATTTTACTTTAATGAGTGCCATGTTCCTCCCTCTCTCCCTTGCTCTCTTTCAGCCAAGTGAAACAATTGTTTTCTTCTTTTCAGTTTGAATGTGTGAAGCCATTATTTCTGCTCACACATGCATATTATTTCACACACACCCCTCTAGTGCATTGCCTTTTGTTTAAGAGGAAAGAAAATAATGTAAGACTCATAAATAAAACTCCATTTCAAACTTTGTCTTGAGGTTTTGCTGGCAGTGGATTAATGCCCTGCCTACGCTGCACTTTTCCCTCACTCCTCTAAGAGCTGATCTTAGTCCCAGTTTTGACAACAAGCAAAATGTGTGAATGGTTCCAGATGAGTTCCGCATTTGTAACCTCCATAAAGCTGCCAATCAATTAAAATAGCCAAATCTTCATCTTTCTGCAAAGCCCTGCTCTGAGCTGCTGTGCTGGGAAATGGGAAATCAACCTTGGGAAATGAGAAATGAGTTTGGGCTTCCCAAATCAACTTTGAGAAATAGGAAATGAGTTTCCTCTGGCATCTTCCTCATCCAATTCCCTCCTTTTCTGGGAGACTCCTACAGGGCTCTAAGCAGAGCAGTTCCCCTGTTTATGTGAGTGTCAAATCCACCTGACCAGTGGTGAAGACTATCCAGAACCTAGAAAGAGACACTTTAGGAGAAGTTTTGAGAAACAAGATAATTAATAAAAAGCTTTTCTTTTGTTTCTTCCACTTTTGTTTTTACTGACTGCTGACTTAAGCAGGCAGACAGCACAGGTCCAGCTCACCTGAGGGGCTTTGCAGGAGATGTCAGTGTGTCCTGGGGGACAGCAGAGTGCCTGAATGCACCTTCCCCTCCCTATGACATGGACACAACTCCTGGGCCATGGTGTTTATGATTGCAGTGATAAATTACCTATTTTTACAACCAACTAGTTTTATGAATATTTCATTTTATGCAAAGCACTTGTCCTGCTGAAAGCAAAAGTAGCTGTTCCATATTTTTAGCTTTGGTTGCTAAAAGAAAGGTTCACTTATTTCAAACACTTGACACAAGGATGCTAATTTATGCCAGTCTTTTAGCTGTGGGATTGATCTGCAAACTTATTTCTTTAGAAAACTTTACCTTGCCTTTAAATGTCAGAAATGTTTTCCATGCTTCCTTTTTGCATAGTTCTGCATTTTAATGAGTCACTTCAGCAATTATTGTGGGGTTTCTACATCACTCTTATACATAGAGAAGGTAAAAACTACAAAGGATGAGGAGAGTTAGAAATACACTGTGTGGTTCTTTTCTGAATTTAATTAGCTAAAATGTATTTGTCGTATTTTTTTCTCTTTTTGTGTTTCTTTTTAAAAAGTGTTTGTGGGTTTCTGTGATATACTCACACATCAATTAAAGGAATTAATTAATGAATTAATGCAGTAAGTTTCAAGAAATCAAAATCAGTTTAAAAACTAATAGTTATCACAAAGTATCATTGAATTCTGTCACGATGTGGTGGTGAATAATCTACTTTGGTAACCAAATTGGATATGGATTATCAATAGAGACATGTAAGAGACATGCAGGGGCTCCCACAAACTCTGTCTGTGGAAGAAATTAGTTGGTGCTGAATCTCAAAAACAAATTTGGTCTCATATGGCACAGTAGCTCTTGGTTGTATGGGATATAATGTTAAAGAACGGAAGTTTTACTGTGATTTCCCGGTTTAACATTTCATAACACTTGGATTTGTAGCATTCACATGAGGAAAAAAATTTGGAAGGAGCAATTTGCACCACGTTGTTCATGAGTTAATAACAGCCGCAGCTGGCTGCTGGCGCTGCTCAGCTGGACCCTTCTTCCCAGGACTGTCAGTGCCCAAGAGCACAACCTGAGCTGAGGGCAGATATTGCTACAGGTGCATGCACACAATGATCTGATGGCTCTCAGCCTGTGCCAGGAGCATCCCCTACCCAGAGTTTTTAACCCAAACATTAATCCATGCATCAGGCTTCAAAGAGCCTTATTCCCATTAGTGAGAATCCTTGGCAGATTAAAGGAATTGTTTCATAAATCAGGAGCCTGGCCTGGTTTCCAGTTGCATGCCAAAACCTTCCTTCAGCTATTCTCCTTCCAATATCAGTAACCAGGTCTCAGCTCTGTGCCTTGTGATCCCCTGTGTGAGCAGAGCCTCCCAGTTTGTCCATAAAGAAGAGCCGGCTCTTTTTCATGGTTCATTTGGAATCAGTCTTCATTTCAGACTGTATCTGCTCTTCCATTTTCTAACTGAAGGATACATCCAGATATAAAAAGGCAAGAGAGGCAGGAAGCATAAATAATGGACATGTACAGATTTGACCCTTGAATCCTTGGTGCACCAGAGGGTTTTTCCATAGATGTGCTTTAAATGAAAATAGAGTTCCTCACGTCCCATGCACATTCTGTGATCAAAGTCTGGAGTTTGGATTGTCCATACATATTAAAAACGTGCCTTCCAAATTTCCTTGCCTTATAGAGAGAATGAATCCTATTACAAAGCTGTACTTCATGTTGGAAATTCCTGTGGCATCTCTCAGAATGATATTTTTCAGAGTTTAACACATCCTAGTTTGATTATACTCTGTTTCCTTTATATACCATCAATAATTTCAGAGAAAATATGCTCCAAAGTCAGATGAAACCTTGATGATAACAACCTTGAAAGACTTCTCGGAACTCTGCCAATCTGAACAAGTACTGATAGGAACAGGTAAAATGTTTATGAAGGATTCACATTTTCAGAGCAGATTCTAAGCCCAGTACTGAATAAATCATTGCAGTTATTTTTTTTAATGGTATGAGGAGCAGAGTTCTTTATTCCTCCAAAAACTGAGTTGTCTCTTTGGCTCTTGTGGAAGTTACAAACCTGAACTGCAAGGTTAAAAAGACATTAAATAAATGGTGCAAATGTGATGTGCTGAGGAAGGTCAGTGATCATGTTGTGGGGTTTATGTTGGGGGTAGGAAGATGGTTTGGGGGTGAATTTATTCCAGACTCCATATTAACAGAAACAAACCCAGGTTCTTTTCCTTTGGGATTTCAAAGTTTTTCAGAGGTTGTTTTGCCAGTGTCAGTTTCTGATTCACATTCAGTAAGGGAAAGAGAAGAAAGATAAGGGTACACCAAGAGTAAAGAACATGATTCCTATTTCTGTCAAGTGCTGACAGTGGGGGTCCTTTTTAATTTATTTGTTTAACAGTTCTATCTGCATATATTAGCTAGGATGTCTGAAGTGATGAACCTTTTTTCTTCTTATCTCACTCTTTAAACTCTCTCCTTGCACTGTCAATGCATAAACTGTAATTTAGGTTAATTATTGAAGGGAAAAGAGGGATTCAAACCCTTTTATTAAGTATGCTTTATGATTTCTGCTACATTTACCAAAGACAGTCCTATAAACATTCCCATTTTGGCAGTGAAGCAAGTTCTTTTAGTTTTTTTTTATTTCTGCTGGAAGTATTTCTGTTGAATCCTGAATAGGATCAATAAATGTATTTTTAATGCACAGGAGGTTACTTTTTATTTAAGCAGCGGATTCTTAAAATATTTAACATCCATTCCATTCTCTGGTGAAATGCTCTTCTGTTTCTTAGCAGTACATTTTGACCTTGGTATTATTGCAGACAGTATTTCTGTTTTGTCTCATGACAAGAACATCCTAAAAAGAGATGGCCACTTATTAAATGTATCTGTTGTGGAAGCATAAAAAGATAATGCTAATATACAGCTGGTTCTGCAGGTCAGATCCTTACAGAATAGCTAATATCAACAATACTGCTTTGAATTGCATCAGAAGAGGGTCTGACACATCCTCTCCAGTGAAATTGCACAGCCCTTGCAAAAAGCCTCTCTGAGGATTCCCCTGGAGGCTCCCAGTGAACACCACATGGGTGGGCTGCTTAAGCCCCTGTTCTGCAAACCCTCACTTGTGCAAATAGTCCCATTGAAGCAGATTATTTTTATTATTGGGTTTAAGCCTGGATGTCTGATCACACAAATGAAGCAGGCAGGATTGTGCTCTTCAATCTGGAGAAAGAGGAATTATCACAGTATAAAGTCCATAACAGAAGCTCCTCTAATCTTTCCCCCACCCTTTCAGTGAAGGTTTTGTTTAGCAGGATGTGATGGATTTGACACTGTTCAGCATCTGGCTCTTTGCTGATGAGCAGAAAGAATCTGAGCTCATTTTTTGTTTGAGCTTTATGTAGAGAACACTGCTATTCCCTCCATTCCTTTCCTGCCATCTACTAATTGAGAGTATCAGTTGAGATTCCCAAGTTCAGTTGACTAAAAACTGTGGGTTGTTTTTTGTTTGTTTTGTTTTTTGAGATATCTAGAAAGAATAAATAGAAGAGGAAGCAAATTTACTGCTCTTAAATTCAGCAAAACAGTTGCTAATTTCCGAACTTTGAAGATGATCAGCAGAGATTTGTAGCCAGAGGGTCTGATGAATTTCAGAAACTACTTCTCTCTCATGAAAAAGTCTGCAAAAGTTTGAGGGAAAAAAAAAAAAAATCTGAACTCTGAACATTCGTACTGTATCCATATAGCCTGACCTTCAAAAATTCACATTAAGCCAAAAATTATACTTCCAAAATTAACTTGTTAGGAGCTCCTCTGCAAAAAAGCTGCAATGCTCTTCTTCCTAGTGTAATAACAAATGGAACTAACAGGACACCACAATTCTCCTGGGACTTGACCCAAGAGCTGCCTGACTGAATTTTTCAGAGACTCCAGGAAGGAAGCACTGAATTGCCTCAAGTCCCTGTGCAGACTGGCAAAGACTTCACTCCTTTAATTCTCTCCTGGAGCTGGTGAGGTGCATTTGTAGTAAAACAGCTTTTGTAGAGAAGCTGCAGCTGTTCCTCTCTTTGCTTCTTTATCTCTGTTGTTTTAGTTTTTAGCTTTAGCATTCATGGCAGATGTGGACTGGGTAATATTGAACTGCTGCTCAGCACTTATCCTAAGCTAGCCAGCATGTCCTTGAGTAAATTCCATATTTATCCCTGGAGCAAAGGGTAGTATTAGCTACAGTGGGACCTCCATACAGCTGGTGTCATCCTGCAGGGCCTTTTGACCTCAGAACCTCAGGGATTTTTGCACATCAGTATTTGGTCTGTCTTAGATAAGTATCAGCAGAGTTGCAATATTTGAAGTGTCACTTGAGAAAACACCATGAGAGGAGGGGTTTCCTCCCCCCTTTTATTGTTACTGTTGTCTGCCATTCTTAAAGCTTAAGCAAAGCAATCTTGAATCTCTTTCATGCTCTGATATTTCTGCAAAGTAATCCCTGGATTTTTTCAGCACTACAATAAGCTGTACATCACTTTTCCTGATGATAAGGATGGCTGTGACAGTGTGTTGTAGTAAAAAAGAAATTACACATGTCACAGCTGGATTTACAGTGAGATGGATATTGTACTTCAGTCTGTTGGAGTGGGTACTAAGTTATGAGCATGAAGGTCAATTGATCCCAGAAAAGGATTGTGGAGTCTGGAATGATCTCTTCCAGTCTCAGCTCCTTGCTGTTAATCCCATGTTTTGAGGGGCTACTGGTGCTCTGAAATAGCAATCAGTAATTAAAGAAGTGCTTCTGGGCCTTTCTTGCTGTGTGCTGTGTCCAGCAGCCCCAGGGCTGCCCTTTCTGTCAGTGATTATTGCCAGAACCAGGGAAGGAGAGGAGTCCTTCATCTCCTCCATGATGGATATTCTGGATATAGAGTATTCCTTTTAGTCTGTGACACATCCAGACTGAGGAACTGTGCTCAGCAAAGGGAATTTAATTTAATCTGAACATTGGGATGCCTGAATGTGTGCCAGGAAATCTCCTCTGCCTCTTGGTTCTTGACCTGTTTTTAAAAAGCATATTGGTTATGAGGAAATGGTGAGCTCCTTTTCAGCAGTTTTAGCTGTACCCTCAGACATCCCTGCTCCTCCATGAGAGAAATGGCTCCCCTGGCCCCCCTTATTCCTGGTGTGATATGCAATGGGATTTGCCAATTCCAAGTTATTTAGGAGATGAAAGAAGGGTAAAGTTAATATATGCCTTAATTAAATCTTATCTCTACACACACCCCCAAAATTTTCACATTTTGCTTCCCCTTATATTTTCTCATTAATTTTCTCTTATTTTAACATTTACTTTTTCTATCTTATAATTTTTGAAAAGCAAGGTATTCTTTAATTACCAATTAAGGAGGAAAGTGCAGATTCTGTCTGATTTCTAAGGTTTACTTCACAATCTCTTACACTCAGTATTGTCATTTTATGTATCCTGATGGAGATAACCTGGTCTATCAAGATTTCAGAGCCTTTTCCAGGCTAAACTCAAGATATAGGATCAATTTTATGCTGTATCCAACTTTTCTTTAATAGCCATTATTTCCCAATAATTTCTTAGAAAATTCAAATAACCTGAGTGTTTCAGCAATTAGTCAATGTAACTAACTGCCTAAAATTAGCTATATCTGCTTATGTGTATTTTTGGCTCACACTCTGATTTTTCCAAAGTTGTTAGAGAAAGCATAGGGAAGGAAAATGGGAAAAAAAAATCTCATATTGAAAGGAGATTTTCACTGTTCATCAAAGAAGAAACTCCAGAGGTTGTGCCTACTTGCCTTTCCAGTGAACCTGGGTTTACCTCAAAGTTCTCTGTAATTGATAGATAAATAGCAATGCTCCTGGTCTTCAAGGTATTTTCATATACAAATGCATGCAGGATGAAAGTTTTGTGGGCAACCTTCAAGCAAGTAAAGAAATCTTTAAAAAACTTTTTTTTTTTTTTAAATTCCTTGGCATATACAGTTTAATAGAGTCAGAGGGGAGGCAGTTCTATTATATCTATATCTGAGGCATACATCATCAAATTATTACATCTATATCTGATGCTTCTTTCCCTGCAACACAAATAAATCTTATTCTTAAAAATAAAATTTTCCCACATTCAAAACCCCAAATATCTGCACTTGGAAGATCTAGATTCTTTTCAGCTTACCTGAACCATTTAATCAGACAAAGATAAGTTATTTAGGAAATTTTAAAGCCCATTACTACAATTCAATTTAAAAAAATTTCTAACTGAAATAGTCTTTTTTCAAGCCATGTATTGAAATAGGTTCTGAAAATGGAACATATCCTGCAAAAATATTTGAAATATCCGTCTGATTCAGACTCTGGCAGATCTGATTTGACTTCATTAAAAATTTCAGTGATGTCGAAAGAGTTTTCAAGGAAGTAAATGATGTTTTGCTGAAATGTTCTTACAGTTCTCTTGACCTGTTAAAATTTCCAAGGTCTGTGTGAGAGGTGCCTGTGCTTGTGCTGAGTAAAAACAGTGACTCTTGGCTGGTTCCTGAAGGAGTAACGTGATGTAAATAATAATGGGTGTATCAGCTTCAGTTTTATTACGGAATTCCTATTGAGGGTATTGCATTCCACTGCCCCTTCTGTGCCTGCAGTTGCTCCCTGGCCCAGGGAGTTGGCATTGCTGTCCCACTGTAATTTGAGATATGATGAATTATGCAGCCAGGTTTGGAAAACCAGCATTGCTGGAGGGATGCTATGGATGTACCTGCTCCTCTGCCTGCAGCACCCAGCAATTGCCCAAATTGCTCTCTGCTTCAAAGGTGAAAGAATTCAGTGCTATAATGAGCCTTTCTGCAGGCTGACACCTCTAGCAAAGCCATGCCTCTCCACTGCTGATTTAGTGCTCATTTCTGTGCCTCATTTGAAGGACAGATGTGCTGCTTAATTACTGGAAATGGCACAAGTAGGTCAGTGCTGGGCTGCCTCCCAGGCAAGGCTCTGTCACCTCTGCCCTGATGAAAAATTGAGACTTTTGTTTTCCTTTTCAAACTGTACAAGGTATTTTAAAAGAACCTAATTCTGCATTTGGTGGTGTTGCTGAGTGCTTTATAATTACATTTATTTGTGTTATCTAACTTAGATACAATTTGGTAATGCCTTGGACCTTTAAAATGTCTTTTCCCTCTTTCCAGGCTCTCTCAGTAGATATTTTCTAAACATAATTTTATATACATTTTTTTGCTAGATGATACAGGCCAGAAATTCTACACACATCACCTCTGTTCTAAAGTGTCTTTTAAAGGTTTCCAGGTGCTAATGAACTGAGCTTCTGAGGCAATGAAGAATTATCCTTGTAATCTTACAAGAGCTCTTAGCCTACTCTCTCAGCGTTTATCTGTGCTGCTGTTGTTCAATATTTATGCCAAAGCCTGGTGTACATTGATTGTGTCTGGATCTCCCTCAGAACTTCAGCAGATTTAGTGCTGACACACGCCAGTGCCAAGGGTAATGGAAACAAAGCACGAGGACTCACAGACTGGTTTTACTTTTATAACAGAAGGTGCACCCTCATATTCCCAGGCTGCATCCCCCAGGTATTTGTACAGATGTCCTGCTTGCCAGCATCCCTTTGTACACACATCCCTGGACACGTTTAAAGCCATGTTGGATGGGGTTTTGGTCAAGTGCAAGGTGTCCCTGCCCATGGCAGGGGCTTGGAATGAGATGACCTTTAGGTCCCTTCCAACCCAAACCATTCTGTGATTCTGTGTCCTTTTCAGGGTGGATATGCCATGCTCATGTGCATGGGCACAGCATAAAAACTTGAGAGATCTGATAACTCTAAGTTTTGATATTTTTATAAAATAAAAGCTTTCAATATTTAGAAAGTCAAATAATTACCAACAAGATGAAGAAGCTGTAGTAGTTTATGTTTCTCACAGTGTGTCTGATTTTCCAGAGCCAGATTCAAAGGTTCATTTTTCCGTGGGTATTGTAAATGCAGGCAGCCCGACGAGAGGAGAGAATGATGCATCTGACTACATCTTATCAGAAGGCTAATTTATTGCTTTATAATACTATATTATATTAAAGAATACTACACTATACTATATTAAGGAATACAGAAAGGATATTTATGGAGTGCTAAAAAGATAATAATGAAAACTCACGACTCTTTCCAGAGCCCCAACACAGCTTGGCCCCAATTGGCCAGTGAGTTAAAACAGCTGACACCAGAATCCAATGAAACAATCACAATCTCCAAACACATTCCACATGAACAAAACACAGGAGAAGTAAATGAGATAAAAATTGTTTTCCTTTTCTCTGAGGCCTCTCTCACTGCCTTTCGGCTTCCTAGGAGAAAAACTAGAAATTTTTTCAGAGAATGTGAATGCCACATGTGGGCATATGCAATTTTGTTTCTCCAATAGATAAATAAATATAAATCTCTGCCCACCAAAAGAAGCCCATATATTGAAAGAAGGGAGAAGTAAGAATTGGTAAAACAGCGTTTAAAAGATAGGGTGTTTTTTTGTCAAATGCTGTATTCTGTAGCTGCTTTCTCACTGGGCAGTGCCAGCATATGTCAGGGCCAGCCCCACTGGTGTCCATTGTGCTCAGGCTACATTGAGGAAATTGCTTTCCCTTGCAAAAAAACCTCTCTGTCAAGTTGATGTTATGTTAAATAATGAATGTAGATAAAGCTTTTGAGCCACCACTTTAGATTCTTCCTCAATGCCAAGAATACTCTCAAGTGTTTGAAAGAGATACTCCAAAAATAAGTGTAATCACCTTAGACACACACAGAATATCTTTCTTTTCAGGCAACATTCCTAAGAGCCATGGCAGGAAACTTCTCTTTCTTTAATTGATCACAAAAACATCTGCCAGAAATGTGAATGTGCTTCTCCCACAAGTGATGGGGAAGATGCCTTTTAGGCCATGCTGTGGGTGAAGCTTCAAAATCTTGTATTGATATCCAGTCTTGAGATCTCAAATTCAAGCTGAAATTTCATGACTTCTCTTTAAAAAGGGGACAATGTTTCAGGCTTGAATAATTATATATTGTGAACATGTGTTGCATATGATTGTGGTCAAAGTTTGGATTTGATATTATTGGAGGTCTTTTTCAACCTTAATGATTCTATGATTTTATATGACTCATCTTACACATCTGAAAATTTGACTCAATATTTGAATATTGGTCATAATTGTGGAAAGTTTAAAATGTGAACAGTCTGCTTTAAAAAAATCACACCAGGATTAATCTTCTATAGTGTTTTGACATCAATTTATTAATATGACCAGCTACTGCTCACTGCTGCAAAGCAAATAAACCTTTGAGCAGAAATCTGATTTACCCTTGCAGCACCACTGATTATTTCTTATTTATGCTCCTGCCAGCTGCTTCTGTTGTCTGAGCCTTATCTGATCAGAGCTGCAAAAATGTGCATTTAGTGTTATCCTTATCCTGGTCTGTCTTCTTTCCAAATCCTTTCCTATCAGAGATATCTGATTTGCTGGATGTTGTTCCTGCTGCCAAGATTTATTCCCATGCCAGATCCAGCTGGATTTCTATAGATTCTACTCTGTTCATGTTTTCTTCTGAGTGTGGAAGCTTCCCACTGGTTTAAATTAATTTTTTTTTTATTTGGATCATTAAACTGTCACTGTAGTTAGCCTTTTTGCCCTGTTTTTATTGCATGTGCTCATAAATCACACAGATTATAAAATCCTTGAAATCTTGCAATGTCTCCTATTTCTCTTTGTTGAATGAACAGAATATTTTCAAATGTTGACCTGAATTCATGTCCCACATTGTTCAACTTTCCTCCAAGCCCTTCCAATGTTTACCAGTGCCTTATAGAGATTTCTTCCCATGTCCAAACCAATGGACCTGCAAAAGGCAGGGAGGGTCTCCAGCACTCCTGCCCTCAGTTGTGTGCATGTCTAAACAGCTTGACTGCTCCCCAACAAACTTATTTTAGCTGCACCATAACTTCCAGACAGAGAAATGAGGCCCCTTCTCCATAAATCTTTATTGTTTATTTCTTGGTGTTTGTCTGAGTTAGGCCAAATAATAACTGGTGACCTGCCATCCGAGTTCTCAGGTGCTCCAGAAGATAATCCAATATATTCTCATCACTGTCAGCATATTTTCTCTGACTATCAGGTTATGATTCATTTCTACATATGAGTACAGTCTCAACATCTTCAGAATGCCATTAAAGGACTTTATACATTTAAGAACTTCTGTTGTAATAGAAATGCTAAAAATAAGTTACCAAACTTAGATAGTTTGAGCTGACTGGAATTCCTGGAAAGGGTGTGATCAAAACTGTGGAGACTGGGCTGGTAAAGGGAAACTACTTGCATGGGGTTGCTTGTGATTAGATGCTCATTTTGGATTTATCCATCGGGCTTTGATTTACACACAAGATTTTCTTACCTTGGCTGCTTTGACTTTCACTTCCAGAGTCCAAGGAGGTGAGGTGCTCACTGGGGAACCACTGCAGTTAAGTGTGCTGTAGATGAAGGCAAGATGGTAATTACAATGGTAATGATAAAGATTTGTCTCTAAGAAAAACCCCCCAAAGCCTCAAAGGATTGTCTTCAGCTTCAGTGTAGAGTGAATTTGGATTCATTAGACATCAGCAGGGGTTTTTGCTCTGTAAGGTTGATGTGGTGGCCAAGGAGTGACTTAACTTTTTGATGCATTCATGTTCACAAGAAATAAGCTATCACACAGAGTGGTAATAAATGCAACAGAGCAGAGAAGTGGAAGAAAAACCCATTGGTACTCTTGTGCTGGGCTGCACCCTACCTTTAAAACTGTGTTAGTCAAGCTGCCGCCATAGAAGAGAGAAATGGTTTTAACAGCTGCCAGTCCATCAAAATGAATCCCCTGAATATCAGCATTCCATTTCCATCTCTAGAATTCAGGAACTTGGGGTTTTATAATGACACATCTGCAGTTGCACAAGATCTTACTTGGTTTGTAATGGTTTGAGGGCAGCACAATAGTAAATATCCCATGTGAATGTACTACATTGCTTCATTTTTTTTATTCTGTGTTGCAAAAGAACCAAACCTCACCCTAGTACTGGGTAATTTTGTGTTGGCAGTCAAACAGTCCTCTATAGAATGATAAAAAAGATTAATGAAACTGTAAGCATCATGTTGATATGTTCCCTCTTTGGAAAGTCTTGGGTTTCTTTTAGTTTAGGAAATTAAAAGGCACAAAAATGCACTTCCATGGTGTGCTATTTCTAATTAGCTCCTATACTGGAGAATCACTTTCTGGGCTGTGGCAGATATATCTCTTGCACATTGTTTGTATCATCCTGACACAGCACACTCTGCTTTAGAGAATTTTGGCAAATATTATGAGAAAAAAGCATGCTGAAAGTTTGCTCACTGACAACCTCCTAGGAGGTTCTGGGTCCTTATATTTAAAAGCCAAAGTAATGTGCTCTCAATTTTGAAGAGTTCTTCACCATTAAAAAAAAAAACCAAAAACCCAAACCCTGAATATCTGTTTTATTTTCCTAAGCCCATCAAAATGCTGTTGAAAACCACTCAAGAATATTCCTGTACATGTAGGTAGATGTTGGAGAGCTGCTGGGCTCTGCCAGTAGCACTGACATCTGAAGGAGTGGATTGCCACAAACTGAGACAGGGGACACCCTAAGATTTGCATCACCTGTCCAATTTTATTTTAAGATTTTTCAGGCCCATCATCTAACTACTACAATAACTTCTCTCTGCACTGTGGCTCCTCCTCATCACATTGACAAGGCAAGCTGGCTGGAAATGCCTAAACTGTGGGCTTGGGGTTGATTTTAACACCTGTGGCCAAAGGGAATGCTCTTGACCTCAGATTTACTGCACAAAACACCAGTTCCCTCTGCTGCAAACACTAGCTTTAAATCACCAATGTCAGCTCAGGTGCACCCAGAGACACACTGTGGTGTATGCAGTGTTAAATTGGGCTATTCTGAGGGGTTTTATTCTGCTTTAGAAGCATATTCTGTAAACATTAATTATAAATCTGCATTGATTTGATTGTGCTAACTCATGTGAGACTATTCTAAGTGTAAGGTAGGTGAACTCTGACTCCCCATCAGGATAATTTTTGACCTGTGACTTTGAATGTTGTCAAGTTTAACATAAATTTGCAACCAGAAGCTTAAGCCTCTTATGTTTCACTGAGATTTTGCAACCCTCCTCCCCAGCCCTGTGTTATTAAAAACCTGCTAATGAACTGACAGCTACTGTATTTATGTAAATGAGAAGGTTGGTGAACTGAGAGCTAGCCTACCTCAAAAAAAAAAAATAGAAATTAGCCTTTCCAGTCTGATAATTTATTGCTCTTCTCATCTGGTTGATAGGGAATATACATCTGTATCTATGGTGTAGATAATAATTCATGATGGTGCATATCATAATTATGACCTTTTAAGTGTTTTGTATTTCTACATTTAGAAATGTAGAAAGAAAACAGTCTAAATTGGCATAGATCAATTTCTATTTTAATTCCTACAAATGTAGAAGAAAATAGCCTAAATTGGCACAGACCCTCTAAAGGTGCAAGTTAATCCTTGGTTTTCCAGGCTTTATTCTTGCCTAGGATATACTCTTTATCTATACAAATATATATGCACATACATAGGTACATGTGGTCATCTCTAGGAGAATCAGTTGTAAAGGTCAAAATTAGACCTTTTGGAAAAGTCTATTAAACCTTCTGTATCTATTTTTAGTATCTCACACTCCATAAAATATGCACTAGTTGTAGTCTAGGGAACCAAAAAGGAAAAGACTGACACATTACAAAACATGACCTCAAAATGCATCATATAAAGATAAATAAAAATTGTGGATGGTGAACTTAATGATGAGAAAATGTCAGGGGATGTGATAATATTCTCCAAGGGTTTAGAAAAAGAGAGGAAATCACCCATCTGCAGCAGCAACAGACCCAAATTCATGCTTGAAAATTTTCTTGAGCATGTGGAAAAACTCCAATGATAAGAATAGTGAAGCACTATAATGTAGGAAGGTTCTGAAATGCCCAGGGTTGGATGTCTTTAGGAGCTATTTATGCACCACATATAAGGTGTGACACAGTTGTACCTTAACTCATAGGTGGCCTGGAATAGGTGAGAAAGAATTAAGCATTTTGTGTGATACTGTGTTATAAATATTTATTACTCAATGAGAATTTCTGTTATATTAGGTAATGGTTTCTAAAGTTTATTAGGATTAGTGGATGGAAAATATTATTCTACTTCCAAATGGGTCTTGAAGACCAGGCCTTTATCTTTCCTCTCTCTTTCTCATCAGTATTAGCTGATACACGTTTTTGTGCATTTTACTTGTTTGTTCTTATAGATTTCTATTCCATCAGTGTCTCTAGCAGTAAGTTATTTCACTATGGGACAGGACAGCCCACTGTTTTTGATATCAGAGCATATAGTCCTTATTGTTGCAAGAATTTGTTAATCTTTGTGCAACAGCGGGAACTATCAATAGAAATGTAATAATAATAATAAAAAAAAAAAGTTTAAAATTGTCTTCTCAGCTCCTCAGAGGTAGGATCCTTTATGGTGGGTGTCTACTCCCCTCCTGTGTGAGCTGGAGATGGTGAGGATTGTCTCAGCTGACCCTGGGGATGGGGTGGCCCTGGGGGATGCCCAAGGCTCCTCTGGGGTTTTTCCTCACCTGAATTCCACAGAAACTTCCCTCAGACCCAGAACAGCAGAATTAGCAGTCCCTAATTATGAGATCAAACGGGATGAGCTGAAGGGAGCTTTTTCCTTTGTTACCATATTGCCTGATAATTCTGTCTCAGCCTCCTGCAAGCCTGGAGTCTCTTATTCCTGCTAATCGAGCCCCTGGTAAGGGAATAAAACAATGGCAGGGAATTAATGGTGACAAGCAGCAGTGATGTGTTACCGAGAATGGAGCATTTGTCTCTGGTTTATCTCTACCACCAGGGCACACATTTGTGTGTTTGTAACATCTCATTGCCAGACAATTGGAACTATTTATATTCAGTCAGAGTATCTGTGACTTGAGTTTGTTATTAATCATTTCACTCAACTAGAATCTGCTGTTATTTGTCCTGGTTTTGATATATAATGAGATCAGATTTATTATTCATCATTCATCTCTCTTTTATCTTAGCTCAAATTTAGTTTGTTTTGCTATTTTTTATTCTTCTCATTATATTTCTTGTTCTTATCTTATTTTTCTTTTCCATTTGTAGATAACCCTTCCCATTTCTCATTGTTAGTGATATATAAGCTAAATTAAAATAGAACAAGTTTTGATACATAGTATTAGTATTTGGTCACTATTTCTATTGTGCAGAGGACTGAAGTTTTGATTTCAATTACCTTAATGGAAGTTTCTATTAATATTTTATTTAAATAATATCTTAAATTAATTTAAAATAGTAAATATTCATTTTATATAATGCTTTTTTTCTATTTGTATATTTATTTAATTTTGGTTCCCATGTAGCTTACTGATATTTAACTTAACCAATTCTGAATCAAACCTCTTTTTTTTCTATTTTTAGCTTTTTTGGATTGGGCACATCTCACAGAAAACGTGGCCAAATGTTAATTTCTTTTTTGCCAGCATATAATACTACTTTTTCACCAAAGCCTTTTGAACATCTGAGGTGAGATTCAGAACTCATTAATGTCTTGCCTGACATCAGGGACTTTAAATTCAACTAGTAGCAGAAAGGATTATTTCAAGATATCTTGTGCTGATATCTCCTGTCAGGTACACTAGCAAAAACTGCTTCTTGTTCTGCAAAGAACAAAGAAATGTTATTTTAATCTTCTCCACTCAAAGCAAAGAATTGGAGCTGACTTCAGCTGTGCCTACAAAATTCATTTCAGAATTAACTAAGAGTTTCCTATTAAAAAGTGGTAACAATTTTGGCAGAAAATCAACTAATGGAATTCTACTCTGTGACTGGCAGAGATATCATTGAAAAATTATTTCATGTTAAATGATTGGCTATCAGGTTTCTGAAGAGTTTCTGAGTTTTTTTTTGTTTTTTTTGTTTTTTTTTTTTTTTTAATTTGGTTTGTTCGTTTTTGTTTGTTTGGTTTAATTTTTTCTGGTGAATCTCAAAATGATTGCATATTTTGTTGAAGATTGGAATGGCAGGGATTTAAGCTTGGCTTTTGGCATGTGATGTGATACTTAGTCAAATTTTCATGAAACCTGTAAAAAGTAATTATCTTTAACACCTTTATTTTTTCTGTATCTGCTCTACGATTTAAAAATAGATTCAGAATTGTTTGGAAGGGCAAGGACTGAGATAAGCGCAGATCATAATTACAGACATTATACTTCCTTAGGAAGTCAAGCTAGGTAAGAGCTTGCTGGAAAAGTGGATATTTTGTTTTTGTGCATATGTGAGTCAGTGTTTGAATGAACTTTTTCACAGTTTTGAGATGCAAATTCCCATTTCTTTTTCCCAAGCCTGTAGCTGATTTTCTGCATGGCCCAGCCACATTTCCACAGTGTTTGTAAAGCTGCAGCTAAGCTACATGGACAGTAGATCATTAAGAGCAATACAAGTTCTCCATGGTTAATGTGTACCAATGACTGCTAAAAACAGGCAAAAAACAAAAATTGCCGTTGAAAGAGCGCAAAGGTGACAAAGTCAAACGTGTAAAAGTTGGGAAACGTTGCACTGATAGCTCTGTGCAAGTTTAATTTGGCTTCCTTGAGTGCATGCATTATGATGGAGTCTTTAATTACCTGATCACACGCTGTTTCCTTCGTGGGGCTCCTGCCTCGCTCCGTGCTCTGGATGAATGTGTCTCGCTAAATGAGTCGCTATTCAGCGCTTCCTTTTATTCTCATTATTCTATGCACATCCCCATGACTTATTTACTGATCTTCTAATTCTCTTTGTAAATTCAGACTTTTTTATTTCCTCATGGCCTTTTCAGTGCCGTGCTTCATTAAAGTACCCATGTGCTTCCCATATATCAGTGTCTTTATCTTCTTAAGGCGGCTGTAAGGTGGCATAATGTTGATGCAGTTTTTGAGGGGAAATGGAGGCTTCTAATTGTACCAGTATTCATCAATTTTTGAGAATCTGCTTTAAGACCTAAAATCTGTATTTCCCTTTTACATTTTATATCAATGAGATCTATTCTTCCTTTTGGGTAATCTTCAATATTTCATTTTGTATGAGACCTCATAATAAGGAGGATATTAGCAACCCATTTTTAACCAAGGTTTTAATCACCAGAAATAAAGTATCAAAAAAAGCTTTGGTCTGAGGATTTAGGCTTGTCCCCTTCCCCTCTTAAGACTGAAATGAATAGGCTCAATGTTTGTACATACCAACACCCAGGTGTGATTTGGTGGGTGCATCAGCAGTGCCAGTGGAGGGTCTGTGTCATCAATTTGTGCAAAAGGGGAATTGAGGGAGAGAATTTGCCCTGGAATCACTGTGTGCATCCTTATAGGCCCCTTATTTCACCAGGGAGCTCGGCCTGGTCTGGTAAGCAGCACCTCTTGGCATGGTCTGGGCACACTTTAAACAAGTATGCAGTCTTGCCTTGCCCTTCCTGAGATTCCAAAAACTCTGGCTGAATATTATCCCTTCCATAGCAACATTAGTTGGATTAGTTTTATATTGCAAATAATGTATTGTGTACAGACAGTGTCTTAAGTATCATTCATCTCAATTTCAGCTGGCTTGCATTGCTTTTACTTTATAAATGCCTATAGGAAATATGACTCCAGTGGGTATTTATAGGAAAAGAATTTACATCCAAGTTAAACCAAAACATATAAACTCATTTTCACCTGAAGATAATTTAGAGAGAGTGATCATTAGCACAATATGCATGTTATTTTATGTATTAATATTTTAATATACTGTGTAATTCAAGTCTGCAGTGAAGTGCACATGATTTTAGATGTCAGAAATAACAAAGTGCTGAAGTCTTACTCATTGCAGGTGCACGCAGAAGTGGAGATATGAAGGTTTTGTCTCTGATAAAATCTCAGCATTGAAATGAATCAGTGCAGTCTTCTCATGGAGCAAGTTGATTTAATGCACTTATTTAAACTGCATTTATCACTGTCTCCATTTTTGTATAACTGTGAAATTGACTTATTTTGGTGCATCCCACAATACCTGATTAACCCTCCTAAAGCACCGTAGATGGAGATATTCAGGAGAAGTTTTCTGTGTGATTTCCCAAGCTGCTCTGTGCTCACTGCTCTGCAGGAACAGGTTTTGTGTTGGGTGCAACATAAGTGAGGCAGCCCTGCTGCACAGGCACCCCTGTTTTCCTCTTTCCTGTTTTCCTTTTCCCTGTTTCCCTCTGTTCTCCCCTCCTGCTTGCTCAAATTCCCTAGAACACAGGAGAGTCCCAGGTAAAATTTTCTTTCTTGAAAGCAAGGGAGGTAACTCCTGGTCTAGTGAAAGTTGTTCCTGCCCATGGAAAGGGAGTTGGGAATGAGAGGATCTTTAAAATCCCTTCCAACACAAACCATCCTGCAAGTCTAGGAGTTTTAAACATTTATTTCGCAAAACAAAGCTGTGATCCTTGCATTCACAAGTGGTTTTAATTCAGGAATTTGGCAAATCATTCAGATTCTGCAGTCTAGTTTAAAGTCTTAAACCTTAAAGGGTCCTTTACCTGGAGCTTTACTGGAGGATATGTCACCAAATTTGTGTGGAAGTCATTTGACTGAAATGTCACATCATTATTATCTGTTTCCTATCTGCAGAGTGAAATAATGTAGTATAATTCTGTGGGAGATACTTCCCTTGTCACAGGAATTTATGAAATTTTGAAACTGTTTCCAAAGTAGGGGTTTTTGTTTTGGTTTGGTTTGTTTGCTTGTTTGCTTTTTTGTTTGAAAAGAAAAAATTATTTCTCTAAAACTACAGAAAACCTTCAAACCTGGAAAAATCAAAGTACATACATACACAAGTTACATGCAAAGTAACTTTTTCATGATCTTTTTCTATTTTCTCTAAAATTTTTTTAGAGTACAGCACCTAAAATGTTTTTGAATATTAAAAAAAAAATCAAACAAAAAATAAGACTGTTCATTGAGAATATGAATTAAAAGTGGCAATTTGGAGGATTTTTGCAAAGTGTATTTTAGATCCACTTTTCTTAGAAATTTAATAGTGGTTTTAATTTTTAGTAGATCTGAATTTGTCTGGAAAAGGTTACCTGAAAATTTCTGTTCATCTCTCAAATGCACTCCTGTCTTGCAGAGATGGCAGTATGATTTATTTAACATTTCTGAGCCTTTTTGGAGATGCAGAATGCAGGAAAATGTAAAGCACTTGTGAAGAGGGGAGTGACTAGGATGCTGTAGCAGTAGAGGAACAGAAGTGAACATTGCTGTCCTTCCTTCAGCTCAGTGTTTATATAGCAGCCCATCGGTGAGTGAATCACCACTGTGGGGAATAAAGGTGAGAAAAGCTCCTGCTGAGATCTTCTGGCTGCTATAAATTATCAGCAGTGTCAACAAGAGCAGGTTCTTTGTCAGGCAATAAACAAGAAACCTTATAAAGGATAAATGACTTGTCCAGAGAGAGATCCAGGGACATTAAGCCTGAAGGATCAACTTTGAAATTAGCTGCTGTGCATTTGTTCAGTGCCCAGAACCACTGGGTAACATCACTGCTGCTGCTGCTGTGAGGCAAAGGAGGAAAAACTGAATTGTGCTGTAACATATGAGCTTGAGCTGCCACCCAGGTTATATAAAAATTAAATGACAAAGACAGTGCCCCAATGAGCTTCTCTGGCTCCACTATTTCACTTATCAAATGCAAAATTTGGGCTGCAACAGTGAATGACAAATGACCCTTGAGATTGGCAGTGTTTAGCAGAGGGAATCTGGAATAGTCCTGTAACTGAGCTCATTCACAGACTGTATGACATGATATATCAAATAAAAATATCTTTTTGCCAGCAACTTTCCAAATCTTGAAAAGACTTACACCTTTTTTAGACCCTCTAGAATATTTTTCAGGTTAAATGATATGTGCTGCAGTAAATTTATCCATCTGAAATAATCTGAGTAGAATGAGATCAGCAGCAGAAGATCAAAGAGGGTTTCAATGGCCTGTTAATAGTTTGTGTGTGGATTCATTGGTGTGTATCCCTGTATGTTCAAGTGTCTGACATGGTTACAGTGAACATGATCTTCAACCTGTGTCCCATCTAATCCCCATTATTAACAATAAATAATGGGGATTAGATGGGACGCAGATGTTTCTCATTATGTTTCTGAGTATCTCCTGGGAGGAATTCAGATTATCTCCCATGCCTGCTGGAAGCCTCAGGAGATGGTAACTTCTCAACCACCTCTGACATCAAAGCTGCTAAAATTGGCTGCCAGCTGGCAAGAGTTTTCCACTGAGCTGAATTTAGCTTTATTTACTTTGTTTAAAGGGCACATTTCAATACAAATTCATTACTAAGAATGGAGGTTAAGCCTGTGTTTAATGTTTAGAAGTTGTGCTAGTTCAAAGTTTGTCAATGAGGAAGGAAAACATGCAAGGAGAGCAGGCAGACTGCTGTCCAGAATGGAGATGATTGGCAAATGAAAGTGGAAATTTCCAGGAGGGAAAACAGTGGGAAAGACTAATTGCTTTGTTGAATTGGAGCAGACAACCTGTACTGTGTATTTTGACTTCACGTGACTGTGGCAGTGCAAGCTTGTGCTAAAAACAAACAAACAAAATGCAAACCAAACCAAACCCCTCCCTTATCTTCATGATTCTTAGGTAAGTCTACAAGCAAGATCTCTACATAACTGATGGGATACAGCTTGCCTGGGTCTGAATACTGCACAATATTCTCTCTCTGAAAGTCATAACCAAAGCATACTTCCCATATCACACTGGCCTGTGGCTCTATCACCATTTATTTCCTCAAATGAAGAATCAATGCCAGGAGAAGAATAAGGCAGAGTATTCAGAGCTAGCCAAAGGAAAAGTTTTAATATCCAATAGAGTGATATGAAACAAGGATTGTGGCAGATCCTGGTGTTGGAGAAATTTCCTGTAGCTGCTCTCTGGCAAAAAGCAAACCAATCATTTCTGCTGAATTTCATAATTTATAATCTCTGAATTCATAATTCTTAATCTTTGCTTATTCAACTCCTCAAATCTTTCCTGATACCCTCAGAAATTATGTCTGTCATGTTCTTTGATAATTAGTTACTAGCACAACAAAGCATTTGGTGTCTTCTGCTCTTTTTTTTTTGTTGTTTTTGTTTTTGTTGGTTAAATGATGTGGATCTAGTGCTGAAACAGAAAAAGGCACCTCAGTAAACAAAGCAGTAGAAGCAGCTTGCAGGCACTGTCAGCTGTTCAATGCTGCTGAAGCTCCTGAGCAGAGCCAGGTAGAATGAGGTTGGGAAAATGGATTGGAGCAGCAGAGCAGCCACAGAGAGCACAAGGAGTCAGCTGAATATTGAAAGGAAAGTGAAATGTGTTTGCATCCCTGTACTTATGCACAGAAGATAGGGTCACTGCAAAACTGATGGAAAGAGCAGCCTCCTCTGCACTACCCTTGCAAGCATATAATTTGAATTTTTGCACTGTATTGCCACCTTTTACCCCCTTCATGGTTTGTGTTTGCTGAAGTTTGCTTGCTCTCAAGGAGCACAGCTCCTCTATAAGCAGGTCCAATTTCAGAGCTTTCTGTGGAAGAGCAAGCTCTGGGAAAATTAATTTCTGAGCCAAGTTCAGAGATGACACCAGCTGTGATATTGTAGCAAATAGACATTAATGATCATAAAGTGTTGGTACTTGTATGTCCAGGAGATTATGCTGCAAGTCTGTTCTGTGGGGAATGAATAGCAGGAGAGCACAGAGCAGTTGAAACTGCCTAGAAGATGATTTGTTTGACTGGAAGGTTGGAGATAACAGCAAATGTATGGTGAGGCTGCACCTCTTTATGAATGTGTTGTTATCATTGCTTTGTAAAGCAGCAGCAGCAGCACCTCTCTCTGCCTTATCTCTCCCTGACCTCTGAAGCTCTAAAGATGAGTGTTGTGCCATTTAGTTCAGATCTCTTATCTCTACAACCAGCACCTTCTCAGAGAAAAGTCAGCTTCTTATTGTTTGTATTCCACTATGGAAAAGTTTGTGTAAAGCAGAAAGGAAACTGATCTCTCCAGTGTCTGCTGTTGTTAGGCTGCTGCTCATTCCCTGTATTTAGTGTAATTATTTTAGGGAGAACATACTTGCATATGGCAAAATTCACAGCTTTTATTCAGTTTTTATTGACTGAACTTAAAAATATAATATTTTCTTTAAATGTAGCTTAAACTTATATTTACCAATGCAAAATTTGTACTCGAGCTGACCTTATCTACAAGCAAATGTCTGTGAGATATAAAGTCTTTGTGTTTGTTAAGTAAATTCCAAATGAGCTGAACAGACTCTCCCCTATCAATTTGGGTGTACTCCTTTCCCATATGGTCCATTAAGCATGAGTCCCTGGAGGTTTACTCTTTCTGAGTGTCTGTTTTATTGGACACAATTTCCCCATGAGTGGCTTTTGTGCTGAAGGAAACACTGTGTGTGTAAACGAGACGTTTATAAACTACAGCGAGCCTTGAGCAAGGCAATGGCTTCACATAATTACAAATGGGGGAAAATTGATCAGTTAAATCCTGAAGAACAGTTTCTTAGATTTGTGTTGGGCTGCCAGATGTGATTTGGGGTCAGTAGAGGTAAACAGTTTGGGATTAATCTTTTGGCTCTCTCTCTTTCTCTCTCTCTCTCTTTCTATAATGGAGGCAACAACTTTGCAAACAAAACACTGACTCTTCTCCAGTAAGACCAAACCTTACCCTGCTTTGCAAACTGAGATCCATTATTTTCATATAACCATTATTTTTACATAATCACCAGTTCTTTGGCTAATTACATTGAACCAAACCAAATGTAACTTCTTGCAAAATGTTTCTCTCTAGTCCATGTTGTAAACTACTGGCTACATTCAGGAATTTAGAGAGCAGTTATCAGCTTCAGGTTCTTGGCTCTGGATTTGATTTCAAGGGTCCCCAAGTCTCTGATGGTAAAATGTGTCTTAGGAAAATCAAATTCCCTTTATTTAATCTTTACCAAGGACCCCAGATTTTAGCACTAAACACTAAAAGTGCTTGTTTAGATGGGCACTTGCCAAATGCAGGTTATTGTGGTGGTGTTCACAGGGGTCTTAGGATGAGGGAAGAGACGAGAATGTTGACTCCATGTTTCAGAAGGCTTGATTTATTATTTTATTATATATATTATTTTAAAATTATACTAAAGAATTGAAGAAAGGATTTCATCAGAATGTTAGCTAAGAATAGAAAAAGAATGATAACAAAGGCTTATGACTGACTGAGACAGTCTGGACAGCTGGACTTTGATTGGCCATTAATTAGAAACAACCACAGGAGACCAGTCACAGATGCACCTGTTGCATTCCACAGCAGCAGATAATCATTGTTTACATTTTGTTCCTGAGGCCTCTCAGCTTCTCAGGAGAAAAAATCCTAAGGAAAGGAATTTTCATAAAACATGTCTGTGACAGGTTATGACAGTTGTCACTCAAAAAAAGGAGCCTGGGTAAGGGGCAAATGTTTGCCAATATGAAAAGTTCAAGTTTCTTCAACAGGAGGTATCTAGTTTCAAAATCAGGAGAGACTACAACAGATAAGAGTAACAAGAGCTGAGTGTTCAGTGAGCCTGTGACCACAACTCATCTTCCCACAGGAGTCTGGGTACACACCTTTAAAATTTATAATTAGATATGTCTATAAATAGATATTGTCTATAATTATGCAAATTAAAGAAATAGAAAATTTTTCTGGAGGATAGCTCATAATCTGAGGGAAAATATTAGCGGAATTAACTTTTTTTCACAATTTAATGTGAAGTTTCCTATTGCAAACACATGACCCTTGTACAGCAGTAGATGAACCAAAATTAACACAATTTGTCATAATTTTCCTACTGGGTGTCTTGATGGGTTTAATTTCATTTTGTAATATTACCAGGTTTTTTAATAATCTTTATGGAACCATATTAAATAGTGCCTTTGGGGAAGTTAGAAGAGAAAATATTTTTGTGAGAGAAGATGTGTTTGAAATATTCTCCAATAGAAATAAATATTTTCTTCAACTCTCTAGGCCTCTTTTCCTTGGCTTGGCTACTGCTTTACACTTTATATGATGAAACAAAATGATCTCTTTTTTTTTCTTCTTTTTTTCCTTTAATTCTTGAAAATGAGCATGTTTTGTGAAAAGAGAGCTGAGGAACATCATGCAGAGAAATCTACTTTGGAAATTCAATGAATTACAACTGAGTTTTTCCATTTCTCTGAACTGCATTTGCATGCTTTAAATGATTTACTGTTCATTAGTTCAGGTTAGAAAAAACTTTTACTCTGTTGCTGTGAACTGCAGAATTCAATACAAGAAAGGAAAATGTTTCCCTTGCAGAGATGCTGAAAGGACAATTATGGTTCTTCTGAGTTTACATTGGGATATGGCAGCAAGCTGCTTTCTTTTAAATCCTTAGTAATTTAAGAGCGTGAGTCTCAGAGAAACACAATGGACTTGCAGTCTGAAATCACTCTAAATGGGAATTTCAAACATCCCACTGACTGTTTGTGTTAGGCAAAATTGTTCCAGTCTTTGTTGGACCAGACAGGGGGATGACAGGAAATAAGCCTGACTGTTACTTTTCTGCTTGGCTTCTGCACCCTTTTTGTGGGGGCAAAAAGAGAATCTGAATTTCTTTCAGCTAATCCTGGAGTGATCCCTTTTAGACAAAGGGTTGACTCCAGCAGCTCAATCCAGCCCCAAAATAAAAGGAATTTATATATATTCTTTCTTGAGGTCCATTTAGCAAAGTAAATACT
The DNA here is from genome assembly GCF_035770615.1 of Melospiza melodia melodia. Taxonomy (NCBI): domain Eukaryota; kingdom Metazoa; phylum Chordata; class Aves; order Passeriformes; family Passerellidae; genus Melospiza; species Melospiza melodia. The sequence continues at coordinate 8,180,463 of NC_086201.1, read as the reverse complement.
ATCACTGCTCTGTAATAATGTGGGGTTTTTTTCACCTGGGGTGGCAGAAAGGACACAGAGACAATGGGGAGAACACGACCACAACTCTGCTGGCATAAGAGCCAGGGAGAGAAGATTTGGGAGCAAAGCACCAGCTGATAAGATTTGGGAGCAAAGCAGCTGTCATATGTCTGCTTTCTAAATGCCCAACAAGGAAATCCATTCCACTCATTATTAGTCACGAGTGGGAGCTCTGCTTTTCCAATCTCAGCGAGCTCCTCAGAGGGCAGGATCATTTTTAGGGCACCCTAATTTTTAATTAGGGCACTGGCTTCTGTAGCATTTTGCTATGCCATAAGCACCTTGTTCCCTAAACCAGGCGTGCTTCCAGGCCAGCTCTGCAGCAGGCAGAAGTGGGCTCAGGTTCTGCTCAGCGTTTCTGGAAATTCCTCTCGGTTCCTTCCCTTCTCCTGAGTGTTTGTGCTGCTGTTTTTTATGCAATATTTGAGGCGAGTGCTCGTGCTCCCAGGACAGCAGCTGCCAGCTTTATTAAGTAATTGGAGTGCAGGAGTCATGCCTACAGCTCAGCCTCTGCTGATGGGAATTCAGCAGGGAGAGCTGAACTTTATTCCAAAGTACAGCACAGCCCTTCTCCAGAGGGGCCAATGAATGTGAGAGAAATATGTGAACAGGCAGGTCCCCTGAAACACTCATCACTTATTAATGGTTGAAAGATAAGAGCACTACCTTATGAGACTGTCTCAAGTTGCTAAATACAGATTTTGCATCTGCTTTGGTTATATCAGCTTCATTTTCTTACTTTATAATTTCCTGGATAATGTGAAGAAAGTGGAGAGAAATCTTTTCATGCCAATCATAATTATTTTCTCCAACTATCTGGTATTTTTTCTCCTTCTTTCTTTCTTTCTTTTGCAGATTTTTTTGTTTGGTTGAGGTTTTGTGTTTGTTTTTTTTTTTAATGCTAGTGATTTTGAAATTGATATTTTACAGCAAAATGTCATAGCACTAGTTTGGAAAATATTAAAATTCTTCTGCTCATTCTGGTGTTCTTCCTCCATAGTTCATCCTTTTTCTTTCTCTTCCCAAATATTCTACTCATCAAATCTAGTACAGATTTATTGAAAATTTTATTGCCCTGAAACTGTGGCTTTTTTTTTTTTTTTTCTTTTAAAAACTGTTGTTGGAAACCAGCTTCTGTTGGGCTCTCTTTATTACTCAAATATTTAATAGTCCTATCAGAGGTGTATGTCTTAGTGAGTAGCATCCCTAAACCTCCTCAGTGTCACTTTATCTCCAAACATGTAAAATTTCTTCATTATTCCTTGGCCACTTGCTGTATTGTGATTAATCCTTCGTGGTCATACATATACTTCATAGACATGAGAGAAATATACAGGGAAATCAAAATTCCTGGAATAAAACACCAGACAGACAGAAGCATGCAAATACCACTAAATCAGAAGTTTGCTCAAGTAATTGCCTGTTCCCCATGCTCTGGATCATGCCAAAGTGTCTGGTGAAGGAGGAAAGAGAACATCACAAAATGATTATTTCTTGACTCACCCTGCCTGTCTGACAAGCAGACTCTGTTATTTTCAGAGCAAAACAGCTGAGAACCACTGTGGTGCTGAGTCTGTTCAGTGCTCCACAGCACCTTCCATCCCCTCCTCATCCTTTTTCCCCAGCAAAGTTCCAGGGAAGTTTGTCTGGAGCACTGCCCTGGTGATGCCTCAGAGCTCAGCGAGGCAGAGCTGTCACAGTGAGGGATTGCACAAACTTTGCAAACTGATTAACGTGCCTGCAACACTGAAAATATTAAACTCTAGTCCTTAGTTAATCATGGAGCCAGGGGAGAAAGGCAGGAACAAGACTGATGTGGTTCAAGCAGCCCCCACAGTGAGTAATGTGCTCAGAGTGGTCTGTGATCAAGGTCACCACTCCCACCCACCCTTTACCCCCCAGATATTTGGGATATCAGCTTTCTCCTGACTCTGAGCTTTCACATTGCAATGTTGACATAAAAACAAGCATCTCTGCAAGACAGGTTCTCTCCTGTTGCTCACCTGCCTGTGAAAATCATGTACTGACAATTGAAGTTTTGGAAGCAGAAGTGAATAATGTACTTGTTAGTGTTTGCATGATACAGTTTTCCCTCGGGGACCTCATGTTCAACTCATCCATTATTTAAAATTCCTGCCAAAAATCAATGGATCCTCCAAGTATAGAATTCTGCCAGAGCATCTCTACATCTGCATAAGTAATTGCTGCTGATCATACCCTGAGCCTTTTGAAGAAGCTCTTTGCTCAGATGATTTCTAGAGGAGCTCATACCAGAAGTGTGCTGTCTTGTCATCCCATCAGTATTCTGGAATATCAACAAATATTGCAATGTTATGAAATAGTCAGTGGTAAAAGTACTAACTTTACCTTAGGCTGGTGTGGTTTAGGAGAGTGGCCTCACACAATTTTTAAGATGTGCCTTCACTTTCTCCATCTCTGAGCCTCCAAGATGACAGGAGCTACACAGGTAAATTGATTAAAGATCCTGGGAATATTCACCTGAGTGAGAATCATCTTGCACTTGGAAAATCAGTATAGGATAACATAAACCTTTGTTTATTAATAGTTCTTTTCCTGTTCTGCTGAAGACTAAAGGATCTTAGCTAAACTAACTCAGTTCAAGAAACTGTTTATGACGGTTCTTCACCATTTAACCAAAATATGAAGTAACTTCTTTTTTTAGTTAGGAAACAAAAAGAGGCAACAGTGTAACCAACCCACTATTTTGTTTGATTCTCTGTGATTTCCTACCATAGTATCGTATTTGAGCTACATTACTTCCTAGATGTTTCACACCTTTACCCTATTTACAATTACTTTAAATGTCCTTTTTGTGTAAAGGAGTGCTTGTACTGTAGATTGATATCCATCAGGATTTGCAATCTACAACGAAAGGGTAGAGCAATAACAATACAAATATATGGCAACCAGATGCCAGCCAAGCACGAAGGCAGGAAAAGCTGATATGGGGCAGCTGACAGCAGCTCAGCAAGGAACAACAGAAAACAAATGCAGGGAGATTTTCTAGATGCTTCTAAACTCTTGGAAAGCTTGTACGAGCCCTGTGTTAGCTTATGCACATCCCACAGCGTCCAAAGTCTGAAGTTTTTGATAAGAGTGAGGCTGTAATTGAATACACCTATTTTTTTCCTGCACTGAGATTCTGTCCCTGGGTCACTCGCCTTTGCACCAAAGAAATAGGAGAACATTTCCCAAAGTCTGAGAAGAGTGTGAACTATGAACTGTCAGGAAAACACAAAGGGCTGCTGAAGAAGGATTCAGAAATATTCAGACATGATGAAGAGGGAGGTTTATGTAGAAAATGAGGGCAAAAGAGGACAATAAAGAGAAAAGAGTATTGCAATGTTCTACTTTTACAGTCAGGAAAGATGATACACCCTCATTAAGATATAGTTTTTGGAACTTCAATGGTTATCTAGAAAAAGGAAGGAGTAAAATCCTAATTATGTTAGTGCTGATGAATATTTTCCTCTTTAACTTGGTGCAAAGAATATCAGAGGGTGTTAATTCCTTTCTGTATGTAAAATATCATTTTAATAAAGCAATTGAATAAAATTTTAGGTTTTTCATTTACAATTTAAGATTAGAAAGTGCCAAAATATGAGATTATTTATAATTCATTGTTTTTATACTGCTTTGTGAAGGAAGGACAGGAAGACAGAAGAGAGTTCTAGGTGAGATTCTCCAGCTCTTTCCTGCAATTTAAACTTAAGAGTTCTGCCTTTAAATTAGCCAGACACATTTCCTCCAGTCCCCTAAAGGAGATGATGTTACAGCTCTCATTATCCTAAGGCTGAAATGATAGAGAATGGTAAATTCATAAGTAGTTGTAGTGAACAATTTTTTCATCGATTTTCAAATTAAATCATATTAAATAGTAAATATATCAAGCAAGAGGATATAGAAGCATCCTGTTCTATGTGCAGCAGCAGAGGCTGGGTTTGGAAGTGTGCAGGAAGTTTCCTCATGAGGGGAAGCAGAGGGGCAGGCATTGATCCCCTTTCTCTGTGGTGACCAGGGACAGGATCTGAAGGAAAGGCATGAAGCTGGACTTAGTTCAGTAAAACGTAAGGTTGGAATTCAAATGTGTGCTGCTTAGCCCCAGAGTTCCTGAGCAGTCACTTAAAGGCATGTCTCTGGAGGTATTTCCAATATGTACACCTTGCACTCTTCCAAATACACTTGTATTTCTCATTCTGCTGCTGATCAATATGTAAAGTTACACATGTAAGTGTCAGCCACTTTTAATTTATGCTTTGAAAATTATTCACTATAATTTACTTAATGGAGCTGGATGTGGAGTCAGCACTTCAAACCTCTGTTTAATCTGAGACCTCCATTGTTAGTCCAAGCTCATATACACATATTTCACTGCCAATGAAAAGTATATTTGGAGCTGGATATTCCAGTGATGTTAAGCCCTGCTGATTCAATGTCAGCTGAGAATCTAACTTGTGCTTCATATTTTTCATTACTAAACCTTTTGGACTCAAAGGTAGTTCTGTGGGTGCATTTTAAAATGCATTTTTACCAGGTGATTTGGAACGAGCTGTTTAAAATGCAGCTGTTTTGCATTTCCCTGAATCACAGAACCACAGAATAAGCTGGGTTGGAAGGGACCCACAAGGATCATTGAGTCCAACTCCCAGCCCTGCACAGGAGTCAGAGAGCCCAAGATTCACAGCATGTGCCCAAGGTTATTTTCCAGATGCTTCTAGAGCTCTGTGAGGCTGGAACCCTTTGTGCCTGACCCATGGGCCAGTTGTTCACCCATCCCATGGTGTGTTTGTCCAGCTGTGAGCTGGACAGTTTGACCACTATGAGAGACAGCATTGAAAGGTTTGCTGACATACAAAAGGCTTCCTCAAGTTTTGGCACACTGTCCCACCACTCATCACTGGTCAGCCTGGTTTTGTCCCTCTCCCCCTTCCAAACTTGTGTAAAACTCCGTGACAAGTAGCGTCTCTTGGTCTAGTCAAAGTTTTCAAGACTAAGGAAATTTAAACTCTCTCTGAAGCAAATAAATGTGGGTTTTCCCTTTCCCTGTGGTGGCATTCAGGCAGGTTATCCCATTGTGGTAACTCATCACATGTTGGACAGCATCGCTCAGCTGTGAGTGGCTCAGGGCAGGGACACAGGAATGGCACAGGGGCAGGGAGTTGGGGTTGCTCACTGTATCCAGGGTCAGAACAAAGAAAACATAAAAATTATCTTCAGAGAATTAAATTAAATCAATTAAAAGTACAGGAGGTATTCAGTATTTGCTGAAAAAGTGAAGTCTTTATGCAAACTGAGAATACTCTTTAAATTAGGGTGCTTGGCTAAAGTAATTAGGTTTTGAGATAATGATACCTTATTATACTGTATAATCTATAGTTATAATATTATAATATATAATATAATATAGTATAATATAATATGATATGATATGATATAATATAATATAATATAATATAATATAATATAATATAATATAATATAATATAATATAATATAATATAATATAATATAATATAATATAATCAGAAACTGCTGGTAGTACCACTCCATGCAAAGATGCTCTCGTTCTGTTACAGAAAATATTGTTTGAAAACAACAAAGAATAGGTATGCTTACTACTTCGTATGAAGAATTTATTTTTGTTTTTAAGTTGAATTATCTGACAGCTATTGGAGTGGATGAACACTGTCTGTGAGTCTTTATTCATTTTTTTACACATAGGGGATATCAGTTTTCAGTTTTTAATTGTATAAATCTGGTTTAACTTCAGGGAAGTTCCTCCAGATGTGCTCTATGCTAATACATAAAGTTTGTGACATTTGCCTATGTAAAATTGCAAGTCTTTCACAATTAACTCCTCCTGCTAAATGATGTGGCCAATCAGCAAACTGCAAGTAGCTGTAATAGAATTTTGAGGGCTGCATTATCAAATTATCAACACATTAAAGTCATTATCAGTTAATTTTAAAGCAATCTGCCAAAAAGACGTGCAGTTACCTTGGAGGAATGAAGAAGCATATTAAAACTGGCAAGCAAACCCATCAGTAAAGCTGGTGATAATCAATCTTGAAGGAGTTTAACAAATGGCTACACCATGAAATGGATGCTGTCATGAGCTGTAAACTTCTTGGTGATGACTGTAGAAGGGTAAGAAAAAGAAATTTTAAAACGCAATTATGATCTAAGAATATAAGAAAGAATCAGGTGACAAAAATATAGCTTTTATACATTTTGTGTTGGTCACTACTTTTAAAGAGTAGCTTAATGGAAAAATATTATTCAGAAATACAAAACATGCTGACCAATCACTAAGAGTATTTTAGGGGAAAAAGAAATAACTCTTCAGCTCTGTCAAGACAACTGTATTTTCATTTTCAAATCCAAATTAACAGTTTTCAGCATTTTTCACATATTGTAGTTTTTCACCTTTGTAAATCTTTTGGGTGCTCCAAAACCAGAGCACCAAGCAGAGAAATGTAGTTTGATATTAAATTCCATAAAAACAAAATCAGACAAAAAAAAATTTCAAAGAAACATTGTTCAATGAAACAAGAAAGATGTGGCCAAGCCAACCTGAAACTGGCATGCTGCAATTTTGGGTTCCTCATGGTAGCAGGGAGCACTTCGGGGTTAAAGATGGTAACTTGCCAAGTTGGTGATGTAGAAACTGCGTTTCCAATTGAAAAAAAAAAAAAAAAAAAACAAGCTACAAAACCTGTAAGTTTTGTTGCAACATTTCTCACAGCAGGATAGTGAGAAAATGCTGTGAGATTATCAACCCATGAGAAAGGGAATGACAGACACCAAGCAAAGGGGGTGGCAGCCTTTCCAAACCTCAGTTCTGCAGATTGTCCTCTAGCAGGGGGAGCTGGAGCAAACCTCATCTGCACCAGCTGGATTTCTTGAGGATGTTCACTTTTATGGTCATAGTCTCCATTGTGAGGGTTGGTAGGATGTCATAATGCTTAATTTCCTTTTGGCCTTAACATTTTATACTTCTTAATTCCTTTTCCTTCTGTGTGCTGAAACTTCACTGTTTTAATTAAATTCAGCTTGGAAAGCCATTGGTAAGAGAGACTGGGTACATTCTAGCAATTTGTTTTTTGTAGATGGTCTCTGATTTATGCTTTTCTTAGTATCATGTAACAAGCCTCAATATTCTCAAATGCAGACTCAAATACTTGAGAATGAAACATTTAATTCAAATTCAAATAGATTCTGGATTTTTTTTTATTATTATCACAAAAAATGTAATATTTCTGAATCACCAATCAAGGAAAAATACAGTCAAGAGTATTGCTTTACACTTGTGGACATAGTATAGAAAAGCCAGTTAAACTGACATTTCCCCACATTTTAAAGCTTCCTTTAACATGTTTTATCTTCATGTATTCATGTGCTGTTGGGCATAAGAAACCCAAGAGAAATGAAAAAAAATTGGGTAGAGCCAGATAAAAAAAAAAAAAATAGGAATCTTTTTTTATAAGTCCTAAATTTATTAATGTATTTTAAAAGAAAAAAAAAAAAAAAAAAAAAAAATAAAAAATAAAAAAAATAGATGGTGGTGTCTTATCCAGGTGGGTACCATTTCCCTGTGTCTGTCTTCAAGGGGTTTACTTTTAAGGCACTGTCCCCTTGTGTGGTGAATTAGCAATATTAATGAATATTGATCTCATCTAAATTGCCCAGGGAAAGCAAAGCTGCTCTGGAGCAGCCTTCTGCTTTGCTTAGCAGGCTTAGGAAAAGATCTGTCATGGGCAATAATGAGCATTGAAGGGGAAACCAAAAGGAACAGGTGCCTAAAAGGCACAGAACATGTGCTTGATTAGAAATGGACAGTTAAAGTAGAAAACAAGCAGATAAACTCAAATAGATGGAATAGCTGATAAAAGATAAGCAAACCCTACATGTTTTCTTAACAGAAGAAGATATATGTTTCTTTTCCACGAGAACAGGTTCAATTTTTTTAAAGCAATGATCATTTTATTACAGACTTTCCAGAAAAGTTCTCTAAGATCCTATAAAGCAGCAGCCAACCGCGATGCACAATTGCAACAGTGTGAATTATTGAATTGCATCTGTCTCTCGGAAGCTGCAACATTGACATTTTCTTGCCTTCCAGTTATAATTAAAGGACAAAGTGACATGTGGTATGGCACTGATCTAGTAGCTGGAAAGTCCTGCTCTGAGGAGTTTTTGTACTGCTGCAGATGAAGAGCACTCTCCACAGAAGTAAGAACAGTTTGATCTTTTCATTTAGCTGTGATTATTCCAAATTTCTTCCCAAATTGTGGTCTTCAATTTGTGGATGATCACTCCAACACTCCCAATTTCCTCCAAGTGTCTTATCAGCACTTTCTGAAAATCAAACATTTATCTAGAGTTTCAGATTTCATCACTCTCAGAAAATGCCTTTCTTGTTGCATCCATCTTGTGTGTGAATGCAAATGGTTTGTGTACTACATTACATGCACATTAGATTTTGTAATGTCATTTTGTACATTTGCTGAGGACTATGCAAATCTCTTAGCTCTTATTTTATATACATAACTTCCTGTAGCTAGACTCATAAAATCATGCCATGGATGAATTACTTTATTTGATTTGAGTAACTGAAGAGACTATTTATTATCATACATTTTATTAAGGCAAAATACCCAGACCAAAACAGTGAAGGGATATTCATTTCTAACCTTCTAAATATTTTCACAATGTTACCTTTCCCATAATAAGTAATTGAAATAACTTGGGGCAGAACGTGTTTCTTTGTGAGCTCAGTATTTCTGACCTAACCTTGAATTCTGCAGCAGAATTCAAATACACCAGCAACATAGTCATACTGGGTCATAATATCCAATTGAAAGAGAATAGGAAAAGGTGAAAGTGTAGTAAGTAAAATATTTTTGACTGTTGAGAGATTTGCAAGTGACCTCAGAATAAATGAATATTTGTCCAAAAGAGTGTTCATTCAGTATGGAACTATTGCACAGAAACCATTCTGTCTCTTGCCTCTGTCTTGCCATAAAACTGAAAATGTACTACAGGCACAGAAAGTCCCAGATTTTTAGAGACCTGTCAAAATCCTTTCTAGGCACTTTTAATGTGTGCAGTTTGGAGCTGCCAGTAGCTGCTCACATTTCTCTAATGCACAGAAGCTCCCTAGGAAGCCAGATTCCTGTGACCTGCTTTTGTAACCTATTTGGCTGTACTTTGAGGGGATTCCTTTCACCATGCAGAGTCTCAAGCCTGCATTTTCTAGATTAAAATTCTATTTTGCATAAATTGAACCTTTTTAGTAGTGTTCCTAGGAAGGTTTTCAGCAAAGACAGGAACAGCAGTACATGTGTTGGCACTCAAAAATCACCAGAGGAAAAATGTAAAAGTAAGGTAGCAATGGCTAAAAACCTAAGGCTGTAATCAGTTCTCCATATGTGCCCTACTGTTGACGATGCCATGGGGATTTTTGTGTGCATCATGTTGAGAATGCACTTCATAGAGCTTCTGTCTAAAATTCAAGGTTTATTAATATGGAATAATTAAATGAATGCAAGAGGGAAATATCTGATTAGTGATATGAAACTAGAAATCAGAGTCTGACTCACAGAAAATGTTTGGGTGTGAGCAGCTCCTGTTGAAGGCAGAGAGAGCAGAGCATTCAATGGAATTTCACTGGGGGGAGAATTAATTAATGCTCCCAGTTTCCTCTGTCTAAATAAGTCCCATTATGGGAATATTTGTCTTTGATAAAATGCTACCTCAGTTGTTTTCACTTGATAGAAAACTATTCTATCAGAATCATGTTTGTGTCTAGAGAGAAACACTCTAAATCAAATAATTGGTCACAAGGATTTGATTGACTTTATTTCAATATCAGTGTGCTCTCAGCTCAAGGAGCAGCTGCCAGTTTGATTCTTAGCCCTTAGCACATGTGGATGTGTATACTTGAGTAGGTGAAGGTGGAGGGGTGTGGCATTCACATTCTCTGAAAAAATTCCCTCACACAGGGTTTTTCTCCTGGGAAGCTAGAAGGTAGCAGGAGGAAAGGAAAATGATTCTTTTCTCATTTGCTTCTCCTGTGTTTTGCTTTTGTGGAATGTGTTTGGAGATTATTTACCCACAGGTGATTGTTTCAGTGGATTCTGGTGTGAGCTGTTCTGACTCTTTGGCCAATTGGGGCCAAGCTGTGTCGAGACTCTGGAGTCATGAGTTTTCATTATTATCTTTTAGCATTCAGTAAGTATCCTTTCTGTATTCTTTAGTATAGTGTAGTATTCTTTAATATAATATAGTGTAATAAAGTAATAAATTAGCCTTCTGGTAAGATGGAATCAGATGCATCTTTCTCTCTCCTGCATTTACAATAGAGGGGGAGTGCAGATGTGTCTGAACAAGCCAGCTCCAGTCCTCACTGATCTCAGCACTGCTGGAAGACAAAACACCTTAATTCTGGTGTAGAATCTTGCAAAGAAACCTGCAGGGTTTGCAGAGGTGCACTGGCCCTTGCCCGGTCAGTTCAGTGCCACAGAGACCCACACCTCTGTGCCCTGCCCTGCACACACCCACTGATACCAGAGCAAAACTCTGTTCCCACACTGGTTTGCATTCCTCTCACCTCCCAGCTGCAATATTTCATGATGATCAGAATACTTACTGCATCCTCTAGGCCCTGTTTTTCCAACAGCTTTAATTAAACACAAATGGGCCACTGATGTGGCTGCCCTTGGTTTTGATTAAACAATCATGAACAGCCCTGGTGGTATGGGCAGGGCAATAGGAGAGTGTAAGGTACAAAAATACCAGTCTGGAGCATAATTTTGTCTGAAAGAAATAAACCCAAGAGGTGTTAATGGTACCTGGAATGGGCAAAACAAGAAATGCAAAGAATTCAGTCCCTAGTGAATTGAATCCTGGGTCAGCTCCCCTCCCCTCCCAAATATATATTTAGAGACAGCCCTGTGCACATAAATGTGTGTGCATATGCTTCTGAAAGAAAGCACTTTGACAGGATAGAGAGACAGAAGATATGGAAAGACCACATAAACTACACTTTGAGCATATGGGCAGCCCTCCAACACCGTTAGTCTGTGCACAATATTGGCACACCTCTGTCTTTGGTGTCCTGATGGCCTCTTGCTGCTATTAGCAGCAAAGTTTACCCTAAATTAGGTCCTTGATTCCTTAAGTTATGAGCAGGAAAAGAGAAAAATTCATTAAAGAAAAAAGAAAAAAAAAAAAGTAACATTTTATTTTGGAGCTGTTGCTAGATTTCTATTTGTGCTGGCTGCAACAGATTTTGTAATTCCTACTGATCATCTGTGGTGATTACACTAGAAGACAGATACTCCTCTGGCATCATAAATTCAAATAGCATTATTTTCATCTCCCTAATACCTATCCTCCTGTCTATTCCCATTGACTTATGCACAGAATCAGCTTTTTGTGCCAGATTGTCTTTTACAGGGTGACAGTGGTAACTAAAATTCAATGTAACATAACAATTTTGAAGAATCGATACTCCAATTAAATTAAAACAGAAGCAGTTTATGACTTTTTCTGATTATAAACATGGGTAAAACTCAGCTGAAATGAATTTATTGACATCATTTACATTAGGAGAGATTTTGGCCTTGATTTGCAATCCTGGAAAGAAATGTGGCACTATATTGTTCTTCCTCCTTGCAGTGACAGAAGCTTTCACAATAAAAATCTGTTTTAATTTATGACTTGCCATAAAAGACAGTGCATGACAGGGTTCTCTAGTACCACAGCCACTTGCCAGGGACAGAGCAACTATTCATTATGCCATCTATTGTGGAGTCACTTATCATGTTTCTTACCCCACTGGTCTATCTCATTATTCTCCAGGAAAGCCATTTTAGGAACTGCCAGCAACTTAAATTATAAATGGGTTTATGCCACTTTTGGTTGTGAGCAAGGAGACTGACTTTTGTGAATTAGGAACATGGGGTTGTGCTACTTGGTAATGTGATGTGACATTGTGGCTCATCCAAACAATAAAATATCCTTCTGAGGAGAAATATGAAGTGGCATCTTTATATGTGTTTGTTTCCTCAGATGAATTCATGCAGCCAGAAAGACATAACCAAATAATCTGGATCTATAAAGTGTCTTAGCATTTCATTTCATTTCATTATTTAATTTCTTTCCTTTTTTTTTTCCTTTTGGTGAATAATAGAAAAGGTCTTGTTGTAGAAAATTTGGGCTTGGAAAGTCCTATGGATTACAGTTTAGCTCAGGATGAGAATGAGGAATTATCATTGCACAGCAAAAGGGAACTGGAGCCATGCACTGGAGTGAGTGGCATTATTCTGAATTAGCAGCAAAGAGTGACATCTGCTCTCCAGCCTGAGCAGTCTGGCAGCTGCTCCTGGCCTGCCCTGGTGCCAGCACTCAGGGCTGGGTGGTGCCACCCTGGCTGCTTGAGGAGCATCTTGAGATGAGCTGACTTGTGTTTGAGGCTTCCCAGATGAAGGCAGGAATGATGAATCTGACTCCGTGTTCTCAGAAGGATAATTTATTACTTTATGATACTGTGTTGTATTAAATAATACTATACTAAACTACACTAAAGAATAGAGAAAGGATACAGACAGAAGGCTAAAAAGATAATAATAAAAACTTGTGACTCCTTCAGTCACAGCTTGACCGCGAGTCAAAACAATTCACATGAAACCAATGAAATAACCACCTGTTGGATAAACAATCTCCAAACACATTCCAAAGCAGCAAAACACAGGTGAAGCAATGAGATAATTATTGTTTTCCTTTTTCTCTGAGGCTTCTCAGCTTCCCCAGAGAGAAATCCTGGGCAAAGGGATTTTTCCAGAAAATGTGGCGGTGACAGAGTGAAAACGTGAAAGGAGAAACTTGAGAAGGAAAAGAGTGAAATCTCCACGTGGCCCTTGAAACCCAAAGCAGGGTGGGCTGGGTGTGCTGCAGTGCCCCTCCAATTGCAGGGCGGGGCAGGGAGGTGGCTCCAGGTTCAAACATCTCATTGGGGGTCTCTGGGCTTTGCTCTGACTCTGAATCCTCACTGCACGTTGAGTACTTGGGTATTTTTTCTGATCTCTTTTGCAGAAACAATACTGAGGTCACAGAGCTCTCCTGGGTTGCTGAATAACTGGCACTTGGAATAAGGGATATGTTCAATTAATTTACAGCTGTGGGAATAGAAAACGATTTTTAGTCTGCAGATAATTTTAAAAATGTGATTAAATATAGTTTTGAGGCTAAGAGAATGTTAGTTTAGCAATAAGTGCATTTCTTACCTGATGTCTTGAAAATCTCTAAAGACTTGAAAGCCCCATATAACCTCAAAAGAAAAGAAGGAAAGTGTATTTTAAATTGAGTAATATATATCAACCAAAATAATTCACTCAAGACATATTTATCAGAAACTTTGTGTTAGATCTGCATTTTCTGTTTTGGCAGGCAAATTTTCTTCTCTGTTCTCTTCCAAACTGAAAACTGTCTCTGATTACAAATTTCTGTATTTATCAATCTCTGTATTTTGCATGTCAATTCTGACAACTTTAGGACATCAAAATGTTGTTCCAATAATTGGATGCCATCTTTTAAATCTAACATCAGTTGTGCTAACAAATTGATTTAACGTATCACAGTGACATCAGAATAATAAATTCACCTTCAAATGCTGCTTTATATTTATAGCGTGTGGTTTACTAAAAACAAGAAGCTTATTGTAACAAACTTGTTTTATGAAAAATCCTTTCTTTAAGGATTTTTTCTCCTGAGAAGCTGAAGCCTCAAGAACAAAATGTAAACATTGATTATCTGCTGCTGTGGAACACAACAGGTGCATCTGTGATTGGTCTCATGTGGTTGTTTCTAATTAATGGCCAATCACAGTCAGCTGTCCAGTCAGTCACAAGCCTTTGTTATCATTCTTTTTCTATTCTTAGCTAGCCTTCTGATGAAATCCTTTCTTCTATTCTTTTAGTATAGTTTTAATATAATATATATCATAAAATGATAAATCAAGCCTTCTGAAACATAGGGTCAACATTCTTGTCTCTTCCCTTATCCTAAGACCCCTGCAAACAGCACCACACCTTATAATATTAAGAAATATAGAATATAATTTTCTTCTTAAACTACAAAAAGCAATTCTGCTGCCATATTTTTTGAGGTTGAACTGCTCTTGACTAGTTTCATATTAATTTCTTCCCAAGGAAATCAGTTACATTGTCATTGATTGAAGATACTGTCCAAAACCTGTCCCCTTTTTCAACCAGATCCCTGTGAAAGTAGAAGATTGACTGCCTGGGCTTTTTATATTGGACATCTCAAGGAAAGCAAGCTCAATGACTGCAGCATGCTTGATGGACTGCACTAGGAAAGTATTGCTGTTGGCTTTCTTTTTTTCCTCCCTAGCTGTCTGATTTTGGCTCCTGCTGGAGTCTACTGGACCAACAGATCCACTGGGCTGTCCTCATACATCCATTTTTATGTGCACAAATCCACCTCTGAACCCCATCAGCTAACCATGCTACCAAATAGAGAAGCTGAAAATATTAAGAGACTCATAGGTCCCCTTCTCTGTGCTTCCTTAAGTGCCTGTGCTGACACTGGGAGCTGGAAAAGTGCCTGCCTGCAATGTCAAACATCCACATGGTGGTAGACAACATGTTTTGAGGCAGGAGTTTGGGTTATAGCTCTGAAATCTTAGCATGACCTTCCTCTCTCCTCAGATTTATGGTTTACAGCTCTGGTGAAGGCAGTGTGGTTGCAATGCTAAGGGCTCTCAAAAAGCTTTTAGCAGCTTGAATTCTGAAGCCAATTTATTCCTGAGTTGAGCCCTGAGTTAGTAACAAAGAAAAAAAAATAATGGTTGATTGAGTGAGTATATTGGGCTGTACAAGTGACTTAATTTTCATCACACTTCACTAATGGCAAAATTACATGTTGGAGGTACAAACAGCCTGGGGGAAAAGGAGTGTCTGTTTCTAATATTGCTGTTAGAAAGTTATTCTGGGACTCTCTGCGCATTGAAAGCTGATTACATTTCAGCATGGTACCACAAGCTGCCCTGATTGCAAATTCATACATTTCCCCTACACAAAACAAATAAAGACTCCTACTTTCACAGTTGTTGAGAATCCAGGCATTTTGCCCACTCCTGCTCCACACTATGAAGCAAAATGCTTCGACTCTTTCAGTGAGAGATGCCAGCCCAGTCTGTGTGCTTCAGAGTTTCTTTATCTGTTTTTCCACCTGAGAAAAATTTGTTATGAAATCATTGGAGTAGAGTCCAGGAGACTGGATTTGAAATTTTAGCTATGTCACAGGCTTGTCAAGGAATGTTCAGGGAAATTTTGGTCCCTGTATCTGCCTTTTGTCTCTTTGGTAGAGACTTTAGGGCTAACTTTATTTTAAAATGCCTATTAATATCAATTTTTTGATGACAGCTGTTAGTAATTTTGACATACTAAGTAATTTTCTAAACTTTCAAAACTGAAAAGAATGTGAGGGTTTTTTTAATTCTTGGGGAAATTCTGACAGCACTCACATTTGCAAATTTTAAAGGACAAGGAAATGTCCCTGTTCACTGGAAATGTATTGACTGTCAACACTTTGCAATGTGGTTTTGCTTATGTTCTTGCAGTTTTAAGCAAGGCAGTGTTAGGTGGCTGGCACACGCTAGAACGCAGTGACAGCAGGCAGTTTGTGTGGGGTTGCTCTGGTTTTGGATGTTAAAAGTGATTAGGAGCACAGATGGAGTCCAGTCTGTGAGAACTGGCTTCAATGGCAAGGAGTAACTCTGGACACATTTAATGTACCAGTGAAAATGTAGTGCTGTTTTTTTTTTTTTTTTCCCACTGCAAATAATTTATTTTTAATTCTTGAGTTACAATCAAAAAGAGTAGAATAGCAAATGTAATTTCAGCTAAATTGAATAAAGAATTTCTGCTGGTCCAAATGGCACTACTCTCAATTTTCTGCACATAACATTTGGAAGAATTTAAACTTTCAATTCCAATTTCTTCCCTTAAGTTAAAAAAAAAAAAATCAAAACCTCAAAAACTATTGATGAAGTGATGGAGTTTGAGTGACTTAAACTGACAACTGAAATGACCCCACCTGTCCATACAAAACCTTGCCTGCAGTGCCAGCAAATATTCCATATCCCACCTTGTCTGAGAAATTGTGTGACTCAAACTTTATTTTCAATTTAGAAAAAATAATTATTAATATGTTAAATTAATATAAATATTATTAATAATAAATATTTACATTAATAATTATTAATTATTTGTTTTAATTGGTAGTGGTTTTAAAGTTCAAGTTCTCTGAGTCCTTGAGCTGAATTTCCTTGAATACTTCAGTGGAAACACTTCAGGATGCCCACACAGTTTTAAAGCAAGCTGAGGGCACAAATACGAATATGAAAATATCCTGTTAATTTTTATGGATAAGAAGTTATTAAAAATTCCCAAGCATTAGCAATCAGACTGATAAATAGACACTTGATTATTAAATTTTGATTAAATATGAAGCAAATACTTGGAATTATGTGTCCTCTCAGTAAAGGCAAAAGAGAATCACATAATATTAAACTAAACAACATACTTAACAGAACAATTAATTAGAAAATTTTCAAAGTATTCTAAGCATATTCTTGTCACATAATTTGGGTTTTTTTCAATATCAGCTATGTTCTGAGTAGTTCCTCTTCTCCACTGGTATTTGTCTCCCAAGGCAAATGTAGGGACCCTCTCCATACATTTGGTTACTAAATAAATTGAGTTCTTTTCAGCTAAATACATTTTTTTTGCAAGGCAAGCACAACATCATGTCCTGTTTTCTAATTTTTAATTTCTGAAGTATCTTCAGGCCAAGATGTGGAATGCACAACTTTTCTTTTCCAGGTCATCCTTCTAGAAAATAATTTTTTAAGTTTTCCGGAGTGTGCTCAATCTCCCTGGAGGAGTTTCAGACAAGCAGAAAACCTATAGGGCAGGAGGAATCTCTTTCCTAGGAAGGCGTTTGGGGTGACAGTAGCAAAATGACCCATCTTACAGAGCACCACTCAACAGGATTTTGATCTTAACTTTGAAGTGCGACTTTAAAGCAAAAACCTTATACAATACATGAGTATTGTATTCCCTGAACCTTTAAATAATGGAACCTTTAAATCTGGCATTTGGGCAGTTGTCACAGAGGACAGTAATGAGCCCCTTATTTAACTTGAATGGCTGAATAGTCACTGCCCTCATTCTGCCTATTAGCTCCAAGGGAAATATTTTTACCTTAGCTCATTTTCTGCTAAACTCCAATTTGAAGTGTTTTTTGGTTAAACTGTAATTCTCTGAATGTCAAAATACATCAGGACTAGGAGGAAAAAGAAGACATAAAGTGATGAAATAATTTCACTTGAAATCAGGGAACAAAAATATACAGTAAATGTTTTAGCTACATTTCAGCAATAGCACAAACCCACGAGGGGCATCAGGGTCTGATGAAAATGTACACAATTAAAGCCAAGAGCCTGAGGCAGTGGTTGCCTAAGCACCACGAGGCTGCACATTGAGATAGTTCAGAGGTTTGGGGCAAGATTTTCATCAGAAAAATGTCAGTTCATTGGGGCTGAAACTTTTCACATGAATGTATTGGTCTTGAGGTAATTTCCACTGGGAGAGGTGTCTAATCTCAAATGCAGAATTTTTGTAGAAAGGAGAAAACATTAACTACCTCAAACATCTGAATATTGGGGAGTGTTTTGCAGATTCATATAGTCTGAATGCAGCTGTAAACGCTGTTGGAGCTTGGACAAATGCACGCTGCAGTGTCTTGCTTTTGCAACCTGGGTGCTGAGGCATCTCAGGCACTGGAGGATTTTGCTCGTGGAGGCTTTTGCCTGGTAGCTGAAACAGTGATTTGGAGGAGTGGAAGTAAAAAGAACTGAAACCTGGGAGCAGGGAGGAACAGTTGAATCTCAGCTAAAAGAAAACATGAGTGGAACCAGAGTAGGGTCAGACCCACCCCAACAACAGAAGCACCAAAAGTGGAAATGACTGAATATTTGTCATGGAAATGAACGTGCAGTGTGATCTTTTTGAGTGATCTCACAAGGGTTTCATCTTCATTTTAAATGACCTCTGAAATGAATAAGAAACATGTAAACAAGATTATGAAACTATATATTATTTAAAAGAGGATGTATTTTTCTATATATTTGCTAACAGACTTCAGGGCCTTCTATTTTGAAATTTTGTGTATAGGAATCAAATAGTCTCTCTAGTGGAAAACGTTTAGTATACATATAGAACAAAGTGTTTCAGTGACTTGTGCAGGAAATTATTTTGTTGAGTAGAAAACCAACACAACAAGGCTCCATTTCCACCTTGCTTGCTTTCAGTGCTACTGTGTGCAAGAGACCTAGGCCCCGTGACTTTAACTATGATTTCAAGTAACACTGGGCATGTGGTGCTGAAAATTAGATGTTTTGCAGGTCACTTGATCCCCCAAAGACTCACAACTTCCTTGTAGCATTTGTTGTTACATTTCTGTGCTTTTCCCATCGCACTCAATGATCCATCACCACATGAGATTTAATGTATTTTTACAGACTGTATTTGTTGAGAGTTGTTTGTTGTTGTTGTACACCATGTATTTCTGACCCCTTGGCTTTCCCAGCTCTGTGCTGTGGTGGCTCTGGGATCAAGCTGTGTTTGAGGAAAAACACCACACAGATAATCCAAGCTGCCTTCCATCATGTCAGAATAACCTGGGAGGAAGTGACAATTTCTTAGGCTTAATTAACCCTAATTGTGACTCTTCCCTCCTCTTTTCAACCTCACCTCTCAATGGATGATATGTTTATAAGATAACAAACACCATCTATGGAATGGTCTATGTCAATAATGACCATGAAGCATCAAAGTTAATTAACTTTTAACAGTGGCATTTACCTCTTGGTAAGTAACTCACAGATTTTCAGCCTATACACACACAGTCAATATATTTCTGTAAATAAAAAATGGCCTCTGCACTTATACTATTCTATTTAGAAAAAGTTCTACCCCCACCAGATTAACTTAAGATTCATTCCTCTGCTGAGGAAAACAACACATATCTTGAAATTAAATGAAAATATCCTTGTTAAACACTGATAGCAAGGACAGAACTGATAGCTGGCAGGAAGAACCAGATGGATATTACCAGTGATAGCTGGTATAAATGCAA
Organism: Melospiza melodia melodia; assembly: GCF_035770615.1. Taxonomy (NCBI): domain Eukaryota; kingdom Metazoa; phylum Chordata; class Aves; order Passeriformes; family Passerellidae; genus Melospiza; species Melospiza melodia. The sequence goes on along the minus strand of NC_086201.1, from coordinate 8,161,155 downwards.
AATATAAAATTTGCATGACTCTTCTACTTGCATTACTGATGGAAAATTTAAACAGCACTTATTAAACTTCTCTTAAAAGTACACAAGTATTTTTTTTCTCATTCATCCTCACATGATGACTCCTTGTTAAGGAGCCTGTAATGCACTTTTTACTTATCCTGTGATTTGTACCTGCTGGGCAGCAGCCCTTTATTCTGTTATGGATAATCTGTAGTCAGAATTCCCAGATAATCAGCTCTCACTGCCTAGCTGATTGCATTGATCCTGCAATCAATTTGAGGTTTTTCTGCTGCACAGCTATAATGGGGGAGTGGAGCATCCCTGGGTTTTGGATCTGTGTGTATCCTTGGACACATTTCCATGCATGCCTACCCCCTCCTTCATCCACCCACTCACACATGTCTGCATGTGACCAAAAGCATCTTTTATGTCTGATTAGATCAGGCAGAGAACTAATACATTTTCTTGTGGTGCTCCCTATCTGTTAATTGCCTTTGGATGAGTGTGCTTCCTGTAAGATTTTTTGCCAACAGCCTTGAGAAGCACAGGACTTCAGGTTTGCTGCTCACATCCAGAATGTTCTCCCAGGGCTCTGCATTGGCAGGCAGTCTGCATTCGGCTCTGAGCAAAGGGCAGCATATATTTGCTTTTTTTCCCCAGAAGCAGAGCAGAGATCAAATTATAGCCACTTTCCAGTTTATTTGGTTGTCCCCTAGGGAAACCCAGCTGAGCTCCTGTTTCTGAGCAAACTCTGCCTTCTCCCTGCCCCTCCAAACAGGAGCCAGAGGCTCAGAGTCATTTGCCTCTCATGGAGATTTCTGCTCCTTTATTCCCCTATTATCTACATATATGGAGTCACAAGTGGCCCTCAGTTTTTACACTCACTGAGTTGTTTTTCAGACCTTAAAAACCCTGAGACACAGGAGGAATTGAGAGGGTGCTTTCAGGATCTGTGGGAGTAGCTGCAGTTCTGCAGCTCAGCTTCCTCCAGCATCTGTGGAGCAAATTCATTGCCCACTCTCAGGAGATAAAACACCTTCCTGGCACCCAGACCTTGCAGCTCCGATGGGACACAGCTGGTTCTGTGATGTGTGCTTTGAGAAGGATTTTTGCTTTAATATCCATTTAATGAAAAGCATCAACTTAAATGAAGTCTCCCTTCAAGCCTGCTGCACAGACTTAATAGTGGCTGGTGTCTTCCATTTGCTCAATTTGCTCTTAACTTGCCCAAATCTTTTGCAGTTTGCTTACATGGAAGTAGTGGAACTCATCCTCTTTGAAGAGCAAGGCTGCTTTGTGTTACATGCAAATTCCTCTTTATTTAATTATTTAGTTCTTATTTCATTTTTAGTATTGTGTCTGCGCTGCCTGTCATGTGCCTAATCCTTATTTTTCAAATTTGTTATTTAAAGAAAAGGAATCTGGAAAAAGAACTTCTGTTACTTTACTGGCTTTAAAACACATTTTGTATTTGGAAACAGCCCATGGAAAAGTGTGTCCACATGCTATTCTTTAATACAATTTCTTTTCCTCTACTCTTGATGTGAACAAGTTTCTCTTACTAAGGTCTCTGTACATGGCAGCTCAGCTGTTGTCAGAAAATAAAACATTGAATCATTTCATGTGGAGGAAAAAAAAAATAGATGTTCAATGTTCCATGGACTTCAAAAAACCTGGGTGAAGAATAGACCAGACTTTGTTCTGACCAAGCTATAAAAGTCCTTAAATTAAATACTTAGTTGAGCATCTTCTAAGCTGGTATCTTAAACTAGAACCATAGCATATACATCCATTAAAAGTTGAGTAGAATAGCTTGTGTTTAAATACATCGGGCTCTGAAGACCTGTCCATGCTCAACTTCTGTTTCTAAGGTGTAAAAGCAGATCCATCTCCATGGGCTTTTCTTTGATCAACTCCAGTGTATTGGCTAAAGTCTGCATGTAGGACACAACTGCCACTAATAGATTGATTACAAAAAAAATCCCCGTTATTTAGTTTTCTGTTCCCCCAGTTATTTAAGATTTAACAAGTTCTATCAGGTAGAAGCAGTTTACCCTAATTATTTAAGATCTGACAAGTACTGTAAGCAACAAAGTTGTCTGAATAAAATGATGAGGCATGTACATGTTCGTGTTCCCTGCTGAGGGGACCTGAGTCACTGCAGGCTGAGGTGCACTAATTAATCCCAGCCACAGGTTTGTCCTCTCAATCAGCAGCCCCTTAGATAAGCTGTCTGGTTGATCTACAGCTGCCTGGTGGGAAATACCCAGGTTGTGCAAGTTTTATGGTTCTGACTCCCTAGGCCAGCTCCAAAGTTATTTCAAGGAGAGGAGCTGATCTGTTGTGCAGTGCAATAGCTGTGTGTGTGCTCTAGGGCAAATCCCATCAGGTAACTGCAGCAGAAGGCTGGAGTCAGCATCCAAAGGATGAGCAGAAATGTGCCATCAGCTTGGCATGCTGCACATTCCATCCCTGAACCACACAAAATCCCTCTCATAATGTTGGCATTTCTGGAAACATGGCGAAGGGAGCTTGTATTCTCATGACTGTCACAGAAAGTGTTCTGAAACTGTCCTAAAATGCATTTTAAATTACTGCTATAAAATATATACCTGTGTGTAAACATCACACACAGTATGAGCCAGGCCTGAGGAGCCTCAGTAACCTTTAGATATCTAACACTAATAACCTTGTTGTTTCCTAGCATAAAAGTACAGCACAATTTCTCTGGCCAAAGATGATCACGACATGCCAACAGGGGAGTCAGAAGGGCACATAATTTGTGTGGGAGTGGAGATGCCCAGCTGAGATACTGAACTTGAGCAGGGTTTAGGTGTGTCAGTCTGCCTGTCTATTTTGTTCTCCTCTCCAGTTTTCTTCTGTTTCTCCTGGGCATCATTATTCCCCTTCATTTCTGTCAGTGGCTTCATGGAAGAGTGCCCTCAGCCCTGGGATAAGGCACACACAGAAGCAGTCTGTCTCCCCTGTTTACCCAGGCTGAGACAAGAGGCCAGACCCTGTGCCTGCTTAAACTCACCCTGTAGAAACTGAAACCATAAACTAAAGTGAAATTGAAGAGGGGAAATGGAGAATGTTTCTCTGAAATCTCAGTTGTGGCTCTCTCCCTCCTCAGCATTCATTAATGGAATCTGAGTGTGTCACTTTACTCCAAGCCCTAGCTGCCACCAAGAGACCAAGGCACAAGAGCACTGGGATTAACCTGTATCCTTTAATACTTTAATACCATCCTATTAGCACAGTGCTTAAACATGCTGGGAAATTTAAGGATGATTCAAATTGCACACTTCAAGACTTTTGGCACTTGGGATGAAAATAGAGTTTTTGACTGATGGAGCACAATTCTTATCCCAGCTGCACCTTTGTGACTTGCACACCCTGGTAATGTGATGGAGGGGGCTGCAGAGTCTCCAAGGGATTTTTAATTTCAAAATGGATGGCAGATATCCATTCACTAATAAATCATCTGCAGCAGTTCTGCAGGAAAGAAAAAATGCTCAAGGCATCTAATTTTGGTCTTGTGTATTTTTCCCACCCTCTGGGTTCATGGAGTTAACAGTTGTTTAAAGAAGGGGTGAGCAGATGACCAGCTGCATTAATAGTTGAGACATGTTATTTATACAAGTTTCATTTTCATTAAGTTCATAGTAAGTGATGTATCAGTCAATACATTTTGGTTTTTTTCCTAGGACCTTGTTCTTGCACTTTTCTTTCATGGCACTGCTTTCTTTTGGCCAAGAAAACTCAGATAGATTTATTGCCTTTCTCTTTTCTGTGCCACCTTGCCTAATGAGACCACTGCAGTGGCTGTAGCCTGTGAAATTAGCCCATGAACTCTTTGTATCTTTGTCTGTCTGTCTCAATACCCCTCAGATCACCCTGATAAGAACTGTGACCATATCTGTCCTTTTTATTATAGACTATTGTTGGTGTAGGTGGCAGACTGATGAAATACAGTGCGGGGGTTTCCTCTTTATGTTCAAATTTCTGTGCATTTCTTTTTTTTCTCTTTTCATTCAGTGGGGAATCCAGTAAAATGTCTAAAATCAACAGTTACAATATACACAGGCAGAGCATAACTATGCTGTGCCTATGGCTTTTTGGATGGAAGTACCAGAGTAATTTCAGTGATAACACTCATTTGCATAAAAGCCAATTTTATATCTACAGTCTGGTTGTGGCCAAAGAAATAAAAGAGAATTAATGGCTTTAGATTCAATGGAGTGATAAATACTGTCAGTAAAGTGATTTATTGCCTATCTACTGATGATTTCAATTAAGCTACAGGTGTTTTATATACTTGGAACTTGTTCTTGAGCACAGATACTGGGTGTAAGTTCACGGCCTCACCCTGCTGTGCATCACTCTCTCAGTTCCTATATAGCAAATAAAATGAAGTGATACCTCTGCATTAATGACTGGGGCACCAGGGCTTTATTAAATTCAGATGTCTGGACTCTACATCTGCATATCTGTTTATGCCTTATTTACTCCAAACCACTCCCAAGTGTCCTTTTTTCTGCATGTGAGTGCTCAGAGATATCTGTCTCCTGATTTGCACGTATGGTTTGTGCCAGACAAGAGGACTAACATATGATCATGGGCAAGGAGAATCAATCCATTTTAAAATTATGGTGCCTGTTATTTTTTTGAGTTAAAGGGTGAGTTCTATAGGGTTTTTTACCCCTGACCACTGTATTTTGGACAGCTGCTCTCAGGTCTTAAGATGGTACATGATGCATATAGGGAAATGGATTCTCTGATGGCTGTTAGCATCACTTGGTGACACCTGCATTAACCAGATTCCTACTGAGTAAGAGGACATCCAGAATAACTTTCTGTGTCAGACTGATGGAGTGAGGATGGATGCTTTATGCTGCAGGCATTGGCCTGGAGTTCAAAACTGTGGAGCTCAGTTCCTGGCATTGTCACACAGCGACACTGTATGATTGTAGGTGAGAATCCTGGGGCCACTTTTTCCTCCAGTGCCTAAAGTACCTAAAGTGAATATCTACTGGCATTTTCCAAAGAGCAGGGAATTGGCTTCCATGTGGCTTTTCAGTATTCCCAAAGAGCTGGGAATAGTCCTCCACCATGGAGGACTGCATTCCCGAAGTCACCCAGGAAATGTGATCACAATGTCCATAAAAAAGGCATCCAACACAGTTTTCCTGAGCAATCTCTGAGTTTCCCTCATGAGGCAGGAGTCATTAAAAATATTTTTGTTGCGCTAAGCTGATATGACAGGTGAAGACTATTTTCATTATTTTCCTGCTTTCTGACACTCTCAGGCTGCTAACAACAACAATAATAATAACTGAAATAATGGCCTTTGCTTTCATGCTGAATAATCACAGTAGAAACAATTTACCTATTACCCTAAAGAGTTTGCAAGTAGCTACCTGGAGACAAGAGGAAGGTTTCTCCCTGCCCAGGGCAGGCAGAATTGTGTGCTCCCATTTCTCAGTGATCTCTCAGTGATTGGGGATTCACCTCACTGGGGCTGTCAGAGCCCTGCTCAGGGAGCAGTTCCACATCTGAGGGTGCTGTCAGCTACACTCAAGTGGCTGCTGAAATGAGGTGCCTGAGAGCCCACTCAGCCAAGACGTGCCATCTGCTGCCTGCTGAGTGACAGCAGAGAGATCTGCCCTGCTCCTGCCAGCAGAATTCTCCCTCTCAGAGCACATTCTGCAGTGCCAGGATCACTCCCTGCCATGCCATTACAGACTCAGACTCTCTGTTTCTCTAGCAATTTTACAATTTCAAGTCTTGTTCTTTTGGTCCAGAAAAATTTGAGCAACCCAAGTATCTCTTTTTAATTTTCCATATCTAAGTCTTTGCATTATTGTTTTATTGTTCAAGGAAACAGTGAGATTGCTTGCTTTTGAAAAGCAAGCTGAATTAAAAACAAAAGTTTCACATTGAGTGCTTATTCCTTCTTCTAAATGATGTGGGAAAAGGTTTTTCTTTAGTGTCTTCTTATGCAAAATATTTAAATGCAAATATTTGTTCATTTCTGACTGGTGTTGTCTTGTACTTTTCTGCTTCAGTGGTGGTGCACGCTGTGTGAATTGTTCACAGAGTGAATGTCATTTAGTTCAAAAATAGTAAGTAATATTGTACTAGTTTCTATGGCTTTTTAACATGGAATATATAGCATAGAATAGCCTTCTGCTTGCGGAAATCACTTAACTTTGGTCAGTCTCCAGCACCCCAAGAGAGGGACTGACTGCCCAGCTGGAGCTCAGCTCTTATAAGATTTGTGAAAACCAGAATATGTCAGCAGCCCTAAACTGGGAGCTTAAGAGTGGACTCACAGAAACACCTTGTTTCCTGAACCAACACTTGTTTAACAATTCGGTGACATGAATACCAAATGGGGCATTTTTCAGGCACAGCTGAAGAAAATTAAATTGTAATCAGGTGCCAAAGAGATGGAGTCATTCCCTCCACATCCTCCTGCTCTCCATACCTGTTTGAATACTCCTACCTTTTCCCTTGCACTGGGACTGGAGTTTGCTTCTGCTGGTGAGCCAATTTAAATCTCTAAAACAATAGAAATTAAATTCTGATATGTTTTGGGGTTTTTTTTTTGGTTTGGTTTGTTTTTGGGGGCTGTAGGATTTTGAGGTTTTTTTGTAAGCTGGGTGTAAACTGCTACACTCATTTAGCAGGGTGAGGGGTTGATTGCTCATGCTGCCTGCCTGTTTCTGTTCCTTCACCTCCTCCTCAGCTCTGCTAGTTACAGGTATTTTTGCATCCATGCCTTGAACTACCTCAAGGGATCGGAACAGGCTTAAAATAACCCAGTAAAAATGGCTTTTATTATTCTGGATCAGTTCTTCCCACAGTGTCACAAACAATTGTACCAGAATGCCTCAAGGGAGATGTTGGAGCGAGCTGGGTGGTCAAGAGAGGGAGAGGAGAATGGCTGCCAAAACAAATGGATGTCAAATCTGCCCTTAGCACAGTCCTGAATACCCACACAGGGCAGTAAAGAGCTGATGTGACACAGATTCACATCCCAGCTTGGTGTGCAATTCCCTCTCAGTGTAGAGGCAGCCTTAACTGCTGTGATGATAATAAAAAGATTCACTGATGGAGCTGCTGTGAAGCACTTGAAAGGATTTGCTGTTCTTCAGTGCATCTGGAGCAAGAAGCACAAAGGAATCTATGCTAATGTGCTGTTATGAGCTCTGTTCTTTGGGATTTATTTATTTATTCTCCCATTTAAAACAAAACTTGCAGCTGCAAGGAGCTGAAGTGTGGACTTAAAAATAGAAGGAGACTAAGTGTGTTACACAAAATAACCTCTGAGTAGATTCACCTCTGGCTGTGCCTTTGCTGTGTATTGTGTGGCTAAGAAAATATATCTATTTTAAAATATATATATATATTGAAAACTACAGTGTTTTAAGCCTGAAGTTTCTGTATATGTCTCATTATGAAGCATGACAGAGAATCCCACACAAGTTCTGAGTTTTATGAATATGTAAAAGCACACATGGAAAATGACTGGAAGTAGCCTTGGTTTAGAGCTCTTAGGAACAAACAAATGTCACTGGGAGTCTCTGAGCATGGGCAGCACTTCTTAGGTTGCTACTGAAATTCCTTGTATCATTTAAAAGAATTGTTTCACTTAAATCTGAAATGGCTTTGATCTCTGAGGCAGTAGATGCAGGTAAGGCACTTTATTCAGTGCCTTCAGCAAGATACAGGGAAGCTGACAAATTTATGCCTAAGATTTCTCTCTCACCCTTTGCTAACTGAGTTTACTACTTTCACATACTCTAAAAAATATTTTTATTAATTTTATTGCTGCGTATTTGATACCTGTGCTCCCCAAGACTTGCTCATGCTCAGTTGCTAATGGGCTGAAGTAGTTTTCCCACTGTGTGGTCACCCTGCTCTTTGTTCTGCTTGTATATTTTCATGAGCATCTGTCCCTCCAACATGAGCTGCTGGGAGCTGAAATTCAATTGTGTCAGCTGCATCATCTGCAAATCTGTCCTAATGAAATTTGGCAAAAAGTGGTCAAAGTTGCTCCAGACTAAATGCAACTGCCACATGTTTTTGACAGCTGAGATGACAGTCCAGCACATCTCTCATAGCTCAGGATGGCATGCATCATTAGATTTACAGAATGGGAGAGAGAAGCCTCTGCTAGAAGCTACTGTCCTTCAGGCTTTCACATTATTTTTTCATTTTCCTTGAAATTCAAACAAATTAGAGGCCTTGAAAGATCAACCATGAACAGATATAGTTTGTCAGCTACTTTAAAAAAAAAAAAGGCAGAAAAAGATCTGAAATACTATTGGTGGTACGTTGCTCTTTTAAAAAAAATAATAATAAAAAAAAACCAACAACAGAAAACAAAAAACTGTTGTATTTAATTTAATTTAAACATCCAGAGCAGGGAACAAAAGGCTCTTAAGGACTTTCCTTTTTTGGCACATTTTCATACTCTTTTACAGACTTTTTTCAGTGGCTGCCCACACTGAAGTGAAATGTTTAGTTCAATATCCCAGGTTATATTTTATGGGTGAATTTCTCCTAATGAAGCAGGTCAGTTGGATAACCACACATCCCTCAGCATCCACTGCATCCAGAGCTGGAGTTTGAGGAGAAGGGGTGAGAATAGCACAATTGCAAACTTTTAATAAGACTGCAGCAAGTTTCCTTGTAGGCTCCAGAGTCTGTCATCAGAGAATAAGGTAAAGAAAAAATATCCTTTCACATGGGAATTTTCTTCTCAAGGCAGTAGGGACATTTTACTTTCATCAAAATACTCATATGGGACTCAGTTTAGAAGTTCTCCTTAGCAGTATCACTCTGCATATCTGTTTTCACTTAGATTCCCTCTGTATTTTTAAGAAATATTTACAAATCTTAATCACTCCTATTTTTCTTTGAGATGACAGGTCCATTAAAAAGGAAATGTTGCAAAAAACTCTTTACTTGTGCTGTGAAAATTAATATTCAGGGAACATAAAAATACTAGAGAAATGTAATTTTTTGTGGCCTTGGTAAAAGGATTCTTGGAGAAACAAACAATAATAACAATATTAACAATAACAACAACAATAATAATAACAATAATAATAAATTTAATAATATTTAATAATAAATCTCTCTCATCATGAGGTGATGAGGGCAGACTCCTGAGGTGGATTTAAGTGCCTGTATCCATTCATATCAAAGGAATTGGGCTGATTGACATCACCACAAGTGGGAAGGATGTATATCAAATATATCTTAAACAAACAAAAAAAGGAAACAAAAATCAGGCTCTGAATACTTCCCTCCTTGTTAGAAATGTGCACTGGGGAAAGTAGGTATAAATAATAAATCCTTAGCTCTAAGAATGATGTTTTTCTCTCCATTTTTCTGTGAAGTGTGATATTTCAATTTATTTCATTAAAACTTTAATTCCCTGTTCACCATGCCCTTTTCCCTGGAGGAAAGTTCATAAATATTTCCTTGTTATTTCTGTCTTTTTCAAGTTGCTTCTTGTGAAGAACTTGGAAGAATTTGTTTATTCAATGTGAATCCTTTCTCTCATCCTGCTCCTTTGGCCAGCACTGTGAGCTGTGGTTTAACCCCAGCTGGAAGCAGCACAAAACCCCTCACTGCCCACTCCTGCTGGGAGGGGAGGAGAGTGGAAAAATGTAAAATTCAAGGGTTGAGATAAAAAAATATCAACAATTAAAGTAAAATATACTCAAACAACTACTTCTAATAATAATTATAGTGATAATTATATGAATATTTCTTTGGCCACGTTGGGTCTCCTGTCCTGGCCATGCTCCATTCCAGCATCCTGAGGAACTTCTCACTGACAGATCATGGGAAACTGAAAAGCATTTAACTCTAAGGAAAAATAAAAAAAAACTTAGAAAAACTAAATACCAGTCTGTTATCAACATTATTCTCATACCAAATCCAAAACACAGCATTGTATGAGTTAGTAGGAAGAATGTTAGCTCCCAGCTGAAACCAGGACAATGTGAAACAGCAGCACAGAGCTTTTTCTATTCTGTTAGCTCCTTAATTCCATTTAATTTCAAGTTTCTTTGTTATGTTCAGTATTTCAGCCTTGAACTGTCTGTTCAAATTGCATCCTCAGCACGCTGGCTACTTCCCTTCTCCATCTCCCATGAAAACATTACATATAAATTTGCATTCTGACATTAATTTTGTATGACTGGGGATTTTTTGATCCTGACACTTATTAGAGAATAATTCTCTTAACCTCTCAATTTATGTTTAGCATGGTTTTTTTCCTTTGAGATGTGTATTTCTGCTCTTTCCTGTATATTGTCCTTTGGCTGGGAGAAGGATACTACTCAAAAGTATTTTTTTTTAATAATCCTGTAAAATTCTGCTTAGTTTGAGTCATAAACCAGTTAAAAATGTGAATTTCCTTTATTATCTCTTTACTGACTTTCGCAGAAACTTACAAAAATTCAGTTTTGGTTAATTGTGAATGCTCCACACCAGCCTCAAAGTTCTGGGCCAAGGCTGGGACCAGAGACCAGCTGTCTGCTGCTCGTGGTTTTGCCTACTCAATATTTGACTCTGGCTTGAAGCTCAGGCTCCAGCCTGGAAAAAACCAACCAGCTCAGCACTAACCCATCCAAAGGCAGCTGGGAGCAGCAGGCAGCAGCCTGGCTGGGAAGCAGCTCTTCTCCACAGCTACCCTGCTCCAGCCAAAACCAGCTCTGGACTGCAAATCCTCCTGCTCTGCTCCAGAGGAGATGAGGGATAAATGGTTTGCAGATAGTACTACTACTACTAATAATAATAATAATATCACCCAGGATAATAATATCATCTACAATAATATCTTGGCACTGCTCACGGTCACCCCAGTGGGATGAAGGAGCATCTCTGGTAGCAGCACAAAGCAGTTGTAATTCCTTCCTGATTATTAATTTTGATAACTCTCGTAGATAAAGGGAGGTGCCTGCCTCACAGAATCAAACCATCCAACAACATCCTTCCAGAATATTTTCCAGTAAATTTATTATTTGTTTTCTTGAAGTACAGGTGGTGGCGTGGTCCAAATCTCATTGCAGCCTAAGGAAAGATCCAGTCTCATCGGATCTTCTTGAGGAGTTTGGCAGCTTGAGTGCAGAAAAGCTCTTTCTGCTTTTAATTTAGGACTTCTTAAAAATACTCTTCTATTTTCTATTGGATTTTGCCTACTTTGCAGTCCATGCATCTCATCTGTACATGTTTTAGCATCCAGGTCATCTCTTTTTTTACTGAGAGACATTCTAGTTCCTAGTTGGAAGTAACTTTTTGTCCCTGGTTTTACTTTATTCTTGACATCACAGATTTTTTTTTTTTGCATCACCTTTTTTACTGGGCAGTAGCATCTTGATGTTTAAAACAGTCCATGTTCTCACTAAAGGGGCATGCAGCTAAAGGAAACAAGTATCTGCCTTGGTTTGGAAAATAAGAAATACTGAATGGTGTAAAAATTTAAAGGACTTGAATTTATTGGAAAAACAAAGAGACTCGTTAGGGGAATATTTTTAGGATTACATTTTTCCCTGTTCTCAAGTGATTTTGATAATATTGTGGGACTTTATCATAACCTTGCTCCTCCTCCTAAATTAAAACTGAAGGCAGACACAGGGCAAGCATCTCTAAAGACAGCAGCTGCGTGGAAAACTTCCCACAGCTTCAGAACTGCAAGTTATCTGCTTAAGGATATTGCAGAGGAGCCAGATGGAGAATGGTTTTCCACAGTCAACCATCTGGGCCCCGCAGTGATACACTCTGCCCTGAGCATTACTGTGGGAATTGACTTCGTGGGGGGGAGAAAAAGCAGAGAAAAAGAGACAGGCAGGGAAAGAAGAGCGTAATGTTTTATGCTGCAAAAACATGCAGGCAAAGAATCACCATTCTGTCGCACATTGCAATTTCCTCATCTCTGCTTGTGTTTATAACCTGTGGGATAAAAGGAAGAGAAAGTGAGACACTAATGGTTACTATAGCATAAAAGCCAGCTGTGAAAGGGTTCAGAAACGGTGTTTTGTTTTTGATGGAACTTTGATTGAGCTGGTAGATGTCAAAGTGAAAGGCAAAACTTTCTGATAGAGCTTCAATTTTACATTGATCTCTAATTTTAGCTCTGCTGAATTAATTTTTGAAGTTCTGTACTGCAGAACTTCGAACCAGTGCTGTGATTCACATGCAGTGGTTTGTAGTGACCAGAGAAAGGTTAGAAATATGGAATATTACAGGAGGTTTGTGGAAAACACCAAATGTCTGGTAACTAGATGGAGTCAAAGAAATAAATAGAATGAGTGGATTTTCTGAGCAGTCCTGATGTATGGTTTCAACATGAAATCTATAGCTAAAAAGTCTTTAGGTGTTAAATATAAAATTGCCCTGGAACCAGAAGACAAAAAAAGGGCATTTTTTCTCAGGTGCTGATGAGAGTCTATAATTTTCTTTGCTGGTTGCAGTCCTTAGCTGAAGTTTTCCATGCTTTCCATGCTCTTTTCCTGCTCTGCTGATTCTCCAGCATAGAATATTATTTCATCTTATGCTGTGTGCTTCTCTCTGCCAGGGCAGTGTAGGATCTTTTTCCTCTGGCTATTCACCTGCCTTTGCAAGGCTTGTAGGAACCTATTGGAGACCTTTTTACTTTCTGTCACATTTCAGTAAAGCTTGACAATGGGTTTGCCTTCCTTAGTAAAACTGGCTAAAATGGAAAGCTTTTTTTTTTTTTTTTTCTAAAAAGAAAAGAAGGTAAAAAACCCCAAAAATCGATTCATTTCATAGCTTTGCTGAGTTTTGAAGTACCCACATAATGCAGGTTAGCTCTAGTGGACTATTTAATGGTATGAACCAGGATAATGAATTACTGAAGGACACTGAGCAAATATCATCAACCTCCATTGAATATTAGGACCATATATAGGGTTTCAGACTCTAGTTTGCTTTTTAGGTGTATGACAGGCCAAGAGAAATATTAAATAGTTATAAAACCACAAAGACCTGGCCATTCAGCACATTTCTAAGCTGGAAAAAAAAAGGTTAAAGTTTCTATGACCTTTACGTGGATAGAACTGAAATTTTTCATGATATATGTATGCAGCAGCTGTTCTGTAAAGGGAGACAAAATTCCCTGTAATGCTTTAAAAATCACTGTTTATCTTCTATTTTAACAAAGCCCCAGCCCACTCCAGCCTGGTGGCACAGGTGCTCATGTATGCTTAATGCATCTGGATGTTCACAAGGAATTCACAGATAGAACTGATTATCAGGTAATTATCAGGTTTTTTTTTTGTCTCCTCCCAAAAGAAAATCTGTGTGGGGACACTGCAATGATTGGGGTTTTATTTCTGTGTGTCACTGGTGTGGAACAGTTTGTGTGCTTTGATGTTGAGATTGGCCTCAGGTGTTAATGGCATGAAATAGTTCATGTGGATGGTATCACACATATTGGTGCATATCTCTCTCTTAAATTACTTTTGTGTGAGAATTTCAGTAAAAACTAACAATTAACAACCCCCCCCCCCCCATTCATTAATCCTTTTCTTCATCACTGTTGAACTTCAGAACTGGAATATATTACCTGTATTAAAGGCTTGGTGATAACCTGTAGCTTGGAGAAGGTGAGGAGGTCAGGTAGGTAAATAGACCATAATTTGCAAAATATTTGCTCTTCTTTATTAGTGACATATTTTATTTTTCTGGAATTTATGGATTCATTGGAAGTTTTTCCATTTGGACTGTTGAACTACCCTCTTTCCAGGCAACTGGTAGCAGAGCCTTCAGATGAACTTGTGTTGTTCCTTCTTTGTCTGTTGGTCTGTCAGCGATCAAGCAGTGAGTTCCGCCTCTTAATGCACAAAAATATAAATAATTTATACCTCAGAGCGCAGAATACCATGGAAAGCGTGAGGAAAATTATTCAACCAAAAGGAGGAAAGTTGTTGAGTTACAAAGAGGGAGAGAAATCTGCCCTAAATGAGGAGAAATTCTGGTTCTTGCTTTCTTACGTGCCAGCCTTGATTTAAAAAGGAAGCGTCAGGGCAAACAGCTGCCTTGAGGCAGCTCAAAGGGAACATTGAAAAGTTGCCTTTGTGTCTGAAAGGAATTCATTTCATAGTGTTGCCCTAGAGTTGGTTTCTCTAAAGGCCTGTTTCTTCCCCTTAAATTGACTCTGCCTTATTCTGCCCACATTGTGCATAAGTTAAGTTCATAAAATGTACAACAGAGTTGCAAATGACATCTTTCAGGAATTAATGTTTTTAAACACAGCTTTAAACGCTGTTTTGTGTACTCCAACTGCTCTTGGCCATCAGTCAGGATCTGCCAAAAGGATCTGTTCTGCAGGAGCTGATCTGCAAATTTCCACCAGAGACATGTGAACCTTGGCCAGATGTTTCTTAGTCCTGCAGTCCTTGGCCTTTGAGAGCAGAGCTGGGTGACAGCCTCATTCAGCAAAAGGGGAAATTACATGTAAATTAAAGTGACAGTAAGAAATCCAAATAAGACAGTGTCATCTATAAATATTTTCCTAAAAGAAGAACAAGCAAGGTGTCAAAGACTGTCTGTGAAATCATTCATGTTTCTTTTGCCTGCCTGTTCCTGAAAACTGATTTTCCTTGTAAAAATAGCTCTGTGGGAGAGACATTCCATGGTTTGAAGCCTTAAGTGATACTCATAGGTGGCCTCTTAAGGGGTGGCAATAGATTTTTGGTTTCTCTGGATGACCCTGCTGTATGCAAGGTAAGAAGACAAAAATGTTCCTTCTCAAATTGCAGGAAGGTACCAAGGAAGGTCTTGGGAAGGTCCCAAAGGGCCAAACCCTGCAGTAGAGACATGAAGACATTGAAATCAGAAGGAAATGTAAGCAGCTATTACTCTCTTTTTTTCTTTTATTTTTTATTTTATTGCAGTTCTCAGGCTGCAATCCAGTGCTAACTACTTCAGTTAAAAGTTAAAGAAAAAAGAGTGACCTTTTTTGCACAGAGAGAGGAACTTCCTCAAGAAGTTATTTGAGATGCTATAAAATGCCTTTTTGCCATTCATGGACCTTGAGAGTGGCTGCTGGGTGTGTGCCACTGCAGTGGTGTGAGGGCTGTGTTGGTGGAGCAGTGTGGAAAGCGCCACCCTGGGAGGGCAAGGGCCCGATGACAGAAGCTCCCACTGCCCAGAGGGTCCCTTTTTGCTGATAGGAAGTGGCACGAAATTCTCAATCATCATTAAGTGGTCAAAGATTTTAATCTGCCCATAAAATTGCATCTACAGTAATTGAGTTGCTCAGTGTGAGTGTCTCTAATTGTCTGATCACAGTGTTCCTCTGGCTCTGAAAAATGAGAGAAGTAACATGTTTTAATAAAAGACAGAATTTGTAGTAATTTGACTCCAGAAGCGCAAATCTTGCACAGACTCATGCTGTGTTACAAGGACTTAGATTTACTCTTCCTGATGTTCATTTAAATGTCCTGTGAACATTTGAAAAACCTGCCACTTTTAGTTGGCCAGGCTCAGTTTTACAAGCAGTGTAGGAAGCCAGGGGAATCATTGCCACACAGTGTTGTGTGTGCAAAATAATGTTTATATGTGTTTTAAAAAGTGTTCAGGCATGGGGGGAAATATTTCTTGGCTAGCTGTTAAACAAATTACCCTGGGCTTGGCCATGAGTAAGTAACCTCTGGAGCTGGGAGAGTGTCTGAGGGAGGCAGAGTTGTGCGGTGGCACAGCTGCGAGCCTCTTCCCTGAGCTCTCACCTCTAGATGCTGTCTGGAACATGAGACTGAGCTAAAAGCATCTTTCTCATAGGCTGAGCACTGACAGTAGAGCCTGTTGCCATGAAAGCACCTAACAGTTTATTTATGCCATGCAGAATTCATTAAGGAAAGGTTTTAACTATTTTAGTATTTTAGTTCCCCTTAAACTCAGGACTGTGGTTTTTTAATATCTTTTCTATGATTTTTTCCCCCCTAATTCTATATATTGTCCTGTTTCCTGTTCTTTGTATGTTATTCTTTCCTCTTCGCATTCACCTCCTTTAACAGAGTTTGCCTGGTAATATTCCTCAAACAGGAATGATCATATAAAAAGTATAGTGTGAACACTTCCCTTTTATTCTTAGACAAATTGCTCACTGCGAGGGAGAGTGTATCCAGAATTGCTATACATAAAACAATGGCATTTTTATTGTGCTGTGATGAGAACAGTTCACCTTGCTGATGACCTCAGGAAGGCAGGTTGTTTCACACATGCAATTTCAGCTAACTGAGATTTCAAAGATGCCTTTTGAACATATATCACCCAAAGCCCTCTTTTAGCACATTGACTCGTTGTTCTTCCCTTCCATCATGGGGTTTAACATGCTGATGGAGCCTGCAGAGAGCACAGCAATGCCAATAGATCAGGCTCGGAGAGAGGCAGACTTTGAAGGAATGTGAAATGAGCAAAGGGAAACCTGGCTGAAATACAGGGAGGAAGAGGAGAAGGACTAAAATTTTAGTGAGCAGCAAGGCACAATTAAATTTCAAAATACCAAACCCAAACAAATCAAAAGCTCGGAGCCAGATGGCAGAATGTGTGCTTTGTTCATGCAATCCCATTAATCCCAGGGTGGGTTCCTCTGTGGGATTGCTCAGCCATGGGCACAAATTAAATCTCTATGAGGTGGTTCAGCAGGACCTTGTCCTGCAAGGACTCGTGCATTGGGTGCCAGCAGCACAATCAGAGCTTTACCCTGGCTCTTGCAAACTCCCACAAGCAAGTTCTTGGCAATCTCCAGGACACAAGTGACAGCAGTACCCTCAGGAGTGGGACAAACCTGGTTAAACCTGCACAAAACAGAAACGTGGAACTTGAGAGAACTTTTGATGCTCCCAGTCACGGCTGGGGAGCACCTGAAAATCTGTCTGAATTCTATTCTGCAATTCATTCCTTACAATGTAGCTTTGGCCTGTAATTGTTCTAGCTTTGTTTTAAAAGTCCTAGTTGAGGGGAAAAATGGGGTTTGAGACACACATCTGTGACCTAGTTTCTCAATTTTGGTCTTTCCCCTTCTGTCCAACAGAGAGAAAAACAGGAATTAAATTCACTCACAATGCCAAAGACATTTATATGAATGTTTCCTTCATTTAAATGAGCAAGAAGTCTTGTTGAAGTCAAGGATAAAATGGACAAAAAATTGAGTTTTCCTTCCATTTTTTACACTGGAAACCCTTTAGAGGCCTCCATTATTTCTTAAGGATCTGTTACAAAGAAAGAATTTCTAGGCTGTGTTCCCTCCCCACCACTGGAACAAAATTCCTAATATCCTTGGAAATCAATTCTGTTCTCACATGTCCAACTTATCAATGAAGGGAAAGCAAGAAAGATATGTTGTTTATTTATAATGTCTCTTTATATTGTCGTGACCATGTTTATAGAGTCTTTGTTTTGTTGCATCTGAAGCATTTATCCTCAAAGGTACTGGTGTATGCAAACACCACTGGAAAAACAGGAGACACGAGCACTGAAGGCAACCAGGAGGTTTTGAAGAACAAGTAAAAGGAGATAAAAACAAGGAAATGACTGAAATGGAAATCTAAAAAGTAAAGAATTTTCAAATCCATATATAATCAGTAAACATAAGAGAAACAAAAAGTATATTATTCTTTTCAAATTTGCAAATTTTAGAAGAGTTAAGTGCGCATTAAAATTTATTAGTTAGTTTGTTCTGATGAAAAAATGGATTAATCTTTGGAAGGCAGCAGGCGAAGGAAAGGAGAGTAAGTGTGGGACAGCATTGGAGAGAAGTGTGGCCAGAGGAATTCCTACAGAGTGGCCAGGCAGGGTTAGGTACAGCAGCAGGCACACACACACTGGATTCAGGGAATGAGGGAAGAAACCAGTGAACCTTTAAAGTGACATTTAGAAAAGTTCACCATTTCAGCAGCGATTCCTGAGAACTGCAAAGCAGAAAATAAATCTATTTCTAGAGAACAGACATTGGTTTCTGCTTTAGATTTATTGCTTTCAAGCAACAAAAGAATTTAGCTTGGAAAACTAATCTAGCCATGACCCTTCATGCAATTAGTCAGACTGAGTGAGTGCAGAATTGGGTAACCCCTTTCCCATTCCCTGGTAAGGATCTGTCTCCAGTACTCAAGGATCAATCCATCCACTGAGCCCCACTGAAGCCAAGTGGAGCGGAACACGGGGCTGTGACCTGTTTGTCTCCTCTCTGATGGCAGGTTGGTCAAGGTGCTCAGTCAGAAGGCAAGAGGCAAAGAGCTGCCCTGCAGGGAACACCTCTTGCCTTTCCTGTGTGCTCCAGGCAGGGGTGATGCCCTGCCAGTGCTCCCTGTGCCCAGACAGGCTGGCAGAGGTTCAAGGAGACGCCAGGTCGTGCTCTGGAGATGTCCAAGGAAGAGGAACAAGTTAAGCCTCAGCATATTTTATGAGAAATCCCCAAACTGGTGGAACTTTTAAAGATGTGGATGTACATAAGCCAGAATTCATGAAAGCGCTGCAGTTGGTTTCTAGCCTTGGCTCCTGGGGCACTCAAAAATTGGGTATTCATTGAGGTGTTTCCTCTAGTCCCAAAATTATAAATGTGTTCCTAGATAGCTAATCCAGCCCAGAGCCTTCTGCTACCACAGTTTCTTTATAAATATTAATAATTTGCCACCAAGTGGAATCGTTGTGAGGCTCAATAAGCTACTGTGCTGTGCTCACACATTAATCTTACTGTAGGCTCAGGGGGGAAGTGGAAGCAAAATACTTCAGTGAGAGATTAGTCTAGGTTATCCTCAATGGAAGATTAATCCAGAAATAGTCTCTACATTTTCTACTCATTTACCCAGCAGAAAAATTTATTAAATAGTTCCTAAAACGGCAAGAACGGGAAAGTTTTCCTGCGATTGTTGTGCCATGTTTTATTTTTTTCTTTTCTGTTCTGTTATTTTTCTGCTTTACGTGATAACTTCACTGAAAAAGGTTGAGTGTTAAAAATTTGGAAGGTGCATATTTTTCAAAAGACTTAAGAGAAAAAAGATTAAAGGAAATTTTTTTTGTTTGGTTTTATTATTCTCACTTTAAGAAAAGGTTTTGTGGTTTTTGTGGTTTTTTGGTTTGGCCTGGGGATTTTTGGTTTGGCTTGGGGGTTTTTTGAGGTTTTTTTGTGTTTTTTGTTGTTGTTGGTTGATTTTTTTGATGTTAATTGGGGCTTGGTTTTTTGATTTCTTTTTGTTTGGTTTGGGTTTTTTTTTGGCTGAGTCATTACTTTGACCAGTTTAGAAAAGTGTTAGGTAAGAATTTTTTTCCCCAGAATTTTATAAATTTTGCTGCTTTTTAATAGAGCTACAAAATTCTACAAAATATGACAGGGTTTTTTTTTCAATGTGGAAATGGATTTTAGACTTGTAGAAAATTTGACTTAATGACCAGTGAAGAGGCTTATAGGCAATTTCAATAGAAACCCCAGATTTTTCTTCTGCTAAAATTTCTTTGGAGACTCATTTATGTAAACATGTAAATGTGACTTGTGCAAAACTTCAGTCTCAAGACAGTTCCTGCTTTTAATCTTTAATGGCAGCTATCAGAAAGATGTTTTGCTTTAGATGAGTAGTCCACATTACTTTATATATAATAAATAGCAAATATCTGAAAAAGAGAGCTCTTAAATGCATTTTAGGTTAAAACAGGCATGCATAAACAAGTAAATTTGGAAAAAGCAGAGAAATTTCTGTGCCTGGGGTGCTAATTGCTGAGAATTTTTTATGGAGTGACAGCAATTTGTCGATTCCATTGTGTATTTAGTTTGGCTTATAATTGGTGGGGATAATTTTCCATTACATGTTTCCCTAAATCTCTCCATTGATGGAGCCGTGGTGGAACTTGTCCACAAAATGACTCAAGTGAAAGCTTATGCAGAGATTTAGAGATGGATATTTGAAGGCAGTTTGCAAAAAATATTGGCTATAAATGCTACAATACCTGTATGCTAGTTTTTAAGCCCAAATTGACATCCTTTTTTTACCCATCATCTATCTCTTCTCCCAATGTGTTCTTTATTCTTCACTGTCAGAAAGTTGTTCAGATGCTGCATGTGGTAGGAACTCTTTGAGCACATTTTGAAATGTGTGTTTTCCCATGAAACCTGTGTTTTAAACAGAATAAACAAATGCAAGAGCATAAGAAGCCCCCCTCCTGCTGTTGGTAACAAAAATCAAAAACTTACATTCTGTGTTTCTCAGAATATAATCCATGTTAAAATTCATCAGCATGAGTAGATTTTTGTCTCCTCCAACATTAAACTGAATAAAGTGTGACAGCCCCAGCACACACATTAACAAAAACACAGCTGTAAACATCAATTAACAGGGAATGAGCATCATATCAGCTTTTTGCCTTTTAAATAACTGGCTTCTCTTCTGACTCCTAATGCCTGATGTCAATATGATTTTTTATTCAGTTTCTCAAACAAATAAAAAATTTATTAAAAATGTTGGCGTATTCATTAAATGGTAATTTCGTTAAAATAATTTTCTGGAGATGTGTATACTATAAATATTAACATTAACATAAAACTTTTGTCAAAGTACTTGCTTCCTACGATTGTGCACTGCTCAAACATTTTAGTTTTGAACTCTTTGTTCCCTTTTGTACAATTTGATTGTGAATGATTTTGCAGCATTTTAAAGAAGTGAGCAGAATAGAAATTTGAATTACTGGGATGTAGCTTGGAAATCTTGTGATATTAAGTGAATTTTTTCTGGTATTTCAATAAGACAGGTAAACTCTATGGGCAGAAAACTTCATTGCCCTCCATCCCTATTCTGGAAAGGACAGTTTGAAATAGAGAAGGCACTTGACCAGTGTGTTGCAACCTTCAGGACCTATCTTGTGTAATAGCATTTGCCAGATCCCAGAGACAGAAAATGAAATTCTAGTTTGCTGTAACTCTTTTGTCTGCCTACTTATAACAAGATTTGAGGTCCCAAGGGGTTGTTTCAGCCTGTCAGGTTAAGCCTCTTTAATCTCCTTATGATCAAACTTCATCCTCCAGAGCAGATAGTTAAGACTGAGTTTATCACAGATAGAACTTTTTTTTTTTCCTAAAGGTCAAAGCTTCATCTCCCAGTTTAAGTAGTAAAGAATAAAGTCTGAGCCCCTTGCACTTGTCCCTACTGCACTTCCTGAGGCTCTCCCAGGTGAACTTCCTTGCAGAAGATGCAGCCCTCCTGTCTGCCTTTAATGATAAGAAAATTTACATTTTTCCTTCTGAAATGATGTCTTAGGTGGCTTTTGGTAAGCACATGAAGTTTCCAGCTTGATGGAGGAGCTGTCTGGCAGACAGATCATTTCCTTTTGGTAATTGGCACCAGCCAGGTCTTATTGTTTGTATCTACCCCTGCACTGTCCTGCCTGGTGAAGGATTTCTCTACAGAGGAATTTTTGTCTGTGGCATTGGAATTTTCTTTAATAGAAAGCAGTATTTGGCAAAGAAATGGATTTTGTGGGTGGGGCATTATTTCTGCTGGTGAAACAGCAACGTCTCTGCCCAGCATCTCTTGGCACAGGGCTTGACAATATGTGCTGTCAACAGCTAGAGGTGATCACCTGGCAGACAGCAGTAACCTCAACTGATAAATATCACCTTTCTTTCTTTTTTTTGTGATCTCAGAGTACTTGTGAATGGCTTTTTTCTGCTATGCTTGACATTCAGCATATCTGTTGATTTATAGCACACACTATCGAGAAGAATCAATTCTCGTCCACATTGTTTAGCTATGGTGTGTAGTTTGTACTGCAAGACACATTGTCCATTCTCTAAATCAGTAAATACAGAGCTGATAATTATGCATTTTTGATAAATACACATTTTTGATAAATACACATTTTTGATAAATACACATTTTTGATAAATTTCCACATGTAACACCAATGTGTTTTTCTCCATATTACTACAGGAGCTAAACTTCACAGATCAAGGTTTATTCAGATTAAGCAAAAAAGCAAGATTTGGACTTCAATAAATGTTTTAAATTATATCGAAATAACTGCTGTGAAATTTCCCCCTCAACCTGAAAAGTCTTTGAAAAGTCTTTGTGGCATTCAGTGACAGAAAATACCACTTTTACATGGTTCCAGTGATACTATTTAACCTTTTATATTTTCAATGCTACACATTAGGGACAATTTGGAAAAATATTATTTGCTCAGTTTGGGAAAGGAGGATATTAGGATGCTCAGAAACAATTGCAGGATACGAATTGAAGGCTTTTGTTAAACTACGCAGAAGTGTAATCATATGCTTATAGTGAAAATCACATCATCAATCACATTTCACATAGGGAAATTCTTGCACTGTATAATCAGAGGGGTTTTGCAATGAATGAGAGAGAAGTCAGGATTTCACAAGACAAAATAACAAATTGCCAGGTTTGTAATTTACTTCTCATTCTTATACCTCACTTTATATATATTTTTTTTTTTCAGGGTTCAGATCAGGGTAAGCTACAATTTATGTATTGAAGGTAGATTTTGAGATTCACATGGCATTTGGTAAACAAAGTTCTATGTATATGACACTGAAGCGGTCATGGCACCTTTCATATTCTAGATTTAGCATATTAAAATCAACATTAAAGTGTAATAAATAATTTTCTCCAACCAAGCACACATTAATTCTGAACACAAAATAAAGAGAAAATCATATTGGAAACACATCAAGAATTAGGAACAGTAAGTAAATCAAAGAATTTTTAATTAATTTTTGTACATAAAATAGAGAAAAGGGGCATTTTGTAAACTGAACAGGGTTCCAAAATGTACCATGTTCCCCTATGCACACGCATCCTCTTTATTATAATGCAAATAAATGAGCTCCTCAAATCAAGCCCCCTGTGTGCACTAATTCCATTACTCTGCTGGAGACATCATTCATGTGTGCTTTATGCTCTTGCACAAAATCTATAGGGGCTTTTTTTGTTTGTTTGTTTGTTTGTTTTTTAGTTAAACTGAATGTAAGCTCCCTAACATTTCCAAAGAGAAGGTGCCAGTGATGTTCTGCTTTGCATCGTGTCAGCAGTGTATTCCCAACATGTTTCAATTCCAGTATGTTCCAGTTTGAGTGCAATTCCTGGTGCTTCACAATTTTATTTACCGCAGGGTAGAAAGGTGCAAAGGGAAGCTGGAGGTCTGACACCCATTTTTGTCACTTAGCTGCCAAGGTCAGTGAACTGCCCCTCTGAGCACATTTGGTGTCAGTTGTGTTAACTATTCCTTGCTGAGCAGCAGGTGCTGCATTCAGCAGGTCAGGACAGGATCCACCTGTGCTGGCAGCCCAGCTGAGACCTGCACTGCACTTTTGAACCTCCTGGTGTGGGGAACAGTGAGGGTAATAAGATTTTTAGAAAGCTGGGGAAAGCAGGCCTTACAAACAGAAGGAACAGAGAAACGAAAACTGGCTAGATCTGCAAAGTCTGAAGGTAGGAAAAGTTACAATGGTGCAGCAAGCAAGGATATTAAACAATAGCTTGAGTTCTAGGGTTGGATAGGATAGACTTTAAGACTGCAGAAAAATATGCTTGGCAAGAAAGGAGAAGGTTTTAAGCTGAATAATGGAATATTGAGTATTGATAATAGAAGGCATACAAGCAAGCACTGTGTGAGGCAGGTGTAATTGTGCTTTTAGTGATTGGCAGGAACAATTATCTCTAAGCTTTAGCAATGTGCTATTGGCTAGAAAGTTTTTTAAAAGCTCTGTAAAAAAGAAATCTTTGGCTGCTGCTGGCTGTACGTGAGCTTTTGCCATCCTTCTATTGTCTCAGCCATGTCATGAGGCTGATGCTGCAAATAAATCTCAAGGAACATCTCCCAGCAGTCCCATCCTGTTTGTGGAGGGAAAAAACTCCCCAACACATCCTGGCCCCTGAACTTCCAGAGGGCCCTGAGAACCCCGTTCTGATTCCTGCTGGAGCCTCAGCACAGACCCAGGGCTCTGTGTGGACCCCCCCAGACTGAAATTCACAGCTGTGCTCCAGCTGTGCTCCCGGTTTATTCCAGCCCGAGGCAGATCCAGAGCAGCACCATGCAGACACATTGAGGTGGATCTTGAGTTAGCTGCTACTCTCCTAGTGATGCAGGCAGAACTGGGAAGCCATTGCCATGCAGGGAAGGTCTGCCACGAAAACCAGCAAGAACTCTTGGAAGATCTGGCTTATAGGGCAAATTTAAAGAACTATCATATTACAGTCTTCAGCACCAGAGAATACTCTGTAAGTATATTGAGTGCCTTGGCAAGTGAATACATCATTTTTAATACATTCTCTCCTACTGGGTTGGTATGTATGTGCTGAGACTTTAATGATGTAATGCAACGTGATACATAGGTATATCTCCTGGTTATCTGATGCAAGGATAAGTTTGGTACCACAAGACTCACAATTTATAAAGCATCTTCAATTATCAGTGTATATAGATGTATAAACTATGTCCCTAAAGTCAGCTGATGCCCAGTATGTGTTTTCTGCAGGAAAATAAAGACATTAAAATGCTTCTGGAAAAGCAATAAAAAGTGCATTATTTGCTAAAATGAGTAAAACAAGAAGATAAAAAAAGCAGATCATAGAAAATGAGATAAACAAGAGTGCTGCCACAATCAGCTCCCATCTACCATTACCCACACACTTCATAAATATGCAGTGGGATATACAGCACAGATAACATTTTACTGTGAAGAATGAACAACTAATGCCCAAACACTTTTATATGTCCAAGTGTGTGGAGAATGGTTGTTTAGAATCTGGTCTGGAATTGTTCCTGAATTTTTCCTGGGCAAAATGAGCTATGAGTGAACTTCAGAAGCAATTTAAGCTCATACATCACCTCTGTACATCCCATTTGGACACGCTCACAGTAGCCACTGACAAGAAAAAAGGATGAGATTTAGCAGAAACCAACAAGGGGAAGAGAGAGGAATGTAAAAGCAATACATTTTTCAGCTTAGTAATTCACTGGCAAAATATGTGCAGTGTACATTGAAGTGAAAAGTAAAGATTTTTAGGGTAGTATTAAAGCAGAGAAAGAGCCGCAAAAGTAATCATTTGAATCACCACAAAATGCTGGTTTTTTCCAAAGCAATCTGCTTGCTTTCTTTTCAGTAGTGTAATACCCTGTTTTAATTTCTTTCCTGCTCCTTTCCTTTCCTTTCCTTTCCTTTCCTTTCCTTTCCTTTCCTTTCTTTTCCTTTCCTTTCCTTTCCTTTCCTTTCCTTTCCTTTCCTTTCCTTTCCTTTCCTTTCCTTTCCTTTCCTTTCCTTTCCTTTCCTTTCCTTTCCTTTCCTTTCCTTTCCTTTCCTTTCCTTTCCTTTCCTTTCCTTTCCTTTCCTTTCCTTTCCTTTCCCTCTTCTATCTTTTTTCCTTTCTATTTTTCTCTCTCTCTCTCTTTTCAGAACTGAAATGCACTTTCATGTGGAAACAAAACAAACTTGAACTTGGTAAATATTCATAACAAGTATTTAAATCCTTTTTTTTTTGTGATCTTATTCCTTGTGTCTCTGTTTTCCCAGCCATACTGCCAGTCTGGGAATGACTTGATTGTTCATCACAAGGACTCTCTAGATTTAAGAGTCCTTCGTTTCTGTGGAAGCAGCTCAGCTGCCCAAAGAGCTGTGATAATGCCATCAGGGACATGCAGAAAAGCCTTCCAAACTGGCCCGGCCACTACAGACACGTATTCAGATGAAGCAAAAATGGCATTAGAAGTTTCTTTTTGGGCAGCTTTTTTCTTCTCAGTCAGGTCAAAATAATTGTTCTTTACTCAGACTTCATCTGAGAGACTGGTGATTCAATTTTGGTTTTTCTTCTAAATGCTATTGGGGGAAAAATGTTTCCTGCTTATTCTGATAATCTTTGCCTATACCTTCTGTTCCTTCTACCTTATAGAATCAGAGGACCTCAAAGATGATCTCATTCCAACACCCCTGCCATTGGCAGGACACCTTCCACTAAAACAGGTAACTCAAAATTATTCTTATCTACTCTGGGAAGAGAAAAGCCAATGACAGGACAATTCCTGCTTAAGTGTTGGATGTTATATCTTGTGCTACGAAAGGGATTTGTGAATTATGTAGGTAGTAATGTCATCCAGCAACATTTGTGCCTTACTTAGGAAGGAATCAAAAATAGGAAGAAAGAGTTAAAAAACAGGAAGAAAGAAGTGCACAAGATTTTGTGTGCCTAAGAGAAAGCCTGTGTTATTCCATTGACTCACACAACTTTCAGCAGAGAGAATTGATAAACAGAGGTCTGTTTCTAAAAGTCAATTTCTATTGATTAATCTACAGTTCTTTTCAAGTCATTAAATATCAAAATCACTCCAGTGCTACTTAGCAATAGAGGAGAACTCCATTGGATCACATTATGTTTATACAGTGATTTATAAACTGTCATCTGCTTAAATTTGGGATCCTGTTCAAAGTATGCACTTCCTTGCAGGATTCAGAGAAAAGGATGCAAAGACTTGAAAAAGAAGAAATGGAGATAAAATCTGGAGGCTTTGAATGGACAGGAGATGTGTCAAGGTAAACAAAATTTTATAATGTTATTTGTGTGTTGAGATAGGTGGTGTGGAATATTAATATTGTAGGCAATCTGATCAAATTTCTAATTTTTAGGATAAAGGAATTGTTCATTTTCAATGAATTAGAGATTCTGCACACCTCTGCCTCTTGAGAGAGAGATCAAGTCACTCACAAGTGAACAGAGGCAGTGGGGCTGTAACTCAGACCCTCCTTTTGTGGAGAGGCAAAACTCATTTGAGTTATGTGGATGCAGTGCCTGGCTACAGCTGTATCCTGAAATAACACTGGTTTTGCTTTCCCTCTATTTATCTGACAACACCAGGCATTTATGTTATTTTTTTTCCCTTTCATTGTTAGGAAAGAAAACCCAGAATGTCCAAATGGAAAGCTTTTTAGGCTGTGCATCTTGCTAGCTTTGCTCTTCCCCAATTTGATGTGCTGTTGTAGTCCAATCAAAGAGCAGCCTTGCATTTCTGATGAGGAGCCAGAGCTCTCAGCTGTTTTTCAAATTGGCAGGCACTGGGTAACTTGTAGAGAAATTGAAGTGCTTGTTCTTGCTTACATGATTCATTGTTATTTTTCCCAGTCATTATGAATTGAAATAAGCCATCTGTTATAATAACAGTGCACCATGCACCAAGAAGCGTGGCTTTACCTAGGAACAGAAACAAATGTCACATAAAAATGAATTTGGGGATCCACATATACATCCAAATGAGATAGCTCAATAATAGCAGCAATGGATGTGTGCATAAAACTCGTTTTGTGGGAATATTTACTGTTGTTTTCAAAGTGAGACACAGTAGGCTGATACCATTTGAAATGGATAAAAACAATCTATTTGCTTGAAAATAATAGATTTCATTCACTGTCCTTCAATATTAAATCTATGACTATCAAGGCAAGTAAATCTGAAATTGGATACCAGCTAGGCTTTTCTTTATCATTTTATGCCAGTTTTAAAGCAAATCTCAATCAGCTTAACAAAAACCTATAAGCACTAAAAAAATCTAAAGCCTTATGAACTGCTAAGGGGATGTTTTTATACATTAAAAGTAATCTAAAAACCAAATTGCTGTGTCTGTGGTAACAGATCTTAGCTCTCCTGCAGAGCTCAGTTGATGGTTTAGTCTTTGGAGTTTTTTCTTGCTCCTTTGTCTGTTCTTTGAAATGTCTTGACACTGAAACAGGGCTAAAATTTTATCACTGTGGTATCTTTTCTCACTTTTCATAAATATTTACATATTAATATTTCATAAGGAGAAATTAAAAAGTGTTCCAAAGATGCAGTTTGCACCAGTACCATCAGCTGTTGAAGTGCCTTATCTTGTATTCCTAATGCCATTTCTCCATTGTTTCTTCATATCTATCCCAATATTTTTTTCTTCAAAGTTAAGCACAGGTTTTTTAGGTCAGAATCAGCATTTTTTCTGTGTTAATGAGGTGAACCAACAGTTTAAAGGTCTATCTCCACACAATGACAGAGAACACCTGCCTTGGTTGGAAGTTAAGTTCCCTACCATCCAAACTCTTTGGGTATCTGGCCTCCCAGAATAAGGGCTTTAGTTCTGTGTGAGGAATTCTCATCCCAGCAGATGTTGTGGTGCAGCTGTGTTAAAACACACAACACAAGTGGCGGGCAGTCCAGCTCAGCTCTGAAATGTAACAAAAGGGCCAAAATGGTAAAAATGGAATTTAAATTCTTATATTTAAGGATTCGTAGTCAGGTTCAAAATCACTGGGTCCTATGGTCCCACTGAAGGGCAGAAGAAAGATTTCCTCCTCACCTCTTTTTGCTTTTAAGCATGGTCTGTAGAGCATTAGAAAATGTGGTATAGGGTTAATTCTATCCTCTGGTTAAGTGAATATTAATCCGTGCCTTCCCCACTTCTTAATAAGAGAAAGCCTGAAACTAAGCTTCCAACTGCAAGTACATTATGAAATGTAAATATTCCCTAAATGATGTACAAAAGGTTACTAGAAAATTCTGCAACAGAGCCAGTAAGCACAGGATGTTAAACATTAAACTTATATTTCCTCTCATGTTTGGATTTGCCATTAATAGCAATGGGAATTTTGTACCTTGAATTCACTGGAGCTCCAGCTGTACTCTTCACTAGCAGCTCTAGGTTTTGGATATTTTTTTGAATACTGGATTTAACTATCCTATTTTTATTCTCTCTAAAAAGCAGATGACAACATGATTTCAGTAGTAGGAGATAGTCCTTATCACAGGCTACAGCTGGAATTTGAATGCTGTTCCCTGGGATTGTGCTGCAAGCTAAAGAACAGCTCCAGATTGTTATCAAGTTGGGCCAGATCTTTCTGTAAACTTGTGAGAAGGTATCATAATTTATTATATAATATCTGCAGAGATTCACTTCACTGTCCTCATCTGCAGATATTTCTTTACCGCTATATTTTATGTTGATAAATCAGCTAACAAACTCTTCCTCAATGTCCTACTTGCAAATGGCAAATAGGGGTTGGGTGGGGTATTGAAAGGATGATATGCAAAGTGCTTGAGTATCTGTTGAAAAGAACTTATGATTGCATAGATATATAGGTGACACTTTTCCTTGAAAACTATTATTAGCCATATATTGGGTCACCAACAGGTTAATTCAGGCACACAGAATCCTGAAGGGAATGAATGAGAACCATTTACACAGAGCATGCCCAAACCCAAAACATGCTGACCAATCTAATAAATAACAATCCAGCCTTCCAGACCCATAGCCAAATTCTGCTCCTGAAATTGAAATCAGACCTTGGCTGTGGGGCTTCTCCTGAGGTACTGCTAACACTGGGTAACCTCAAAATATATATCAGCCATCCCTCAAATGTGCACAGCTAGCTGCACACACACGTACTCCCTGTCCTCCTGACCCACAGAATTCCTAGGAATCCCTGGCATGGAAAGGGTACCTTGGCAGGGCATAGCTCTCACACCATTATCCCAGACATTCATCTCCTATCCCTGTTCAGCTCCAGTAATAATGTGTCATCCAAGACTCCTGACTCTTAATTAGGAATCATCTGCTGTTCCTCACCCTGCTCTGTTGTGTCCTGCTGTGGCTTTTCTGTCAGTCTGCTCTTGCCTGTGATATGATACAAGGTGGGAGAGCCCAGGGGTTAATGCAATTATTTACATATGGTAATACAGTGTATAGCAGGGAATTAATGAAACAGTTTGCAGCATTTCAGAGCTAAAAAGAAATTAGACACCATCTCTTCACTGATTTTCCAAGTGAAGAGTGCTACATTGAACATTTAAACTTTATGCTCCTTGCACAATTCCAATGTCACCTTTTTTTTTTTTTTTTTTTTGAGAGCAAGGCGCAATCAAGCTGGATTTGGAGGAACTCAGAGGTGGTGGACATAAAAAATTATTCATTTAGAGTTTTTGTCAATGTTTCACCTGTTTATACTTTGCATTTCTCCAAACTGGTCTCAAACCTAAAGCAAGAATGGGGTACGGTTACCCTTCTGAAAATAACTGCAAGTATTAAATGCTGAGTTCTGTCTTAGTTCAGAATCCTGACCTACTGAAGTAGGAGGGGGAAATTGCCTTGACTTGCAGGAGGCCAGGATGCCACCCAGAAATGCCTGATTGCCAGGGTAGAATGGGCATCAGCTGTCTGAAAATCCCTGGAGTCTTTGGTATCCATCACTGGCCACCCAAAAAACAAGACACTGAAATAAGCAGTGCAGGCTGAACAGGCTGGTGCAGAATGGTTCCACGAGGATGATTAAAGCCAGCTGAGGAGCTGCACACAGGGCTTTGCATGTACAATACACATGTGATTTTCTTTGTATTTACAGCTATACTTTTGAGGAATCATTGATTAGGAATATAAATATTTATGCACGATAATCATTTTAATAGGCAATTACATTCATTATTTAAATATTTTCATAATTGCTCAGCTCACAAACACGAGCACTAAAAAAGAGCATCTGATAATATAATGCCATTATTCCTAATGATCCACAGACAAATTAATGTTCTTTCTGATCCTGGTAATTTAAAATCTATCAGATTACAACTGCAAACATAGAGACATAGCATGTCAATGAAAGTTGTCATGGAAAGGGATGAATCCCAGAGCTTAGAGCATGTTCTTATCAGTTACAAGCACAGGCAATATAGGAAAAACAGATAGCAGAGACAGACAAACAGTTTTTAAGGCTGTTTTTCAAATGCAGGGGCATATGAGGATAGAAATATATTCTATGACAGACTTTGTACTAAGGGTGATATTTTACTAAGTATTTAAGATTTTGAGAGTCTATGTGACAGTATCTCAGTGTGGCAAACCTGATTAAGGCCAGAAGAAATTTAAACTGACTTAGGTATCATCAAAAAACTTTGGGAGCAACTTCATCCCCTGCTGCCTCCCAGGTGATTCTGCTTCCAACTGAGTAAGAATCCCAGGACAGCTCCTGAAAGCTGAACGTGAAAATATCAGTGTCATAGCCTCAAGCCATCCTGGGGATGCTCCTGTCCCAGATGTGAGGCAGAATCTGCCTCACCAGTTTGTTCAAGCTTAATTTGGTGTAGAATCACAGAACAACTGGGAAGAATCTTTAAAGATCATCTACTCCAATCTCCCTGAAATGAGCAGGGATATCTTTTACTGGAGCAGGTTGCTCAGAGCCCTGTCCAACCTGACCTTAAATGGTTGCAGTAATGTGGGATCCATGAGCTCTCTATGGCAGTGTTTCACCACCCTTATTACTGTAAAATGTTTCATCCTCCTAACTAATCTGGTCTCTTTTAATTTAAAACCACTACCCCTTGATCTATCAAAACAGGCCCTACTAAAAAATTTGGACTTGGAAGTCCCCTTTGATCACTAAAAGGCTGCAATAAGATTTCCCTGGAGCTTTGTGTAGCTTGGGAATGGGTGAGGGTGGCAAAAGCAGAGAGTCCTTTAGCAAGACCTTTTCTGTTAGATCAAGTCACTAGATGCTTTTACACAGTGGAACTTGAGCATATATTAATGGTGATGAATTCCCCTGGAAATGCAGTTTCATCTTCTTAAGCTTGATTGTGTCATTTCATGGATTAATAAATATCAAAGCTGTGATAATGACAGAATTAACATTGCCAATTTAGGTCAGAATGAGTATTTCCCCGAAAAAAGTCCAAAGCAAACCATTTATGCTGTGTTCAGAAACCTGTCAGAAAGGGGTTGGAATGTGCATTACTCCTTAACAGAAGTGAGTGCAGACTTTATCCATCATAGTCTGTTCCAGGGGTGCTGAAGTCACAAGAATTTATGGAGGGGGAAGAAGGCACCTGTAGGCATACATCAGTAGAGGGAGGGATCCATTTTTCAGTGGAGGCAATACAGTCACTTAAACTAAGAAAACAAGCAATAAACAAAACCAGGCAGTGACAGCTATTAAAGGTTTGAATCATTGCCATTCTGAATCATTACCATTCTGAATGCAGAATAAATAAATAGTATTATTTGGTATGCAGAATAAGCAAAAGTTAGGTGTTTGTGATTGTAATCAGTGATGGTGAAGCTGAGGAACAGCATCTTGGTTCTGAGCCATGCAAGATGTCACAGGAGACACCAGGCAAAACCCCAGGCCAAAATGAAATTAATGAGACTTCTACCAGTGATTTCAGATAGATTAGGATTTATTGCCCTTTTTTTCACTACCAATAATCTTGCACTGCAATTTAATTTCTTAGCACTAATACTCTCATTTAGAGTACATCTTGTCACATTTATATAGGATGGTGACTCTGTACTCACAGTAAAGTCAAATGGCATGAGTGTTGAAAAATGTCAGGAATTCTTATATATTAAACATGTCCTTAGGAGTACAAAACTAAAGTCAGACCAGGGAATTCATCTGTAGTCTGCCTTCACTGAGAAGTTCCAATCATCTGTCCTAAGTGTTGGCATAGCCATACATCTCCTCCTCCCTTCAGCTCAGACTTGTAAATGCACTGAAATCTTCCATGGTTTACCCTGAGAATGGAGAATTGCTGTGCTTTCATGGTGCTGAAATTGCTCTATAATAGCTAATAATTATGCATCTGCAATATCATAAGCACACTGTTGTGAAATCCAGTGCAAAAAATTAGGCCCTCTGTTATAACTCAGAAAATCATTTTAGAAATGGGATGAGGCTCAGTCAGCTGTGTAGACAGATGCTATTTTGTATTTGGTAATGTAGTGAAGACAGGTTATCTAACCCTTTAGAGTCACCATCCATTGTTCTAGCAGGTCTGTCAAAAATGCTGCAAAAGCTCCCCACAACTTTGACATAAAAGCAAAGAAACATAGTCAGAAGAAAACTGAGCAGGGGGAAAGCAGATTTCCTTGAAAAACAGATGGCACTTATGTATTTGCTTGTGTCTTTTGTGCTTTCAGTTCTGTTGCTTTTAACCACAGTGCTGGAATTTGAGTCCTGCTGCCTTTTGGAGACTCTGGCACCAAGCAGCTCCCATGGAATGTGCTGTGTGCTCACATCCTGCACTGCACTGGTTCCAGTATGGAACAGAAATAAGAAAAAGCTTTTTATTAGAAAACTGAATTTTGTTTCAATACATGCTTTCCTTTTCCACATATACAGAATCCACAGACAGCTGTTGCAGATCCACGTTTGCTGGGACCTGTAAGGTTCCCCCAACATAGTGTTGTGTTAGTTTACATAAACCATAGAATTATAGATTAATTGGGGTTAAAAGGGACTTTTAAAGGTCATGTACTCCTAACTCCCTGCAATGAGCAGGGACATCTTTAACTAGATCAGCTTTCTCAGAGCCCCAGAATCTCCAGCAGTTCAAGGCTCAAATCTTCCATAAGGAATTGGTTCATCTTCATTACTCTTTTTCTGTTGTACTTTTTCCTTTTATTTAGAAAAGCAGAGGAGCAAACAGTCACAAAATAAAGCCAGATTTTATGTGAAAAAATAATTCTACATGTTGCATTGCTCAATTTGAACATAATTATGATCTACCATCTCCTGCAATTTTTAAAGGCTCACTAGAGTATGAGACACAGGGCATGAATGAAAAAGCCTGCTAGTGGAAAAAGAGACAGAATCCTTTCAGCTCTCTCCTGTTGATGTTGTGCAGATTGTTAGGAAAAGGGTTGGTCTTGTTTTTTCTTCATTTATTATCCTTTGCTGGCAGTCGAAAATAATCATCAGACCTGAAACACAATAGGAGTTTAGAAAAAAAACCAAAATGTGACAACAGTGGGAAAAAGGACTGCAGAAAAAGAATTGAGGAGATTGTATTGTATGAGTGAACTTGAAAAGGGTGGATAAAACCTGGGCCTGGGTAAGCTGCCCTGTGAGAAAGACTGAAATTGTAGATATTGTGTACACTATCCAGATCAGCCTCTGCTGACACAGTGGGACTGGAAACACAGGGATTGTAATTGTAGACTTGGGTCTATGGGAATGGCATTAGGAAAATGTCATATATTGTTGAAATTATGCCCTGCTTGCAAAATTCCTTATTCTTTGAAGACTTCTACCTAAAAAAAAAAAAAAAAAAAGGATATAGCTTTTACAGTTCTCAGAGGACAGCTGTAGGTTTAGGTCTTATTTTCTCCTTTGCCCTGGGGAAATTTCCTATTGACTGTGGCTGACAGCTACACTGCAGACCAAAATTCCTCATAAATCATGCTGGGAGTCAAGTGCATGTCTCTGCTGAAACGTGGCATCCTTGGAGGACACTGTTCTTCCCACAGACACAGCAAGTGCTGAGCAAAAGCAAAAGGTGCCAAATGGGGGAAGCAGGACCATGCTGCCTCTGAGGAGGGTGGATGGGGAGCAGAGACACCTTCACTGAAGAGGATTCTTCCCTCAGCCAGGAAAATCAGACATTTCAGGGTCTGTCCCACTTCCTGAGCAGGTGTCATGCTGCCTCTACAAGGCATTTGTCTAATTTTGATTGAAAGATGAGCACTTAAAAATATTTCTTCTCTTTGCAGTGTGGGAGGTTTCCCCTGGCACATGAAGGCTCATTTTAGATAGACTGTATTCACTGCCTCAAAATATTTTTTGGGGGTAATTGCTTTATAAATTGCTCCCTAGAAACTTTTTATATAATGCTATAGCTATTAGCATGAAAAGAAAAATTCTATCCTCCTACAAAATTTTTCCATTGTGGGCCTTTTTGGCTCCCACATGTAAAGATACCTCCTTCTAAAAAAATCTTTTTGCTACACAGCTTATTCTGAGTTGATCGACTCCAGTTCTGGGAGTCCTATAAATGCATTTATAGTGGACATTGTACCTTTAATTCCTTTAAACAGCCTGATTTAATACTTCCTGCAATAGAAGGTCTCTGTAAGGCCCATCTTGTCCACAGATCTGACATGCTGAGCATGTCCCACCATGCAGGAGGACTTGACATGGGATTTACCAGGTGTGTTTCTCTTCCTAAGGGCAGTTTGAGCACCAGGCTGCTGCCAGACTTAACAGTTTGGGCATTGTGCAGTGGAGCTGAAGGGTGTGTTGGTGTGGTAATTTTTTTCTTTACACAAACAGGATAGGATTGCTGGGAGACATTTCTTGAGCTTTATTTGCAGCATCAGCCTCATGACATGGTTGAGCCAATAGAACGATGGCAAAGCCAGCAGCAGCCCAAGATTTCTTTGTTACAGAGCATCTTAAAAACTTTCTAGCCCATAGCATATTGATAAAGCTTTCAGACACTTGTTTTAGCCAATTACTAAAAGCAGATGTACACTTGCTTCACACAATGCTTGGTTGTATGCCTTCTATTAACATTACACAACACACCCTTATTAAGCTTAAAACCTTCTACTGTCTTGCTAAGACTTTTTCTGCAGTCTTAAGGTCTATCTTGGCCAAGCCTATGACTCAATATTTTTTAATGTCCTTTCTTGCTATACCATTGTAACTTTTTCTACCTTCAGACTCTGCAGCTGCAGCTAGCTCTAAATTTTCTGTACTTTCTCCTGCTTTTGCAGCTTCCTGGAAGCTTTCTTACCTTCACTAGTTCCACAGAAGGGTAAGGTTTAGGGTTTGAAAAGAGGCCATTTGTGGGTTTTCAGGGTATCCTGCCTGCCCTCCACATGCCTTTAAGGAGGATACAGAGCTCCTGGGTACCCCATGCCACTCGATATAATGTGATTTTCCAGTGTGGTGCCCACACACCAGCCTCTGAATCCAGCCTTGACTGTGCATCCCCCCAAATCAGTGAAGGCAAGCAACAGCTTTCCTTTACAAAGCTTGGTAAGCTTCTTTATACCCAACATAATTAATGATCTTTTGGTAACTACATTCTATTAATGTCTCTCCCATTGGCTTTGGCTCAGTGCTTTATTTCCTACCCTCACAAAACCCCCAAACATTGGCAAACAAGCATCTTCAGCTTCATATCTCTGAGTGACAGATACATTTATTTGTTTCCTCAGCTGGAACCACTACACCAAAGAGATCTTGCAGGGGCTTTCACCCAGAAAGTTCTGCTGAGTGTGGCCAGAGTGGTATTGTATTTGCTGGGAAGCCCTGGTGAAGGCAGGAATGATGCATCTGATTTCATGTTCTCAGAAGGCTAATTACTTTCTTACAATATATTATACTAAAGAATACAGAAAGGATACTTACTGAATGCTAAAAGATAATAATGAAAACTTGTGACTCTTTCCAGAGTCTCAACACAGCTTGGCACTGGTTGGCCAAAGAGTGAAAACAACTCACAGCAGAATCCAATGAAATAATCACCTGTGGGTAAACAAGCTCCACATTCCAAAGGAGCAAAACACAGGAGAAGCAAATGAGATAAGAATTGTTTTCCTTTTCTCTGAGGCTCCTCAGCTTCCCAAGAGAACAATCCTGGGTGAAGGGATTTTTCAGAGAATGTGAATGCCACAGAGTGGTGCCAATCTTTTATTGTCCACTGCCAATAATTACAGCTGACATCCTCAAGGCTTTTAAAGGCCTTGTTTAAGCCTGAAGCTGATATTCCTCTCTTCTCTCCCCACTGCTCTTTTGGAGAGGCAGCTGTAGCCCTTGTTCAAATGCCTTTTGCTCTCCTAGCCTTCTTCATTTAAAAGGACTTCATAAGCTTCAGGTAAGATCTAAAGATACTTGTTTTCTACATCTGCATTCCTGAGTCAGAAAAAATACTATGGAGGGAAAAATGAAATAAAACCCAGAAACAGCAGGAAATAGCTATATTGTGTTCTCCAGCAGTATCTCCACTTAATAAAATCACTTCTAATTATTTTTCATCTATTTAATTATTTTTCATCTTTCTCGATAACTTGTGAAATTAATTTCTTCAGATATTGCATCTTTTACTTTTGCACTCCCATTTTGTCTATTTTTGAAAATCATGCATTTCAGAGCAGAATATATGCTAGTTAACAAGACTAATCATTTATCTTACTGTAATTGCACGTCATCACCCATTAGTCAGTAATAATGATTGGCAATGCAATTTTCTTGCAGTAAAACTAATTAATATTCACAACATTATCTGCTGTTCAGATATTTCTAAAAGCAGAAGTTGATTTTTTTTAGCAAGCAAGTCATTAAAAGGAAAAAGAAATCATATGGAATGCTGAAATTGGTATTTTAATACATGAAAAATATGAGTAGAAAAAGAAATCATATGGAATGTTAAAAATGTTATTTGAAGACATAAAATATATGAGTGGAAGCTGGCTTAGATTGACCATTTCCATTAGAGAATAAATTTTAAAAACCCAGTCTCCTCTTTTAGTTAGATCAGATGGATTTCTTTTCTGGAGAAGCAGAAGAGTAGTTTTAGCCAATCATAACAGCATAAAATGTCAGGAAAAGATGGAGAAAGGTTTATGATGTCTCAACAAGAGCACCTGACTTCACCTTTGAAATGAAGCACAATTTTTAGCAATGTTTCTCAGTGCTTTCCCTATTGCATCATCCTAATTAATCATGTGCTGAATTAAGGAAGTTCTTAAAGGTTTTGTGACTAATTCCATCTCACTTCTAAAACAGAAACATTATAAATATTAGTTGTAGCAGGGGACTGGGTGCCAAGGCATCTGAAAAACCGCAGTTATTTTTCACTTTCTTAAAACATAGAATTCAGGGGATTATATAGTGATTCTAAATTTAAGGCCTCATATGAAGGAACCCATGCACTTTTTGGCACTTGTCACTGATATTTTACTAACTTCTCATCAGATAATTTGGGTGATGAAGATTGTGCTCAAATGAGGAAAAATATTGCATTCTGCCAAAGCCAAATAGTTTTTTGAATGAATTGCAGTAACACATTAGCTGCTCACAACAATTCCTATTTCCTCAACTCTTAAATGCATCCCTGTGTATGATTATGAATATCTGATACATTATCCTAGGAAATATTTAGACACATTTGAAAATAAGATCAGAGAAAAAATAAGCAATTCTGGCATTTATTCCACAGCAATTCACTTCTCAGAATTTTTTTCAAACAGACCATATGCACTTACATTCTGAACTTCTGGTAAGAAAATCTGTTACTGAGAAAAGCAATATATTATTGCTTATATTGTAATTTTCCTTCCCTACAGTCAGGGAATTGGTTTATTGTTTTCATGAAAATGATTAATCATAAGGACTTCTCTGTCCAAGTCAGAGTTTCCTGTGTTAGTATTTTGGTTATAAAAATTATTTATGTCTGCATATTCTGTTATTACTCAGAGGGATTACAGCAATAAGTACCTTCATATTCATCCAGAGGAATATATTATTTTGCTAAATTAATGAAGATAACCTTGCTCCTCATTGTCAGAGTACCATCCTAGCCAGGGATAGAAAGTGCCCTGCCAGAGCCCACTTTGTTCAGAGAGCCACCCAGAACCTCATCCACAGAAAGGGAATTCCATGTATAAAACATCCAGCAGGATTTGTGGCTTTCATAAGGAAATCAGGTGGCGCATGGATTTTCTTGCTGTGGATGGAATAACTCATGTCATGGTGACTCTATGAAAATAGTAAACATTTGTTACACACTTGGAGCTCAAAATTTCTATTGAAAAAAATCTGCCTGAATTTTGTTCACTTTGAATGTTCACAAGGTATTATTCAGAGGAATGTGATTCCTATAACATGGGGTAAGTTCTGCTTTTGCCTTGGCATGATTGAAACTCAAAGAGATGAGCAAAAGATAACAGAAGTAAACAGAGTGGAAAATAGCATAAGAACAAACACTGTTCTTTACTTCTCAAGGTTTATGCTGCACAGCTATTCAAATATTCCTGTAAACAAAACCCCTCAAACCACAAAACCCCAAAAAAATGTTAATGAATAGAGAATAAATAGGGGAGAAATTAAGGTGAAGCCAAATACCTACTCAAAATTCATGTACACATTGCAAACCTTGCTTTTCAGAATTCAGCCAGCACATCTGTTTTGCCACATCAAAACCAAAGAACCCTGAAGCCCTCCTTGTGTTACATGTTTGTAAGGTAACTGACCCATGGTACTCAGGGTGACTAGCAAAGGATTTTAGAGAAATGCCAACAAAAGGTTGATATTTTTATTAAAGCCTTCCTTAGTACTTTTTAAAGAAAAAAAAAAAAAAAGTAAATATGGTTGAGGAGTTTGCCATTTTAAGAAGCTTTTTTAGAAAATACAATTTATTAAATAATTATGTTGCTTTTCCATCTATTATGATCCGAAAAGGTTGCTATTAATTAATGGTAGTCAAGAATTTAGAATAATTTAGTAACTAGGGTGTTATCATCCCTCCAGGTGCTCACTGACAGAAGTCATCAGATCTTTATGCATGGGAACCAACCCTCCAAACAGGCTCTTGCTCTCCAAGACAAATTTATTTATAGTGAATTTGTCTCTAGCTTACAGTTAGAGTGGTTTATAACTTAGAAGCAAATGAAGCTCCCTCCTCACCTTCAGTTTCCCTGACCCACAAATTGTAGTTGTTTGTTATACTAGAAACCAAAATCTCCCAAGAATAGCCTTGGAGTCTTAGAAACTCTATCATGACCTGGTCTGCAACTTCAGGTTAAAAATGTTACTTGTATTTTGTGTTGTTTCTTTCCTAAGAGCAAACACAAGAAATGTGTTTCACCACAGACTCACCACAGAAAACACAAGTAATTGCTGCGTTGCTTTATGTTTAGTTTCATTAAAAAGCACCCCTATGAATATTTATAAATGTAGGCACGCAGAGACAGACCCAAACAGAGTGAGCTGTGGTGCCACTCGTGTGCCAAGCTGCACTGCCACCAGCGGGTCCCTTGCCAGAGAGGAGTTCTGGAAGGAATGAGCAGATGGCAGAGCAGACAAAGCAGAAAGGAAGCTTTTGATCATGACTGTTCAGCGTGTTACCCAGCAGAGCTGCAATTATGCTTCCTTGATGGCAGAGGAAGACATTCAATAATTTACTGAGCCTGGAGGTTGTTGGGGCTGCAGCAGCACATTGGTGCCTTTGGACTCTGGGCTGTTTGGAGTGCTTTGTTCAGGAGAATTGGAGAAGGGCTTTCATTCCCTGTGTGCACTGTGCACCAAACCTGCTCAGAGATGCTCTGTAGGTTCTGTGTAAAAACTGGTAGTCCTGGCTCTAGGGTTTTCATTGCCCCTATCACTCAATCCCCACCATCACTCATGTTAAAGGATCAGATTTCCAGAATGATGATGGATGAAGTTCCTAAGGTATCCAGGAACCTCAGTGCTTTCTTCTGAATAGTGCCAGTGAAAGGAAACATCTTTTACTGGGTGATAATGGTTGATGAAAGCTTTCCAGCCCTCTAAGAAGTTCAGTCAAAAGAAAGAATTTTATAATAAGAGAAGATAAATTTAATTACTTAGCTATTGTGAAAGAAACTCTGGAATATGTTGAATGCTCTTGAAATGCTTGAAGACAGTTTCTCTGTTCTGAAACTTGCAAAACTTTTCAGAATGCGTCATATTTAAATTGGATTCCAACTGATGAAAAAGAATGGGTTAAATTCTCATCATGGGATATTTTAGTTCCTTTGAAAGTATTTTTATGTGAAATTGGTCAACCATGTCTTCATTTTCAAATGTTATCTTGATTAATATTTTATTTTAAACAATGACATAATAGTTTGCCTAGCTATCTTTGTGAAATTAAAATACTATATTTTCAAAATTACTTATTATATTACTTACATTTTTCTCTCATTCCCCTCAATATGCATATTTGAATAACTTGCCTTGTAAAGCAGGCAGCCAAAATTTTTATTCACTGCCTCTGAAATACATAAAAGTATTGGTTTGTTATTGTCTTAAACATTTGGAAGTGAGGATGCAAGTTGAAAGATAAAGAGAAAAGTGATATGTCACACCAAAGGCATGTAAAAATGCTTTTTTACCCTCACAGAAAGAAGTCTAAAAGTTAGGAAAGATTTTATTTAAGGATGTTTTTTCTCCCAAGAAACCCTCCAAAACCTTAAGTATCAGGTACCTCCTGAGTTGGAGGTCACAGTATGCATTTTTTCCCATGAATTTGTTTCCTTTGGTTTCTATATTTTTAGCACCCATAATGTCCTACAGCAAGGAACTCTGCAGCTGGAACATGAGATGTAAGAAAAGCTGCTTTTCTATGGTATTTTTTTTTTATTCTGCCCACAGCTAATTGCACTTGATGTCTCCCAGCTCTTGCACTGGAAGAGATGCTGGATAATCAATTCTTTTTGCCTTTGCCAAGCCTGATTTACCAGACCTTTATCAAATACTCTTTCAGCTGTCTTTTCTCCAGCAAGTCAGTCAAAGTAAGAACAGTGTTCAATATTCCTTTTCATCTTTGTTGCCCTCCTTTGAGCCTTTTTGTAGAGGAGGATGAGAGCTGTATCGCCTGGATTGATGCAGCAGCATAAATGTTTCCTCTTTGTTCTCTCTTCTTTCTCTAAAAACTCTTAGCGTGATATTTTCTTTTTTCAGTCTTTCTGAGCTACGGAAATTGCCTGAACTACACATCATAACCCCAGTCTCACTACCCAGCTACTTTGCTGAACACAGATCTCTTCCTTTAATATGCAAAATAATTTTATATGCAAAATAACCTTTTTTTCATCCACGTACCTTACATACCATTTACCCAGACTGAATTCTATTTATCCATTTTGTTTCCCAGGTCCAGTTTTGTAGTACTCTTAGGCCAACATTTGCAGCCACAATCTCTTAATCTCTCAATTTCAGAACTGTATTTTCAGCACATTTTTTAAATGTATATTAAGGATTTTTTTTAAAAAAAATTGGATAAACTCCTATTTTGATGGTTTTATGTTGCATTTAATGACTTGCGGTTCCCTTGATCATTCATAGCATATTTCTTGAAAATTTTTCACCCTTACTGTGTCTGCTACTTTCTTGTTCTCAGATATGAAAGTGAGTTTAAGGGACACTTTATGCACCACTAACAGTTCTTCACTTTCTGGTCCTTGAAGTCCTTTTGAATTCTTAGGTAAGTGTTTATTGATGCAATTTGTCCCTGTCCAATTTCTTGTTTGCTCTGTAAAATGTATTGACACCTCAATTTGATTCAGACCTTCAGCCAGTGCCCAGTAATGAAGGGTTCCAGTGCAGAAAACTCCCCAGGCTTTTACACAATAAATATAAAGGCAGAAAATTAATTTTGTTTCCTGGTTTTGTCCTGTTTTCCCTGAGTGCTCCTTTTCTACCTTTATTATCTATTGACTCCAGAGACCTTCTGGCTTTTTACTGTTAATGCCTTTGAAGGACAAAGTATGAAGTGTATAAAAACTGCTGGTAAATACTTTTCAATTACAACCTTTTTTTTTGTTCTGTCTTTCTGTGTCTCTTACATTCAGCTTGCCAACATGTGTATTCTGTGTTTTTCTCATTTGAAGAGAACCTTAGGTTTTCTGAAAGCTGCTACTCAACTTGAACCACCTCCCTTCCCCAAAGTGTAGTCAGAGCTTCTTTCTTCCTTCTCAGATGATTTCTGAAACATGATGTGCATTGGCTTCATGCCTAAAAATGTCATTACAGCGCCTACATGAAGGCTGCAAAGATTTTACTCCAACACCTTCCTCTTAGAAGAAATTTAAGCGCAAGTTTATGAAAATACTTAAAACAAGGAAGTGGTTTGGCTGTCATATCCATATACATTTATGGAAAACTAATTCACTCTGTGCCTTTGTGGCTGCCTGGAATTCCATAATCCACAGTAGTTTAGTTTGAAGAAGAGCTGTGGTCTTAAAATTGTGCACACATTAGAAAAGAAATGTTTTCACCTCAGTTGAATTTTACATTGACCATTGCTGAATTATTTCAAAAGTGAGGATTACAGCACAAAATGTAGCAAGCTACTAACTTAAACCTTCTTACCCCCCTATTTTATTTCTTGATAGTGATGAGCCAGTAAAATCAGGAATGGAGAACAATCACACCTTCAGAGTGGAGAAAACTTTGCACTAGATGAAAATTTGATTTGTAACGTTTCTTTGAAAAAATGAAAATGGATAAAAACAACTAGGGTTGGCATGGGGTTGGTTGGTTGGTTGGTTGGTTGGTTGATTAGCTGGTTGATTTCTTGATTAGTTGGTTGGTTGGGGTTTTTTTTCCTTTTTCTGAGATTTTTCTTCTGGGAAAAGACATATTTTTGCAGTGCTGTAGAGAAAATACTGTGCGTAAGGCTTTGGTAAATTGAAAAGTTAAAATGAGAGAAAGAAAAGCAGGAGACATGAAGATAAGTAATTTGGGAGCTCCCATCTTGTATAGGCAAAGCCTGATGTGAATTAACTTTGAGTTACTTTCAGAAATTAGTATATTGAAAAATAAGAGTGGTTTAAGATTTGGGATATGGCCATTCCTTGCATCTCTGACTGACACTGAAGGTCCTGGTTGAAATCACTCAGGGAAAGTATTATGATAAATCCCCACCCAGTGGGATCAGCACTTTGGCTACCAGCAGGGCTCAACTGGCTCACCAAAGACTCCCTAACCTGGTGTAGAATTAGGAGATTTATTAGTTGGGTTAGTTGAGCTGGAAAGTTTTCTTAGCTCACAGCAGGTTATCTGCTGCAAACACTTCATTTCAACTTCATTTTAAAAGTCTTGTAAGCTTTTTCATTACTGTTTTTCCCCTGTTAATCTTGTTGATTTCACATATGAAATTTTAGACAAAGAAGGAGAATCTTGTTTCCAGAGACGATCTTCCAAAGAATCTTCTCTTTCTCTCTTAGATAATTGCATAATTAAATGGATTACAAAAAGCTGTCACATTGTTGAGGATGGATGCAGATCCACACAATCATATCTCTTGTAATGGAAGTCTCAACACTAAAAACAGGAGTGCCAAAATCAGCCTCAGAGCTCCCTCAACCAAATGGAAGGAGTGCAAATATATTTCTGCCAGTGGAGAAAACATGTTTCTAAGAAGGCAAGGAGATGATTCAAAACCTCCAGAGAGTTTTGTGGCTAAATCCCAACATTTTTCTTGGAAAATATACTCCACAGCAGAACAGCCATTTGTCTTAACACCCCATGGCTGCCTACAAACAAAGTGTTCTGCCAGTGACTGGCACAGACTTCAAGCTGCAGCCAGAAATCAAGCTGGTCCTTTTTATTCTTTCCTGATTTGCTATTTTTTTCAATCTCTCAAGGGCACATCTCATAGCCTGGATGAGAGCACAGAGAAAAGCAGATGGCAACACCATTTGCAGCCTGAGTGACAACAGAGGATGCCAAAACGCTGATTAATGGCCTCGTCCCCTCACAAATCTTTGTGAACTCAACTCTACTTGATTGGGTAGCATTATCTGAGCACCCAGAACAGGGCAGACACCTCCCTAAAGACTAAATGCATGATCTCAAAAGGATCTGCAGGCTTTGTTCAACACTGTGCACCCTAAAAACTAAATCACTGCAATAGGAAAATGCTGGGGGAGGTCACTGACTCTGCTGCAGCTTGGGAATTAGGAGAGTGACCATAACACCCTCACACCCCTCTAGAATACGGCTTATGAGAAGAGGATTTTAAGAGGCCATTAATCCATTTTGCTGTTCTAGGGTTGCCTTTTTTCCCCCAGAATGTGGCAAAGCTCCAGAGCAGGGCCATCTGAGCATGTTCTAACAACTCCAGAGCAGCCTAGGTGGGATTGGCTGCACAGGCAGGGGAGGAGCTGCTGCCACAGGGGTCTGGGCAGGAAGAAATTAAACCCAGGGAGAAGTGATTTCACTCAAAATCTGCTATGGATGAGATGTTGGAAGCCTAATGGTTGCCATGGAGTTTGGCACAGAGGGAGGGGTCCCTTGCCTGTTTTATAGGA
The DNA here is from genome assembly GCF_035770615.1 of Melospiza melodia melodia. Taxonomy (NCBI): domain Eukaryota; kingdom Metazoa; phylum Chordata; class Aves; order Passeriformes; family Passerellidae; genus Melospiza; species Melospiza melodia. The sequence goes on along the minus strand of NC_086201.1, from coordinate 8,116,314 downwards.
CAAAGGCTTCTCTTGCAAGATCTACCTTTCAGCTTCAATTAGTAATATAGATCTTCTCAATAAATATAGATCTCTTCAATGGATGTCCTCTTCATCTAGTGCCTATTTTTACATATTATCCAGAAGGGATATAAATAATGAATATCCTCTGAGCCACTGGTTCAGCCCTGGTGCAGCAGGACACCCGAAGGGTATGAGAAAATGACACATGTTTAGATAAGATTTTCACACAATTTGTGATCCCAGAGTGAGGTCAGACCTCTCGGGAGATAAAGGACATGGGATTTGCCAGGTTAAATTGGCCAATAACAGCTGTTTCAGAGGGAGGGGAGAAATATAAAAGAAAATGAGCAAGAAAACCTTTTTACTACTTCAAGTGGTGAATGGCAGAGTGGTGTGCATGAGGAGGATGCCTACAGGGGAAGGTGGTTTTATTAATAACAACTTCTTGTTAGCATTTGGATCTGATTTTCCTATGCACTGACAGGGCAGAGCTTCTAGAAGCACCACACTGTATCCCACAGGGATGGGCAATGCAGGAATGTCTGCTCTTGTATCCAGCTGGAAAAATCTTCCTGTCCAGGAGGTTCTGCTCTGCTGCAATCCAAGTGCAGGACTGTGTTGTGGGAGGGCACTTGGCAGCATGTTGGAGTTCCTGTAGGGAGGTTGTGGTCCCCATCTTTCAAAGCAATATTGCTCTTCTTCCAGGGAAAGCCACGTGGGCTCAATATTATATTAAAAACTATTCCACTGATTGGTTTTGTAATATCTTTCTCCCTGAAGGAGATGGTCCAACCTTATTGGGATAACATTTTCTCATGAATTTGACTATTAAAACTTTCTCTGTAAGGTACTTAATATAGAATGAAAGCAGAACCAGATACCTTACTATATTTTAGTTGTGTGTATCTCTGTATTCAATGATTTTGCTTGTCACAAATCTACATGCAGTGATTTTAATAATTTTCTTGAATACTTAGTTTGAATTGTGTGGTTGGAAAATTAGAACAAATTGCTATTTAAAGTAGTTCTTTATAACTGATAGAAAGTGCACTTTTGTGTCCTGTAACTCAGAGGCCAAAAGAAGTTCTGGTCATGAGATGACCCAGGTGTTTTGAGTTTGTTTACATTTGTTCCTACCTTTTCTCAGTATCAAGTGTCAGATGATGATTTCTCCTGTTAGAAGAAGGAAAAAAGAACAGAGCAGCTGCATCATTTCTGTTGGGTAAAACATATGAGGAGATGATTGTCAGAAAAAGAAGGCATTCCGACATCTGAACATGATCACTGGGGACCTGCTGTGACCTTTGAGCTTGTCTAAACCAATGATTCCAAAATTCTTCCTGTTTATACAGGCACTATGGTCATGGACATTCTGGAATCACTTGGGGGAGAATTTCCCCCAAGCCTTCCAGTGGATATTCTCTCCACTGACTCTGGATTTTCATGCTGTTTTTCTCTTCTTGCAGAGAGAATTTAATCAATTTTTCTTTACCATTACCTACTCTCCCAGAGCACTTTGTTTCCACTCTTTGGTCAATCAGACCCTGTCACTTGAGCTTTCTGATATCTGCAATCTGCCAACATCATAAATTCTGGATTGTTCCCATCCCTCTCATAGCTGACTTTTATTCATAGCTGATTTTTGGTATTACCTCTCATACATAATTTTTATCATGTTTTCACCTAAAGGCATTCTTAAATCTCCATCATTCTCCTGCATCCTGTCTGCTGCCTTCTCACATTCTTAACAGCTGATGTGAAGATAAAATTATCAAACTGTAATGTGACCTTATTCTCTGGTTTTGACTATTTTTCATTTCTCCTTTCTTCTCTCTTGACTCTGAAAAACACCATCCAACCTCTGCACTGTATTGCATTTCATCACATCTGCTGACCATTCTTCCCTTCACTGCCATGTTACTGCTGCCTCAAGTTTCTCATTTACCACAGTTTTATTTTTCCAGTCTTCATCATACAATCCTGCTCTGCTATTTTCTACTAAAAACAATCTCACACTTTATCCCATTTGCTTCTGTAGAGACCAATTTACCTTCCCATTCTCATTTATCTTTATTCTTATTTACCATGCTGTTTTCAATTCCCTCAGTTCCATGCTCAGACCCGTTAGTTCTGCCTTGTATCCTCTGCACTCGATCAATTCAAAGCACTCATGCCAAAATTTTTAATGGCCTGTTCTTAGCCAAGTCCCAGAACCTGCACTCTGTCTTCATCTCTGTGGCCTGACAGCTGCCTTCAATACTGCCACCATTCTCCTTTCCTTGAAATATTGCCTTTCCCTGATGATTCAATTTTCTCCTAGTTCTCCTCCAAGCTATTTACTCACTCACTCTTTTTCCACAGGATTCCCTCTTTAATTCCACAAACAAAACCCATCTTTTTACGCTAGGATAGCATGATCTACACCTCAATCCCATCTGCCTCTCTTCTGGTAAAAGGTAAAATTTCTACCAGTTGGTTTTGTGGCTTAAGGATGTGTTGTCACCTGGTCTCCTCCTGTCTCCTTCCACTGCCTCCCTGGCACCTCATTTCACACACAGGCTGTAAGAGTTTTAAGGGTTTTGTGTGTGGACCCTCCTTTTCTCTCTGCAGGTAAGGGATCCTCATCCCTGAGGAGGTTTTTATTCTGGAAACTGGGACAAAAGCAAAGGCTGTTAACCACAAAACCTCAGATTGTGGATTTTGTGCAGCCTGGTGACCAGACACTTTTGAGGGAAATTTCCAGTTCAGCATCTTTTAGGGAACAATGCTTGCAAATTTTTTGCTATTTCCATCTTCCACAACAGTTTTATAAAGGATGGTTCATCTTTGGCATCTCTGTACTGCTGTGTACCCACAGCTCTGAGAGGAATTTCTGTCATGGGCTTTTTTGCCTTAGACTGTTATCAGCTTTGAGAAGTGAGCTCACTTGGAGTGTTTTTTATTGTTTTTATTTTCCTTTCTTCTGCTTTCAGTTTTTACCAGAAAAAAACAAAAAAAAGTACTTACATCATAGCAGAAAAATAAACTAAGATATAAAATTACCCTGAGAGAAGAAATTACAGCCTAAACCCACAAGTGGTATGTGATTTTATTTGTTCCTTGGTTTGAATGACCTCTTGCTGACAAACTCAAGGGTCATTATTGTGGAAACTTTCAGGCAAAAATGATGTCACCAGAAATCATTTTAATGGAGCCTCATCTTCACATCCTATTGATTTATCTTCTAAGTATGAAGGGAAATCAATAAGCAGAATAATTTTCACATCTTTTAAACTTCTAGAGTAGCCAAAAAATATTGTCTGGTGCAGACATGAATCATTGGAAAGAAAAACCATAGCTGTTGATAGGCATGAAAACATTTCTTTATATTTAGAAGGTGATTTTTATGTCTTGCCTACCAGCTTTTGTTTGATGTATTTTTACTAAGGGGGAATTTCACATAGTGACAGCAGGGATAAAAAACTTGAGGTTTTCCATATTAACAAGAGAGATCATCAGAGAGCAGAAGCCAGGCCCAGTAGCCCAGGAGGAATACAGAGAATTTGTCAAAGGATCCATGGGTAAGGCTAGGAAACTTACAGCTCTTGTAGAATTAAATATGGCCAGAGAGGTCAAGGGAAAAAGACCTTTTATAGGTATGTCAGTGATTAAGGAAAGAACAGGGAAAATGTGGGCCCTGTCCAGAAGCAAACCAGAAAACTTGGTCACCTGGGATATAGAGAAGGCTGAAGGAGACTGGAACTGAATCATCTTTAAGGTCCCTTGCAACCAAATCACTCTTTGATTATATAATTCCAGCTAAATCCATACAGATTAATTAATCACAGAGCAATAGAATAATTTAGGCTGGAAAAGACCTTAAGATTACTGAGTCCAAACGTGTTTGCTTACTGAAACAGAAGACCTCAGCTGGCTTCTTTGCTGCTTCTAAATGAGGAACTTCATTCCAGAAACTGCTAATGGAAGATAGCTCTGGAATATTAATTCAGGGAACCCAATTTAGGAGCTTGATTTTTACTCTGGTTGTTTAGGGAGAGCAAGATGAAGGGATCTCAATGTGAGCTGTATTCCTCCTTCCACTCCACCTGGCCACTTCAGTGGCATTGCACTCACATTACAGTACAGAACTGCAAAATAAAACAGGTCATTAATTATCCCATAAACTCATTTAAATCCTGGGCAAAGGTGTAAATTAAAATGTTGAAAATTTTTATTTGCATGGAAAGTGCTTTATGTCTGCTGTCATTTCTTCCCTCCAGGCTAATTTCAATGTAGTTATCAGTGGGAGAAATGCTCCTGAGAAACAACAGAGAACGGTGGTTTTCCAGGTGAATCACAAGATATTGGAAAGTGAAATAAGGTATTTTGTGTTTTATGGAAAATACAGGTATTTGTGTTTTATGGAACAGTGGTTTTCCAGGTGAATTACAAGACATTGGAAGACGAAATAAGGTATTTTGTGTTTTATGGAAAATACAAGGTGAGTGCTTACCTTCCGTAGGTGCTTTGTCCGATTATCTATAAAGACTAAATTTTTCTAGTTTGATTATTTAATGATCAATATGATCCAAATTGCACTAAATTAAATGCTATTTTGTGTGGATATTTTTCTGAATATCAAGGAGTTCTTTAATAATAATCCTAAATATATTTCTTAAAAATATTTCTTTCACCAAACAAGAAACACATTTTTCAATATTTTCAAGTCATTTCATTTGTGGGGTCTGTACTTTATGATATCTCATAGGGGCTGAGCTTAGTTGCTTGTTATTTTACAAGGTCAAATCTGCTTCCTAAGTCACAAAGAGCTATTTTAATTATAAATATGTTAATATAAACATGCAAAAAACATTTAAAATGTGTGCTCTAGCTGCAACATTTGAATGTAGTAATTGACAAAATGATCTAGTCATAGTCATAGTGATAGTGATGAAAAGTAATTTTGGCCAGCTTCAAAACTACTTTTCCCACTATTACATCCACTCCCTTGGGTGCCCATTTATTTTCACCACTCAGTTCACAGACACTGGCCTTCACCTCATTCATCACATTTTGAATGAAAAGGAATAAAACCAAGGAAGTTTGATTTTCAAGTAATCATAGACTGAAACTTTGAAGCAAAATTTTGCAGCTTCATTCTGTGAATGAGCTGTCAGTTTGTCACCTCACATGGCCCTCTGTGGGGTTGGCTGGGAAGGGAGCAACCTTCCAGATCCTTCCAGATCCAGAATATCCTAAAGGCATCTGCAGCTTGACAAGTAGCAGCAGATAATATTGTGTCAAATTCTGTTACATCATAGTTTGATAAAATTATTTTTCTAAGTATCGCAATTTTGTGTGCTGTTGAAGCCATGGATGCATGAATATGCATTCAAAGGGTAGTATTGTAAGAGAAAAAATGATGGTTTCTATGGGTTCAAGTGGGAACTCTTCTCCAAAACCCTTTTCACTGCCAAAAGGGTGTATTGGAGTGTCCTGTCTGCACACCCAACTCGTCTGTTTTTCCACTCCCCCAGCTCAGAGGATGCAGGCTCTGAATTTTACCAACAACTTTTACAACAGGCTCAGCTCCAAGCAGTTTGTGTCCCCTTGGCCACTTTCCAGATTAAAAGCATTCCATGTTTCCTCACAAGCACTGACCTCCTCAGCAGCCTCCAGCTGTGCCTGCTTATCCTGTGCAGAGGATAAAAACAAAGCTTACTGCTTCTCTGCCTGCATAAACTCTTTACTGCAATTATGCTCATCTGGCAGATGAAACACCTCGCTAATTCAGAAAAAGAATTTTTACATGAAGGGCACATCTTCCTCAAGGCTTTCCAAACTGAATTAGTATTCAATTTAAATCTTTCTTCACCTCCTAATCTTTGAAAATCTAATCATGCATTTTTCCTTTCATTGCATTACCGCATCAAAACAAAATTTGTTGTAGATACTCATTCTAAATTCACTGGTTTTGTTTTCAACAACATTATCTTGAACAGCCATAGTTTCTAGAAACCTCATCTGTAGAGTCTTTTTTTGTCCTTTTAGTTTAAATCTCTATTGGCGTATTGGCGGTTTGTTTTGTTTTGTTTTGTGGTTTTTGGTGGTTTTTTTTTTTTTTTTTTTGGTTGTTATTGTTTTTTCAGGGTTTTTTTGTGTGGGTTTTTTGTGGGTTTGTTTGTTTTTATTTCATGGTTTTGTTTGTTTGTTTAGGTGGGGTTTTGTTTTGTTTGCTTGTTTGTGTTGTTGTTGGGTTTGGGTTTTTTTTGGCAGAAGAATAATGAAGCCTTTTTCAAATAAACTACCAACCAAGGACAATGTAAATTGGCTTAAGCAGATTGATTTCATCAGGGAATTGTAAAATGCTCTCTGGGTATATTTACAACTGTTACCTCTATCAGCTTCATACAATCTTAATTGTGTATCGACTTCTGAAGTAAATCCTGCAAGGTCAAACTCCAGTCAAAACTTTGAAGAGTATTTGAAGATATTAATTTTATTTATCAATTTTGTAAGTATTTGGTAATTATGGTAATATATGGACTCAAAAGGTTCAATCTTACAGGTGCTTTCAGCAGATATGCAGCAAATCAACAATGTTTTAATGATTGTTCTTACTGTTAGTGAAGAAATTAGTGATGCTTTGCTGTATCTGAACTGACCCCCAAATGTTTAGCCTGGGATTGTGGAGTAGCCCTTGCACTGAGCAATTTAGAATGGAGAAGATATTCAACCCTGATTTTTGAGAAGAACCAAGGGCAGGAGTCTGGGGACAACCCAGCCCCAAAAGCTGCCTCAGATCTTCTGGCTTGTCTGAGTTCTGGGCAAAAGATGAGAGCTCAGCAGACACTCCTTTTTTTCCTTCTTTTTTTGCAGCTAGCTGTGTAACCCTGGACATGGAATTAACAACCTGGTTTGAGAGAATGTGTCACTGATCCCTGCATTTCCCAAAATTATCACTAGCCTTCATAAGTAACAAAGCTAACAGTAAAATCACAGAAGAAATCTAGGGAAAAAAAAACCAAAAAAGAGTCCTGTAGCAAATGCTGGGCCATTTACAGAAGGATGTGGGTTCCTCCCTGAAATAAAAGCTTTTACAGGTTTCAAAGGTCCTGCTAACATGGGAAAGACAGATAGATATCTGCTAAAACCTGTATCATGTCCATTTTATTCCTTGCTGACAAAAGCCCATTAACATTCTTGACAACTCACAGTTTTTATATGTTCTAGATAAACCTCCTTCCAGCCTTATCTTGGTTGATTTTTAATGGGCTCAGCCTCAGAGATGGCCTTTTCTAATGTTAGGGTCAGAATCAGGGAAAGCAGAGCTGCCATGATCATTTGGCATCTCCTAGGATGAAACCCAAAAAATTACAGTGGGGATGGGTTTTTTTCCATCCCTAATGTGAGATTCCAGAGTTTTTCCTTCCATAATTTTAAACATTTGTGAGAGTTTGTAGGATTTTAACAGTGAATCCATCAGGAAGTCTTTCAAGAAGGAATAACTTTTAGACAGTGGGTCATGAGGAAACTCATGATCACAAAGCAAAGGAAAAAGAGGAGATTTTGCTGCTCAGATCTTTGTTTGAAATTATCTGAAGAAATAAACACATTTTCCCCAGGCAGCTGTTTAAAATGTGTTGGAGTACCTGCTTGCATTATTTATCTCATTCTGGGTGTCTGAGTTGATTGTGCTGGCTAACTCTTCCAAGCAGGAGAGGAAGTTCTGATTAAACCATGTGTGCCTCACTGCCTTTTTCAACTCCACATCAACTGTACAGAAGAAGTAGACATGTGCAATCATCTCCTCATCATTTATGAGCCAGGTTTATTCAATTTCCATTTCTATTTCAGTCTGTCTTAAACAAACACAGCCTATTTTTTACTTTGCATTTGAAATATCTCATGATACTTCAGTCTAGATTTATATCCTGAAAACACTTGGAAAATGATACAAAGGAATTTCAAATCCTGTATTTAGTTACAACCGAAAAATTTTGGGGCAGATTACCATTTATTCCTATGTAACCTGAGTGCAATTAAGAAATGGTTGGAGATTTCCTTGATAACCTTGAGAAAAAATATGTCATAAAAATCAGTATTGTGAATGTGAAATTGCTAGAATGTCGTGGCTCAGAATTGTTTTGGGGCTGATTAAATGATTTCTAATCAATCTGTGCACTGGAATCCAGATAAATAAATTCTAAATCTAGATCCACAGGAGGGCCTCATAGAAGGTAAAGCTTGCCATATTCCATTAGCAATGAAAATGAAGTTAAAAATTTCATGTGTAAGGTAATTGCTAAGGATTTGTGTGAGGGACCACCACCAAGGTAATCACCCTTCACATGCAATTTGTGATCAAACCTCTGCTCAAATCAGTGGAACCCTGTTGATTTACTGTGGTTAGGCATTTGCTGGTAGATTTTTAAAATTCAATTAATAGATGCAGAGAAAAATAATTGTGTAGTTCATGCAATCTGCTACAGGAAGGTTTACAAGTGATTTAGAACAAGTGACAAAAGAGAGAAGCTCATGCCTTTTTCTCCTGTATTTTGTTGAGTGGCCAATAACACTCATCTGGAGAGAAAGTCAGAGAAGGAGTTGTTTTTGCAAGGGCACTTAAATTCTAGGTAAGGAAATACACCAAGGCATAGAGAGGGCCACAGTGGAGGTGAAACACTGCAGAGCGTGGTGTGGTTTGGTTTAGCTGAATGGTAATTGAGGCCTCTCCATGCTTGTCTGAGAAAATATTAACAAACACAGAATTGTCTGCAATGGTTTTAGAGAACAGGATATTTAGAATAATATATTTTGAATATATATTGAGAGAAAGAGAGCAGCATCATCAGTTTTGCTTATCAGCTGGGGTTCTGCCCAATATACTCATAAAAATGATGAGGCTGTCTTCCTGCCTGGCTGCAGCAGATGTGGGGAGCATGACTGACACTCCTTCCATGCCATTATCACAGACAGATTGCCATCAGAGAGTCAATCTCCTCCCAGCCTTGCAATGTGTCTCCAGGCTCTGACAGCACAGACATCAGGCATATTTTAAGCTGCCTGTAGATTCCAGAATGAATGAGAGATTTAATATGGGGAAATGTTCACTGATAAAAGGGACTTATTTCCCCTGCCCACTCTGTACTGCATTCCAAAAGAGGCAGATAAAAAGCAAGAAATAATAATAAAGAAAATGTATGGGGGGATTTATTCATGTGTGATATTGTCCATCACCAGTAAAATGTTTTCCTTTCTGCAGGACAGAAAACTAGGAGAAGGGGGTGAACACAATATATGTTCTGTTAAGCAGAATTTGGAGCAAGAAGAAATAATTTATAAAGAGAGCAGTAATGTTTGTGAAGACCACCTGTAACCCAATCTGTTATCAATGAGCACAGGAGCCCTCTCAGATATGGGAGGGGAAAGGTTTGATGCCAGCTGATAGGGAAAGGTTGGATATTTTACTTCTCCAGATGTGTTACTGAAAATCTCTGCTGCTATCACAAATAAGCTGAATTTATGTCTGTAAGTATAGCACCAAAAATGCAACACAGATCACATAATCTTGTTTTCCAGCCAGACCACTTAGCAACGCACATAAAAATATCACATAAAAGGAGTCTAATGCCTCAGATCTTTACAAATGTCTAACAAATAACAGTTTGAGAGAGAGGAAAAACATTATGCATAAAACATCATCAATATATGTTGCCTTATTCAAAGAACATATTTATGTATTTTGGACATTTGCATTTTACAGTTTGCCATGAAAAATTCTCTTTCCTTGGTTTCAGAGAAGAGGCAGACAGCTGGTGGAGCCGCAGATATAAGAATGTTTTCCCTTTTAAATGCCTTTGACTGTTGCCTTCCACAGGGACAGAGATCAGCTGGGAGAAGGAGCAAAGTTTATCTGTGCTGTGTCAGCCTGTGGCAGAAGGATGTGAATTTTTGGAAGCACTCCTCTATAGAGGTGCAGCATTAGACATATGCCAGAGATATGCTCTTGAATAGGGAAAATGTTTAAAAATCACTTTTCAGCATGATCCCCCTATTGTTGGGTTTTGGGGGTTTTTTTGTGAGCTTCAGATAAATCCTTAATGTTGTCTTAACCCTCCCATTGAGGGAGAAGACACAGGGGAAAGACTTGATTAAAAAACAGTTGTAAATATTGTTTAAACTTTTTATTCCAGATTATGAAATTATGTTTTATCATGATTATAAATTTAATAGATTGCTGAAGAGAAGTGGTGGAATCACCATCTCTGGAAGTGTTCAAGAAACAGAGGTTGTGGTGCTTATAGACATAGTTTTGGTAATGCTAGATTAATTGTTGGACTCGATGATCTTGGAGGTTTTTCCAACCTTAATAATTCCATATCAAGAATTATTTACGTATATAATTATATATACATATATATATATATATACACACACACACACACACATATATATGTATGTATGTATAAAATATATAATATATATTATATATTATAATGATATGATTATATCTATAATATATATCATTATATATATAATTATATATAACATATATAAATTATATAATTTACATATCATTTATATATTATACAATTTTTATATAATTTATCTAATTTATATATTATATATAATTATTTATTATATATACAAAATAATTATATAAATTAATATATAATTATATATAACATATAATTATATTTCTTATTAAAATATTTGTATTTGATCAATTAAAAAGTGGTAAAAGGAAGGTCACATTGCATACTGCCCTTTTTCATGCATACAAAAGAAAACTTAGACAAGTTAAAGTAAAATTTTTTGGGAAGAGAGGGGTGAACATTATTATGAGGAAAGAGACCATAACTGTCTGCTTGTAGATTAAATCAAAGAATAGGTTCATCATTTTTCCCTGTGGCAATTTAATTCACATTTTGCACTGCTCAGGTAGAAGCATATTAATGTCAAATTACAGCAAGCTAGTCATTGTAATGCAGTTAATAACTAATTCCATTGTTAAAATGTATCAGTGGTTCTCAGCCAAGGATAAATGACGTTGCCTTTTCTATGCATAAGGAAAAATCCTCAGTGCAGTCAGGAGACTGATGAATGTTAAAGATACTCTGTCTTCTTAGAACTCAAATCCTCAGCTGAATTGCTCATGCCCACCGCTCCTGCCAGCCAGGCCTGTTAAAAAGATAATTTCAAAAATTCACAAAGTTCAGTTTCTGCATGTCATGTTGGCTGTTTTGTTCATTTGTCAGGCCCCTGCATGTTGCTTTCACCAATCTCCTGTACATTCAGCAGAATGGCTCCACACCTGGGTGACAGCCAGTTCCTGGGGGCTGCACAGACCCACGGAGTGAGGGGGAGGAGAGCGTTTAAAAGGACTAAGAGATGGGAAATACAAAATTTCATGGTCACTGGAAGCAAGGAAATGGCCTAAAATCAGCTGCTTGAATGCAGTTTCCTGCTCTTCTCCAGTACAGGGAATCAGTGCTCTGTGCTGGGTTGCAGTGAGGCTCACAAAGACAGCAACAACTGAAATCCTTCCTCTGCTTCCTCTGCAAGAAAATGGCATTTGACTCTGAAGGAGGAGAGGAGGACAGTGGCAAAAGGAAACAAAAAAATTGATTTTACCTTCTGCAGGTCATTCCAGTATTATTTAGCATTAAACACAGCACAGCCCTTCAGAAGGCCAAAGCAGCTTTCCAAGATAGGTTTCCAAGAAGATATTAATTTTTAAAAATTAAACTCCATACATATTTTGTTCTTGCTCTCACACCTGCAATTATAAGGATCCATATGTAGGTATATTTTTAGTCCCTGTGAGCTAATGGGTGCTTTTACTTCTTGTTCTGAATCTCAATGGCCAGAAGGACTCTGCTTCTTCATTTCACTCTTGTCTTGAGAGTTCCCCAGAATTTCTGGCTGGACTAGACACTTAGAGGAACTGGAGAGGTGTTGAACAGGGTGCTTTGGCTGTACAGAAGAACTGCACATAAAATCTTCTGGGCTACCTTAAAACCATGGCATCTGGGCCAGCCCAATATCTGGAGATATGTTATTGACAGTGAAATGAAATCCAGAGCTAATGGCAAATTTTCTGTTATATATTTATTTTCCCTTTACTCCATTCTCTCACTCTCTGAAGATGTTTTGAAGGACATTTGGGCTTGGAAAATCTTCCCTATTGCCCAGTTGGCTTTTGCTCATACAAATGTAGGAGCAAAATAGCTTAGGAAAATTTCCTTTGCCATGGAAAATTCAAATAATGAACTTGTCAATTACTAAAAATGATTAAATATTTTTCCTTAACAATTAGGCTTTAAGAGAAAAGATGTTGAAGCATTATCATATCACTGCAAATGGAGACAAAGCCCTTCCTTAAACAGTACAGCTAGAGGTGATATTTCCATCTGTTCTGCTATGGAAAAGAAACCTGTTCAGGAGTGGAGGATTTGCTGCTTTTCAGGAAAAGATCAGGTAAAGTCACAAAAATGTCTCAGAGGCTAATCTCATGGGTGGTTTATTTATTCCTCCCTAGCAGTGGTAGGTCAAATCTGCTTAGCTTAAAAGTCTGGAGTACAGGGTGAGGTTTCTGTCTTTGTTTTGATTTCACCTCCACAAATTAGGCTGGCGTTTGAAAATCACTTCATTTCCTTTCTCCATTGAAGATTCTTCCACAGGAGTCTGCCTGACTCTTTTGTTCTCCAGGCAGAAATGCAAGTAAAATATAGCAGATGTAAGAGCTAACAGTAATTCCTTCTCTGGCTGAGGGGACTCCCAGGAGCCATCCCTCTCACAGGCTCCCTGATTTCTGTCAGACTCTCCAACAGCTAAAGCAGCTCTCATTGGTTTTGTCTTTATTCACTCAAACTGTAAAAACCTCACAAAACCAGCTTTTCTTACCCTGTTTGGAGCTGTATGTGATGTAGTTTTTAATCACCACTGTAAGAACTTCCTGAGGATGCCTTTATACATCTTGGGCGCTGTACAGATATTTCCAGGTCTAATGCATTCTGCTTTAATATATGGTAGTCACAATTCTCTATTAAATTTCCTGTCACTTTTCCTGTCATATTATTGTGCAGAAGTTCCTGTTTCAATTCAGCATGACTGTTCACAGAAAGTGGCACTGCTCAGCATAAGTGAAGACTAGCAAACTTTGACAATAGAAATTGGAGTAGTCCATTTACTGCTGCAATTCCAAGCAGCCTGTCTGCATTTCCTGGGCTGGGCTATTTCTGATCTCCTACTTTCAGCAGGTTCCAGTAATTCCAAGATAGGTCCCAGTAATTCCAAGAAATACTTCATTTCTCTGCTTAGAAATAAAAGCTGAGTTTCCTACCACAAGAAAATCAAGACTCCTTCTCATGGGAATAAAGATGTGGTATCCATCCATTGTGGATGGAAGAGGGACTAGAGTCTAAGTATGAAAGAGAAAGTAGATAACCTTGTGAAAATTGTCTCCTTTCTATTTTATTTACCTTGAAATGCAACCTTGAAAGTCGAAAGAATTCAACAGACATGGCCAGAATACGGACATTCATATCCTTTTTCTTGTTCAGTTGGTGAAAATCTTTCTGTCAAAAAATATTTCCATTTAAAAAAATTATTGCTACCCAAAGAAAATTACTTTCTCATTTTTACTCTTTTTTTTTTTAGTATTAGCTTTTTAGTCCCAGTCTCTAGATCGTAGTCTGCACTTTATTCACCATCCATCTCCAATGCCACATAGCAATGACTGACAACAGGAGTTGTAATAATAATCTGATATCATTTTGCTTTTATCCGATGGGATAAGTTTTTCCCACAGAAATTGTATTGTTCCATGTCAAGTATTTCTATATTTTGGTTGCTAATGGAAATACATTGGATAAATATGATGTTGGCAGTTTATGTTTCTACAAGTTCTGCTTAAATTGATTTGTTAAAAGAACCAACATTATTTTACTGTATTTTACCTTCTGGTACAATCTCTCGTGATATCCTGTTGAACATAACAGTCTTAACTATGCATCATTTAATGCAAATATTGCTGCTTAGGCTGATGGGCACATTTTAAGAAAGATACATCAAAATGAAAGCTGCACTTTTAGGGCTATTACATTGCATTATCTCAAGAAATAGAACACAATGAAACTGGGTTTTTTCCATGGATTTTAAATGTGTTTTTTTACAAGTTCTAACAACTCCACAGAAGTGGAGATTTTTTCTTTATTTTTATAAGAGAAGTCAGACTTTAAAAACCCATACACAGGTTCACACACAGTCAGAACCTTGTTCTGAACAGAAATACTTTGTCATACTCCTGTTGCACCCTGCAGAATTTCACTCCTGTACCCTCTGTCCCTGCTTGTCTGACTCACTGTGAATAGTGTCAATCCCTGCTCAGGGCTCTAAATCTTCAGGCTTTGACTCAACCTGCCCAACTTTCAGCAAATTCTCCCCTTGATGGAAAAGACCATGTTTTGGGGAAAGAGAGGGGATAAAATGCAAGAGCTGCAATTGTGCTTTAAAAGGTGACTGTGCTGTGAAATAACAGGGCTGAAAACAAGTATACAGTGGAAGTTTGATGTTTATATTTCTAAAGAAGCATATTCTTTAAAATTCTGGGCCAAGATTCCAGTAGATAACCAAACTCTTGAATCCCTGCACACAAATCAAACATTACATTCACTCCTCTAGAAAATAACCAACATTCACTCATCACCTTTAGCACTTGTCTTAGGGTCTGCAAACTGAAACACATTTATTTTACACCTGGAAGTTTGGTCAAACATGAAGCAAATCACTAAATCTACAAACAGCAGTTCAGGCACATTCCCCAGCCTATTCTGGATTTAAAAAGAAATAATAAAATCAAATAAAATTTCTGGTGCAGAGAGTTCAGTTTACCATGAAATCAGAAGTTCAAAGTGCTGCTGTCCAGCAACCACTGACAGGTGGGAATCTCAGGGTGAGAACTTTGAAGAGGGACAGAAAGTTTAGAAGGTTGGCATTGCAAAGCAATTCAAACTGATAAATGGCTTGCCTGTCCTTCCTGTAACAGATAATGTCCAGTCTTATTCCATAATTTCTCATTTTCAATTATGTTATTGACTTTCAGTGCAAAGATAACACCCTTTGTAAAAGCAGAATTGCAATTGTACAATTTAAATTTAGACTTAATAAAAATGGAGAACTGTTTCAACATTTGTCTCAGAATGTGCTTTGAAATGTCTTGGAAATTTTCACTTTTTATAAACAAAGTTACTAAAAGTTAAATAAAAGCCCTATAATGAAATTTGGCTGAACTGGGAAAGATTTATCTGTATTTTTTTATGAAGACTGCAGCAAAGCTCTATAGGGAAAAAAAAAAAAAAAAGAAAGAATGAAAAAGGGCAAAAGAAGACCAACCCAAAAGCTTGTCCAATAAGCTGAAAATAACAATTTTCCCACCAGGTTAGGCAAGTAAGAAGGTTAAATATCACAACAGGAAAAAGCTGTCTAAACTACCAGACAATTTTAGCTGAGAGTCCTTAGGGAATATTTTTAAAGGGTATGTCAAGTAAAAATAACATCTTCCCAGTGGAGGAGTCAGTGCAGAGAAAACAATGGAGAAAAGGGAGAGAGAAGAGAAGAGAAGAGAAGAGAAGAGAAGAGAAGAGAAGAGAAGAGAAGAGAAGAGAAGAGAAGAGAAGAGAAGAGAAGAGAAGAGAAGAGAAGAGAAGAGAAGAGAAAAAGAAGAGAAAAAGAAAAGAAAAGAAAAGAAAAGAAAAGAAAAGAAAAGAAAAGAAAAGAAAAGAAAAGAAAAGAAAAGAAAAGAAAAGAAAAGAAAAGAAAAGAAAAGAAAAGAAAAGAAAAGAAAAGAAAAGAAAAGAAAAAAGAAAAGAAACCCTTATTAGCTCCCTCTAGGTGTTAGGGAGGAAGGAACAATTGCTTTGATTCATAATCAGGAAAATCAAATATGCTTTCTCTCCTCATTCCCGATCAATAAAATATCTTTATTTTATCATTTCTTTTTCAGACAAGATTCTCTAGCCTCATAACTACATAACAAGAAACATCATCCAAATGAAGAAGACATGGATTGGAAAAAATCCCTGGGTGACAGAAATAAATGATCCAGGGAGATGGGATAAGTATTAATTAATTGCATTTTTCAATTTCTGAACTCAACCAAAGTGATATTAATTCAAAAAAAGAAAATATAAAGGAAAAAAAGAGTAATATTAATACTTGGAAAGTAACACTTTGGAAGAGATAGTTATGTTGGAAAACTGCTTACATATAATGGATTATACAGATAATAAAATTACCCATATTACAGCAAAAAGAGAGAGTTTTTATTTTAAATAGAGGTGGAGAACACATGTTCATCTTTCATTAGTGGGTTGTTGCCAGATAAAAACCAATGCCAGGGGATTTTTCAGAGAGGTCAACTTTGTGATAGGGAATTTTTTAAAAACAAAATCTTCTGTTTTGTTCTGAGTCTGAAGTATATTGCAAATATTATTAAAGCCTCACAAGCCTGGAGAAGCCCCACGACTGTCAGAAATGCTGACATGAGTGATGTAGAGCCTTGGTGTCTAAATGCTGATGTATCACCATATTGAAGCTGACACATCAAAACAGAATCAATGATAAAATGCCATAGAAAATGTTTCCAGTGAAGATACTCAAATATTTCAGTGTGGCTGCAGTGAAGTCAGTTGGCACAAACTCAGGAAATGCTTTTCTGAAATGACAGACTGACCAAAAGCACTTACAGGGTCCTTAATGCGCATATTTCATGATAGAGAGCATTATGAAAACCTGGATAAATTACCATGGATAATCTTTAAAAATATATTAAAAATAATAGCAAATCTTCCTTTCGTTTTATAGCCAACAAGAATGATGGTTCGTTCTATGTAATTTTTGAAATCCACTGCCATCCTGCAGTGTTGGCAATTTGTGGTATTCAAGGCCAGGAAATTCAACATCTTTGGCTACTGACATAAGAACAATTCAACAACATGCAAGCAGCCTTGTTCAGCTCAGTGAAGGGGAAGCTGCATGACAAGAAAATCATTGCAATCTCTTACAATCAGGCAGATGGATACAGCTTTGCTGGCATCTGGTGAAAGGCTATTCAGGAGCAGGCTGTACATCCCTTCTTCAGGGCATTTATTAAACAGTTTGTCAGATGAGATGGAGCTGAAGCAGAATCCCAGACTGGTCCATTTTGGATTTCCAACTGCAACTCCTGCAGTGCAGCAGCCAGAGGCCCTAATGAAGTGTGGCACATTAATTTCTGAGCTATGAAATTATATAATCCTAGTGGATTTACATTTCAAATTCAAGCCTCACAATGAGGATGAGGCAGTCTCTTCTGTGAAAAGTCTGTTTACTTCACACATTGCTTGTGGCTGGGTTTTGTCTCACATAATCATCTCTGGGAGCAACCTCTTACCTGAGAAATGAAGTAATGAATTGTTGCTCCTGAACTATTGCTTGCATTTGTCCAAAGATATCCAAGAAATGTCAGCCTTGTTGCTTTATGAAACAGGCTAAAGAACTAATATAGATAGACAGACAGATGGATAAACAGGCAGCAAGATATGCAGAGCCCAAAACTGATCTGAATAGAAAGACCTAGAAGAAAATATCATGCCTTGCCTAGAAGTAATTCATGCCTTGTCTTCTTCTAAAACCCATCAGTGGGGGTGGGGAATAAATTTAATATCATTTTCTCAAGAATTAAATTCAGGTGCCTCTGATTAAAAACTCCCAGCAGTTTAGGCTGGGGGTGCCCACAGCCCTTTTGGATGCTCTCCTCCAGCTGTCAGCTGCCTCACCTCACACCAGGGTTATTCCAATGCCTGATACACATTTATGAGAAAATAGATTAATTCCCATTTGAGATTGTAGGTACAGTGAACATGAATGATACCAACAAGAATCAGATCAATTTTCAGTGTCCCAAAGCCCCCAGCATCCTTGGAGCAATCAGATGGGTCAGGACTCAGTTTTCAGCACTAAAAGTGCACGCAGTTCTTTCATCTTCACAACATGAGCCACACAACTGTCCTGGACCTGCAGATAATCCAATTCTTCTGCCATGTGGCCAAGCTCAGTGCCTTCCTGAAGCTCAGTGCCTTTCTGAAGCTCAGGGCTCTTCTGAAGCTCAGGGCTCTTCTGAAGCTCAGTGCCTTCCTGAAGCTCAGGGCCTTCCTGAAGCTCAGGGCTATTCTGAAGCTCAGGGCTTTCCTGAAGCTCAGTGCCTTTCTGAAGCTGAGGGCTTTCCTGAAGCTCAGTGCCTTTCTGAAGCTCAGGGCTTTCCTGAAGCTCAGGGACTTTCTGAAGCTCAGTGCTATTCTGAAGCTCAGGGCTTTCCTGAAGTTCAGGACCTTTCTGAAGCTCAAGGACTTTCTGAAGCACAGCAACAGAATCCAATTCCTCTGGCCTGAGCTGGCTCTCACTGCACTGAGAGTGGCAGGTTTCCCTCAGGCGCTATAATTTCCATATTTACTTGTCTTTTGTTACTGGTTTGGGGTAGATTACTGTGATAGAAACATGAGCATTCCACAAAAGCAGCAGCTTCATGAAGGATGTGACAGTCAGGCAATGTTTCAGGCTGACACAATGAATTACTCAGATTACATATTTACAATAGTTTTGACTTAGTGTTTTTCCCAATACCAACATGAGGCAGGATGTAAAATTGTGTGCAAGGATTTGGGCAGCTCTAAACAGCATTCAGATGTGTCACTCACCAACACATTCTTTGCAGTCTGACTTCAATATTCTTGACTTCAAATTCTTCTGAAAGGTTCTCAAAAACAGGTGAGTTTTTTCTCTGGAAACATAACCTAGGCAGTAAAAGCTGTCTACAGTGCATGACAATGAAGCAGAATTATTTTGTTGAGATAATGAGGTTAATTTATCAGAAATTATAGCATAAGGAAAAGGGAAAACAGATTTGGGAATCCTTGGACAGTACTCTATGGAGAAATAAATACAGAATTCATTTCAAACTTCCAGAAAGGATGATTAATGTAGCAAATTAGATTCCTTAATATATCAGTTTTAAATTTGGCTGTTCAATTTTACTCTTACTTCTTTCCAGAAACAAGGTCTTTGATGTTCAGTTATGACACTGGAAGAAGTCATTGCTGTTTAGCAAGAAATAATCACCCTTTGACCCCATTTTTTACCTCATTTCAAATTTCTAGTCACGTTCCATTTTTTTCTTTTTATTTGTTTTGGGGTTTTTTTATTTTGTTTATTTGTTCTTTTATTAGAAAGAAAAGAAGATTTTTAAAAAACCCTTTAATAATGGCCTGCTTTACACAGATTAATGAGGAGTTGACATTCTTTCTATAATACCTCTCAGGTAGCATTGATATTTTTTCAATACAGAGAAAAGCTTGGGAAATGATAGCATATATCAAGCGATTCTCAGTCAAAAATGAAAATAAGAAGTAATAAATACTAAAAGACATACATTACAAATCTGGCATCTCTATACATTCCTTTTTTTGCCAAGCCTTGATTTAATGCAGGGCATGACATATGAAAAAGGCAAATATATATTTTTATATATATCTAGAGCTGTCTCTTGAACTATTGATAGATATGACATATGAGATCAGAGGTTGTTTCTTGGCTGTTATCTATAAAAGCTCAGCTGAAGCTGGACCAAAAGTACATTAATCATTCATGTTCAGGTACAGACAGACATGCTGTGAAACATTTTTATCTTTTCCCTAAAAATAATGTTCAGATATCTCCCAGCCTGTGTGACATATGCAAAATGTCTTGGATACTAGCCAGTAATAGTCTTTGTCTATTTTTGATTTAATTTCATGTTGTACAATATTATAATATTACCCACTGTGTGAAATATTTGCTTATTAATTCTGGATGGAAACATGAGACCCATGAAGTCACTGGTAAAATACCAAAGATAAAGTGCAGGAACAAGTGCTGATGCTTGGGATGGAGATTAGATCTTGATCCACATTTGTTACCCAGATGAGGAATTTGAAAATTGCAACATGGATAAAAGATATGGGCAAAAAAAACCCCTTGAAATTATAAATTTAAAATTATCTTTTTTCTTCTACAGATAGAAACCTAGAGGGGAAAAAAGTAAAAAAAAAAAAAAAAAAGTAAAAAAGTAAAGTAAAAAAAAACAAGGAATGATCCCCATGTTTAGTGTTCAGGGTCTACTGGTTCTATCAAAGCCACTTGGCACCAGAGCTATTAAAATAACATTCACAGTACTGCTCATTTCCAAATTATTTAGCAGAAACACACATTGTCTCTTAACATAAATAATGATTATTTTTTCTGTCATTTAGCAGATGGAAAAGTCGAAATAGAAAGAAATAGAATAAAAAGCAGAGATGAATCTTTTCAAGAAGGAAGGGAAGGGAAGGGAAGGGAAGGGAAGGGAAGGGAAGGGAAGGGAAGGGAAGGGAAGGGAAGGGAAGGGAAGGGAAGGGAAGGGAAGGGAAGGGAAGGGAAGGGAAGGGAAGGGAAGGGAAGGGAAGGGAAGGGAAGGGAAGGGAAGGGAAGGGAAGGGAAGGGAAGGGAAGGGAAGGGAAGGGAAGGAAAGGAAAGGAAAGGAAAGGAAAGGAAAGGAAAGGAAAGGAAAGGAAAGGAAAGGAAAGGAAAGGAAAGGAAAGGAAAGGAAAGGAAAGGAAAGGAAAGGAAAGGAAAGGAAAGGAAAGGAAAGGAAAGGAAAGGAAAGGAAAGGAAAGGAAAGGAAAGGAAAGGAAAGGGAAAAGAGACAAGAGAAAAGAGATAAGAAAAAGAAGAAAAGAAAGACAAAAAATGTACAACCCAGTTATTCCCTCCTGTTAAAAAACGTAACTGCATGACAATTTGCAGCCTCCCGCACTGAGAGCATTGCTGCATCCCCTTGGAGCATCCATCCATGCCTTCAGCAGCACAGCTGCCCCAGCAGTTCTTCTTTTGCTGAGAATCCAAGGAGTTACCCATTGGGCTGCTGTGGGGCAGAGCTGGCAGGCTGATTGATAACAGAGCATTTTTTAATGTTGTGGTGCCACTCTTGGCTCTGCTCTGAGCAGCTCAAAGCAGCCCAGGGACCCAGGGCATGCCTGAGCACTCCAAATGTTCAGCCATAAAAATACCAAGGATTATTTATAGGGAGACTCACCCAGCAAAAAACTCAGTGTGCTGGAGTGGCCAGGTGGAAGGAACGTAAGAAGACATGAGATTTGCAGCTCTCTGCACATCATTCCAAAATGTCTCACTTCAGTGGATTACCCTGTGTGATACACTGCCCATTAGAGAGGAATCTTACCCAGTATGAAAGGCTTTCATCACAATTTTAGGTTGAAGTAGTAAAATATATTTACATATTTTTTAACCAAAAAATTTGTGCTGTAAATACTTAAAGATTGGCAAATCCTGATGACAACACCCCCTAAATTCTTCAGAATGCTATGCATTTACAAATGACCTCTGTTGGTAACATGTATTGATTTCAAAGCTCCATTTAAAAGGAGATGAATCCAAAACTGTGCCAAAAAGCACCATATTTTCCAGAGATAATGGAGAATGTTCTTTGACTAAAATAAGTTTTTTGCTGCTCTGTCACTACTCTGTTATATATGTGCGGCACCTATTGTCGAGCTAAAACACTCATTCAACATTTCACTGCTTAATATAATTTTTTTAATAAGATCATTTATTTTTATTACTGATCATTCAAGTGGAATTTATAAGTTGTATTCCCCTCACCATTCCCAAACACAGGTATCTCCCAAAGGTAAAAAATCTCAGAATGGGTATAAAAATTGAATTACACCAATATGTTTTTATTCTGCTCCAGCTCTTTCCCAACTGTTCTACAATTAAAATTCTATGTGGAATATAACATTGAAGAAATAAATATTACAGTGTTTAATCAGAGAAGATTCAGGGAAATAAATCACTAAGGAAACAGTGAAACATCTTCTTGCCATGAATGCATAAAGGAAAAGGTAAATCCTCAGACAAATGGATAGTTCTGTGGAGATGTTTTTCTTATTTTAACAAGCAAAAATTAATTTTCATGTCGTAGACCTGACTCTGCCTGTTCATTTGTGAGTGCATGGGCTGGGGCTGCTTAAGGAAGCTGAGAAAAACTGCAGGAAACAGAAATATCTGAGATCATGGGGTACTCAAGCATCAGCAAAACCTCTCAGTCTGACAGAGATGCTCTCTAAATATTTTGTGGTTGCTGTGTTACCAAGGGAATTGTGAAAGAAAGAGACTTAAAATATTTTTTTCCAGTAGAACAACTCATGTCATAAAGTTTGCTACTGCAAAATCTGCTGTCTATAATTTTGTGGGCTGAAATTTATTGTTCCAGCAAGAAACACTCCCAAACTGCAAGTTGTGCTATCACAAATATCATTACTAACAATAATCAGAAAATAAGTAAGCAAATACCACACCATGAATAAAGGAAGAATTCACTCTCTGGAATGAATCTTACTGCAGAATAAGTAAGGACTTCCCTGGAACATTTCCTGGAGGATTTGTTGGTACATATATCTTTGGTTGGAGCAGCATCCCTGTCAACAGTGAATTACAGCAGACATCTTGCCTTGGCAATTCCAAATCTTTAATACTTTACTGAGTTCAAATTTCTCTATTTTAACAGCTGACACTAATCTTGGATCAATAAAAGGGATGGTTTTCCCCAAGGATTTTCTGCTAATCATTGAGCTTCTGTTCATAAACACAGAACCTTTGCTGTTGCAGAAATCACAGGGTGGGATTTCTCAGTTTGCCATTAAGAACTGAGGCTATTTGATCCCTGAGTTAAGAAAACAATTAAGTATGTGCTTAAGCCTAATTGACTGAGTGAAAACAAAGTGACTGCTGCATTTCATTGAACAGTGAAGCTTAAACATGTCAATGATCTCTTGGGTTACACTTTGGTTACACTCTTGGGATATCACAGCATTGAGGGAAATAAAGTTCTCATGCACACATTTTTGCCATAAGTGATCAGGATTAAAAACACTGTGGGAAACTCACCAATCCTCACATAATAAATCCTTCTGTGTCTTAATTGTCACTAAAATTTGAATTAAATTGGAGTTTCCCTTAAATTTTTTCTCTGCAGAGTCTGCATCTGCCTTGAATTCAGGGATAGAAAGAGCTAACAGCAGAATTTCACAGTCTGGACTATGCAAAGAACAAGGTGACGGTGGAAAAAATTAGCTCTTTGTTTGGTAAATCATTATCACTAATGAATATGCAAGCATAGCTTTTCTGATTTTTGAAAAAGACCTTTCACATCACCTGAGACAAAAGGGTCAAATCTCACATTAGAGATCCTACTCCAATCTGGCCGCTAATAATGGAAAAAGCAACTGAATACCAGATTCAGCAAAACCATTAAAACAGTCAGTTAATGAGTAATTTCTTTTAATTGGGTGTTTGTACTAAATAGTTTGGAATTGTGATAATTTTAATTTGCACTTGTATTTTATTTATCATCTGAGGAGCTCAATGTCCTTTGCAAACATTACAGCAAATCTTTCCAAAGAGAAACTCAGCTTCCCCTTGAGTGGGGATTTCTAATGTCTTTTCTTTCCCAGCATGTATTTAGCCGGAGAAATAAAAATATGAAAAGCATGAGTAGAATTTGAACACACATTGATTTGGTGATATATGGGTACCTAATTTCCTTTGAACCCTAGAATATTGAACCCTAGAACCTCAAAATCAAAATAATTCAGCAGACATCTGCTTCAGCAATGTCAGTCAGGACATTTCACTTTAAAAGAAAAATTTGATCAGCTGTAATTCCTATTTCCAAACCTTTCCCAGATGGAATTTTGTGAAGATTGTAGATTAAAAAAAACCAAAAAAAGTCTGTATTAAAGCATGTTAAATAGCATCTGACAAAAATAGAAACTTACTAATCAAATGTAACAGACTCATTAATGAAGGATCACTAATTGTTCTCATTTCACATTAATTACTGTAAGATATATAGTCTAATGGCCTTTGATTACTAAATCTTTGTGGAGAAAGCAGAAACCTTATTGACTTTCCTCCTCCTTCCCACACAAATTAAAAGAACTTAACATAGTTCTGAAGCCAACCAACTTTTTCAATGGGTATTTTAGGAAAACACCTTCCTGTTTGTCCTCCTCAGCTAAGGATCCACATTCTTGAAGGACACATATTCTTCTTTTTTATCCTCTCAAATGTTCCAAGAAAGGTAATTTTTTTCCCCTTCTATTTTCTGTCAGCAGAACTTATCCACAGATGATAATGAAAACATTTGTGAATGTTTCTTTTCATAACTAATTTTTTTATACTATTTTTGTTGTAGTGTGCCTAATGATACTTTCAGTATCTTTTTTTTTCTTCTGCAAGTGCTTGCCTATACTCTTCCCTCATCAGTCCTTGAATTTATACACCAAAGTCCTCTTCTAAATTTTACCTTGTCTCACATGCAGATCTTGTATTTGTTGCTGATTTTTCCATTGTTGGCAGCCAAAAAAAGGCTATAGATCAGTTCAGTTATTAATTCAGTAAAGATCTGAAAGTGAATCACTAAACATTGCATTTTTAATGGTATAAAGCCTGACATCTTCAGGCTGATTAAGTCTTAAATCTTTTTGCTTCTTACTGCCTCATCCCTGCTGTATCTTGACCAGCTATTGAGATCAATCAGCTCCAAAATTATTTTCACCTTCCCTGCTTGGTCTGGCACACCTGCATAGCCCATGCAGCCCTCTGATATGTTTGGGCTGCTGCAAATAAATGATGGACTTATTCCCTCTTGCCTTCACACCAAACTCCAGTGATGAGCTGCAATTCCAACCTTGCTTCTCAAGGGAAGGGGTCTTAAAACACCACCCACAAACCCCATGGGAGCAGGATTCTATGGAGGGTGTCTGAGCAGGCAGAGCCATTTGGGGGCACAATTTCCAAACCCCTGCAGGGATCTGCTCATCCTTGGTGGGATCTGCTCTTGGTGCAGGAGCAGGGAAAGCCTTTGGTGAGCAGCTGAGGGACAGCAGATGTCTGATGGCAGCGGTGTTTATGTCCTTCCTATGGCATCTCCTACCTCAGCCTGCACTAAAAACCTCAGTCAGTACCTGTTTTATGGATGAATATAGTTTTACAACAATAACATAAAGCTGCAGTGCTGAAGAAATCAGAAATGTGACACCTAACACTGTAAAAACAGTCGCTGGAAAAAAAAAATCAATGCATTTATCCACATATGCAGAGTACTTCCATTTTTTTTAAGCAATTAAAAAAAAGCTTCTCTCAATTCCATCTGTGACCTTTCAGCATTTGTTTAGCATCTATTTTACTGGGGCAGTAAAGTGAAAGGTAACTCACTCTTTTGGCAGAAATTAAATTTAACAATTGCTTTATTATGGTTGCTTTAGGTAGGGAAGGTCTCTCTTGAAAGTTTTAAGACATTCTGCAAATAGTCCCGGGAGGCAGCTCAGATAAACAAAGCCTGCTTGTTCCTGAAAGGAAAAGCAAATTCAAGGGCTGTTTCTGCAGCATCATCCCCACTGTGCTGCACAGGCTGCTGCACCCCAGGTCACTGCTGAGGATGCTACAGAGGCATCAGAGAGGGATTGTGCCTCCATTGTCAGCACACAGCATTTCCAGGCACCATTAAATATAATTTCTACATTTTTTCTTTTGTTCTCAGCAATTGCCAGGTGAGATGAACATCTCTTCTTTATGAGGGCTCTCTAGGAGTGCTGCCTTACGGTCTGGTCCAATGCTGTATAAATAACTGTGTAACACCAGGCATTCAAGCCAGAGCTGCAAGTCATGAGAGCTTTATAAATCCAGTTCATTCTGCATTTAAGAGGCTTGGTGAAAGAAATTAAGTTTCTAAAGAAGCACTCACTGGCCCAGCAGTTTGGCTGAGCAGGACAAACCACAGGAAGCCACATTTCAGCTGTCTAATTAGAGGTTCAGACCTGGAGGCTGGTAAGAAATATAATTCCTGTGAATCACCCAGCACTATTGGTGCTGTTACACCTCAGGAAATGCAGTGGGTAAGTTTGAAACTCTACCAAAGCCAGGCCTCTGAAATTAAGGAATTTGGCTTCTAAAATCACCTTGTACATGATGATGCCCCATCCCTGAAAGTTTCCAAGGAGAGGCTGGGTGGGACTTAGAGCAACCTGGTCTAGTGGAAGGTGTCCCTGCCCACAGCAAATCAAAAAAGGAGATTATTCATAGATAACTCATTACAAAATGCAGTGCTGGGACTGATTGATATTTATATCTGTTTATCACTCTAGACTGAAGAAGCTTTCTCAGGTTTCTCCAGGTGCCCATAGAACCCCTCTGACACTGATTTAAACCTGTGAAAGTCCTGAGATGGCTTTGGGGTGGATTTCTGAAAGCAGCAAAATGAATTCTTGATCTTATGCACAGGCACATCTCAAGTGTCCCTCAGGACAACTCTCTGAGGACAATCTGCATCTGCTTCAGCTCACCAGAAATGTGAACTAAACTCAGTTTAAGTGAGTTTGTTTGTTAGTAAAGATCAAAAAAGACATTTGCAGAGACAGCCAGGCAATAACCCTGTCACAGCTGTTAACGCAGTTCCCATCCAGCACTCAGTCTTTCTACAGCCCCGTTTGGCTCCAGGAATGAGAAGAATGGGACCATAAAAGGGAGAAAATGAGGTTAGAAAAGCTGGAAAGGAGAACAGTGAGAAAGAAAAGGGCTACCAGGAAAAAGTCCCTCCAGAAAACCACATGCATGAGTGAAATATGATGCTTATACACTGTATAAACAGGACTTTTTGCTCTGAGCTCGACTGTCTCAACAATGAGCTCTGTTGAATTCCTCAGTGAGCTCAGTGAGCTCCTACACTTGGCCATGATGAAGCAGAAATTGAGTATTTCTCTAGAGCCACTGCACACAAATTTTAAGTCCTATAAATGCTGTGGAAGCTCCATCTCTATATCCCCACCAAATAAAATTTCCTCAGACAAAACCAGTTAGGACCTGTGAGAATTGAAGCAAAAAGTTTCTATTTTTATGTGATAGCAGAGAAATAGAAAATACAGCACCAAATATGCTCCAAAATGCAGTTAGGTGAGCCAGAGCTAGAGACAATTTTATATATATTCTGCAAAGATCAGAATGGCAATTCAGAGTCAGGGTAGGAAGATTTATTTAGCTATTTCCAAGCTGATTTTATAGACACTTGTCACTCATCTTCCTATTATTTTATACTCTAATTTTTTGAAAAAACACTGCTTTTTGTGATCTAAATTGAACTTGTGCTCTTTAGAATTATAGGGATTTGTTCTACTTTTAAAATTATTCTGCATAACTGCATTGGAGCAAGTAATTTATAATATATTACAGAATGTATATAATGTATATAATTTATATGATGTATTCTATCATTTATATACATATAATGATATTTATATATAATGATATATAATTATATTTTATAGATATAAATTATATCTAATAATTATATATATAAAATAATATAATTTATATAATGTATTACAGCATTTATAATGTATTACACCCCCTTATAGATTCCTCAGATAATTCCAATATCCATATTTTGAATTAAAAGCAAATAATCCAGTCTAACAGTCCAAGAGAGAGAAGCCTGTGGATTCATTTCAGCCAGCCACTGTGAGTCCTAGATAGGAAGGACATTTTGTAGTTCCCTGCAAATATCGAAACTTAAAAAGCATTTCAATAAGGTAATAAGTGTATGACTTCTTTATAAAGAAAATAAGCCAAAGAAAAATGGGTTTTATTATCTCACTTTGCTTTGGCAGTGACATTATGGGAGGAGAGCACAGCTGCCATTTATGAAAAACACAACCTCCAATAACACATTTTATGGGTTTTGATTTTAGACTCTCATCCATGAGCATGCATAATGTTTTGAGGTATCATTTTTTTGCACCAATAAAAAACCTATGTAAGATTTTATGTATGGCTTTTTGTCACATGAATGGTGAAAATTTAAAATAAGATCAGCTGAAACATTTACCACATACTTCATTATCTCCTGTGAAATGAATATCTGGATAATTGGCAAAGCAAAAATCTTTGTTATAAGGATTTATGAATTGAATAAAATTACCTTCCTCAACAGGAATTTCTGTGAGACTGAGCTTTTCTGCTGGAAAAGATCAGGAGTTGTTAAGTGTGTCTTTAGAATTTTCTTTCAAGAATAAACCTTTTTTTCCTATTTTGTGTTTGACACAGAAACTCTCTTCCTCTCCTCTCTTGATTTCCATGTTATTAATATTTAATTTAAAATAGCCTTAAAATCTCAAATCCAGCTTCTGTGTCAGTTCTTAAATCAGCCTCCTTTGCATACCACATAACTGGGACACCTGTTTGACAGAACTTTTAGCCTTTATTAGCAAGTGCAGAATATTCAAAGGGGACTGCACCTACTGGAGTCTGTCCCCAAAATTCCAACATACATTTTTGTTCTGATTATCTCTTTCTGGTATCTGTCCTTTGATCTGGAAGGAAGGGGTTTTAAGGGTAAAGAAAAGTATAAGAATTAGGTTTACTCTACAGAAAGGTGAGGAAAGTTGGCATGGATAGTTCAGAGAAAATACACGTCTAGTACAGACCTCCAATGGGACCTCAGAAAAGTAAATTTATCACTCCTTTTTTAGCTTTAAAATAAAATATTATTTTTTTTTTCTTGACTTTTATTGGGAAGCTTAGAACTAGATGTGCTAATCTCTATGAATGATGAATGTTTTACACATAATCCAATCATCTGACATTTTCGGTCTGATCTTCAAATATTAAAATACTTTAGCTCTAAAATGACACAGCTTTCAATAACAGGAAAGCTAGGGGAGCTGCCCATTGTTTCAGCTGCCACTCTGCTGCTGCCTCTGCTCCTCCTGTGGTTTGCAGTTCATGATAAGGGACTGGACACTGATTTTATGGCCATGCTTATGCAGCTCATCCTTTCCTGAGCCCAGACAAACCCCCTGGCTGTGAGGGATAATGAACTCCTCATCCCAAGGACAAGGCAGCATCTTCACTTCCCAGGATTATGCCACATTTGCTCTACAGCTGGTCCTAATAGACGTTTTTCTCCAAATGTCATCAGGGCAAATCATAGGGTTGCTTTTCCTCTCACTGCATTTACACAAATGTTACCCTTGTTTCACACTATAGCAGGAGCAAGAGTCCTTCAGCTTAGCATGAATTAAATTTGGGTACAGGACACAACAGTGGCACTGTAGAAATAATCATTGAGAGAAAGGGAAGGGCATTATTTACTCCTTGCAAGTTTTTCCTGAGATAATGCATCTCTGAAACCCAGAGGTCATTTATTGTGAGCGTTACAAATACATTTGTATCCACCAAGGGCAATAAATATTGCAAATTAAGCTGAATAATGACTGCACTGTCTATTTCATTTCTACATGAAAGGCACACATGGGAAAAAAAGCAAGTCAGTATTTATAAGGCAATATATGGCATAAGCCTCATTCAAAGGTAGAATTGCAGCAATGTCACAGGCACCCAAATTTAGTGTTACTGCCTGAAGAACAAGTGGAAAAACAAAATCATTGCAAACAACCAATGTGTACAGAATTTATAATGAATATCTTTGTCACAAACATACTTTTTTCAAATTATGGTTTTTTTTCCGTGTGAGATCTTGGCATTGAAGAGGCTGAAGGGGAAAGGTGATACAGAACAGCAATTACTGGAGAAGTGCTACTTGCCATGTGCTTAACTGGATTGATTGTTTCAAATTTAGTCTAGCTTATACAAACCTTCAACATATCTCCAGAAGTAACAACCAGGGAATCAAAAATAGAATCACAACTTTTGGTGAAGAATGGATGACAGGAGGGGAAAACAGGCACTCAATGCCATTCAAAAACATAAATAACTATAATTTCAAATGAGTTCTGGGCTGTTGGCATGTATACAACTGAGTTTCCAGGATTTTTGGTGATGCAAATGGAGCACATAAAATTTATAGCCCTGCTGTTCTCACCAGCTTCTTATGTGAAGCAGAACTGTGACAAGAGTCTGACTCTAGATTCTTGTGGGATACAGAGGGAGATGAAAGAGAATGAACAAGCAAGCACTGTGGGTGGTGTAATAGCAAATTAAATTAACTGTGGAGATAAGAATCTGACAATGAAATATTAACAAAAAATAGAGGAAGTCAGATGTTTAAAAAATATTTAGTGATCTTATTTATCACATCAGACAAAGCTGGTAGTCACTACATGTCCTTCAGGGTGAATTTTTGTAGGCTACCAAGTCCACAAATATATACTGAAGCTTTTAGATTCTCAACAAATTATGCAAGGATACTGGGGCTGGAGTTCCTTAATTGCGTAGGTTTTAGTTTAGGAATTTAAAAGCCTATTTTCTGCTCACCTGATTTCCACACCCAGAGCTTTAGCAGCTCTTTGAGGACCACAGATGTCCAGCATAAGCTGTGATTATCTCCTGCTGGAGCCTAGCACTCTTCCAAAACCAGGTCTGTGTTTGGATAGCAGCACTGAGGCAGCAGGAACCTGAAAATATCCTTTCATTTGTTTTTTCTTTGATAGTACTTACTCTTCATCAAATTTTTGTTCTGATAATGTCTTTCAAAAAACAAAGATATCTTCAGGTCCATGACAGCAGATTACTGACAGAGTTAGAAGCAGTTTTCAGTAACAATCCATATGGTGAAGTTGGCATCAGTGTTCTTCCTAAATCCCAAAGTTTTTTTATGCCTGCCCAAGGTATCCTGTTCTGGTTTTGTGAATCTTTTCCTACCTGTAACAGCACACTTTTAAACTCAAGACTATTTTTAGCATGTTTTTAACACATCCTTGCCTCTGACTCTTTCTGTGCTCTAGAGCAGGGACACCAGAACATTTTTCTCCACAATGCAATGGGTGCTGTGGGTCCATTCCCCTGGCAAGTTATAGGAGGCTTCCCTTTCAGGGGGACTTTATTATGTTTGGATTAGATTGGCTTGAATTTGAGTGGAATGGATGTTTTAAAAAAGTATATACACAGACCTGTGTTTATGTACTTACATGTATATATATATATATGCATTAGGTACATAAATATATGTATTTTATATACATAAATTTATATATATTTATATCTATTAGTATATATAAATATACATTATATATATATAAATCTATATTGTATATATATATTTGTATATTTATATATATAAATATATATATACATATATATTTATATATATAATCTATCTGGACAGTGACAAATAGCTCTCCATATATGCCTATATGCAAATATTTATTAATTTTCTGTTTATGAATATTTATATCTCTGGATAATAGCCTTTCCTTGAAGAATTCTGGGTCGCACAGAAAAGTGAGAGAGCATTTATTAAAGACATTCTCTTGAGCAGCTCTGGTTATCGAGGCTTGTCAGAGTTTCAGTGCTTTCCCAGCCATACAGGCATGTACAGTCAATCTTCCTGGAACCCAAAGTGTGAGAGTTAATGAAATTTGACAACTGATTGATGTCAGATGCAGCACTGAATTTGGAAACCCAATTACCTCCTTCCCTTTCAAAGCAGAGGTCATTCCAGTCAACATGACTCTACTGACATGCTCTGCAATCCAATCTCAGGGGTTGCATGAGATTGTGCTCCTCAGAAAATTCAAACATAAAAGGGAGCAAAATTTCCAGATGAAGCTGACACACATTGACTAATGGCTGGTCACACGAGCCAGGTGCAAAGAGGCACACAGATTATTTCTGCACACAGACAGATTATTTCTGAACACAGACAGATTATTTCTGCACAAAACCAGATTATTTCTGCACACAGACAGATTATTTCTGCACACACAGACAGATTATTTCTGTTAGTTACCTGGATATCTGTAGCTGAAGGTGCAAACACAATGCTCAGTTCCTCAGTTAGATCCCTGCCTTTTTTTCCAAGTGGAAAATCTTTTTTTTGTCCAAAATTTTAATGGTTCATACAGGTTTTTATACCAAAGGTTCAGGGGAATCACAGCTCTGTAACTTCATTTAATGTGCTGAAGATGATACAACTTTGGTAGAGTTGAGACAAATTGCAGCAGAAGGAAAATCCAGCCAATCATTTATAAGCTATAACAACCAGATTTCCAATCTCACACTTGGTTCATTGGGCTCTGCTGGTCTAAAATTGGGACTGCTGTGACTTGTGCAGATTTCTGCAGGCAGAAATCCCCATGTGGAAATCAGATGGGCAGAAATGAAGACAGTGATCTCTGTCCTTTCTCCATTCTTTAACCTAATAGCAAGGAACAAATGAATGTGGATCTTGGCATCTGTTCTGGATTTAGCTTTTAACAATTAGGTGCTGTTCAAAGACATTGCAGTGTTAATATTTACTAAATAAATTTTTGGGGGAACTGCAGAATAGTTCCACAGTTCCCTGAAGGGAAATAAGAAGAAATAGGGGATGGACCAGGCTGGTGGCAGAGAAGGACCACAAGGATCACAGTGATCATCCCAGGTTTGTCCAGGATGCTTGAGGCAGTAAATCAGAGCCCCGGGGTTTTATTGTCAGCACTTTGAAGCACTGTCTGCATGAGAGAAATGAAAGCAATGCAGGTCAGCAATTCACTGTCAGGCCTGGCTCTCCTTCTCACCCACCAGCATAAATCAGGACCACACTGGGGAAGGAGTTACTTAGTTTTATGTTTCTTATGTGTGGAAGACATGATTATGCAGTGCATACCCTCTTTTGAATTTATATTTCTATAATTACTAATTAAGTGAAACCAATAACCTGGGAAAAAGTGATACAGCCCTATTATCTCATCATTTGTTAATGGTAAAATAATTGGCCAAAAGTATCTACCTGGTCTTTGATAAATATGCACTAAAGGTAATTAACTCAGGTAAAACAGAGAGAATCCTACAGACACCTGGCCTTCAACCTCACATGTCCAATGCAATAATCCTTTGGTTCATTTAAAAAGCCCTCTAAAAGATCCTAAGGTCCAGATCATCCCTCTGGATTCTGAAGATCCTCTCCAAATAAGTGCTGAAGTGGATCTACAATTTCAGGGGAATTTAATTTTAAACTACTCATGTTATTTAGAAAAATGTAATTTCTGCAATTTTCTCTAAGCTTTTACAGCAGCATTGAAGTTTAAGTTTAAGATTAGTAAAGTCTGTTCTCCAAAAAAAAAAAAAAAAGGAACCATCAGTGATTTTCCTCTAGGCTTTCAGCAGTATCAACAACTATTGCAGGGCAAAACACAATTTTAAGAACTCAGAATCTTCTTTTTCCTGGGATTTTAAAATTTCATCCCATTCTAAAATGTCATATTTTTCATTTAAACCACTACCTTGAGGGCCTGCAAAACCTGCAGGCACGAATTTATCCCTTTTTAAGCAGAGTTTAGAATTTGAATGTACTGCTTCTCTTTAGAATATGTAAAGGCTTAACTAGATGGCATAATCTACCCTTCCCTTTTATGAAAAAATAAAAATTTGAACAGAATTACATTACTCCAAGCCTCCTTTGTGCTCTACACATATTACTGATATAATTTTCTGCCAGAGATATTAATCATTTTGAGAAATTTATCTCTTGGAAAGCTCCAGTTACAGCAGGCCAAATTGCATTTTCCAAGATTAAATGACGAACTAGCTTTTTCCCTGGTTAGGCTGCACAATTTGCATGTCAAGCAAGATTATCTTCATTATTTTACAGTTACTCAGCTCATCTCACCTTGCTGCAGGTGATGCCAAAGTTTTACTTTTTCACAGCATGCAGCATCTGAAGCAAGACAACAAACACTAAAAGCCAACACTAAAAGCCCATCCAATTTAACTGTGAAAAACCTTTTTGTTGTATTGCTTAGTATTATAAAAGAGAAAACTTGCATGGGATTACTTTTCATAAAAAATGAAGGTCCCTAGAAATAATTTTCATGAATGCTGCAGAAGTTGTGTTAAACTGGAACCAAAGTGATTGGTTCATATTTTCCTCCTTTATTTACACAGCTAGGGATGCACTGCCCTTCAATGATACATGGCTGTTAAAATGCTCTCAGTGGGGTTTCCTTTGCCTTTGTTAGATTTTTCTCTGCTAGCAAAAAAAAAAAATAAATAACAAAGATAACTTTGTCATTTTTTTCTTTTTCCTCCCCCAGCTGGCTCAGATAAAGAGCTTGAAAACAAAATGTAAAGGACTGTGGTATCTACAGCTGGTGAAGATTTTACAGTGAAGCATTTTCTGAGCAGCAAATGTCAGCTCACAAACAGAAACACTCTGCAGCAGTTTGCCAGCTTTAGTGAGGTTTCATTTAGGGAATGAACAGCTCTTGGAAGGCTTCAGCAAGGAAGAACCCACAGACAGAGCTGTGCTGATGGGAGCTGAGCACGACAGACAGGGAAGGAGAAGATGACAGAAAGGGGAAAAAGAGATAAACTTCCTTTAGGAAAGGGGCAAAGGTGGGAGCATTGTTAAAAGTGTGCAAGAAACTGCAAGGCAATGTCTGAGTGGGAAGTATAAATGCTGGGAGACCCTGGGATGGAGCTGTGCTCTTCTTCTGAGCCCCACTCATAGAACCTCAGAACCACAAAAGAGTTTGGGTTGGAAAGGAACTTCAAAAGTCATCCAGTTCCAAACCCCCTGCCCCAGGCAGGGACATTTACACTGCATCCCATTGCTCAAAGCCCCATCCCAGCTGACCTTGAACACAGCTCATCCACAGCATTTCCCTCACTCTGAGCTGAACACAAATATATTTTCTGCCAGCTGTGCTTGTACAAGCTTCAAAAAGATGCCTCAGCAGCAGCAGCATCCATTTTTTTTCCTTTATTTTCATTCATTTATTTTCACTTCCCAACATGACACAATCAAGAAACAAGGGCAGGGTTGATGTGAAAGCAGCAGGGTTTGGCAGGAGAGTGCCAGGATGCCACACTCTGCTCAAGGACTGCTCCCAGCAGCAAAGTGGCCCTGGCTGCTCCCTTTGCCTTTCTGAGCGGCTCCACTCCAAGTATGGAAAATCAAAAAGATGGTGCTGTTTTCCTGGCTTCTCATGCTCCTGCTTGTGCACTCAGAAGTGGAAAAAACCTCCATAATAAAATGTATGGGCAGATTGGCCATGGGATCTGTTTCCCCTAATGCAATCTATATTACTTAGGAAAGTCTTCTTTCATATCACTCAGGCAACGTAATTACATCCATTTCCTTACGAACACAGATGTGTCTTAACAACATTATTTTGTTTTCCTTGCAGCTGAGGCTCTTTCAAGATGAAAAGGAATTTAAGTGGAATAAGGTCAAACAAGAACTGGAGCACTGAAACCCAGCAAAACCTCTCCAAAAAGCAAAGAAATACAGGGCAGAGGATGCAGTGGGACAGATCTCCACGTGCTGTTCTTCACTGAATCCAAAACTTGCGCAACAGAATGCTGCTTGACATCACTGAAAATCTGTGGCTCAGACCCTGTGTAGTCTCAAAGAGGAGATTTATTCAGCCTAACTTAAGTGGGATTTTTAAAGCATTTTATTTTTCCATCAGCTACACCAAGGAGAAAATTTGCTTCTCAGCCTTCCCTCACTCATAAAAATGAGAAGCTACTTGCAAATTTTGGAGAGTCCTACTCACACTAAAAACATATCTTATGGTAAATTTTAGCTAAAGGAAAAATACTCTTCTGTAGGGTTTGTTTGGGTTTTTTTACCTTGAATTAAAATTATTATTATTATTTTAAAATATCCAGGTATGCTCTAATCATAATTACAAAAGCTCACAGTATTTCTTATTACCCCTGTAGTTTGCCAGCAATAGGAAAAACTGTCACTATTACCTTTTGAAAATTTCTGTGCACATAAAGCCATCTTGATTAACCTGGTACTCCAGAAGTCCTGGAAGATTCTACACTTAACCATTAATAGTTTATTTAGAGCTAAAGTATTTTGAGACCTGTTTTTATTAATTAATTTATTTATTTTAAAAGAAAAAAGGTTTTTTGAAGTCTACTTTACTTCCTGCAATAGCTGCAGTATAATCCCATGCTTACAGGCTTCCAATAGACTGTGAGCTATTTCTGAAGTCATTTGGTGTTTTGAGTCCACTTCATAAAGGATTTGCATATCTTTTAAGTATCTGAGTTTCTTCTGGCCTAAACAAAAAAGTGTCTCCAGAGGCACAAATCTCAGAAAGACTGTAATGAATAAATGAAAAGCATTTGCATACTAATACAACCCGAGTCTTACTTTTTGTCTTAGGAGAAGGCAGCTACTTATTGCAACCAGCTTTGGCACCTGTTGGTAAGGGCAGGAAATAGATGCACTGTCAGCACCACAGAAAGGAAAGCTTATCAAGTTCTGGTTTTATCTGAATTACTTACATCATGCCAAACCTGAAAATCTTTCAGAAAGATGCCAAAGGATCACAATTTAACGAAATGGAAATGGAAATGGAAATGGAAATGGAAATGGAAATGGAGAGGAGAGGAGAGGAGAGGAGAGGAGAGGAGAGGAGAGGAGAGGAGAGGAGAGGAGAGGAGAGGAGAGGAGAGGAGAGGAGAGGAGAGGAGAGGAGAGGAGAGGAGAGGAGAGGAGAGGAGAGGAGAGGAGAGGAGAGGAGAGGAGAGGAGAGGAGAGGAGAGGAGAGGAGAGGAGAGGAGAGGAGAGGAGAGGAGAGGAGAGGAGAGGAGAGGGCTGAATGTTGAGGATCTTTCGGGATCAGAAGGTAATGAAATACCTGCCTGCAGCTCCCTGCCTGGTTCAGGATGATTTCCCAGCCTCACTTGGCAGCTCCAGCCCACTCCTCCTTCTCAGGGGCTTGTTCAGCTTCTTGTTTTGTGTATGACCATAACAGCAAAATCTAACATACCCAAAATCTAACATACCCATAATCTAACATGACCACAATCTAACATGAAAATATCAATCACAGGTAATTTATTCTAAAATTTGTGCAGATAACTGCAATGACCACATGGACACTTACCCAGCTTGCTCAAAAATCAGGTATCTCTCTCTCCCCTGCCCCCAGTAGAATAGGTGTGAGAAAAAACAATCTTTTTTAACCTGTGTTAAATTTGTGAAAATTGTTCAATTCTTTCATCAAAAGGTAGGAATTACTCCTTTCCTAGCCTGCCAGTGGCTGTGCAGAGCCACTGCACAAGGGAGATCTCTGTGGCTGCTCAGGACTGCACTCTGCAATAGGATCAAACCTTGCCTTTTTTTTCCTTCAGCCCCTCTGTTTCCCACAGATCCTTAGAGAAAAATGTAACATTTGGAGCTCCAGGGAGAGCAACTGTTTAAATCTGCTCTTAAAAGTGCTGCACATTCTCATGTACAACCACTCTAAATCAGGTTGCAGAATCCAAACCATTGGAAGTACAATTTTGCTTTTTTGAAAAAGCCATTAACTTATTACTTCCCCATTAGTGCATTGGGAAAATGAATTACATTCAATTTTGCAATTACCTTAGATTTTTAAGTATGATGAAGCAAATTGCATGAGGACAAAGGGTGGTTTTTCCATCTGAACATCAAAAATGGAAAGGGACAATGGAGGCAAAACCTGCTCAAATTCCTCACTAGCTGGAAGCAAGTGGCACAGCTTTTTTTGGGTAGATAAAAGAGAAATATGTAATGAGAAATTGAAGAATCTGTGCTAGACTCCAGCAAAGAGCTCTGACTCCCACAGTCTGACAATATACATTTTGTGTAGTTCTGCCAAAATCAAGGACACATCAAAGGGAAACTCTTGCTATTCTGCTGATAAGGGTCTGTAATTGGCCTTTAGCAGTGCTGTCCATTATTTATGCCTGCTTATCCATTTCTATTGTTATAACACATTAGGCAAATGCCCAGAGTGGATTTTTAGTATGAGATATCAGTCTAAAGACGTTTTTGTACGAATACAAATAGATATACATGCACATGCCTATAGCTGAATAAAGACTGTCTCACAGGAAGTTAATGACATTATTTTCCAAGCAGACGCTGGAAGAGAATATGAGGAGGATCCCAGAATGTAAGAAATGTACCCCAAAACTTCAACTGCTTTAAACTTCATGTACTGCTGAAAACAAAAAGAAAAAAGAAAAAGTGGAGGAACAGTTTTCCTCAAAAGCCTTAACCTTTCTTTCCTTGATGCTCAAACACATTGGTTTCAGCAGTCCGGGATAATGAGCATTACAAAAATTCAAATCAACAGCACTAAGATGGGATAACCACATTTGGGGACACAGTGAATTTCTGTACATTTCTAAACTGCAGAGCAAATGATTTCACAAGCACAATGCCTGCCTTCATCCTATGCCCTGAAGAACTGAATCTCACCATTGATTTGCTGCCCAGCTTGCATTTCCTCCTTGGCCTGTTGATCCATCCCCTAAGTGTATCATCATATTCTTCATGCAAAAAGTCAATATTTAGCTTAAGGCTTTGCAGAGACCAACTCAAACAGAGACAATAAAGGCTGACAGATTCTAATGTATAAAGCACTTTCTATAGAAACAGCAAGTGACAGATTTGACATACATATAATATTTATTCTGCTTAGGGCTCGTGTAACATCTTTGATCCCACTTCCATTTGTGTTCTGCCCAATGCACAGGAGATAATCCCACATTACTGGAAGCCTGGAGGGTCTCCCAGCCCCAGGACACAACAGGAATATTTTTTCTGACCTCCCTGGCCACAGATCAGGCTCAGAGGTGCAGCACAATGAAAGGGACTCTCTGGGTTTGCTTTGTGATTCAGGTTTGATGATACTGGGTTGGCTGGCACCAGTTCTTCCATATTTAATGCTGCAATGAAGCAGAGGCAAAATTACTGATTGCTTCATGGTTATGGTAAAAAGACAAAACTCTGAATCTCTCAGAGAACTATGGAGGGTAAGTATGGTTTATACATCTGAAAAATAAGGGGGAAGTGAGGGAGAAATCTGGAAATCTCTGCATTCCCTTCCCATTGTCTCCCTGCCCTTGGACCTGAGTGGAGCCTCATTGCAGCTGCAGAATTTGACTTGCTGGAGATATTTCTGCTGGCAGAACAAGGCTGCATCCCTCATGGGCATTTGGAAGCAGTACCCCCTCTTCAATTTCAAGGTCTGTACTCAGATACTCCTGCACCTACTACTGATATTTAGTGAAAACTCTTTAATACATGATGAGTTAATTTAATGCACTGCTCTGGACACAGCACTCTGAAAAGCCACTGCCTAGGAAGAAAATCAATGTTTTGAGCACCCATCCAGGGCAAGGGAGACCAAGTTTCACCATTCATAAGACACAGAAGGGCAGGAGAAGGGCAAGGACATTCGCTCACCCTGCCTGGCTCATTGTGGCTCATTCCCTCTGCTGGCTCTGGGTCCCACAGCAGAGTTTAGTTCCTCCTGGGCACTATCCAGATTACTACCTAAAATTACTAACAGCCACTTAAAAATGGTTTCTGTGCTCAGCTCTGAGAGAAAAATAACCAAACAGCAGCCACACAGCAGCAGTCACTGCACAGTGAGTAAATCTGTGGGAGATGTAGAGCTAAACGGAATAACAGAGAGTAATCTGTCATTTAGCAAAAGCAGAAAACAAACTCTAAGTCCTGATATATATCAAATTTCTCTGCACATAAAAACAGTGAGTAAGTATTGCTTGGCTTACCAAATGGCAAAAAAAAAGCATACCAGCTTCTAAAACTAAGAAAAGTGTGCCAGCACAAGAACAGGCTCTTTTCTAGATCATTTCTGAGACAAAGCAAGCTTAGCACTGCTACAAACACAGTGTGTGAAGTGTTTGCTTTCATTCAAGGCACCAAAATTCATCTCTGAAGGCAGGGCTGGGTCCCTGCACACCACAAGGAGTGAATGACTCAACACTGCCACTGAACAGTGACTCCAGAAGGGGCACAAGCTCTTTGTGGATGCCTTCTGCCCGGAATTCCTTCACTCATCCCTGCCTGCCCATGGCCAATGCCATGCACGCACCTCACGCTGCCTTTAATCCAGATTTAACAACAGCCAGAAGTCAGCTCAGCCTTTCTGCCTTTTGAAGAACTGTGCTGCCAATTCCCCCCTGATTTCTTCATCTACCTGAACCTCAGTTTTAGTGTGCGAGAATTTCTTTCAATACAGATTTAGATGCGCTGCATTTTAATGATAATCTCCTGGAATTTGAGGGCTAGAAGCAAGGGCCTTTCTTGACTATGATTGTATCTAAAGGGAATGAAGCACTGTCAGTTAAAAAGGAAAAAAAATATGATTTCATTTTTATTACTAATTTTTTTATTGCTATTACTATTTTTTTATTGCTATATTGCTAAGTGGATGCATTCTGCTCTCAGGATAACTGAATCGATCTACAAAGAGATGCTCTGCATTTTTCATGGTGGTGGTATTGGAAGAAGTCCATGAGCTGTGCAATGAGATATTTTAATTCTAGAAATACCACAAGGGAGCCACACGTTCTGGAGTTCTGGGTTTAATGGCATTTTGTCCTCTGACACACAACTGACTTCTTTTCCGGTTTATATCTCATTCCATCTTTGCATGTCTGAACTGGTGAAAATATCTCCAGCCTCCTCTATCTTTGGTTGTTTCCAGAAAGAAGGAAGGTATAATCATATAAAACATACCCCAAGATCCTAGTCTAAGATAGGTGCAATGGTAAGAGACAAAACATGGTTATTTTCTCAAGAAATTACTTTTGTCCCCACAAAAGGAGAGACAGCCCTTGAAAACCTCTATTTTCTTGCATCTTTCTTAAAAGCAGGCTACAGTATCCTGACTTTAGCTGTGCTTCAAGCCATTTATCCCTCAGTGATACCTGCTCAAATTTAGAATTAAGCACTGAGAAGAGCGCAAGTCTTCGTTTGCTCTCTTGACTGACATTTAAGAGGCTTTCTCCATAATAGCAGCCCAAGGAAATAAAACACCTCCAAAAACAATTTTGTGTTCCAGCTTTTGAGCACTTCTAAGCTGAATTCTGGGGGTCAGGCTGTAGCCCTGGCAGTATTTTAACTCCTGATGAATTGCACCTTGCCTGCAGTTCCCTGGGGACCAAGAAGCTGCTCCTGATCCTCAGGGGAAGCAAAAGTCACTCCACCTTCTCCATGCTGAGCAGTTCTGCCTCCTGCTGCCATTCACAAACCCATCATCACTTATTTGGGATTTGCAAAGCATTATGTAAGGTGTTACTGGGGTTTTGTATGGACAAAATGCCTTTCCCTGTCTTAATTTGATGGTCCAAGCTATCAGGCAACTTAATGCATCCCTTGTCGCCCAGGGTGATTCCCAATGCTTATGCCAAACCAACCAAGCTATAAATTTAGAAAAGTATATGAGACTTCATATGGATATTGAGTCCAGTTACTCTCCAAACTCACTTGGGGTCTGAGTAAGGAAATGACACAAATTAGAAAGATTCTAAATTGTTATCTCTCAGGCTTTGAAATAATTTTTAAAATCCATTTTTTTTGCTTTTTTTAAAGGAAATTTCTCTAACTGGCTGTAGAACAGAATTTCCATCTTGGAGGAGCCCAGTTTCTTGCCAAGACTTTTTCCTGTTAACATAGTAAAAATGAATAAGGAAAGAAAAAAAAGAAAACCAGAAGAGGGATTACACATAATATAGTTTTCTGAGCAGAGGCAAAAGCACCCAATGCCTGTAAGAAATGCAGGTAGATAAAAATAAATGGTGGTTTGGGACCTCTCCAAGTGGGTGATTCATCATCAGGCTGCTTCTCTGAGATATGTTTGATGCTAACAATATTTATGCAATATACCCAGGCTTGGGCATGGCACCACCTGCCCAAAAAGAATAAGCACCCTCCTGCTCCACTTGAGAGCTCTAAAATGTGTTATTATCTGTTGTTACTACATTAAATGGGCAGAAAATGAGTCTTTTTCTATATGATTATACATCAGCCTCAATAACTTATTTTTGTTGATGTAAAATTCTGGCACTTCCTAATCTTTTAACTGCACCTGTCTTGGGATATTTTTATTATTCATTCAATGCTTCACATTAAAAAAAAAAAAAAAAAGAAAAAAAAAGACGCCTGGTCACTGGGGAAGGAACCATGAGAAAGACTGAGGACAGTATGAGGTGGTGGCTGTACAATCTGAACTAACATTTCCTCAGTTATGGCACTGATGAGTCAAGAGTAAACTGCAGGTAAAAAATATATAAATCTAAAAGGTGCACTGAAAGGTTTTGATCCAACATACTCCACCAGCTGCAAACACAGATTTTTGTGCCTTTCTTGACTGACATCAAATTATGTGCAAGGAATGTTTAAGCAATTCATACCATCTTGATCAGATTCAATAACTAAAATGAGATTTTCATGAATGCAAGTGAGGGCTGGGTATCTGCATCCTTTTCATCTTGCTGGTACATAAGAATTCTCCTGCTGGGCTAGAGCAGAAAGTTCAGTCTCCTGTTGCTGAGAAATGCCTTTTCACACATTCTCTGTTAGTGCAAACAAAAGAATTAGAGTTAAGTTTATTACCTACTTAAAGCTTCTGGAGATTCACTTTGTTGTTATGAAAGATGCCAAATGACAATTGATGTGTAAGGTTGCAACAGTGAGAAAATTGAGAGGCAGGAAAAGGTTTAAGCACTAAAAAACAATGTATTTCTGTGGTGGTGTTCACAGGAGTCACAGGACGAGGGAAGAGAGGAGAATCTTGACTCCATGTTTCAGAAGGCTGATTTATTATTTTATTATATATATTATATTAAATTAAAATTATATAATAAGACTATACTAAAGGAAAAGAGAAAGGAGACATCAGACGGCTAGCAAAGGGAAGGAATGGAATCATAATAAAATCTTGTGAATGCTCACAGCCTTGATAAAGGTGGCTGCCCTTGGTCATCAAGTGAAAACAATTTCCCATGCTGGGTAAACAACTCTCCAAATCACACTCCAAAGCAGCAAAACATGGCAAAAGGATTTTTCATGAAATATGTCTGTGACATTCAGTAGCCCGTGATGCCAGTGTGGGTCTGCAGAAGCAGAGGTGGTGCTGTATGGGGAAGGATGCACAGACTGGCAAGGACACAAATGCTGGGTTTGGTGAGTCTGAACCTGGCTCCTGGAGGAAGAAATGCTTCCTTGCCTGGGCTGCTGTGGGACCTTTGCTCAGCCCCCTCCTGCTCAGAGC
Organism: Melospiza melodia melodia; assembly: GCF_035770615.1. Lineage (NCBI taxonomy): Eukaryota > Metazoa > Chordata > Aves > Passeriformes > Passerellidae > Melospiza > Melospiza melodia. Next base: position 8,073,178 of record NC_086201.1, on the reverse strand, counting down.
AGGTCCTTCCCTCCACAGAACCTGGGATGTTCAACCTGGGCATCGCTTGGGATGCGCCCTCGTGGTTTCCCGCACCACAAAGAGCTCAGGGACCTGCCAAGGAAATCCCCTCTCTTCCACAGCAGAGATAAGCCAGAGCTACCACAGGAAAGAAGGAGAATATGCAGGTGATTGTGGCTTTGAGGCAAGAAGCAGCAATCCCTTCAGGAGCAGAGCCCTGTTCCCTTTCATCCCAGCCTGGCTGCTCCTGCAGCATTCCCACCCCAGTGCAGAGCTCGTTGAGCTTGGAGCAAAGATCACACTCTCTGTACAGCCCCCAGCCCAGGTTCTGCTGCTTCAAGGAGTGTTTTGTAGCTGCTCCCACACTTCATGCAACACAATTTTTCAATGCTGCAAAGAATGCATTTTGCTGGCTTAGAGGTAGGACACTCAGCTCACAGCAAGCGTGGACACTCAGCTTACAGCAAGACCTACTGACTGATATTCACATTCCTCAAAATTTGCCCAGAAGGCATCATTTTAATTCCAATTATAGATAGAATATGAAATTTTGTTCCAAATTGTAGCATTTCCTAAAATATTTTACTTTAAACAATTTGATAAAGCCCACAAGGTAGGACCTCAAGCACCCACTGGTCAAATATGATCATATATTTCATTACTCTATTATCACTCTCACCAACTTTCTTCTATATATTCTATCTATATCTATATTCATTTTCTATAAATTCTATCTATAATTTTCACAGCAAAATGATTTTTTTTTTAATTTAAACTCATTTGTTCCAAACAAATCATCTTTGGGGGCTTCTAAACAATTTTTCCTTTAACTGTGAAAAAAAAAATAAAAATTGAGCCACATCTCCCAGTGTTTCTAAAGTGGCTTTTGGATCAATTTCCTGTCAGTTGCCACCCCTTCATTTGGCTCTGGCTGGGTTCCCTGTTGAGGTCCTTAGTTCTAATGAGCATCCTTCCACCTCAATTTGCTGGGTGTCAGCACCTTCAAATCGAGCTCCTTTTGAACATCCTGGTGATAACTCCTGTCTGTTTCAGCTGCCTCTGAGCCACTCAAATGCACCAGTGGGTGTCCCTCTGCCATGTCCACCTCTTCCCACTCTGAAATGGAAGCATTTTGCTCAGTGGAGCTTGAAGAGTGGTGTTTCATGACAACAGACACATCTGTGTTTCCATATTGACAATTCAATATTGCCCAGTACCTCTCTAAGGACCTGAGCCCCCCAGCCTGGCTGTAAAATGCACCCTGCTGCCATCAGCCTCTGAATTCCAGAGCTCCCAAACCCTTCCATGTTTATCATTACAGCTCTATCAGTTTCTTATCCCCAAACAAGCAATTGGGGAAAGCAATCACTCCTGATTTATCTTCTCTAACCTTGGGAATGAGAACAACATTTCTGCTTTTTCTTAAATCATTAATTTTTGTCTGCAAGATCATTACTGTACTCTCTGTGTAAAATCTATGACTCTTCCTAGGTATTCCTTAATGTTTCCTGAACCCAGCCTTGATGTGCATTGGACACTTGGGATTCATTACTGCTGTTAATCTGCAGCCATTAAAAATGCAAGGTCGTTTTGGAGACGGAAAAAAAAAAATAAAAAAAACTCAGGCGAGCATCTTTCAAACCTGCACTCAGCTCTCTTCACTCCTCATTAAATTTCAGTTGGTGAAGGCTACTGGTCCTCCTCAGCCTTTTGTCAGGGGGTGCAGCACACCCAGAGCATCTGGTGGTGGGCAGGGGTCGGGCACAGGGGGTTCCAGGGCTTCAGAGCAAAGTGGCCTCACATCACTCAAATCACCCAGCAGCTGCCAGCTCTGCTTGGGAAAGCCAGGCTTGCCTTGCTGGGATCTCATTGCTCAGCCTGAGCCTCTCTCTGAGGTTCTATGATAGCCCACATGCACTGGTTTTGTAGGGATTTTCCACGGGAATCTGTAAGCAGTGCCCTGTGAATGAACTTGGTTGTTCATGTGGTAAATTGTAATATCTTTTCCTCAGAGAGCTCTGCTTTTCATCATGAGAATTTGCTGCCTAATGCAGAATCTCTGGGGGGATAAAGCCTTTGGGGCTTCAGATTCACCCCAGCATCACAAAGCAAGCAGCTCAACCAGAGATGCTCAGTGAGAGCATCTTTAATGCTAACAAGGCAACATTTGAAAATATCATTCATCACATCTATCAACAAAAACACCAAAAAATTTCAGGAATCCCTGATAATTAGCAAACTGCTAATAATTAATAATTAATACACTGACTACATATGATTGATTAAATTAACAACCAAAAAAGTGTTAAATTTAATGTCACTGTTTTAGCACACAGGGTGTGTATATCATACAGCACCATTTTAAGTGCTCTTCCATTCTCCATTTGCAAGGTATTATGTGAGCAACCCTTATTTTTGTCATTGTGTTTAATGGTTTGGAGAGATAAAAGCTTCACTTCTACTTTACTTACTGCCTCCTAAGGACATGCATCTTTATATGCAGTTTGTGAGGCAGAAAGACCTCTACACAGAGAGATGGAGCTGTGTTGTCTTTAAAAATATTTATAGCATCCTTTCTTCTTTTAAATTACACCTGTCAGTCAAACACAGCACTCACTGAAGAAGCCTCAATCCAAAACCTGTGCAATTTGAGCTATTTTCTGTATTTCTGCAAAAGAACACAGATTGCCTATTTTTCCTGCAGAGCAAATGATGACCTTGTATTCATCATGTACATTTGCTTTATTTGACTGTTTGGTTTTTTTGGTTTTTTGTTTGTCTTCCAGACATCAGCATGCTTTACAGATGGACACAGGGTATTATCCATCCCATTTCACACTAGAAAATCTGACAATCTGACTTCCAGGGTCAGCAGTGAGCCAGGCCACCACCACAGAGCCATCTAGCAAAGCCATTGGCAGAGTGTCAGAAGCTGATTCGTTTTGAACCATCAAAAATGAGGCAAAAAATAAAGATTTAAAAAAATAGTAAAAAAAAATTCGCCGAAGTTCAACTCCTGCCATGCCTCTGGATTTGAGAAGGGCTCCCAGCTAACCAAGCCAGGGTAGCACTCCCAGGCACAGTGTGGTGCAGGCAGCGGCAAAGGAAAAGTCAGATTTTTAACTTACAAATATTTTCATCATTGCATAAATTATTTGCCTTTGGGGGGATGACAATAACCATGACTTTCTTGTTATATTTTTGAGAGTGAGAATTTGAGCACAGAAAGCACAGGTGGAATTGAGGGAAGAAAGGGGAAGAGCTGCCCAGCAGCAAAGGCTGGATGACAGAAAGCTCATAGAGTCTTGTACATCTGTATGTAAAGGCTGAGATAAGTTGTGTTGACTTAGGAAGGCTGTGGAATAGAGATGATGTTGAGGGAGTGTCTCACTACTGACACTCTTGTGTCTCACTGTTCATCAAAACTGATAATGGAATATAATATTTTAAAATGTCTCTCAGTTGCCCCATCTCTGTAAAAGCTGGAAAAACCAACAGGTCCACAAGGAGCTGGACAGAAACTCCCCAGTAAACCCTAGTTCTGAGGGAATGAGGGAATCTGTGTCCCCACTGTCACCCCCTGAGCCTCATGAGCCCTGCAGAGGCAGCCCAGTGCCCTGCATGACCAGTGGTGGCTGTATGAGCAAATTCCAGGTATTGCCATGAAGTTACAGTAATGAAAGTTACAACTAATGAAAAATAATTCAAGAGTCAGTGGGAAAGAAATGTGAACAAGGAGCAAGAGTTTAGACATCTTGGTGAGCAGAGAATTTCACTCAGAAATACAGAAACCAGAGGTTTTGGTCCCTCATGCTGCACTCTTTAAATGGTTGATTGTTTTATATACTTAAGCTGGCAAATTGGAATTAAATTCTGTTGAAAAGGAAAAAAAAATCCATGAGTATTCCTGTTAGGACTGGCACAAGTCTCCATGAGAACTGTCTTCTAGAAAGAGATGTGGGAAATGCGATTTGTCTTCAATGCCTGTGTAAAACTCCTATGACAGCTGCAAAAGCACAGAAGGGTGAGACTGGAGATGGAATGCTGCAAAAGCACAGAAGGGTGAGACTGGAGATGGAAAGCTGCAGGGGTCACCTTTTCCTCTCTGTGACCCAGCCCTGGCCCAGTCTCCCCTCCCAGCACAACACCTGCAGGCACATTTCTCACAATACAAACTTATTCTATTTATTATTACAGATTTATTAGCTCTGAGGAGAGGAAAGGGCTAACATGATTCCTGAATAACTCAAATGGACAAAGGCAATTGCTGGATTGGTCACAGGCTTCTGAGACACAAATCATCCATCAAACTCACAACTCCTCCTCCTGTTCTTGTTATCCATCAGCCTTTCCTTTAGGTAGGCTGTCAGTAAATTTTTTGTCAGCAGGTCAGAGAGGATGATGCAGTTCTCAGCTTCAAAGGGCTTATAAAGCAGAAAACCAAGGAAAGGGCATCAGGAAAACTGCAAAACACTTCCTTTGCCACAGCAAGTGCAACTGCCCACATTTGGCACTGATAACAATGCTGAATAGACCAAATAAACAAGAGATAGACAGACAGACAGACTGACTATATTTATATGGGGGATATATACAGGTGAAGAGATAGAGATATATTGAAATAATAAACAAAAAAGATAATAACCCAGCTTGGTAAAGCTTAATTAAATAAGTAATTTTGGTGGGGTTTTTTTTTCTTTCCACCTATGTTTTGCACATCACAGTTCTCAGAAAGCCTCTAAGCACTCAATAGAAATATTGTCTATTTTTGTAATGACTGACTCAGTCAGACATAGGGGAAATGTGAAGTGTATTTCTGCAGGATCCTGGGTAGGAATATAGAAATCAGAGTCTAATCTGATAAAATAAAAGTAGAACAGCCAGTCAAGAAGAACCAGAGAGGGACCTGCAGTACTAAAATATGTAAGAATCATTCAGAGAGGGAAAGTATTCAGAGAATTGTATGAAATCAGCAAATAGATTCACTGCAGTCCTACTTTATGAATTACAGTAAAAATCCAGAGCAATTCCTCAGGCAGATGGATTCAAATGTACAATGCAAAGTGAAGCCAAATCAGAATCTGTCCCTGTCCCTTTCCCTGTGACAATACCATCTTCCCCTCAAACTAATGGTGTGCACAGCACAAGCCACCTTCTATAAATGAAAAAAGATACTGTGTGTGGTTTCCAAGATTGAACAAGACACTCCATCAACATGCAAAATGAACTAATTCAGCCATTGCAAATGAACAGATTCACAAAGCAAAAGATAAACTTTCCACATCTCATTTAATTTATGCTGTCTCACTGCGCTGAGAAAACAGCTTTACCCATTCTCTAATGTATTGAAATGTTAGAAACTTTAATAATCAAAACAAAACCAAATAAACATAATGAACTGCTTGAGAGCATATTTTAAATGAGCAGGAGAATAAAGAAAATATTCATAATTCACAAGAGTTGGCAGTTTCTGCAGTAGAAACCTCCCTAAGGTTGTATGTGCAAGAAATGAGCATGAACTGGATGCAGCAGGGAACCTTTGCTGGGGACTGAACCTTGCTGGGTTTTCACAGACACCTTCGTATTCCAAAAAGAGTCCTAAGGGTGTCTAAAACCTTTAAAACATTTTTTGGTTTTGTTGTTTATGCTAGATGCAGGTTGAGACACATTTGTGAGAATGGCTCCTTACAGAAAATCAGGGGTGTGAACAATGTATTATATCCACTGGGCTTTTTGAGGTTCAATTCCCTCTCATGTTCCCACTTTCTAGTTGGGTTGGGCAATTTCAGATTTGCTCTTGCCTGCATCCCTGAGTTAATTTTACAAAAAGAAAGTTTAATTTAGCTGGGCATTTCTCAGTTGTGCACAGAGAGATCAGTCTCATCCAGCCCACCCAGCTGCCTTGTAGGGAGGGAAGGAATGTTTGAAGGCCAATTCATGACTGATTGCAGCCCTGCACTATCAGAATCATCCTAAAATTTTGCAGAATCAAAGAATGCTATTCCATTCCTGGGAAAGAAAAAAGAAAAAAAAAGATCGTTCAGTGATTGTATGACTCTTGAGCAGGGTTAGTGTCTTTAGAAAGCCAAATTTCAGCTTCATAACTGAACTTAGATAGGAAGCCAACAAGAAAATATGGTAATTTTCACTGCTTTTATAGCCAGGCCTTTCCCTGAGAAACTGAGAAGAGGAAAAAAGTCAAGAGTTTCTTTGAATTTTTGTAAGAAGCTGTAGAGTTTTCTCATGGCATAGACACAAAGGAATTATAACCATTCTCCCATGGTCAAGAAATACATTATACTATTAATGATTTTTAAAAATAAATTAATCTACAGTGTTTTGGGGTTTTTTTTCACTTTGGATCCAAAGTCAAAAATCCTTGATTTGCTCTATGCATCCATTTGCAAGAACACAACCCAAATGCTTCTGTCTTACAATAGGCTACAAAACACCAGACTCCATTTTCCCCAGAGTATCTTTTGTGAAACACACTCTTGTCTTTCCTGACAAGTATAAACACACACATTTATATAAAGTTAGCAGTTCCACAGCATCCTCTCCCTTCAGTGCAGACAGTTTAAGTCACCCACTCACCTGCAGGACCCTTGCTGTGCTCCACTCTGGGTTCCAGTCCTTGTCCTTGGGTACAAACCAGAAGAACACATATCCAAGATGCTTTTCCTCCCAGGTTTAACTTGTTTTTCTCTTTAATTAACCAATCATGGGAGAGCTCCCAGCAAAAGGAGGCAGGAAATAAAAGATATCTGGTTTTAAGAGCAAAACATTTCAACAGCTGGCTCTTTTTAGGCTTTTTCACATGTACAAATAGAACTCTTCAGTCTTCTTTTTGTCCTTCATCTTCAGTAGTTTTTCAATTTTCATTCTTAGGATTCATGTAAAGGGTAAACTGGGCACCTGCCCCTCATTTTCCCAGCAGTAAGAAATAAATTATATAATAAAGTGATTTTTACCTCAAGTGTCTTAAAACTATATACATTTTCAGCTGGACAGAAATGCTCAGCTGAAAACACAACTCTTCTCAACTGAGAAGCTGAATTCCCGCCCATGCTGCACTTCCAAGCCAAACCTCACTCTAACTCTTCAAGTCAGCCACCATTAACACCAGACAAGTTCCTGCTCACTGGATAAGCAGCAATGAACTAGAATGATGGAAATGCCTAGGCCCTGTTTTGTCTAGGCCCTTTGTTACTGTGAGAGCTGGACAAGTTCTTTAATCCATTCGAGATACTCAGATCCTCGAGTGGGGAACAGAAACCCCCTTTGTGAGCAGCACTTGCTGAGCTACTGAGGTTGGAAATGTGATCCCCAAGCTAATTATCTGTAATTATAGATACCACCTGGTCTGACAGCTCTCATGGGGGTTTTTTAGGCTCCCTGGCCTCCCCTGGGTGATCTTAAACAGCAATTCTTTAACTTCTGTGTCAGCAGGGCTTCAGTTCAAGAGCCCTGGCCAATCAATGGCACTTCACATTTCTAGGTGTATATATTTTGTCCAAATGTCACAGACCATGTCTATTTTCCTTTTTCTTGCTTTATTAACTGACCTTTTCCTGTTCATTTGAAAAGTCTTTGGTTCTATATCTTGTTTTCCTCAACTCATTCATTGCTCCATAATGGTAGGTGCTATTCAGTAAAGCACTTGAAAAATTACCACTTAACTCTAATAATGTATTAACAGCATGATGAAAGAGGCAGTTTAGAGCATGCTTCAGCATTTTCACTTCTATTTTTATGGAATAGAAAACATTTAAAATTATTTAATGCTGTATTAACTTCTAATTTGCCTCATCTATGTGTAGTTTATCATATAATTCCATACCAGGACTGAGGATTCCTTCTAATTCATGCCATGCAAATCAACAAAATGAATATTTAAAAAAATATACCCTGGTATTGAACAGTGTTTTATAACCTAGCTTTTTATTGGCTTATATAAGCTTTAATTAAAGTTAAATTTAATTAATTTCAGTTGGCTTATCTGCCGTTGTATAGAGCAATGACTACTCTGCTGCTTTTTTACTCCTGTTTTATTTTGACATAAAAGTCAGACTTCAGCACAGCACAGTGTTGAAAGATGTGGGAATTACACTGGGAACACCCTTGGATGTCAGGGAAGCAGTTTGACATTTACTGTGATGTTACACAAGGGATTAGAGCCCCTAACAGCGACACTCCAGGGAGCAGCTTCACTTGGCATGTGCCTGACTTAGCAGAGCTGAAATACTCTGTTTGGGGAAAAAAACCAGCAAGGAAAGTGGTGCTAGATCATCAGGAGGTGACGGGGAAATGCCACAATTAGTGGGTAACAGCACCTGTCAAACCTTTCATCTTTAACAAAGATTTCTGTGCAGTGCCAGCTCCCCTCACTCACCTGCCATGCATCCCCTCACACAGCAGATCCTTCAGGCCTGTTTGGTGGAACATTTTGGTAAAAAATGCACTACCCCAAAAAATGTGTTTTGGCTGAAATTGCATTATATCTCTCTGGAAAAAAATATTCAATGCTCTTAGACCAACTTTCCCTGAATTTTCACTTATTTTAATAAGAGTTATAACAACTGAATATGTTTTACTCATGGTGTAAGCCAATTCTAATGAATATGTTCTCTTGGAAACATTTCAAGCAAATCTTTAGTGATTCAGGCCTAAAGATTTAGATGTTGAGAAGAGAGAGATTTTCTTGTTTTGTGCATCATATTTACAAAGTAAATAATAACAATTTCTGACTACCAGCGTTTCCAGTTCTATCTCACCTGTTTTGAGGGAGCATAGCAAGGCGCATGGTATCCAGGGTTTCTGGACGGCTTTCTAAAATATGATTTCTACAACTGCATAATAATGTTTCCTCTTTTATTCTTTATGTGTCCTCTATAATCCCTAATGTTTTACTTGGCCCTCTTGCTGATGAACTCCATGCAGTACCCAGGGATCAATCCAGAATGATTCCATGATCTCTCCCTTGCATTAGTAGCAATGCAATTAGAGCCTACCATGGACGAAAATAGATAAAATTTCTCCCCTCTATGCATGAATTTGCATTATTGCTGCTGAATTTCATTGCAGTTTTATTTCCCAGCCATCCAGGATTTCAGGGTGCTCCTGCACCCCTTGGAGTCAGCTCTGGGCTTGTCATAACAAAGCAACTTTGCATCATCAGCAGAGTTGTTTTCTTGGCTTCATTTTCTTGTCTTTTTCCTTTGTTTATGAACATCTCAAACACATTCCAACACTGTTTTTCCTGGAATTAAATTATTAATTAATTAGCTAATAATTAACTAAATTATTAGTACCCACCTTTGCTTCCCATCTTTCACGTAGTTTTATTACTAACGCTTCTGTGACATGAAAGTTCAAGTCAATAAGAGAATTTGGTTAAGAACTTTGCTAGAAAATCCACAAGCGACAAATGGTAGAACAGTCCCGTGCACTTGCCTTGGCTCTTGGGGCAGAGGGGGTTCCTGCAAAATTCCCATCCCTCTTTCCCACAGTATCATCCCAAACCATGAGCCTTCCTGTTTCCATCTTGGGTGCAGAATTGAGGCTTCCACCTCCCTCCTCACAGGCTGTCGAAGACTGGCAATGTTTGCCTCTCTCCTGTCTGCTCCTGAGATGCATTTAAACACTCCACGCTGCCAGAAATTGTTCATCAGCTTCACACTTCAGATCCTCTGAGAGCTTTAGGGCACAGGCAACTGAGCCCAGCCATTTGTAACTGTAAATTTTATTGATTTGCTTTAAAAACATTTCTGCTGAGGTCTCAGCATGGTCCCACCTCTGCCTTGAACTCTTGTGCAGAGATTCATTGCACCTGCCCACGATGCTCCCTCACATCCCCTCCCTTCCTCCACTCCTACCCCAGCCCCTCGAGCATCCTGCAGCCTCTCTGCCTCTCCAGGATTTGGGAAGCTTTCCATCATCAGCTTTTAGGCCTTCAGGAAACCATTCTTGCACTTTCTTCCAATCCATCTGCTTGCTGTGCTTTACATTTCAGCTACCAGAATTGTTTTTTTCTCTCATTCTTACATGTTATTCACATTTTAAAGTACATTTGTACTACTCCCAACAGCATCTTTTAGAACGCTCTTTTACCTCAATGGCTGGGGTTTTTTTCCTTCTAAACAATTTTTTTTTTCTTTTAAGAAGGAGTTTATTTCAGGCATCTATTAGAACATTTTAAACAAACTTTATGGCCTATAATCTGCTCCTTGAACTGTTTTTCTCAATTTAATGCCATATTTTTTTATGTGTGTCTTCCATCTTGAGGATTTTGCATAGAAATGTTGTATGTTCACTGATACAGATGGGGTCTTCTACAGATAAATCACATGCCAAGGTCAACAAACTGCTCACAACTAAACCACCACCTGATTTTCCTCCTCCAGTTTCTGAGAAAGAATTATCAGCATCTCTAAATACGTCACCTCTCCACCAAGTTCTCTATGGCATAGGAACAGAAAGTATCTCCTGCCCTCAGAAGTGTATTCTCTCGACATCTCTAGATTCTAATCTTTTAAATAACCCCAAGTTCTTTGAATTCAAGCCCACTTGGTAAACAAGAGGAGGATAACTAAGGGGCACAAAGAGAAGGACACAATAATGGTTGCTCCAACATTAAACCTTGACAACCCATAATATTGCTTCCTGAAGTGTCAGTGCTCTCAAGGACTTACCCAGCAAAGCAAAACCTCAGGGATACCAAAAGCTGACAAAAAACCCATTCCAATGCAAGTGGGGGAACTTGCCCCAATTGTCTCTGTCATTTTTATTTTTAAAATGAATACTGAATTTTACTGCACATTACCAGTCTGTATTTACATTACCAGTCTGTATTTACACATCCCTGTTGTAAATAAGACCTCACTTACCTGTAAACACCTCTCAATACCAACCCAAGCCATTGAAATTATAGGCTGATGTATGCAAACTGGGGTGTCTTCAAGGATGTCCTCTCAAACTCTCCTGTCACTGCCCTACCTCTACCACCTCTCTGAGGACACCTCCCCCAGGCAGCAGGACACAGAGCCCTCTGGAGATTCCCAGCATGACTGAAAATCTCTGTCACCCACTGATAGTCTGGCCACTTTGCTTTCCTGACCTGGCCAGTATCATTAGAAGATCTTACCCTGAGTCCCTGTGGCTCCAGGAAATCAGTGCAGTCCATCCTCTGGAGCTGAGCAGAATTTGGGACAAGGTGGCCATAATTCCCAGGGATCTTGGCTCATGGCATCAGCTCCTGGGAGGACTAGATATGAATAAAGCAGGAGGCTACACATTTTGTGTGCCCATCAAATTAGGGAGCATCAGTTTATCTCACTGGTTTTCATCACGACCAACAGCTCAAGATAATATACAAGTAAGTTTCCTGAAAGTAAAAATTTGGCAGAAAATGGAGCTGTCAACAGCAGGAGAAAAAATGTGTTCATCAAGAGATGCTTCCTAAAGTGAGAGCAGGGATGTCACTGAGAGAAGCTTAGGGATGGATGAGCCTTGAAAACCATTCTTCATTTTTTATACCACTGATTGCTGCTGTCAGAGACCTTCAATCTCCTGAAGAGGCAGCATTTCAATCTCATGTACAGGCAGAAGTGTCTCTATAAACATCAAGAAAAAGGGGTTTGCTTGCATTTGGAGGTGAAATTGGTGGATTCTTTTACCCAATGAATGAAAGGTTTACCCAGAAAACCTTTTCTTACCATTCTGAAGAAACATCCTCAGACACGTATAGCCTGTAGAATGGGCTGATTTAAACAGCCCATGTGACTCACCATTGCAGACACCAACTAGAGGTCATTTCTGCCCATGGGTAATGAGGGCAGGAGCAGGTTTACCCCAGAATACAGACAATTTCACCTGGTTATTATTGCTGGTAACCTCCCATTCATGGTAGCTGACAAACACAGCCTCTCAAAAATCCCCAAAGGTACTGGGGAGGATGGAGATGGAAAATCAAAGCAGTCACACAGAGGCTTTTCTGACTCCTCAATAGTAATCAGGAGGAGGGAAGTGTGGGCAACAGCAGGAGGGAGGGAAGTAACACAGTTCTCTTTTGTTTTTCATTGAGTCTATTATAAAATTTCAAAACTGTTTTAAAACCAGGAGAAATGAGACTGGCAACAACCACAACAGACAAGGCAGCCACTGAAAGAAAAAGATGCAGTAAGGTCCAGTAAGTCTTTTTCTGAGCCACTTTATTACTGTGATTGTTGTTTATTCCTCCTTCTCTCCTGTTACACATTTACTGTTTCACACAGCACCCAGCCTTGTCCTTAGCAAGGATGAAATCATCCCTGGAGCAGGAGAAGCCCACATCAGTGTGTTCAGCTTCCCTCCCACACCCCAGGCTCACCAGGCACCCAGGAGATGCTCAGCTGGAAGGGGGAAAGTTTCTCCTGCTTTTCATTCCCACCTTCTGATAAAATAGAATGCAATCCTCAATGGTAGTATGCTACACTTCTGCTGAACACAAATGCTCTGAGAATCAATACAAATAATTATTTAGGCATATGTATAATGCAGTTTGTTTTGCTTACTCCCTTTGCCCGTACCCTCACAAGAACTCTGTTGGTGCAGCAGAAACAGGCAATATGCCAATACATTGAAGTGTTTAAGGCAAACACATCACTCCTCTGCTGTGCATTTCCACATCACTTTGTGCCTGTTTCTCTGCTTCACACATGGGGAACCAGAAGCCCCAGTAGTTAGGCTGTGTTCTTTTTATGCCATAAAGTAAAATATGAAAAGTAAATGTGTGATACATTTTGAAATTTATGATGTAAACATAGCTTGGGAGAACAATTACCTTTGCAATTTCACTGGGCACAGTGCTTGGGTTTTCAGGCTGGAAGGGCTGTGTTTCACCATGGTTAGAAATGGATCAGGGAGACTGTGAACAAGTCAGACTAAATTGGCTGAAACATGAGTAACCCTTATCACTCCTCCTTAGGGGCTGTTTGCAAATGGGTGAGCAGGACTTGGAGTCCCACATTGAATGCTTTCATTGTGGCAGAAGGAGCATGCACACAGCCACAGATCTCCCTGTAACAGCACAGTACCTGTAACTACAGTGGAGGACAATGCTGTGACCATCACTGCCCAAAACCTCTGCCAGACTTTGCACTGGCTTCACTCGTGCACAGATCACAAAGCCAGAAACCTCTGACCCCCTTGAGCACATTCAGATGAGAAAAGAATCTTAGCAAAAGCAATAGGTAATTTTCTCATCTCAAATGAAATAGAACTCTTTAGTAGCATTTTGTTTGGTTTAGCAGTGTTCTTCTGAAAAACTTCATGCAAATGCTTTCACTGAAGAAGATGGACAGTCCAGCTGCTGGGTCTGTCTGAAAAGGTGTACAATGCTTGCTAAGGAACAGCATGAATGTCAAATAACAGATGATTAAAATACAGAAGGAAACAAAGGAGGTGAGTGGGATAACCAGCTCCTAATCTTGTTCTAACATATAGTTCAAAATTACATCTAACATAACCTTCCTATCTCTACATAAACCCTTAGGCCTGGGTTCAGATTCTCCAGTAGTCTGAGTCTGCCACAGATTTTCCACAAAGCAGCAACTCTATAAAACCTCGTTTCCTTTTTTCCTCATCCATGTTGATCCATTCTGTATCTGTGGTCCCTGACTCACCTGTAGATACATTTCTGCATCACCCTGTGGAGTTTGTAATTCTCTGCAGCTCTTAAAATGGTCAGACGTGCCAGTCCATACATTACATTACACAGCTGGTGACACTTACACGAGACTGAAAATGTGAATAATCAATTTACTTGGACAATCTGATATCCCCCCTCTGCAAGTTGGATGTGTTCTTTCACTTCCATGACATTACTGTAATTGCTTGAACCACTTTTGGTGGGGTATTTTTCCCAGCCTTAATTACCTTGTCATTTATTATTAGGCATTTTAATATGGCCATTAAATGTCACACTTAGCTTTCAGTTTTTTCTCTCTGTCTGGTTCACAATTCTGCAATTTAGAAAGGTCCAGCCATATACATATTTTCACACTTTGACACATTTAAAACTTTGCTCAGTGCCAGGTTTATTACAGCATTAAACTGATGAACTTGCTCTAATAATCAATGTATAAATAATCAATTTAATGCTATAATAAAGGAAACATAAAACAGCCTCAGCTCTGTTGCTTGTACTGAGGTGCAGTGGCATTTGGTGGTCATGCATGGCAACATTTGTACAAGCTTCATTTAGAGAAGGTGGCAGGTTAATTGGGACAGAACACAAATGCAGTGCAGCATCCATAATAAGCAGCCAGAGATATAAAATGGGAAAAGGAACTGGAAACCTGCTTCCACTCCTTCCAGATATACCTTCTCAAGGTAATGCTCAGAAGAATTAGCAACAGTATGTTTTCATACATTTATGGGAAAATACACAATGATCTCTGCAGGCAACAAGCTGGGTTTTTTATCTACCAAAAAAAAAAAAAAAAAAAAAAAGGGTTTGTAGGTCCAGAATCTCATTGCAGTTCCTGGATGAAGTGCAGTTTACACATCCTCACGTATTTCCCCTCACCCCAAGCCTGTCACTGAGCAAAATCCAAACCAGGATTTGATGAAGAATTGAAGGCTCCTATGGCAACAACATCAATATTTATCTGTAGAAATTAAATGCTTCAGCTAAGATGCTAGAAAAAAGCTCTTAAATCTTTCAGATTGATCAACAGCCATATTTTAAACTGCAATTTTTGTATCAGTATTTCTGAGTTGTGCTCTCTTCCCAGGGTGCCATGCTCACACAGAGCAACCAAGGCTGACAGGCTAGGAAACAGTAATTGCCAGTCAAAGTTTGCTCTGCAGATGGATTAACTGTGAAAGAGACTGGCTTGAAAAAAAAAGTGGGTGCTTATCACTGAATCAATTTTTAACATGCTCATGTGGACTGTATTATTTTTTTCATCAAAACCATAATCCTAAATTGAACTACCAGAAGAGGTTAGGTTTGCTTTTTATTTTCCCTTTCATGGACTGAAGGGGCAAGACATGGCAGACACCCTTCATCCATCACTTGCTATAATGAATGAATACTCATTAGCATACTAAAGAAATTGCACCTTCTCATCACATCATAGTAAGATAGAGTCTCATCCTGTTGCTGTTCATGAACCACATTTCAACTTCCTCACTTGCTATAAACAGCACCTTGCTCTATTTTCCCACTGTGATGAGACCTCTTCTTGAAGCACTGTGCTCCTCAAAATAAGCCTAACCCCTGTTCTTTCAATTTTTTATTGCTAAGCTCCTAGCTTACACTATGGGCTTTGATTTTTAAATATTTTCTTTTAATAAGAAAATGACTGATAGAGACTCAGGTCCCTGTTGGAAAAATCTGCCTACAACTTTGCATCCAGCCTTGCCTCAGAAAGTTCTTGAACTAACAAAATTTAGGGTAAAGTAAAGCTACAAAATTTTATATGCTTTCTCACAGTACTCCCTTTTTAGACTAAAATTTCTGCCTAAATCAGTTTTTCACACTGCATTTTCCTTTGTCTTGCTTAATTCTGATTATACTGACAAATTACTGTACCTGTTCCTTCCTGTTCCCTCACTTTCCCAGTATGTAGATAGATAAGATGTTCTATATTTTTCATATGCTGTTCTACAAGCCCTCCTTCAAATATTTCACTGGTATTCAGATTCACTGCATTTCCATAGGCAATTCCTACAAAAAAGATAAGCTCCCCTGTCCAAGCTCGGAGCAATTTCCACTGCAATTAAAAAACCTGTGAGCCCAATAAATTTAGTATCTACTACAACCCAAAAGGAAGAACAGTTAACCTGGCAATGTAAATACCTTTAAATGTAACAATTTTCACTCTCTAAAAATGAAATATTTTACTGTAACTGCTTCTTTCAAATGTGGAATATTATCCAACATAACTCGTATTTTTTAATTACTATCTGAAATGTAGTGTATAAATGAAACAAAGGACTGAAAATCCATAAGAAACTACATAATTTATCACTCTTTTGTGGAAATAACAGAATTATCTGCCTTTCCTGCCTTAGTTGAAAGTTTATTGAATCAAGCACTGGCTACACTTGTCTCTAAGGTTACCTGTGCACCACTTTATTTTGGAGTGACAGCTCTGTAGAGAGCAACATATTCCAATAAAGTGTCTCCGTGCTTGTCTTCCCAGAACACTTTTCTTCCTTAACCCTCTCCTAATGGTGCTGAGACCCTTAAGCCTGGACTCAACACACTCTTTTATTTGCCAAATGCATGTGCCAGGAAGGGGCTGAGGGGTGGAACAAACCAGAGCACTTTTTCAGCCACGAGCTGCTCTCCATTAGGATTTTGGAGGCATCATTTTATTAAAAGAGCTCCTCTGCAGCATTGTCAGGCACAAGATATTCTGTCCATGCACTGTATGCCCTTCCCTTTTTTTCCCACAGGGAAGCTGGAGCATTCACAGACCCTGCTGGAGCTGTAACTGCTGCCAGCTGCTCTGCCAGCTGGGGGTGTGGAGCTGGGCACCAAGTGCCCTGGCCAAGGTCCCACCCTCAGCCCAGACAAACTGGAGACCGGCAAGATGCCCACATTGCTCTGTCATTTTAACAATATTCTTCTTCTTATTCCCAAGGCAACAATTTCACACCTTTTCCTATCAGTTGTGTTCTTTGATGGACTAAACTCTTGGATCGTGACCCTCCTCCACAAAGAACTGTGAAGGTTCTGCACTGCCTGGGGGATGGGAACACGTGCCTGAAATGGTGCCTGCTCCCCACACCAGCCTTGGGACATCAACATCCAAATTCCCACAGAAGCACCTCAGGGAGCTGCACTCTCAGCTCACTCAGCACACAAAATATGTTACAGCAGAAAGCATCAATTTTCTCACAGAAATATTTCCTATGTATCTCCCTACCAACCCTCTGATGGTTTCATCAATCAGAAGCTTTTTTTTTTCCCCTTTGGTCATGAAATCTAAAAAAAAAGCTACTGCCACTTTATAAGATAATTAAAATAATTGTGTATATATATATATAAAATTTGTGTCCTCATGGAGTATAGGCGTTATTAAATCAATTTTGTCGTTAAGTTCCAATTAGGTAAAATAGGATATTGGATTTCAAAACTAATTATACAGGAAAGAGGTCTAGTCCCAAGATAAATGGAAACTTTGGATTGCATACACTCGGGTGGTTTAATTTCCTTAATTCTATCCAAATATCCAATCCAACAACACTGTAATCTGCAGACATTGGAAAACAAATATTTTATTCACCACTGCACATTTAGGAGCTGCATTTGTAAGATGCCTGTAGTTTTACCGCCCCAATGAAAGAATCACTAACATTGTCATGCACCTACCTCCTTGAAGTCGGGCTCCTTCTCCACTTTCATGTCTGAAATTCAACAGACAGAAGTTTAACTAAATTCTTTATTTCCTTCTCAAAGCTCCAGTTGCCTGGGAAGTTGTGACTCTCCTTAGCCACAACCCAGGAGCTCCCCATTCTCTGCAGCACTCTTGAAATCATCCAGAGGATAAGGAGAAGGAATCCTAATGCCACTGAAGAGGTGCAGAAGATGCATCAGTAATCGATAGCAGTGAGGTTCTTCCTTCCCTGGAGGCACCTGACTTGCCAGGATGAGTTACTTGCAGTAAGTATAAAACACCAGGACCACTGCACCTTGCCTGGGTACTTTTAAACTGTGCAGAAGAAAGTGGTATTCAGGATCTCTGGTCCTCTTCCTCTCTTGTTTCTTCTCTGAAGTCTAATAAACCTGTGTGGAGGGATACGAGGTCACACCTTGTATCCTCTGCATTTTATTAGAGGAGTCA
Source organism: Melospiza melodia melodia (assembly GCF_035770615.1). Classification (NCBI taxonomy): domain Eukaryota; kingdom Metazoa; phylum Chordata; class Aves; order Passeriformes; family Passerellidae; genus Melospiza; species Melospiza melodia. Next base: position 8,055,341 of record NC_086201.1, on the reverse strand, counting down.
ACACTCAATATTCCAAGTTTCCAAGGAGAATCTTTGGCTTCAGATCAAATAAAAGCTCTTCTGCCTTAAAAGGTGCAATTTCTCAATTAAATTAACCTGACTCCATACTCAAAGTGCCAGAGCTGAGAGAACAGAGACAATCATCTTCACTTTCAGCCACAAAGAAAAATCTACATATGCCAAAAACTGAGCAACAAGGAGCAGTTGGTTATAGCAAATCACAGCAGACATTGAAAGAACCAGGTCATAAATAATTCCATCCTTGCTGCCAAAAGATTAAATAAATTAGTTTTAAAAAATAATCAGCCTTTCTTTGTACTCAACAATCTGGGGAAAGTATTCCAATTGACATGCAGTTATGCCTGGTTTTGTAATATAATTGAAATTTCAATATGACCTACAGGTTTCATAGATTTTGCAAGTTGTAGTAGCAGAAAAAGGAGCGAGGAAATCAAGAAGGTAAAGATAAGCTCTAGCAAGCAGTAAATGGATATGCTGATTCCCTAGCTTTCCATAAATAGGTCTATTCTAGTAAGTGTCATATTTTAAGGACAGCTGAATCAAACAGCAATTTTTCAGACCTAAAATGTCATCATGGTGTTTAACAGCAGATAAGCTACAAAAAGTCTAAACTTGTGCTTTTTCAGTGCAATGTGTACTAACACTTGCTCTACTGTAGATCACCTGGAGTAATAAATGATTGCCATTAGTTATGATGTAGAATCTGATGGGTAACACTGTTCAGTGGTGCTGTTAAGTGGAAGGATTATTTCAACAGGTCAGCAAAAGTAAAGGTAAATTCTTCAGTCTAACTAGCAGAGCCTGCATCTGGCAAACACTTTTGCAATATCTGAGTTCAACTCATGCATAAAAATATCAGTAAAAGCAATTAATTTGTGTCTGATTCTCACCCTTGTGTACATAATTACATAAAAAAATATCTGTATCTGTAGGACAGTGTGAGAAACCATGAGAACATTAAAAGCATACCACATGTCCACCCAGATTTCAGATAACACATTTTTTAAAAGTATGAGTCTTGCCAAAGGCATTCCCACAGAAGGCCATGTCCTATGAGACGTTCAAAGTTGGAAAAGCTGGAGGTGTGATGTTGGGGTAGAATGAATTGGGAATGGGGACCTGAAACAGAGCTAGAGGGAAAGGAGGATCCAAAGATCTGAGATAACATTGCCTGAGCACTGCTGAGACACAAGCATTCCTTTTGCAGGTAGCTAACACAACCAAGTGTGACACAAGGCAAAGATAAGCACGGAGTGGCTGCTTTGCAGAGGAACAGCAACCAGCACATCTGGGGGGAATTGGCCTTTTCCCAAATCCTCCACACGCTGAGTCGAGGCTCAGCACACGCCCACAGCCTGTGTTTCCTTCATGTGCATTTGGCTCAAACTGGGAAAAACCACCTCAGTGAACTGAGCTGGATGAGTTAGGAGCACGTCTGGTTAGGAGAAGCATCAGTGTTGTCAGGTGAGCGTTTATTAAGTGACGGGTGTCATTTATAAAATCACAAAGCAGCAGTCCCAGCCAACAGAAGACTTGAAAACGACGCTCCTCCATAGAAAACAGGATTTGAAAAACCTTGTTTGAACTCTGCTCTTACTTTTCTGTTGTTGTTTTGTGTGATCTTACTGTAGTGCACGTTGTAGCCCCCATAAATTATACCCTACCTACACTATACATATGTACTCCATATGTCCTATAAATGCCACAAAGCAAAGCCTTACTTTGTGGTGACACTGGGACCCAAACAAGGTATCATTGCACATTAAAATTGTATTAAACTAATTGAAAAATAGTTGAACATTGCTAACAAAACGAGAGAATTACTAAACATTAAAAGACAAGAGACTTTTCAGTGTTCCATAAAACCACGCCTTTCAGACAAATTAATTATTTGCATCATAAAAAAAATCCTAACAGTGAAAGAAAATATTCCAGAAGGAAGTGATGAGTAAAAAAGCTTCAGGTGATTTTTCATTACATTAAAAACAATTCTCATTCTCATAAAATATGCAGAACTTTACATCTTAAATAGCATATTTACCTTGAAAAATTACTTTCATTTTAGTCTTGCAAGAAATTAAACCTTAATTATATAGGAAAGTATTTGGAATATATCCAGAAATAAGAAAACTACAGCTATTCCCCTATAAGTGGCACAGCATCTGTCAGGAGTTTTCACACACCTTGAGGAAGATATCTCAAATGAAACCAACACTGTACTTGCTTTCCATGATCAGAGTTAATATTCTGCAGACCCAACCTGGCTGCCTTGTTTATTTCATAGTTTCAATTTCTATTGCTGTACTTCACCCTGGCAAATAAATGGATGCACGAGGGGCTCGCCCTCTGAATAAATAATAAAATCTAATCTGTCAGATCTTCCTTTGCCTTGAATGAAAAACATTTCATTCCTCTGTGATGCTGTGGGAGCTAAATCTTGTTGCAAGAGACTGAATGAGCAGCCTTGGAATAAGAACTAAAGGAGTGTTGGAGCTACGTCACCACCGTGATGAACATCAGAATTACATCTGAGAGCAGACGGGAGGAAAGGAAGATGCACTATACAAAATATGTCCTCATTTGAGGAGTAAAGTATTACTCAATGGCATTATACATTGTTAATAAACTTTCTTTATCTGAAACTATAATTTAATATTTATGTATCTAATTTACATGTGACAAAGTAGCATATTCTAAAATTAGAGTGTAACCAGCAAACTATTAACTACTATAAACAATACCAAAACACAACTCAAACATATTTTAAGGAAACAATAGATACATTTTGGACGGGGGAATGATTTCAATTGCAGATATTGTTTTAAATACAGCTGTCAATTACATCTTGAAAAAGTTTCTTCAAGCTCAGAAAGAATTTCTGCTTAGGGATTCCTGGGTATATACATAAAGACCAAGAGCACACCACCAAAAAGACCCCTATTGGTTACTAATAGGTACAATAATAATTGTAAATGCTTAAATTGTGTGGGGGAAATAATTTTCAATAACCATGTTATATGATGCACTAGACAATATCCCCTTTGAGCAGAAACTAGAGAAAATACCGTGCCCTTTATTATCTCTGTGGTTTCTTATGTGTAATAGACAGCAGAAGAATTGCACTTATTGTAACATTACAGTGTTAGATTCCAGTTCACCTTTTAGAATATTAGTGGCCATAATACTTGTGATAGGTTGTGCCTTATGCAAAGATGAATAAAGATGTGCATTTAAATTAAAAAAAAAAATAAACAAAAACAAAAAACAAGCAACCACTTACAGAACCAACAGTGAGGCTTAACATAACAAACATGCACTAACCCTACACTTATGCAAAACTAAGTTCTTCCAGGAAACTGTAACCAACAGTTGACCTTCCACAAAGGTAAAGGTTTTGTCCCTTGGTAATATGTTTGGACTTTGTAGTTGAATTCCAGTTTATTAGCTCATTGTCTGTAAATGTGCTGTTCCACTGTGGTATCCTTTAGCTGCCCTTGAGCTTCTGCAGAATCTGCAATCTTACAGTCACTTTTATTTAATGTTTTATTGAGCTGCAGAGTAAGTCCCCTTCAGTACTATACAAATAGGCTTCCTTATTCATCCTCTTCAGGTTCCTGTGGTAAAATTGGTGTCTCCTCCTTTAAACAAGCACTAAAAAACCCAAGGATTGTGCTGTAAAGGTGATATTTGCTTTTCTCAGAAGCAATGTTATGACCTTCATCCGGATAGATCTGGCAGAGGAGAAAGGAAAAAAAGTAAATAGTTTTTAAAGGCTTCTCAAATATTTAGGGCTCTAATTTTCTTTCTCTGATCTTCAACATGTTTTAGATGACAACAGGATGATAGCATTAGTTTTATGGCATCGAGGAAAGCTAATAAAACCCAAAGTAAGACTCATTCTCTTGGAATTTGAACTTACAACCACTGCAGTGGGATCTGCAGAAGTGAAAAAATTTATATTCTCAGCCATTGTGCTTACAACAGTTTACTTTAGCTAGCATTTTCAATAGTGCCTAGGCATCCAAATCCCATTAACATCCATGAGGATTAATTGCCTCATGCTTTTAAGGACTTCTCAGTATTTCAACTTCTAAGTGTTTGGCAAAAACCCTTTTTATTCATATCTTAACTATCTTCCTATCTGGTCCAAAGCCCATCTTCTCTCTCTCCTTGGGTGGATGTGGGCATTTTAATCTCTTAAAACAAATACCACTGGGAATTTCTCCCAAGTAAGGCTAAGCAAAGATTTGCAGGCTGGATGAAGAAATCCAGCCCACAAGACAAGAGACCTGAGGAGGCCTGAGGCAAAAAGCTTCAGCTGCCTCCTCCAACCCAGGTTATCACAAGGTTGCATGACAACAGCTCAACAGGGCTCTTCTGGGAGAGCTCTGTCATTCCTGCTCCTTCCTCTCTCCTTCACAGGCCTTCACATCCCCTCAGCTGAAACCACATGGGTAGCAGGAACAGTTCTACATTTAAAGTCCTTTTTTCTTCCCCAAGTGGCACCAAGCCCCTTCCTGCCACCTCCTCCCTGCCAGGAGCTCACACTCCAGTGCAAACTACGGGATCACCCTAAGGCCAGCAGGGTCAAGGTTTGCAATGGCCAACAAGCATCAGGAGCATTTAGGGACTGATTCAATCAAAACCCTCTGGCAGCAGCATCCATGTGCTCCAGGTGTGCCCCATGCAAGCCCATGCCTTGACAGAGGCTCTGTTGTGCTCTTCCAAGAAATGTAAATGTTGAAAATAAGGGGAAATTACTCTCATGTGACCCCATACCATTTTTAGGTAAAAAGGAACCCCAAGTAGTGACATCTCCATGTTACAGAGTACCCATGGATTCCAGAGCACTTTGTATAATTCTAGGATAAACAGGTGGAAAAGAGAAAGATGAGAGAGAGGAGAAAGAGTCCAGGAGAACAAGATGATGATGATGATACAGCTCCTGATATCCACACAAACAGTGAGAAAAATGGGATTAAACAGAGTTCTAACTGCAAATTAAGGAAATACCATTGTGTTGTGGTAGAGAGGGTCCTTTGTAGTGAAGAAATAGCAACAGGAGGTTAAATGTTCAACTGTGTTTATAGGAAAAGTCACAGGTGCACGTACCTGCATAGTGTAATTAGCCCCAGCTTTTATTAGACGCTTAATTAGTTCTGCTGAATGCTGGAAGTGAACTTTAGCTGCAAGAAAACATTTGATATTATTAGAGACAGTTACAGTAATGTGAAATACTTATCTGTTACACAGCTTTGGCTGAAAACATTTCCAGGCTCTGTAATTACTGGATCTGAAGCTGACTATTTCCAAGGCCAGCCCCACCAGCAACAGGGTGTAACAGCAGGAAGGAGCTGGAACCCCCAGGGGAAGCCACACTTTTCATTTAGTGAGGACTCCTCTGTTTACCTTTGATTTACACATACTGTGATAGCTTAGAGATGTGTAAAACCATTCTGTTTGAACATCACTGGCATCTTCTAATTGGCTTGAAAGAAAGCACACTGCATTTTCTATTGCTTGCACGGGGTCATTTACACCCCACTCTTTAGGTAATGGATTTTCTGGAACTCATCAGTAACCTGATCTTTGTGTGGCAAGGCCATGATTACCATGTCTAACCCTGCAGAGTTTAGGCTGCAAGTGTTCTGTGCAGTGTCACTGGATGTGATATTGAGCAGGGGCAGCAGACACCCACACTGCCAGGCAAGAGCACCATGCATCATCAAAGCCCCAGTTCCCTCCAGCTTGGTTCAGAGGGGCAGAAATCGCTGCTGCCTCTTGCAACCAGTAAAGCCTGAGCCCCTCATGCTTGCTCAGTCACCCAGTTTATTTTCAACCCTCCCTGCTGTGCTCTGGGGAGAAGCACTGGACAGGGTTTGCAACCCCCTGGTTACACTTGGGATCAATAAAATGGGTTTGGCAAGTCAGGGATGATGGGCTGGCACTGTGCCAGCTGTGCATGGGCACTGTCACCTCAGCCCTCACCACTGAGAGGCACTTATCCCTCCAGACTGAGTAAGAAACCTTGTATTATCCCACATCCACCAGAAAATACTGGGGAAGAAGTAGGCATGTCAGTCTGTACAGAGCAGCTGTTTGCACCACTGTAATTTGTGCCTGCATCAAAGCTCATTCTTCACACATCAGTTAAGAAAGTTCAGAAGAATACACTGCAGTGAAATCTGCAATTACAAATTATCTCAATTCATACATCTTATGATTCCATCTAAAGTGCTAGAACTTACCCTGTTTTAATCTACTGCTAAAAGTATTGGTGCTACTAAAAGGTTCTGTGTAGCTTCAGAAGGTTCACAAGTACCTTGTAATTACTTAGATGAAAAGATTAACTTCCCATTTGGTGATGTACTTCACCAGCTGTACTGATAGTTCTGCAGAATTTGTATGAATTTAAGACAACATTAAAAATGTATGTTGTTCTATTAATAATTCATGTAATACCTTTCACTAGCATCACAGTGGTCCACAAGATTTAAACAAATTAGAACATACAGCACCTAAAAGGTGCAAATCCTCAGCAAAAAAAAAGCTTCACCAGTTCAGAGTTGGAAGTGACAGTTGAAACAAAAGAAAAAAATCCTATCAGAGGGAAAAAGAAACTGCAAATGTACTTGCTAGGTGTGTGCCTCATCAGCCCTTCAACACCTGCCTATTAGAAGCTCTGACTCCAAATTAGCTGCATGTGTAAATACTTACCATCAGCTGTCCCATGAACTATTAGCAAATCCACTTCTTTTAAACCATGAAGATTGTGTAATACACTGGATGCCTAGTGAACAAACACACACAAAGCTGTATTTGGATTGCATTTTAAGAGTAAAATGGTCATTTTAAGTTACTTGTTTATGCTAACTTACCTGATAGGTAATTTCATCTTTTGATGGAATCCCAAGGTATCTTTCTGAAAAAGCTGATGCTGTAAAAATAAAAACAAAACAAAACAACAAATCTTGTTGAATTTCAAGTAATTTCTTTTTTAAAAATCATCATTTCAGAACTTTTTAAGCCATGAAGTCAAGATCTTCATTTAGAGACACAGAATGTACCATTTTGATGCACCATTTAAACTCACTTTTAAATAGTTAAAAAGAGAAAAAAACCAACCAAAATTTAAAATAACACAAAAACCCAACCCCAAAAGAAAACACAAGCTAAACCCCAAAGAAAGCCTAACAAACCATTAAAGTAATCTGGTCTGGTTTTCTGTGTATCACAGTGCCAAAACTTTACATACAGAACCAAATAACCTGTGATTGAATGACAACATGGCTGATATTGTAGGGAATTCACAGCTAACCTTAAAGGATTCATTCCTAATAAAAATTTGATTCATGCTGATTTACATAAAGGATTCTTAAGAAATGAGGTAACTGCAAAATCAGTGCTTTCAATAATCCCAAGTGTATTGTGGGGTTTGGTGAACTATCCCACTGTCAGCTTTACTTTCATTTAAAGAAGAGACCAAGACAGTGAGGTGAAATCTCACTAACATTGTTATGTTATGTGCCCTTAGTTAAAATAGAGCAGCTCCATGAATAAAAGCTATTTTGAATAAAGTATCACCCAGGTTTAGGGCAGGGATTACTCACCATATAACTTCATATCTGTGATTGGTGCCACCACAGCTCCACACTTGAAGAGCCGCTCGCTGGATTTCAGGATCATTGACGTAATGTAGCCACCATACCCCTAACAATGGGATGGAAATTTTGCTTTATTTATTTCATTCTAGCAAAAATAAAGCTAAAGGCCATTGTGCTAATCCAGTGGTATATTTTTTATAGTTTAAGGGTGCATAAAGATCTCATTGACCTGGTCATGACTTTTAATCTATGCAGTTAATGAGTATTGATCATTTCTTCACCATCTCTGAAGTCTAACACATCTCCCCTAGAATAGCTGATACCAGAGAGTCACAAAACCTTTTTGAAACCTTTAATTTGAAACCACAGATTTCCTTGAAATGACACCGGCAATCCACTTCTGTACACCTGTAATCATTCTAGACTCACAGAAAATGGAATTCTGAATGTGGCACCTGGAATCAATGATTTACTCGCATATTACAGGCTCCTCAAATTTCTCTGCTTGCCATCTGTTTTCCCTTCATTGGTACTGAAAAATTGGTATTTCTTCAAGTATTTTGTTGTTTTTGTTGTTTTGTGTTTGGCACAACACATTTCAGGAAGACAAAATTATCCCATGACAGGGAAAATATAATGCAAAACACAAGCTGATCCAAAAAAAGATTATGCATCAAGTGCTTACAGTTTTATCAGAGACTTTTACAAATGCTGCCTGCTCCTGTTCTTCATGTCTAAATATTTATTGAACAGATTATTTTTGTGGAAGAATGGCAATATTTGAAAACCCTTTAACCTTATTTAAGAAATATAAGTAAAGAGGTTTCTTGTACTCTGCAATCAGTCCATATTAAGAGATGGACATACTGAAGAAAATAATACCAAATAGGAGATGGATTTTCAAAGGAAACGTCTGGGGAACTGAGTTATTCCTTTCCCATACAAATTTCAGCCCAGAAGGCCAAGAGCCATCCAGATCTGTTCATGAGCAGGAGCAGATTTCACCTAAGACAGAATTTCTGAGTGGGCACCTCTAATTTGTATAATCAAAGAGCTTAAAAGAATAGCAACTTTCCTCTGCCTCTGGGTTTTCTCTGCTTTTACTTTTGTTTAATATTCTGTTTGTGTCTTGCCCACTAGCTCCACAGCACAATTTTAATCCAAGGATAGGTATTGCCAGGTTATTTATTATTTATTCCATGTTTTCATTAAGACCTTGTTTAATTCTCCTGAGAGTTTCTTCCCTTTGTGCCTGTGTCCTTCCTTCCAGCCAGGCCTTCCAGGACTAAAAACATTACAGAGTGAGTTATTTATAAATTCTTAGAAGCATTTCACAGTGACATTGCTATTCCATATGCCCTGATGCAAGAACATGTGCTGCCTCACTCACCTGCTGGGTTTCTGGGGTTGCAGCCTAATTGCCACATTTTCAAGAAAGACATCGGCTGTAGAATTGCAACTTATTTTTAAACTCTCTTTCCACTTCCATGAATAAAACCACAAACTCCATGGAACCACACTTGGCTGATTAACAGCTCAGGCCCTTGGATCAGGCATCTCTTAAGCTGGCACCCCCCACAGAGATAAGCAAGGGGGCATTGGCAGATTGCCTGGAAATTTTACCCACTGTGACCTTCTGGACAGTCTTGTTACTCTTGTGCCTCATTGACATAACCAATTGTGACAGGAATTTTACTTCTGTATAGCTCTGAAACTTCTTAGAGAGCTTCCTGAAAGTGTACATGTCCAGTTTTATGAGATCAGCACTAAGCCATTCCAAACTCAACTTATCTTCAAGCAAAGTGCATATTCTGTTTCCATAAGTACAGAAAATTTAATGGAAAAAATTTTTTTCCCTATCACGTTCTTGTATGGGATATAAAAGAAATGAGTTTTAAAAAAGAGTTTTAATTGACTCTAAAACAAGCAGAGTGGAGGAAAAATACAATCAACCCTAAGAAGTTGTTAAATATATTTTATTGTTAATTATAAAACTGACTTTTAAATTTTATGGGTTTTTTTTTCTTTTGACAGTAAAAAAAAACAACTCTGAAAGGTTAACTTGGAAAGGGGAAATTTCCCTGAATTCAAAGCAGTGTTGAAAGCTTATTGAATTTCCCACTCTTCATTCCTCAACACGGCTTTCAGAAAATAAATGCAGGAACATGGCAATCAATAACATTTTGTGAAAGAAAAGAGAATTTGGGGTAGGTCTTGGCAGATATGTAAAGCCATGGTTACAGGCATGCTCTTCAGTAACTGTCTCGTCACATCACTCTTAGGAAAAAAAGATACTGACGAATCTCTGGCAGAAAACAAGTGGGAATTTTCAAGTAGCAATGAAAAGAATTTCTGCAGGCAAAACCAAGCAACTCTGGCTGCTCAGGGATTTCATTCCAAAACCAGTATATTCAATCAAAGGATTGAAAGAGGAAGAGGATATGGAGAAACGTTGATGCATCTGTGCCTCTGTACTTTCATACACATTGGTAACAGGCATTAAAACCTGAAAAGAAGTGTGTGCCACAATCACCTGGAGCATGAAATTGGCCCTGCTTGTACATCCTCAGCTGGAAAATCTCTGGCTGCTCCCTTACAACCCAAATACTGGTTTTGACCCATTCTTGCAGCGAGAGTTTCTTTCTTAGCTCAAGGAGTGCAGCAGGAGCTCAGATCTTTGAGGAAGGTCATGTTCATGTGAAATGTTAATAACAGTCACAAACATCAGCCAGTCCTCAAAATGCTACCACGCAGGAGGTAAATGTCAATCTCCTCATCCTGCATCCAGACAGGCCGAGACATGCAGGTTAAATGACTTGCCTGAGGCTGTGCAGCAGCTCAGCAGCAGAGTGAGAACTAAGGCACTTCATGGAGAAACACATGCTGCTCTTAAAAGCGATGACTGGGGTGTACTTGATCAGGGTTTGCTACTGCTTTGAGCTCAAAGGCAGAAAGCAGCTTCATTTTTAATGAAAAAACCAATTTAACAAATTTACAAGGTTGCACATGCCGGTTCATGGATGAAGCAGCAGTTGTGGGGTGTTTCTAATTGCTGCTTTTTAATAGATATCAGTAAAATGCTGTTTAATTTGCTACTAAAAGTCGAGCCTTTGCCTCGTTGTATCTCGTGCTAGGGGCAATGACACAAAGCTGATAAAACAGCAAAGGTAAGATTTCTCACTGGTGCAACAAGGAGCTTGCTGACAGTACCACAGGGTAGGTGCTCAGCTGAGCTCAAGGGTCAGTAAAACATTCAGATATAAAACCTGTATTTTATAGGACAACATTGTCAATTTAACTGCAGCCCAAACATAAAACTGTAACAAACAAGCTTTCACAAAACCCAAGTTCCTATTAAAAATTTCTAAAGAAAGCAGAAAGCAGAATTTTTAACAAATACTTTCCCCTTCAGATTCTGAAATGCAAATAGTGTTATTTGCATTTCAATAAAACTGATTTTATTGACTTAAATACCTGTTCTGAGAAAAAAATACTGTACAGAACAGACAGTAAATTATGGATGGCTTTTTTCTCCTGTTTTAATAACTAAAATTTTCTTTGGAAAATATATTAATATATTTGTTTATGACCTGACAGCAGTTTATGAACTTTCTTAAATAATCATGGTGATATAGCCTGCTATTTTTGCACATTACCTTTCCAAATATACCCAGTCTCTTAGGATCAATGAAGGGCTGTTTCAGAAGTGATCTGAAAGGAAAAAAAGTTTCTTTTTACTTTTGTCAAAGTAAAATGGTGGGTTTTACTTTCTAAATTTATGATGTAAATAACATTATTTGTGCATTAAGGAATTGCTACACATGAAGATCATATCAAAGAAGAAATTACATCCATACAAGTGGTACTGCACTGGGAAATGTGATTTGCTTCCTAATTCCTTTTTCATAAGGCAAACAGTCGGTGTTTGGCCAATCTCACCTAATTTAGATCTTTGATTTTAAGCATCTTGTCTAAATTATCCATTTACATCTGCTTTTCAGTTAATGGAGAGAAGAGAGATACCCTTTAGCATTCCTACACATGTTGGAAACTTCTCTCATTCTGGGGAGGGTCATCCCTCAGAAATGCCAGGATTTTCCACTGACTAGAGCTTAAATGACTGGCTTTGACCAGGTGCCTAGCACCAGCTAAAGGAAGGTAAGATGAATGGAACTTCTTGAATCTAGATAATTATACAAATAATTAATTCTCTCATTAAAGCTATTAATCATCTGTGGTGAATTTCATACAGAAAAGACAGAATAACCTGAGGGGAAATATCAGACACAGCTGCTTATTCATGGAATGGGTGAAGCACTGACCCCTTTCAAAAGAAGAAAAAATATCTGGCTTAAAATCTGTCTTTCCCTGGGAAAACCCAGGAAAAATCCATCCAGACCTTGATATGAGCCATTTTGACACATGCACCCTGAGTAAGGAGTGTTGTCCAAGCTATGCATGACTACTCCACAGACAGAAATTACTCTTTTCTGCTAGCTGGTAGAATCATATCAGTCTAAGAATGATAATGCAAATGAGAAATAACAGGCATTTGCCAAAATGCTCTCATTTTTACCACAGAGTTCTGGAGTAATTGCACAAAGCAAATGGATTTCTAATGGTCTAAATTAGAGCAATATTTTCTGGTATAGACCTAAAATATTGTAACACAAATGTATTTACATGTTAATGTGGACAGCAAGAAATTTACCTACGGAATACAGACAAATATGAATTAGCTCAGGTGGCATATTTGGATTGCACAGAGCAGTACAGCTCTATCAAAGAAAGCACCAACTCAAAGAAAACCCAAAACCACCTCTTTAATCCTTCCATTATAAAGAGCAAGTAAAAATCAAAGTTTCAAAATTTGCAACAGCATTAAAAAACAAACATGAACAATGCAGATAAAACATTCTGGGCAGTTTTATTCCAAGAGCTCATTCATCCAGCTGGAGGCAGGGTGAAAGACAAGAAGAGTTTGCACATACGTACTCTACAGCTGCTATTTGGTCCTTCACTTCCACTGATCCTAAGCACCGATGGACCTCCTGTAGGATCTTGAGGCCTTGAAATCCACTCCCTCTGCCATCAAATCGAGCTACGATGACATTATCAGAGTTGACAAGCACTGAGTCCCAGTCAATGTGAAACTTATCTGTAACCAACTGGCTGCCTGGAGCTTCATCACTGCAAATACCAACACACCAGACACAAACGAAGACTATTGACAATGTGATGCACTGTGCCGAGCTCTGATATTTTATTTAGCCTGCGTGGCAGAGTTCAGTTGGTTATGCAACCCTGCTGAGCTACTGTCACTGCCATCAATACCATCCCATTAGGGCTGCAAGCCCTGCAGCAACAGAATTTCTTTAACTTTATAACCATTGTGCTGCGGTGCTGCCAGTACCTGAATGCACTTTGCTGAAGGACACAGAAAATTAAAGCAGGTAGTGCTGCTTATAATAAAGTGAAGGAAAAATCCCCAAACAATATCACTAATGGCTAGCTCAGTTCTGGGAAGGCTCATGCAGAATTTGTAAAGTCTCACTGAACACACAATGAGGTAAATTCATTCAGCACCCTGATTACCATTTTGTAGGATATACAATACTATTAAGAAGGATGCCACCTGAGAAAACAAAAATAATTGCATTATTGTATTCTTGAATAGTTTTTTTGAAATACAGTACAAAGAAGACTAAAGCATACACTGGAGAAAATTCTATTTTCTCCATCAAAATTCATATGAAGAAATGGATGCAGGCAGGAGTGATAAGTCCATTTTATGACAAAAAAAAAGGTGGTTTACAGCACAAAAGGTGAAATAGAATGGGAGAATGCAGTTTCTAGAAGAACAATATGATTTTCCATTGAAGCCAAGTACACTATTTTCCTTACAAAGAAAGTAAAATGTCAGTTTTAAAAGGGAAGTTTGTCATTATTTTCCCCCAAGATAAACACAGAATAAAAGAACAGGCTACCATGAAGTTGTACAAAATGCAAAATAGTTCTATGCAGGCTGCATCTGCCAGTGGAATGCAAATTAAAAAATGTAAAAGTGTCTGTGCTGGCTGTATGGAAATTAAATTGGATGGTCTGTGGGAATATCCTGTCTAAGGTGAAAGAAAGATGAAGACAGAAATTATTATTTTGCCAAATAGACTTATGTAAACCCTGGGGAGGAAAGAGAGATAAAATATCCTCCAATAAGTCCTGTCTTATAAATACAATAATGTGCTGATTCAGTATCTGGCTTGGGCTGTGGATAACACAGACCACCTTCAAGGTAATCACTCAGTTAATTAACAAGCATATGATGAGTGCGTGTGTTCTCAAGTTCAGTCAGACCTATTTATTGAGTTGCTATCTTATGTACTGAAATCAGGATTACTTGGTAGCAGACTCAGCCACAATATGTTATGCTTGATTTACCATTATCTTGCACATCAGGTTTATACTTGGCTTTATAAAAAGAAAAGGGTATTTTTTTTTTTGTGTTCTTAACCAATTCAGTTATGATTATACTAATTACTGACATTGTGAAGCAATGAGTCTGGAAATACTGTCAAGTGAGCTCTGCAGAAAAGTATATACTCAGGAAGTATATAGTCATTATTATTTGCAATAAGGAGCAGAACAATGCTCCCATATCTGCTCATTGCACAGAGCAAGGCTTTCAGAAGCACTACACATTGGCACAGATGTTTTCACAATTTATCATTACTTCCAATGTAAGTATTTATCATTATTTCCAATGAGCCTCAGACCAGTTACAATCATTTGTAAGTTATTCCAGCTTTCCACAATAATACATAGAAATATCCATGTTTGACTAGGTAACTTTCCAACAGATTAACACATTCCACTCAACTCAATGCAAACATTGTGAGTCAGCCTGCTTTCCTCCCTTTAAATATGAGAACAAAACTAACACAGTGATCACATTTGATTTATACATGTTCCGTATCTAGGTTATATATACATCTGATGGATATAGATATCTATGTTATATTTCTAGACACTTAGGAATAGGGGAAGCACCATTACACTTATAAGCCCTTCTCTAAGCCAGAAAATGCTTAAAACCAAAAAAAGTGTTTTAAATCAAAGTGAATTCCTCCAATAAAAAAGGAACAACAAACAGAACCTCAGCAAGTCTCTCAGTGGGTGAGAACTGACAGTGTTGGTTTCTTAAGCTCCTTTTGGAGGTCATAGCTGGGCTACTTTTGGGCTCAGAGTTTAAACACTATACATTGTCCAGCCCTGCATGATGGATTGTTTGATGTATTGCTTTAGGAAGCAATTTTCCAGTGCCTAGTTTATTTTTAAGAATGTCCATATAAATAGTCTGTGATAAGCATTTAAAGTTATTTCCATTGAACACCTATTAGCAACAAAAGGTCTCTTTACTCTTCAGCTGCCACTGCAAAATGATACTGAGCATCTGAAGTGTTTGTCCTCCACAGAGAGACAGCAGGCATATATTTCCCAACATTTGCATTATGCCTGTCTATATTTCTTATAGTCTTTTAATGGCTTGTTTTCAAAGCTGCACAAAAGATTCACTTTTCCAACCCTAATGCCTCATCTTGCTATCCTGAGAGTGCATTCACTGGGGGCATAAACATGTTTGACTCTTTGTGCAAGGCCCAAAGCATTCATCAGTTCAAATCCAGGTAAACCAGCTCCTACTTATGACCAAAATATAAAAAAATAAGTAAACAAATAAAACCCCCTCAAATACCAGGACAATATTTTCATTGATTCAGTTTTACAATATCAATTTACATATTGGGCAACTTTAAATGGTATTAAATAATAGATAGTGATATTTAAGATACATTATCTACACATTTGAAGGAATGAGGTTAAATATGATCAAGGCAAAATAAAGAATGATTATCAGCTCTGATTTTATTACCCAGATTAAATGCCAGAGTCTTTACTTAATCATTTCCTGTGTGTTACCAAGAAGTGTATCTTCCAACTTTTTTAATGAGTAAGGTGAACCATAATGAGGAAATCAAGGATTTGAAATTTAAACTTTGATCTTAATTATATAGAAAAGAGAGGGTAATCACTTTTTCAGGCAATTACCATGCAGCTCTCTAATATATAGTTACACTGTGTGTATTACATCAGAAGGAAACTGAGTGTGAAACATTATCAGTGGTTTAAGAGAACAAATGGAAGAAAGTGTTTTAATCTATTTAACATTTTATGGGCTACTCATCACAGCTGTAGGAAAAAAAAGAGTGCCAGACAACATAACTGGTTTCTACATGAGATCTGTTAGACAGCCCAGCCATCCAGATGGACATAAATTTTACCACAGCAATACAATAACCTACTATTTGAATACTGCAGCTTGCTTTGCAGCTGCTAATGGATGAATGTTCATGCAATCTTTATCCTGAGGGTTACAGCAAAATCAGGTCCTGGTCCTTAAGCTGAGTTTAAGGATGTCTACATGGAACTGTACTCAGTTCACACCCAGGTTTCACACCAGGAGCAGATTCCTTTGGTACAAGCTTCCTTCTAGGATTCAGCCTTAACACTCAGGCATCTGGGGGGCATGTGCTGGAAGTTCAAACATACCTGCAGACATCCCTGCATGAACACTTAAACATTTTCATAGTCATGCACCTTTGAAATAGCTACTAGCTTTCAGTGATTTGAAAAAAAACCACACCTGAGTAACAGATCACATCAAACATCACCCCATAATAAAATCACTCATCACCTTCCTCCCTCTTTTCTCTTTTTCCTCTTAAAAGTGCAGTGTTACTGAGATGGGAAAGCAAACACCTCTTCTCTGCTAATACTCCACTTTTCTGTTCTTGTATCTTCTGGATTTCTATTTCTAAGTGCATGTTCCCTGGATCAAGATGTTTCACATAATCTCCTTTCCAAAAAATGGACATACAATTAAACCAACATTCTTACCAAGGACATTGATAAACACTCATTTTCAAAGGTTTTTCTCTCAATAGCTGGAATATAATGATAATCATACCATGGCTGAGAATGGAAGAAGGAAAGCAGGGGCAGCTGAACAGTGCAAAAGACAGCACTTGTTATCAGCCCCCAGCTCTCATCTAACACTGGTGGCAGTAGGAACAGGGAGTTTCTCCATCAGCCCCAACAGTACCACTCTGGGACTCAGGAAAGTCAAATATCTGGGAAATTATATCATCTACACAACTAATCAATGTTCCCTATAAAAGCTACATGCTCTCTTTGGACCTAAATACTTTCCTCTTTTTTTCTGAAAGTAGTACTTCTGATCATGAAATAAACTTTAGGATGTCAATTTGGAGCTGTGTAGGTCAAGAAATTACCCCCTACACACCCACAGATATCCAACAGTTCTTTCTCAGGAGCTAGACAGAATTTATTAGGCTCAAATAATCATCCCACAAGGGAACCTCCCATAACTTCAGTGACAGTTTGCAGTTTTATATTTCATTTGGGGACCTCTTTAACAGAAAAAGGGATTGCTGGCAACCTTAGCTTTAAGTCTGTAAAAAGCTGCTGAAGAAATACAGCTTAATGTAACTTCTTTTTCTTCTAGGGAAAAGGAGGACACAAAACATGCTACAGTGCATGAGCCAGGACAGATTTAAAATTTTCAGTTTCATGCTTTCACTAGTGTACAGGGTTTTCTAAAAATAACCCCTGCTAAAGTTAACCTTGAGAATTCAGTATTGCAAAGAATCTGACCGAAAAGACACAAAGTCTCCATACAATAAATGTAGATACAACAATTTGTATTCATAAATTGATGACTTTCTTTTTTACCTCACATGCCTATCATAAAAAACCCCAAAACAATTATAAAATATAACCATACGTCATGTCTTGGCCACATTATTTGCTCACTGGGTACCAACAACTTTGGTAAGTTTAAATTCAGAGCTTGACTCAATACTCATTTCTTTCAGCTCTTGATATCGAAAAACAATTCAAAATAATATTTTCTTTAGCTTGTGATTTCCTGGCCTTGGACTTGTCAGGTTTCTGATCTTTCCCTTCTGTCTTCTCCAGGTTCTACATGAGTTTATAACCCCATATTTTCCCACAGCTGTATATGGCAGATTATGCATTTTTCTGGGATACTTGAAAAGGGAAGCGTTGCACTGCTTACACCTTCGTGTTTCCCTGCTCACAGAAACAGGAATAAGCACAAGTCCCTGCAGTGCTGCTGGGGTCAACTCACAGAGTCAGTTTGCCTTTGGCACTCGTATAAGAGCTGCTTAAAATATAATCATGCCTCCAAGATCATGCTGCAAAGATGAAATAAAATCCATGTGTCCCGTTTCTCCACAAGGGAAGAAAAATCTGTTCATGAGCCAATTAAAGGAGAGAGCTTCCACAACTGCAGATAATTACAACTGAAAATTCTGAGTTCTAAAACACAAACTGGGCTTAGAAATAAGCAGGTTTGTGCCTTTCTGTCCTGTTATCTGATCTGAGGAGGGGAATTTGGGACCATTCAGCAGCTCAGGTCTGTAAACACCTCACATCCAACAATGAGGATTTGCGCTGTCACTGAGGGGAGATCTGCTCCAGGTGACACAGCTCAGTAACGTGGCATTTTCATCAACTTAGGAGCACACATCTACATTTTACTGAAATTCACATCAATTTTTTCCAGCTGGGACTGGAAGGAGCTCTGTAGGTCCAGGAAAGCTCTCTCCACCCATGCTGAGTTTAGGTGGAGACAGGAGTGATGCCCTGAGCTGGCCACACTTTCCCAGGTAGGCTCCAGGCACTCTCATGACTGTTCTTTTCCTCTGCTACACATGTACACACACATAACCTAAAGGCTGACTCTCCCTGCAAGAACACACACTCCATCTCCTTTTAAAGGAACAGCATGGGTTTCCAGGGAATACCATTCTCCTCCCATGCAGCTTTTCTACAAAAATCCACAGACTTGGGAACATGCCTATCATGCCTTCAACCACTGAAGATCAAAAGTAACTTTTATTTCATTCTGGAGTTCCTAAAAGCAGTTTTGCTTTATGCATCTCAACTGAGCCCCTTCTGGAAGGTCTACTCATTTCTCTCAGGGATAAAATAGAGCACATGCTCTGAGGGAGATGGTCTGTGGGCAGGATCAGTAAGAGTCCAGGAATCACTGCAGGACTTCCCAAAGCTACACCATCAGAAACACCAGTGCCTCCCAAACATGAAAGCACAGCAAAGCACAGTCAGGTTTGACTAGCACAAAAAAACCCCAGGCATCTCTACCAGACAGCACCTGTCACAAAATCTTCCCAAGATCAAGCCTTTTGATTTCTCAACTCAAATCCATGAGATTTTTTTTTCCTACAAAAGGTAAAAACCAAAGAAACAAAAAAAACCCCACCCTAATTTCAGATCTAAATATTTTCTACAAAACACTTTTTTATTATTTTGAGTGATTCCAAGCAGATACTTACATTATTAATAGAAGGGCATACTGGTTTCGATCCGTGAAATCTTTTGGCAGTGACAACTGTAAAGGGAATTCTTTTAAGAAAAGAGCAAAACATTAAAGGCTGGTAGTTACACAGATGAAAAACAGTAACATTGAAACAAAACTTTTGGCTTGCTAAAATAACATTTTGCCAGATTTACCGTAATCCTCAATGTGAAGCATTTTGATTTCAGTCTTGTAATTCTTTTTCTTAAGAGCAAATTCTTTCAACACAGGGTTATTTTCCAAAATATAAAACTCTAGAAAACAGAAAGAAAAACCATGTTGAAAGGCATGGAGAATCATCACACCAGAGATACACGAAGATTCAAAATAATTTTACAAAAAGGAAAAATGTGCAATGATCTTGCAAATTAATCTTGCAATTATTCTTGTAAATTAATTCCTTCTGTAAATACTTTTTTTATAATGCAGCTACTTTTCAATTCAAAAAGATGCACATCCAGTTCATTTTTCTGGCTTTGGAGGGCTTTGTTTTCATTATGCAGAACCAAGGAAATTCCTGATGACCAACATGAACATCAGCATCTTTGACAAATCCTAAGAGCAGCTGCAATAGCACAAGGCTGCTCTTCTGGGCAACATCCAAAGCCTCATGCAGGCATCTTCTTCCTCAATATTACCTATTCCAATGCAATATTTAGCCAGCACAGCTAAATGTGGTCACTGTATGCTCTTATTTGTCTTCTGCACTCCAGCCAAGAGCAAGATCATCAGCTTGGTTTAAAGCTGCAGACTAATTAGTTGCAACCCTTTTACACATGAAAGAATGGCTAATTTGTTGTGTTTTTTTTGTTGGCTTTTTTTTTTTTTTAATTCAAATTACCGATCTTGCTTCCAAAATTTAGATTTTTTAAATTAAATAATAAACTCTTCACTTAGGGCCAAAACAGATATCTGAGGAGAATGCTTGTTCTGGGCAGTCAACCAAAATGGTGTAATTATAGTCTGAGGATAGAATAATTGAAATAATCCTTAATCATTCCTTTATGAATTGAAGAGGATAATCTCATCTTGCACTGACACACTAATGGTAAATTATCTCTCTTATTATTTGGCTTTTTGTTGTTACAACAAACAATGTCCCTCTATCCTGACTTGCTTTATTTTACTCTAAGGTGCTGCACATAAATCTCAATTTCAGTAATTCACACTCCATAGTACTTTAGACGCAGGTAATAAAGAGCAAAAGCCTGCCTACACAGAAATGAGGAGCTCCACAGAAGTCTAAAACACATTTATTTGAGCAATAGCTCCCCTTTACTGAGCTGGATAAAACTCCCTGCCGTGGTTGAGCTGTGGAACTGGGCTTTGCAAACAAAAACAATGGCATTAAAAAAACAAAAAAGGAAAAAAAAAAAAAAAACCCGAAAACTAAAGTGCAGATATTAATTAACACTTCATAGCATGGCACTGTTAATTAGGATGGTACTTCAACATGCAAGATTAGCTCCACTGAACAGTGACTGGCCCAGGAGAAAGGGGATGCACACAGGTTCAGTTCAGGATTCCTGGATTCTGGGAAAAATCCTGAGGATAATCCAGTTATTGAAACGAGGATTTGTAAGAGTTGGTTTAGTGCTTTTGAGTGAAAATTTTTCCCTCATTCCTGTAATCTACACTTCCATGCTAGTGGAGTCACAGTGGAGCTGCAGGTGGCAGAGTTGCTACCTCTGCTTCACCACCAGGAAAATTCAACTGCTGAAGGACAGTCTTCCACTAAAAAGCACCTCAGCAGCCAAGAAACAGTAAATATTGGCATCAAAATGCAAGAAAATAATGAGTAAACTTTGACAAATAGAGGTATAGAGTACCCTCCTAAAAAGCCTTTATTATTGGATTTGTCTTCATTGAAAATGTCAGTGGAGTTGTTCTGGTTTGAGAAATAGAAGAGAAGGACTAAACACCAAATGGAGGTCAGCTCTTATTATCAATCATCCTAGGACTGCACCTGACGTCAACATAATTGGATTGCAACTTTAAAAACACCTCTAAAAACACAGAAGGTGTGCTGCAATGGCAGCCTGATCTACATAGGAAGTGACAGGGATGAAGACCAACCTGCCATTTAATTTACTCAAGTGTAAACAGAAGATGAGTCACGTGCATTTAATCCAAAAGATATCTAAAAATCTGAAAAAGTTTTAGGATTCACTGCTTTCCTTACCATTTGCTGATGTGGATGTTGCTTAAAAGGTAATTAGTAGCACTTTATATGAATTAGTTTTCATGTACTTGCATGACATTTTCATTTGCTTTGTCTCCCTTCTCCCACACTCCCCAATGAAATTAGTGATGATAAGAAAACTTATTTCATAAGGTATACTCACTTTCAGTATTACTTGTCCTGTGCACACTTACAACTGGAACACCTGGTCCTGTTTTGAGGAGAGGAGAAAAACAGAGGAAGGGTGAGGTAGTTCAGTGACAAAGAATGGGAGCACCAGTTACCACACAAGACAGGATCCTGGAAGCTCCAGACACACAATTCCCTTCAAGCACAGCAGAAACTCCACTGGTACCTCTTGGAAATGACACAGGCTGGGCTACAGTTCCAACAAAGTGTGAAACAGACACTGCCTTCTGCCTGCTCAGCAGCTCAGACCCTGCACCCAGAATGAGCATTGCTTTTTTTTCTTTAGTAATCTCCATGTTTTAGTTTTAAGTGATGAATAAAAAAATTATGGACTTTTTATGGCACTTAATGGCACTGTTTAAAATATAGCAGTTTGACAGGTTGACTGGGAAATTAATTAATGATAATATCCACTTATTTAATCTATGAAAAAAACTATAGATGTGTTGAAAAATATATTCATATTATTATCTTTTTAAGAAGCTCCCTTGCTATGCCAACTCTACAAAACCAACAGCATCACAGTTAAATCTAGGTGTGATGTAGTCTAATCCTATTTCACGTACTTTATTTTCACTGCACCACTAAGAAACTAAAAACAAGGAATAATTCTTCATGCCAACAGCTACAAGGTGGCATGTGAAACTGGCATGACCAAGCATTCAGCATACTCAGAAGTGGCTCAGTCTGCTGTCCCTGCTCTGAAGATCCTCACCAGGTGCAAACCTGCAAAGAAAATCTTTTGTACCCATCCCCAACAAGGAATTTACACATCAGAAGCTCTGTGTTACTTCAGTGCTTAAATTACCAGCATTCAGTCACTATTGGGTGATGAAGAACAATACAGAAAAGCTGAAATCCCTGAGGACCCCATGGCAGATGAAGGCATGGACCCTTTGAAATGAGGAGTTTCAACTCTCTTTTTGAGAAAAAAAAAAACAAAACAAAACAATTCCCTTTGAGAGTGAAGAGACAGAGCTTAATTTATGTGTTTTGAGAGGTTGTCTCTCTCAATTAATTATGGCATGAGCCTAGGGAAATGTAAATACCTGAAATAAATAGCATGATGACATTCACAGCCTTCACTGAAGATTTTTATCAGTTTCATTCTCTCCCTCAAGGGGGACGATTGACAAAAATCTTACAGGTAGATGGTTGACAAATCACAGCTTTCTGCCATACCTCTCTAAGAAAATAATTTCATAAGATGTCTCTTTTGCTTTGGTTTGTTTTTATTTCCAGCTCTTTTTACTTCTGAATTTGTCATTTTGCTTTCAATTCTTATTTGAGAAAGACCATTTCTGAGCAGGGAAGCACCAGCATTTTCCAACCTATCTCTATTTGTCATACTAAAAGATGGAAGGATGATGACATTTTGAAAAAAGGGAGATTGCAGTAGATTAAAATGCTGATCAGAGGAAAAAAAGAGACAAATTTGTGTCAGAGGCATTGTGTTACAGTGCATCAGAACAAAGCACAACACTTGGATTTCCCATTGACCTCCTATCAGAACCTCAAACCCACAGCTTATTTCCAGCTGTATAAAAGGGGAGAAACAACCACTCCCTTTCTAAACTATCTTATTTGAGTGGAGAGAAAAATATCTTGCTAGTGTTTGTGAAGTGCCAAAGGAAAAATCCCCAAGCAGTGTGGAAAGTAAGTGCAAAGGATGTGCTTGCCAAAACTGAGAGGCTCAGGATTCAGTCCTCCACCTACCAGGCAAGAAATAACTCCTCACTCAGGAGAGTCTCTGGAGATGGATACAGCAGGTAAAATGAGAGATCTCCTGGCTGAGGGAAACTAAGAAGGAAAAACAATCCTAATAAAGGTGCTTGTGGGTGAACAGGAGTTTGAAGAATTGCAACTTATACAGATAGAACCAATCCAGAGCCCCCCAAGGGTTTTTCTGGGCAAATTGCTTTTGTCACAATTGGGTGAAGGCTTTTTGCTGTGGGAAAATGAGTGTGAATGCACACAGCAGACGTGCCATTTGTCTCCTCAAAGCAGTTTGCTCAAACTCCCACAAGCAGAAGAGTTTTGATGCCACTTCTATGGCGACCTTGCCACCAGTGTTGACACTGCCAAATGTCCAACCCAGCCCAGGGCCCTGGCACTCCACAGGGGCCACATTCTGCTGTACCTGCCAAGCTCTGAGGAAACACAGCAGAAGACCCTGAACAACTCCCAGCCAACATTCACTCTACATTAATGTTAGAGGCAGGGAAAATTAATGACAGAGGTTTAGCATCCCTGCCCAACATCTACTGCAACTCAGTGGAGTGTAGGTTTAATCCTGGGAGGATGATCTACAGCCTTCCCAGCTCAACCAGAGAACTGCCAAAGTCACTGAAAGTCGTGAGCTTGTGAGTAATCACATGCACAACCTCCTACTGGCATCCACATTTTTATACCAAAGAAGCACATTAAAAATTACAGGCTGAATATATTTTGCTAAAATAGTAACAAGATGCTTTTGGACCCTGGCACATTGCTGATTCAGGGCAAAAAACTCCTCCCAATTTACCAACCCTCTCTTCTGCAAGAATCTGAGATCTACCCCATAGGGATTATGTCAAGCACAAGGGAAAACTCTGCTTAAAGAATGAGGAGCTCATTACTCAGAGAAGGACGTCAAGATTAGCTCCATCATTTCTGCTGCAGATTTAACCATTTATAAATCACACAGCTTGTTCATTCTTCTTCTAATCAGCTGTACTATAGGTGCATTTCCACAAAAAAAAACCAACCCAAAACAACAAAACTGAAAACAAACCCCTTATTTTAGCCAATATATATTCATAGTTTCCTTGTTTGGATACATTCAATGCTCAAGTCAGCAGGTATTTTATTTTTGTGTGGGAAAAAATAGTAGAGTTGTAAAAGAAATAGAGAAAAAGCATGAATGTAAAATGAGCTATTTATATGTATTTCAGATGAACTGTCATCTGCTCTTTGCACTCTGATCCTAGCTATTAAAAAAATGCTAGGGGGATAGTGTCTGTAAAATTTTTCAAGTTTCAAGGACAACAGGTCTAACTATGTACTTTATTATGCATTGGCTCATGCTTTTCTGAACCTTTTTCATCACTTATATATCAGTGTTTATTTCCTATGTGTAGGTTATAACTTTCTCTGTGTGGGATAGTTTAATTTTTTTTAATTCTGAAGCCAGCTGGTGCCATGAAGTGCTACTGGAATGCAGACCACAGTAAAACACTGTGAGTTATTTATTACAATTGCACTGATAAAGAGGATCTGTCCCTGGGGATTAAACCACAGCTGTTTTTTGGTAGATACACCCATACACATAATTATGGTGGTGTACAGATACACTGCACATACATGTGTACAAACACTGCTAGAGAACACAGGCTCCCATTTTTTAACTAGATATAGTCACACAAGACCAATCCCAATATATAAAATAATAAACTGTTACAAGCCACAGTACCATCACCAAAATCCTGAATTTTTTGGTGAAGGATTTCTATTTAGGGTCAATGTAAGCTGATGTCCTTTATTTGGACAGCGGGGTCAGGATTGGAGCAGCTTTCTGACATCACTCATAATTTAGCAGAACATCTTTAATTTAATCATTTCACAGAACATCTTTACTTGCAGTCTTAGAATGAGCTCTGTACAGAACTTTGAGTAATCCACTGCTGACCTCAATGTTAGAGTCCAGCCTAATGCCCTTCCCAAGGAATACATTAATTCAGAAGCCAGCAGCATTGCACCCTGTGCATTTGCTCACCTTTACAGTGCAGGAGAAAATGCCTGTTCATGGGGCTGAACTTGGCACTGAAGTAGGTGCACTGCTCCTTCTGGAAGTCACACGAGAGACACTGACGGTTCAGTGACCCCACTGTTGATACACTGGGGGAAGGAAATGATCAGAAGCATTTTACATTGGAATAAAATACAACAAAGTAACCTTGGCTATGTAGACAGGATACAAAAGCTGCCCAAAGCACCACTGGCACTGCAATAACTCACAGCATTTGTAGGAAATTATAAAAACCTCACTAGCCTCAGGTTTAGGCTGAAAATAAGGTGATTTTCCCCCACACTTTAAATAACATGATTAAAACCTATAAATATTTTTATTTAGTAAAACACAGTCATATTAAATGCTTGTATTTAGGTTAAAATTTTAGATGATTATAAAGGAAGATAGTGAAGATCTATGGTAAGAACATTTTTTGTTAGAAACTTTTCTATTTTTTAGAAAATGGGAATTTTAATTTTGAAAAGCTGTGGCAGTTTCTTTGTTACAGCTCAAGCATACTAATTTTTACACAATGTAAATGATTACCCAAGCACATAGCACTTATGGCTTGGGATGAAGAAGCTGATAACATAGCCCCATGTAGCTCTTACCTGTGCAGCTGTCTTCCTCTTGGGGACTCTTCAGTGCTTAAGAAATAACTGTGTCCAAAAGAGAAAAAAGTTAAAACTCAGTTTGGTTAACTGTTTGATTTGGGCAGTGTTTAGATAAGTGAGAAACACCATAAGTAATATTTTTAAAAATTAAAACTTCACAAATATCCATGAAGATAAAATACTTATAAACAAACCCAGGTTCCAAGATTAAATTTAAATCCAATGCACAGATTAGTTATTTCAGAAGCTATACAATTTCCTGTTAAAACCATGATGAAAACAGGATTTCATGATTTTAATTCCTGTGATGCCCAGGAGCTCCAGTAGCAACCAGGACACCTCTCTGCATACTAAAAAACACAGAAGAGAAAGTTTCTGCTTCACTCCAAGAGTTTGCAATATAAACCCAAATAGCAGATAAAGGTCACAATGAAATTATGTCATATATTACAATAAGTCTTATGAGACCTGAGAGCCCTTTTGAGTTGTAAACCAACTTTTTTCTTCTATCTGCTTTGCATAGGTGGAAAGAGACTTTGTAAGAACCCCAAGACAAGCCCTTGGTGTTTCCCTGATGAGATCCCCACAAAGTTTCTGCTTGACAGGCAGAAGGAGGCCAAGGCAGTCCCTCAAGAGGCTGACACAGCCCGTGTGACATCTTTCAGCTCTCTGCAGCCTGACTGCATCCAGACCTCATTGCTACCCCTGGGCCTTGCAGAAGCACCAGGAAATTCTCTACGGATATATTTTCAAAACCCATAGAAAGACTTGCAAAAAAAAGGTTTCCTCCAGTACCAGAGGAAAAGATGAGACTTCTTGCAGCCTCAAAAAAGTTCTTGTTGAAATATCATTTATTTTAAAGCAAATGTGAAGTAAATATGCTTGTGTATTTTTTGCCATGGACAGATAGAAGTGAAAATTAAACGAGATCCACTGAAGTCAGGTGAAGCCTTCAGACATTTTGTGTTAGTTCTAAACTCCTCCCAAAAAGCACCAAATATGCATTTTATCCACTCTCTCACCAAGATGAGCTGTGGAAAGAATTCTCTGTGGGTGAGAATCAGAAGCTCTGATAATCTCTACAAATAATTTGAATTTATGAAGTTGGATCAGATCCCCAAAACTCTGAGACCTCATGCAGTAAAGGTGTGATGTTTTATCAAGTACTAAAAATTTATTATGACTTTTTATCTGGATTCCAGGAAAGAAATTACCAAAATGCTATTACTGCTGCACTGTGTGTTGATTCCTTCTATTCTGAAAAATATGGAGTCAAGTGATATTACATTGTGATTCTCTCCCTCTGCATAAAAAAGCATTTAGGAAAAGAATGGCAGATCGATTGTCTTAAAACTGCACCTTATGTACTCAGGTGTGTCAAAGTTATGGTAATGCTCTGAAATTAAAGAAATATTGCTGTTTAATTTTGAGTTTAATGGATTCAACTTTAATAACTTGAATATTTTTATTAAAAAAGGGAACAGTGCTTACATCTTTTGAGTATTTTCATCATATGCCAGGATTTTGATAACTTCCCAGTTTCCCGATGTCAGGTGCCTCACACTGATTTGTTCACTTTTAGCCTGTTGAGAGATGGGAAAACATTAACTTTCACCTTGCTACATTCTTCTTTGCCTGGCAGGATTGCCTGCACGTATCATTACTGATTACAGCTTTTTAAACTTTAATATGCAACATAACATCTTCAAACCACAAACCTAATAAACTTTTTGACAGACCTGAACTTCACTTATCCTTTCCCTCCTGTCTCTAAGCCTTTTAAAGTCATTAAAATAATCTTGGTTTTCAGCACAATTTTTCTTTCAGCTGCCCCCTATGTCAATAAGTGATAGAAGCCAGGAAGCAATGCAGGTAAAAACAACCCTTTGGCTGGAAGTTGCAGCAAACTCTTCATCAGACACAAGTTAAAATAAAAAAAACCTAAGTGAGAAGCTTATCTGAGTGCAAAAGGTAAAATCATGGCTCAGGCTATTGAAGATTAAAACTTAAACCTTCACAGTTTGGACATACTTTTTGGGGATTTTTCTATATTAGGGTTATTATGCTTGGCATGGATATACATATTCTTAGTTTTCAAATTCAAGACAAAATTTATAAAGAAAAGAAATATCTCAGAGGTGATACTCAGAGGTTACAAGGCCTATAAAAGCAAAAAGGTTGGCCTTTTTTTTAATCCATGTACTTCTGACCTGTGCCCTGAGCAGGCATCAACAGCAGCAATAACTAAAAAGAAGCAAATGCACAAAGATAGCCTATGGGACACGTTGGAAGCTGGCAAGGCAGAACCAAGCCCCTTGGAACTGATTTGTTTCCTAACAGATTCAC
The DNA here is from genome assembly GCF_035770615.1 of Melospiza melodia melodia. NCBI lineage: Eukaryota > Metazoa > Chordata > Aves > Passeriformes > Passerellidae > Melospiza > Melospiza melodia. The sequence continues at coordinate 8,027,140 of NC_086201.1, read as the reverse complement.
AAGGAAAGAATGATAGAAACTCTGTGACAAGCCTTGCAAGTACCAAATGAAATCAGGAGATTGTGCTAGGTGCTGTACATCTGTTTATGATGAGGGCTCCCTGTTCAGGAAGATTCTGATATTCAGTGTTGTCTCCAGGAATTATTAAAATACATATTAGTGATTTATTGTAAGTGACTATTTCTTCTTTAGAGAGAGAGAAGCTGCAACTGCTGAAATAGATATTTAAATATTAAGATCGCAGAATCTAACAAGAAAGAGCAATAAAAAGCGTAGCCAAGCGTTAATAAACATGGCTATTTTTCAAGGTTACAGCCATAATACATAATTTATGAAGTTTGAAGAAAGTTATCCCCTTGATCCATTAAAGTTACTTTATAATTCTTATTTTGTGGTTGAAAAAAAGGAGATTTTCTAGAGTTGCAAAGCTCCATGAAAGAAATGTCTAGATACATAAGACATGATTCAATCCCATTTTGAGATTAGTTTCTTTTAAATATTTCATAAGTTACTAAAAGCATTTGAAAACAATAAACCACACATCCAGCCCTCTCCATTCATACAGTAAATAATCTATGACAAGACAGTAACCATTCAGACAGTAACTCCTCCCTGAATAAAGATTTAATTAGATGTCTCTGCTAACGTGCTTTGTGTCATTGACACATGCTTTTCTGAAGTGCAGTCAAAGACATGCAGCCTGAAAAACATCACAATTTGTTGTAAGATTGAGAAATCAGCCTCAGTGATTAAATCAAAGCAAGCCATTAAAATTTCCTTCTTTATCCCTGCAAGTGCACATTGGCTCTGTTTTAACTTTCCTGCACATGAAAGCTGATTTCTGTCACTGGGCTGATATCCCCACTGAGGGGCACCAGAGCAGGAATGAGAATCCCAGTGCCAGATTCCAGAGTTACCCTTTTGCACCCCAGAAATGCTGTGAACATCTGGGCACTGGTGATCTGCTGACTGCTTTAAATTCTGCAGGGCACCTGCTGTGCTGCTGTGGCTCTCACAAGGTGTGACAAACATCTAATGTGACAAAGGGCTTTATGTGCAACGCTTAATATACTTTTTATGCCTCTATGTTTGCTTTAGAAATAATGGACAATCAGATTAATGCAGTGTGTAAAACACATCATATAAACGTATTTCCTGCCCTTTACTGCTCTGTATCAGCCCCATTACCATGCAGAATGTTGCTTACTGATGAATAATGGCTGATATCACAAGGGATATCACATTTCCTTTTTCTCAGGAGCAGCTACATGCTTAAAGCCAAATTTGTCATTGGTGACGCCATTCAGATTTGTTTATTCATGTTGATGGCAGGCAAAATAGAAGTATTTTCTAGTTTTGGAGCTGTGCAGTACTCAGGGCTTTAATTCTGCCTAAAAGGAACAGAATACTAAATTCTGAAACATAAGCTTGACTTTAAACATTATTCTGCTGGAATTAAAGGTGTTTAAAAGTAGGCATGTATTATCTTACTGAATAGGAGTGGGCTTGATCTTTGCTTGAACATTTTCCTGAATTAGAATCAAGTTTCCTGGACTTTTCAGTAGCAAGAAATGTCAGAGCCTACAAGGTTAAGGCAAACTTGATCGTATCTGCAACATCCTTGGTAATGTTGCAAGTGAACTTTCAGATCCAGATCACTATTATTTGATGTATTTTAAAGCTACTTATTCAAACTGTGGAAGATACCAAAATAAGGCTTGACTGATGTGCTGGTTCTGCATTGGAGCCACCCACAGAAATGATTTTTTCTGTGAGGAGCTGCTGAGAGCTTCCTCTGTGCCTAGCAAAACTAGTTGTTTGCTAGCTTTGAGAATAAGCATGCTAACAAGCCAATTAAAAACTAGATTCACCTCTGTGAGATTCACAATTTAAAACAAACAAACGCTGGGAATTCTCTCATTTCCTTCCAGCCTGGAAACAGGTAAAAAGGCCAGCCCTGCTTTCTTTCAGTTACTGTTAATAATGTTTTGAGCTTGATTTGCCTTCCTCCTAATCCTATCTCACAGCAGGAAATGAGGAAGTATATTCTAGTGGGTGCACTGGCATTTGGCCAGTGCTAAACCCACCACAACTGACTAAATGGTTTTGCTCAGGTGTGAATTTTTATGTGATTATTATATTAATAACATACACCTTTACCAGTCTGTCATCTGAGTTACTGTTTCCTTTAGGAAATAGAATTTGACATGGCTGTGATCCCTTTTATTTTCACTGACTCTTTCTTGATATATTTACTCTGGTGAATGAGTACCTTTGTTCTTGTTTCTTCAGGTTAAACTGTCATTAGAGTTCTTTTGTTCTTGTTCTGTCTGCAGTGCACTGTGAAAATATTTCAGACTTAATAATGTTCATACCAGAACACTGTCATAAAGGCAGATAACAAGAGCTGCCTGGCACAAATCTGCTATTTTGATGTTTGGGTACCTTGGTAATCCCTCCTATGTCACATGGCTCTGCTAAAGCACCTGGATTAATGCTCTGATGATTTAAATAGATGCCTTGGAGTGTTCCGTTCCAGGGCATAATTTCCTTTATTAGTTCATCACAACTTCATACTGGTGACCTTCAAAGTCACACTGCAAATTTATCTTCTTTCAGATTCTTCTCTGGAAAAAGTAATGACCCTGGGAAATGGAAGCCACTGAAAAATGTTGCAAAGGGTAATAAAACAGCTCTAACTTTCACAAAAGTTTTAAGTTTGGGTATTGCCTCCCTTTACTGTTCTGTAAGAGCAGATTCTAAATAGGCGTTTAAAATTATTTGTTATTTAAAAGAATGCATGTATAGTGTATTTAGAGAAGGCAAAATTAGTTTTTATTCTGGAAGAAGTTATAAATACATTCCACTGTGCTGACAGACAAGCTGGACAGGACAAATGACCATGACACAAGTGTTCTGATTAAACTGAATTTCAGTTAAAAGTCCTAGACAAGCAGTAGGATATCATAAACAGCCTGAGCAGAGCCTTACCTGCACAATGAACATGGCTATGTGGTGGAACTCACCACGGCCACCCTGCTTCACTGGCACTGTCATGAAGAATTTACTGCCATCCTTGGAGAAAACAGGTTCCTCGTTCTGTAAGTGTAACATTGTGTTAGTCTGGCACACCTCTCATTACATTTCTTAACAAAAGATCAGCCTCAATTTTTTTGTCTACTTGGTTTTGCTGTGCTCAGAAGTCAGTTGGAGAAGACATTGTTAGGTTTTAAGTATATTCTGTTAAGTTTAACAAAAACGTGGTGGCTAAAGCTGAATATGGTTCAGGCAATGTGCAATTCTGTCCTAAAGGGTGTTTAGAATATTACAGCCCTTGCAGAACTCTCCCTCACAATAACCTCTGGGAGTTACCTCTGGTACTCTCATTCCAAATGCAGGGGGACATTCCAGGACAGTGTCCTTTACAGACATACAAATAATGGCAGAGATAACTCCTACTGCTGAGGAGGAGAAGAAAAGTTTCAATGGTTTGGACTCACTGAGCACATGTTTAACACCCACTGATTTTGATAAAGTTGTGTGGAAAAAATAAGCACATTGAATTGATATTCTGAATCAGGGTTTTACCACAAACTGTAGCCTGATGTGATACCATCTCTCCCTGTCTAGCTTTGCCCAGAAGTATGAAAGGAAATGGCTTGCTATAAAAGCATTGGGGTTTTTTTTGTTAAAATGATTTCTCATTTGCACATTGCAAAATGAAGCCTGAAATGTAGTTTAAATGGAATGTGTTTCATCCAGTTATTGGACAGTTCTTCTGAAGCTATGAAAATGGAATAATTGGCTGACATATTAGTTAAACATATTGTTCTGGGTATGAATTTAGAAATACTTTACTTTCTCATTCCAATTATAGCCTATATGACCTCTAATCTTTGAACTCCTGCTTTAATTTGGTGAGATCATTTTTAAATCAGAAACAAATCACAGTAAGTAGGACATGCCTGGAATGAGATTCATCTGGTCTGTCTTCCACCACCCCAGACTTGGGTAGTTAATCAGCTGTTCATCTAAATGCTTACTGAACTGAATCCAGACAGGCCAGAAACTGAAGGGAATATTGCCTCCAAAACCCTCAGAGGTGTCTCAGGACTTTATTAGCTTATAAAATAACACACAGTTAAATAAAAATGACAATGAAGCAATTATGCATTATACACCCAGAAATAGCATTTCTACTGTACCTGTTTAGGGAGCCACAGGTCTGACTGCATTTCATATTTCTAAAAGAAAAAAAAATAGGAAAAAATTGGTTTTATGGAATAGCTAGAGATAAAAAATATTTCCCATATTCAGCAAAAGGTCTCTAGGTATTTAATGGGTTTTTTTTCTACTGTGTTACAATCTCCTCATCTCTTTGCTGGCACTTGCATTGAAACAAATGATAATTTAATTACAAAGTCAGCTGCTTTATTCAGATTTTTGGTAGAACATCACAGGGGAAACTAAGAATCTCATTTCAGTGCTTTCTGATTAGCTATCAAGAAGCTTTTCATAGGCAGCTCTATTTGTTTTTTACCTCCAGGCATCATCTGACAACTGGATATTTTAGGTCCTTCATCAACACTGGGCAAACAGCCAGAATCAAGCTCAAATTGTGAGACCTTTTCAAAACACAATCCTGTGCCTTAATGGCTGTAGTGTGGCATTAGTGATGAGAAAAAAAATAAAAAACAAATTATTTTTTTTATTGTTCATATTCATGTTTCACATGATGTCATTTGAAAAAAAAAAAAAACCCAAACCAACAAAACAACCAAATATCATACACACATTGTTGAAAAAAAATATAATACACATTAACTGTTGCAAATTGTGATAGTCACAGGGAAGTATTGAAAATTTAGTAGGTATAGAAGAATCTGTACATATATGGCCTGAAAAATGAAAATCTGTAGCTATTACAGCAGTTGGTTTTATACATTTCTTTTTGAAACTGAGGACATGTGCAACATCCTAGAGAGGAAATAGGTTTACAGCTGAAATCAAATGGTGTGATACAATGTTAAATTCTCACAATATTTAGCCTTTCCTCATTCATTGGTGATTTCAAGAGCATCACCTTATCCCAGAGGGTGCAGTGCAGGAACCCTCCAGGAGGAGCCAGGCCTGGGCTGTGCTCACAACAGTGAGAGTACATCACTATCCTTCCTCAGCCCCCTAAAAATGTCCTTTGCTGCACTGTAAGCATTCTGGAGTGGGACTTCTCAGTCTGTGCCTCTTACATTATGTCCTGGATTACAGCTCCCTGGGTACCCACTTCCCACAAATCCAATTGACCTTGGAGCACATAAATGTTCCCCTCTCAGAAGCAGCTGCAGTGGTTCAGGACCAACTTTCTTAATAAAAAGACAGAAGGCTCACAGGAACCAAATCTCAATGGTCACAATCTTAATCCATACTTTGGGGATTCATTCACAGTTTCTGAGTGAGGAAAAACACCCTGTAGTAGTCAGCAGAAGAAGAAGATGAGCTTGGAAATAATCTCTGACACTTCAATATGACTGACTTCAGCAGCAGACACTGATGGGAGCCTTTTGACTCAGAGGCCAACATTAATCACTCATAACCATTTAAACTGCCAAATCATACCCTCTGCTTTGGAGCATCTGTTGGTACTGATAGCAGCATGTACAGAAAATATTTATACTTTTAGCTGGTTCTGGGAAGAGATTGTGACTCAGAATGGGAAAGCAGCCAAATGCATTCAAGATGCAAGATTGACTGAGAAAATGGGGAGATGTAATGCAGGAGTGTCAGAAGTCAAAGTCTGGGTCCAGGGGCGGAATGTGCCTGGATTCAAAGAGAAAAATGTGTTTCAGTTTGGCTTACATTCAAAAATGAAATATCCTTGTTGCCTTTCAAATTTTTTTTCTAAAGTTATTTAATTCTGTGATCAAATTTGAAGGAGTTATAAGAATTTTACACTTTTTCGTTAAGTGTATGGAAGCTGTGAGAGACAGAAAGATCTAAAACTCTGCAGGGGGAGAGAGGAGAAATCAGTCAGCTGAAAATATCTGTCAGAGGACAAGCTTGTCACTGCTCTAGCTATATCCCAAGTACATGATGTTCAGCAACTGCAGCTTCCAATGAAGCTAATGAATGAACAAAGCTTAGTAATTCTGAAAATGTCACTCAAAGTTGCTAACTGCATGAACTCATTTCACCACATTTGGAATTTTCTCACATCCATTTCCTCCCTGTTGACTAATTATATTCAGCTTGCAACTACTGCATCTGCAAACTGATTTCCAAATATCTTTTTCTGAATATGAAAACAAAATACAGAAGAAACCTTGAAAAGAGACCTTGGGGAAAAAAAAAAAAAAAACCAACCAAAACACAAAAACTAAACAACTTACCCTGGTACAAGCTCCAGTTGTGGTTTCACAAACTGTAAGGATGGAGATATTCTGAGCTCTGTTTAACCATCTCACCACAGCCTTGGTGTTGCTTATCCATTTCACCATGGTGATATAATATTCCCTAAGCAAAACATTTGAGAACACAATGTTCAGATCATTGGTATTTCAGATTAGACTTCGGGAAAAAAAACCCCATATATACAGTTCATTTTAATGCTGAATTTGTACTGCCTGACTAAAGGATGGAGAAAATAACCCCAAATGTCCAGCATCTGTGTTCCTAAAAGTGGGATGGCTCAGTCCTTCAATGTGATGTTCCCCTGGGAAATTTTTGCATATACACACAAACTTTACCAACTGTGAGACATATGCTTGCAAATACACATGAACTGTGTACTTTCTAGGCAGCTCAGAAACAAGCTCTGAATTCCAACAGAAGCCACTATTTTCCTACAACAAATAACTTCAGATGACACACATTTTTGCAAAATAATCCAATCTTACTGCCAAAGAAAAAAAGAAGTTCTATAATATTAGAGTTCAGCTAGAGCCCACTTTATAAAATTATAAAGTAATAAGTATTTTATAACAGGACTTCTGGATAAAAAGGGAGGTCCCTCTCACTGTCCATGTGTTTCTGTTTCTGTTTTAACAAACAACTCATAATATCAGCCAAACTGTCTGTCCCTCAACACCCCTGGCTGAGCACATGGTCTTCCCTTGGGCTGGTGCTATGGAGGATTTGCCTTCTTCCTCCCAAGATCCTGCTGGGCTGTCTGGCTGGGGATGTTAAGAGAAGACCTGCTGCCCTCTGTCATCCCTGCCCAGCTATTTCCTTCCCTTCTCCCCTGCTGGCAGCTCTCACAGTGCAGCTGAGTTATGTGCTGGAGTGGAGTCAGCTTGTCTGCAAAAAACTCAGACCCCCTTTAAAACAAGGGGCTTAGCTTGAATATAATTAGGCTTTTAATCTATTACTGATAGGGGTCTCATTACTCTTTGACAACAGGCTTTTAATTATACATTCAAAAGGCTCCTTGCTAGCTCAGAGCAGCACCAGCAGCAAAGCTGCACTCAGGAGAGGCAGGAGACAGGAGAGCAGTGCAGCTTCACTCAGGCTGGTGCTGTGTTTGCAGAACACACCTGAGCGAGCCAGCATGCAGATTCCTTTGGCTTTCACATCTGACTTCTAGTAAAACAGGTATCTTCATATCTGGATACGAGAATGATAAATAGAAATGGGGACTTCAAGTGTATTCTGAGTCTAATATTTAATTTTTTCTTTTTTTTTTTCTTTTTTTTTTTTTTTGCTTTAACAGATGTTTAATCTTACTGAGAGGCAAAAATGTATGCAGAGGTTAAACAAGATCTACCATGACAGCAGGTGACACAAGCAAGACAGCAATCAGTTTGTGTCCCCAAGCTTCTCAGGCTTTATTGTACACACCTCCAGCTTGCTCACAACCCCACTTGCAAGAGGAAAAACTAATTGCATTCTGGACAAAGGACTGAAGCAAAATATTAAAGATGTTTTTCACTGAAGAAAACATAACTGTACACATGGAATGGAAGCACCAAGGGGGAAACAGTAATTGCTTGAAATACAACCATGTGTCTGAAGGAAGACTGTCAGTCTTTGTGACATTAACAGTGCATAGCAGGTGGTAATTTTTTCTACAGAATGAAACTTTAAGGAGAAACATTTACAAGTGTTATCGTATCTTTATATCAGAATAGCCTGAACAGGACTTTGGAAATATTACCAAGCACCTTTATAGGATCCCTAAAAGAAGAAAATTAATTTTTCATTGAATTTATTCACTGAATTTTTCATTGCATTTATTCAATCTTACATCAAGTTCCCAGATGCCCTAAAAATCAGGGAAAGAGTTTTATGTCTTCAAAGGTCCTACACCAGACACAATTTGGGAAAAGTTGAGAATCTGAATGTTACTTTTTTTGGTTAACTAACAGAACCTCTTTCCCCTTCTCTTTACCCCTCCCTTCCCATTTCTGTGGTTTCTCTGTGCAGGAGTGTCTCCATAACAGCAGATGGGTATGACCTGTATAAATACTTCTAAAAATAGTTTAATAAATAACCCATAAATATTTCTAAAAAGGTGATGAACCATTTGATTTAATTCTGAAATACTCCCATGACCTATTTACTGGTAACTCCATAATGAAAGGGTTAGAAACACACTGCATAAAATGACTTCTAAAGGTAGCTGCTACTTTTACTAAAAAAAGCTAATACTTTGGAAAAAAAAAAATCCCAAAACTCCCAGTTATTGAAAACTTCAAAGATTTTCACTCTAGGAAAGCCTGTTAAAAGCACATTGTTCATATCTCTATATATATTGATATATGGACATATATGGATTGATGACCAGTGTGAAGACTGTTACTGAAATCCTGAGTCAAATTCACAATATACAGTAAAAACAGAAACAAATATACAATTTTTCTAAGTTTTAATGCATGAAAATTGTACCTTAATAGTTAAAATGAAGAAGAAACTAACTTTTTTCCCCAGATTTAAATAGATTTGCTCATTCTCATGCACTAGCAAGCCAGAATTTTCATCAAATGAACAACAACAATATCTTTATCAAGAACTGGCAAAGATGCTCCAGAGATTTGGCTTCAGCTTCAAGAAGACAAAGAAAGCTTTAAGATACTAACATTAATATTTGAGTCTACTATTACTTTCCATCTGCTGAGGATGCAGAATGAATCTGAAAATCTTGAAGCGAAACCATAACATCTGAACAACATTTTCAAGATTATCTTTATCTTGGGGATCTTTTCTTACACATTGCTTTTTTGCTTTACTTCTTTGCTCCTTCTGACACTTAAAGTTCAACTTTAATGTCATCAAGGTGAGTGAAGATGCTGATCTTGATGGCAAGAAATCTCTTTCAGATTTACAGCACTGTTTAAATGAATGAAGGGTTAGCAAGCAGCAGCAGATTTTATTATGTTTTTCAGTAGTGGCCCATCAATAGACAGAAAATAATTCAAAATGTTGAACTCATTCAATATAATTTCTCTTACTAGCACAATCAGTAAGCATTTCAGTTGACACTAATAACTGCAAGGCATAATTCACTATTAAATTATTCCTGCAATAAATTAGAGTACTTCAATTTATGTAGAAGAGAGCTACACCAGGCTAAGATTGTTTGTATCAGTTGTGAATAAGTGGCCACTGTTAACATCCTGATTGTTTTGAGAACAATTACCATAAAATATTTCACCAAGAAATTATATACCTTGACTTGAAGCTGTCAGGTGGCATCAGTTCCAGGGTATGTGCTGGTCCGTACAGATTAACTACAAACAGCTTTACTGTGGGGTTTGTTTGACCTGCCTTTGGAAAAGAAAAAAAAAAAAAATAGAAGTTTTAGAGGCACTGAATCAGTGACAGCTAAGCAGACTCAGTTGTTAAAATAATTCAGTATCTTTATAATAATGAAAAGTTATTAAAGCTCAAGTATCTTAAATCTGAAAAATTAATTTCATAGCCATATGAATCACACAGATATGAAGTATTGAGTGATTCTTTCACCACCCTTTACTGATGGAACACCTTCCTGTGCAGAGCAAGTGACCAGCACTAGAAGAGGCTTTGCCCACTTCAGTGCAGTCAGCTACCAAAACACAGCCAGTTCCTAAATCTGCAGGTAACTGCAGCCTCCAGCTAAGCCCTTTTCAGATGCTGTTGTTCCTTCTGAAAAGCTGCACTACCTCAGTCTTGGATAGCATTCCTCCTCTCTCACCTCTCTTTTTCTTTACCATTTTCCCTCAGTCTTCCTTCCCTTGGTTGCTGAGCTGAAAATCTCAATTTCTGGCCTGCACCAGGAGCCAGCTGCTTTGGCAGGCCAGCTCCCAGGAAAACAAAATTATTCTTGTGGCTAAAGGGGAATAACATGGCAGTTTGATAGATACCCACTGGGAAGAGTCTGATAAATCCTGAGGGTCTACAGGGAGGTGGGAATCATCCTTCTCCTGTAACATGGCTTGTTGCTAAGAGATGCTCCTGAGATGAAGAGAAAGCAATGGAAATAGGAAGAGAGGCTCTGGAGGCCTGCAAGGATGTGCTACTGCTCCCACGTCCCTGTTCTATGCTATCCCCAAGTTTCAGTTTCATGTCACAGGAATTACACTATATAACACCCTCAGGACACAAAACATGAAGTGTGTTCCTCAGTGGGGCTGAGCCCTGTTTAATACTGGAAGGAAAAGGTAAAAACCACTGATTCAACAGATTTACTATTGTATATGACAAAGTTGTATACTTGGCTCTTCACAGGCTGAAATACACCCCCAAATTCCTGTTAGAAATTCCTGTTTGGGCTTATCTCAAAATAAAGTCCAAATGCTGTATCCACTCATTTCTGAGTGGTATAGAGGACAAGAAAGTGGCATTTGTGTGTTTATAATACTGCCACGAAAAAAAAAAAAACAACTTCTTTTTAAAATAATACAGTCTATGTGTATGACATGTACACAGACACAGATAAGCATGTTCCAGTGCTCACAAAAAACATGTGTGTTTCATTTTATTTTTTAATCCTACCTATAATTTTCTCTGATGGTTGCACTCTATAATAAAGGCCAAATCTTTTTTGTAATCTCTGTTGCTACACCACCAGCTTCATTACCAATTAATGATGTTTAACGAGGAACTAAATTTGTATTAAATGGAGACATTAAATAAAGATAATGTTTCTTCATTAATGAGATTACTGAAGTAGCATTGTGTATCACTTTTATGCTGAATTGCTAATGAAATAATATTACTCCTTGCTCATTTCCAAAGCTGACTAAAAAAATAATATTATATTATTCTTTGCTCTGTCACTCAAGTCATTTTGCCAATGCAACTAATATAAACTATCCCTAAAATTACTGTTGTTTCATTGTTTCAGAGTATTATTTCATACCACAAATATATTCTATTTATATAATGTATGTTATTGCTTCATAGCACTGGTACAGCCTAACTGTTCAGCCATCAACAATAAAGTTTCCTCACCCAAAGGCAGTAGCAGGAATAGCAAGGTAACAGAATATTTTGTAAAGCTCTCAATAAACTTGCCCTGAAATGCCAGAGGAGTACCATATAGGTGGACCTGTCAGAAAGGAACCCAGACACTTTTAAACTGTGCAAGGGCTGGATAAACTGATCAGCTGTATGATCAAAACAGATCTGGAGGCACCTCACCAGAAAATCCCCAGAAAATGAGAAGTGATTTCAGGCATTACTCCTATTGGGCTGTTCTTTCACTTTCCAAAACAAACCTAAAAAACCTTCTCTAAATCTTCTAAAACACTGACAGTTCTAATTTTTTTTCCCCTTTTTGATGGCCATGAAAATATGTTACTGTGGCTTCTCTTATTCAATACCAGTCTGTCACATTTATTAACAACAGCACAATCTACTGAGATCTCTGTATCTGTGAAGGAACTTGCCCTGAGCTCTGCACACAATGTCTGACTCCAGAGCAGCTGGGGCTGGATCTTTTTCTTATACAGTCCTTCAAATGCTTCACTCTTCTCTCTGAGGTGCTGGACTGATTTTACCAAGCCAAGTATCAGTGATGAAATTACTTAAATTAATTTCTCTGCTGTCCCCTCACCCAATAGTTTATTTTCAGGTAATCTACTGAAAAAAATATTATTTCCTCAAAAGCATCATGAACAAAACCAGCCTCTGTTACTGTCTGGAAACACTCTTTCCACATGGCTGAATATTATCAGTGACCTCAGAAAAGGAGGTGGGGGGTGCATTCCCACTTATCTTACCTTAGGATATGGATACTGCTTTCCCTTTGGATACAGACCTCCTGTGAACCTGGGAATGACCATGTTGGGCACCAGAGAGTCATTGATGGTCAGGAAGGCCAGTCTCTCCCCATCTGGAGACCACCAGTGGGCAATGTGGGAGTGGAGAAGTTCCTCTGCAAAACCAGATTTCCTTAGAGTCCTTAAAAAAATTCACACACAGTGTCCAGCTTGTTCAGCTGGCACCAAGTTGTTCTCCCTGTGCCAACTTGAAATGTGTCTGTTGCAATTTCAGTAATTTCACATCATCCTGCCTTGAATGGTTGGATAACAAGGAACATTGAAGGAGCATTTTCCTCAAATGCATACTTCCACTACCATCAATAAATCATCTAAATGTGAAAGATTATTGTTACTGACATATGCTTAGGTCTATTGCATTCCAGTACGTGTGTTTACTTAAAATTTTAAATAATTTAAAATAATTTGGGGGTTTAGGGTATTTTTTGTGATTGCCAATTTTTTTTCTTCTCCTCTTAATACAGAATTTCAGAATATCTGATTTCTCTGAGTTGTGGCACCTGATAACATACAGATATTCACACAGTCATATTTATGTAATCATTTTTGGAGAGCAATATTATGATTTTCTTGTCTCAGTGTAGCGGACAGCTTTAATTCTTAGGAAGTTCTGTTCTTCTGGAGCGAAACTTTCTGAAAATCTGAACCAAAAATTTTTCTTAATCCAAATTTTATTTGCTTTCCAAATGAATCCAATTCTCCAAGAACATCACTCAATGTTTTCTTACATTTATTGTCAGTGTATATCACAGTCAAAAAGAACAAATCAGAAGCAACCACAGGCACAGAACCCAAACTCCTGGAATCCCAGCAGCTCCTGAGCAATCTTGAATTCTCCCTGTACAAGTCTTCTGCTTCCGCTTATAAAAACACTCTGAATTTTCATTATGTATTTGATATGTTAGCCTGCTTAGTAAGGATTTTTTATTTAAATCTGAAGAATTTGGCTGGAAAATGAATTGAGAATAGTGTACCAGGGGAAAAGGCCCGACTGCATACCTAATTGGAGAGCCTACCTTACAAAACTACTTAAACTGTCAATAGAGACTCTCCAAGTTGCTAATTGGATTCTGAGGGTTCTGAAGCAGCTTAATGGGTTGAATTATCTAAGTTTAGGTGAAATGAAGCTGGGATCTATATTTAAAGTCATATATTCTGGGTCATGCTTCTCTCCCTGGCTGGATAACTAAAACCTTTTACACAGGAGAAGAGCAGAGAATGAATGGTGAATATCAGATAGCAGAAAACCACAATTATGTTTGCTTTAAAATATTACTGTTTGCATTTGCACAAGGTTATTCACACAAAGAAAAGCTATTCCCAAATGCTTTTTAAGGTAAAATGCTAGTAACAATCTCATGAAAAGACAAAAGAAAACAAATGAGGTCAAAGGAGGAAAGGTGCTCGATTCAACTGAAAATCTCTCAACTGCACCTGGAAAATATTCAGCCTGCTCAGCTTGTGATGTTACTATAAAACTGCTGAAAGTGGAGCAGTGCTGCAGGTTAATGGGGAAGGAGCAGTGTGTTCCTGTGCCAGCAGACACTGGGCTTCTCCAGCATGGGCAGTCTCACCCTGACTGCCATGGTGTTCAGAGCTGAGAAGGGCTCACTGCCTGCCTGCAGGTTAAAAGACTTGGAAAATAAGAGCAAGGAAGGATTCTTCACTAAAAGAAGGCTTTAGGACATGATTCATGAGGAAGGCTTTGGGATCATCTCCCACAGCACCTCAGAAACTTTCTAGTCCCAAATGAGAGAACTTTTGCCTCTCCTGATTGTCACTCTTATTAATTTCTTATTAACTTATTATTAACTCTTATTAACTTCACTTTGTTTTAGCAAAACTTGATATGTTACATCAACTTTGATGAGTTATATTTGTTTAAATTCTTCAACCTGCATGCTGTCATGTAAGATTTTAAGATTCTTAAGTACATATAAAATTATATTCCATTTAAAAAAATGTTCTTTTTTTTTAATGCTGCCACATTAAAAGATTTCAAAACACTAATGGAAACCTTGGAAGTGATTAACTATCTGATCACTTTACAGACTGAGGGATGCAGATTACCATTTTAACTTCAGAGTTCACTTGGGCAGAGATTTGAAAAAAAACCCATGGTGAGCTGTTTGCCCACAGCTACTGAAATGCCAGGAGGTGTGGATAGACCATTATTTAAGGTGAAGTTCTGTGCTGCATGGCATTAACACCATTCCTAAGAAAACCTCTTCACACAAGAAATTTCATACCTCAGGTAAATTAACACCAAGCTATTTATCTATAGAATATATGAGTCACATAGAAAGTGTAGATGAAATGTGTAATAATTTTAAGCTGTTATACCAAGCTAGATAATTTGCTCCCTTTTTTTTTTGCTTTTTTCCTCTTAAATTTATCATTATGTTAAAAGCATTTTGGGTGCAGAGAGAACCATTCTGTGGTACTGGCTGCAGAAGACAGACTGAGCTATCCCCCACTAAAATCTGGGTGCCCTTTTCTGGGGGGATGTTTTAACTGTAAATGGATCATCACTGCTGTCCCTAAAAGCAGCCAGCTGAGTCCTCTCCCTGCTCACTTTTACATGCTACCAAGAGTGCATTTGCTACATTCTAGTTTGAAATGAATTCTTCTTTCTCAGAAAACACTGCTCTATGCAACCAGCAGCCAATACAAAGAATGAGCAGATACAAAGGCAATCTTGCAGGAAAATGAGAAGGGACAGGAACAAACCCACCCTCAGCATTTTCTGCAATGAACAGACTTGTGCTGTTGGATCTGTGCAAGGACCTTGCATCTGTTTTTATAAACAGATATATTTGTCCAGCTTACCTTCATATAGCCAGTCTGTAATTCCATTAAAAATAATTCCTTCTTTTCCTGAGGATGTCAGGCGCAATGAGCTGCTCTTTACATCAGGCTGATAGTAGATGTTATTTTCAAATATATAAATCTGAATGAGGTAAGAGAGATGGAGAGAAAACCAATATTTTGGTAGATATAAATGAATGTTCAGCAATGAATACATAATTTCCTCAGGCTCAGAAGAGTCTACAAAATAATTCAGCATGAGTTTGCACCAACATTGTCTTCATATTTCTTTTTATTATAAGATTGGGAAAACTAAACAAACTTCTAATACTTAAGGCAAGCAAATCCTTCTTTTGAAATTGCCCTTCCAGTTAAAATATTCCTATTCATGTTAAAAAAAATATTATTGCATTCTTAAAAATCATACAGGAGACAAGTTTTATAACAGCTGAATGAATAAATAAAGAAATATTCATCTGGTTTTTTAACTGTGAAATGAAACACACTTCTGGAAGGACATACAGCACAGTACATACACCATAAATATAAGTTACAGCTTTATATCAGGGTGTGAGAACACATTAGAAAAGCAAAAACAAATAGCAGCCAGCTTTTCTCAGCTTGCTGATGACTTCTGACTGACACACCAATGTTTTACCTCAAGTGTACTATATAAATGCTCTTTACTTTTCAAGTCTGGGTTCCTCATCCTCCTTTTTCCTTCTTCACTGCCCCTCATTAGCCTTGTCTGCTCTTTCCCTGCTCACTTTGTTGCAAAGGGTGTCAAGTTCACTCATTTTGTGAGGCTGAGCTCCAGGTTCCATGACCAAGTGCAATAAATCACAATGGCCACGTGTGCACTTGCACAGCTTAACACCAAAACCAAAGCAACAGCAAGATTATTCACCGCCTCAATTCACACTGAGAAAAGGCATCTGTGACAGAACTAAAGAAGCCAAATGCCACAGAAGTTTTTGTTACACCATTTCAGCACTGTACACTGATGATATACAGTGTCTCAGGGAGTGGAACAGGAACTAAATATATTTCCACCAAAGACTGTTTAAAAAGCCTGATCATTTATCATTCTCTCATACTTCCAGAATACACATCTTATGGGAAAATACTAACCAAAGAGCAAAGTTTTATTATCACTATTACTGCTGTTCCCTTTGCTTCTAAATTACCATCTGAAATAGGCTTCCCTATGAGTCCCCAAACTAATGATTTTTAGCAGTAGCCATTTCATGATTTCTGCTGCAGAAAGCTGTAAAGCTGAGGTTTTTTTACATTCAATGAGCAATGCAATGATTTTAACCATTACTGGGAACAGAGTGTGACTTGGAAGTAAGTCCTTTGTGGCCAGATATCAAAGCTTAGCAGTGAGCTCAAATCTGAAGCAACAATAGATGAACCAGTTCGAATAATCCAAAATATACTGAGCTTTATATTAGTACAAAGAATTTCATTTCTGGGAAGCTGATGTATCACTCAACATCAACAGCAAAAGAAAACAACCATGAGAGAACGCTGGATGTATCAAATGCTGGATGATTTTTAAAATAACATCAACAAGAACTTCCTGTAATGTGTATTTCCACACTAAAAATGCACTTTTATTTCTAACATCAAAGAAATTAATACAAGCAAAACCAAGACATGGTTAACTGCTTATAAAATAATTCAGCCAAGTGTTTGTTATTTATGTCAACTAAAACTATTGCTATCATACTCCATTACAAGTAGACTAAGTAGTGAACCACTCTAATAACTATTGCTTCCTACAAAGCAACTTCTTACTGAGGGCTGACAATCCCCTCTTGTTTAAACAGCAGCTTTCAAGAGGTTACCAAAAAAGCTTACTTGGTCAAATGATTCTATTTTATTTAAACTTCTTTAATTAAAAAAAAAAACTTTAATTGATTTTTGAAGATCAGGAGTTTGATTTTTGCTCCTCTCCCCCCTTTTCAGGCTGTTAATGTTCTAAATAGTGAAGATACCCACACTGCCTTGTCTCTGCAGTGAAAAGTTTCATTTCAAATGATCAGTGACAAAGTACAGGATTAAGAATTACTTGTTTTATGACTGAACCCTGAGAAGGTTTTTAACCCTGAGAAGGCTTTTAATCCTGTTATTACTACTTACCAGGCATTGCTAATTCCATTTGACAGATCCCAGTTAAGTAAATATCTCTGAAGGATACTCACAGTTGTGCGTGCCACTGATTGTGGCTGTATCATCTTTATTCCTCACTCATTTCATAAAACAGCTTTGTCTCCATCCTAAACCAGCTCTCAGTCACCCTCTGAACATTCTCAATCTTAGTCAACTCTATAATGCAAAGTTTCCTCTCTTTCCTCGTCACTTCTGAAACAACTTCGAAACTGCTTCAACTTTGAAAGCTGCTCCAAACCCCCATTTATTTGTTGAATGTGCCTACTGGAACATTTTAAATTTCTTGGAAAGCTCCAAAGTCCCACAGCAGCTCTGTCCCTAGCAAGCCTTGAACTCACTGATTATTGAATTTAACATTAAGAAGGAAGAATTGATGTTCCTTTGCAGACCATTTGTGAAACACAACCATTCATGTTCCTCAACACAGCTAAACTGCACAGAAGTGCACATGGATGAGTGGCTGGAGCTCTGGCAAGTATGGCTCTGCACTCACTACCTGCAGCATTCCCAAAGATCTATTTCCCTTGCCTATAAACCATCATAGGAAGATTCACCATTATGGTTAGGCATTTAATCTCATCTGGAATTTTGAATATTTGCGGTATTTCAGGATGTGCCATTTCCCAGAGGAAGCCCCTGGACTTCTGTTTGCACTGACAGAAATGCACCCTTCCTACAGTGACAGAGCCTGACCTGTTCAGAAAGGGCTGCCTGCATTCCCCTCCACCCCTGACCACACCAAAGGGCTCATCTGTGACTATTTAACCCATTCACCACTTGGAAATAACGACTTGGGAGTTAAAATGTTGATTTCTGCAGCAAAACAGGCAGCAGAGGTGCAACAGAAATGGTAACATTACTATGAAGGCTACTAAGACCTGGAATGAGAGGCTCTCCCTTCTCTCTCAGTGAATGCAGGCAGTGGATTCAATTAAGCACAAGGACTTTGTGCACCCACAGAGCCCAATCCCCCATCAGTCTGCAGCCAATAAAGGCATTTCCAAAAGGCAGACTCACTGTGAATTCTTCTTCCCAGTATAATACTTACATGATAAGTATTATCATATATATATACTTACACATAGCTCTAAAATACTGAAATTTTAATAGGTCACCCCTTAAAATTAATTCTGTTTTCAAGACTGTGAGTAGATCCTGTTGCTTTCACCTTGTACTTGCAGATAGAACAACAGCCAGTAGCTAAAGGTGGTGTCAAATGTGAAGTGGCTTAAGGAGAAAAACACTGACTTTAATTTATGAGAATTATCAAGAGCACACAAACTAAGAGTAGAAATGGAGCTATGCCTCAGCTGAAACATGCAAAAAAAAAATCCAGCCCCAGAGGAAGGGAAGCCCTTAAATGCCAAGCCCTCCCCTTTCTGAACAAAACCTAAGATCTTTTCTTTGCTTCATGTATTTTTCTCTTTCTTGCTCAATTTAAAAATCACCAATGTTTTCTGATAAAACCTCCTTACAATTCTGCTTTATGCTAAAATTTACTTCTAATCTTTTTTTTCAAAACCACAGAGACTAGATGAAATTTTTATTTTTTAAAAGGGAGCTACTCCTGCTGATTACTTACAGTACAAGGATACCTGGAAGTTGAACTTATGAGCCACAATTTGGTTTTCAAAATTGAGTGAAAGAGAAAGAAAGTGGCTGAGAGAGAAGTCAGACAGAAACTTTTCTTATAAGAGAGACTGAAATTCTCCAGCACTGCAAGGTAGACAACAAATAATGACCCTGGAATAAAAATAATTGATTAGAACAAACAAAACCAAACAAATCCTTGGAGCACAGTCTTGCAAACACATGTGCCTTACCTGACTTCAGCAAGTAGAACTGGAGATGTGCCCAAAAGTTTCCAGGAAGGGGACACAATTCATCACCTTGTATATTCTGTTTTGAGCAACATCACATAAACCAAGATTTCCCTTGCTCATCTCTCTCCACTCAGGTATATGGGAGCAAGTAATAGTAAAAGGCTTTTCTTAGTATACACTTGGGTCTATTTACTACATCACAAGTACTAAAATGTTGACTGCAACTACTGAATCTTCCCAAACTGCTAAAAAAGGAGTTGCTAACTGTGTATCAGACAGGTATTCTCAAGAATACATCAGTAGCTTTGTGCCCAAAAAGCTTTCAGTGCTTTCAGGTATAATGATAAAAAAGTAAATTGAAAAAGGCACAAAGTGGAACCAGGATATGTTGCTGTACGTGGAAATTATTATTACATGTTTTTTAACCTCTTCTATCCATCTTTCATGAGTATTCTTAAAACGTTTAAAGCAATTTTTAGCTGAGACCCTCAGCTAATACTGCTGTAAATGGGGATAAATGTCAAAATCGACTACCCTCAAAGTTATGTGACTTTGTGGTTTCTTAGAGATTTTGCACATCAAGTCTTAAACCAAAAGAGAAAAACCCCACAGAAATTCATTAATTATTTTATTAAGTATTTTCCCATTAATGAAAAACATCTGCAAGAATGTTTTGGCTTAGTGGGATATTAATTCTTGGTATATGATCACATTTATTTCCACTGACTGTGAAGAATTTGAGGCCCTACTTGCTCTAATATCCTACGTCAGCACAAACCACATTCTTCCACATCTGGCATCCTCTAAACCATTTTTTCATAAACCTTCTTCTAAATGAATTCTTTCCAAAACGCTTATTTACTGTTTGCAGCATGTTTCACAATTACAGGATTTGCTTTCAGGCTGAGGTCTGGAGCAGAGCACCCAGTCCAAGTTAGCTGCAGATGGCAGACAGCTGTGAAAACAGAGACATCCACTCCCCAGCTGAACAGCAAACCTAGTGCCAGTAGCTGGAGAGGCCCCCCGTGTCTCTTTAATCATTTCAAACACTACAGGCAGAGAAAAGCTGATAAATTACAGAAAAAATACTCCACTTTTTCCCTTTTGGTGTTCCACTGAAGCCTCCAGCATGGCCATCCACACTGAATCCCTCCTGGGATTGCAGGGCAGCATTTCAGTGACAGCATGAGCCTGCTCTGCTCCAGCTGGGTAGCAGCAGCAGCTTGCCCAGAGCAGGTCACTCTAAAGACCACGTTTTTTAGGTGGAGGAAAAGCAAAGCTGCTCTGTTCAGCCTGGAGAAGAGGACACTGAGAGAAGACCTCACTGCAGCTATAGCTTCCTTGTGAGGGAAGAGAAGGGGCAGACATTGAACTGCTCTTCGCAGTGACAGGATCCAAGGAACAGCCTGAAGTTGTGCCAGGGGAGGTTTAGGTTGGGTATTAGAAGAAGGTTCTTCCCCCAGGGGCTGGTTGAGGACCAGAACAGGCTGGAAGGAAAGAAATTGTGGAGTGCGGCTACAGGTATTGTTGCCATTACATGGATTCATCAGGATGAACGCCTTGTTCAAGGAAAGTGCCAACCAAACTCTAGAGCTACAGAGCAGATGCAGCTGGAAAGGAAACAAAGAAGTCATCTGTATCTATAAATTTTCGGTTAGAAAAAAAATCTGTGCAACAAGTACTTTCTGTACAGGTGAGAGTCCTACCTGTGGCACGAGAAAATAATCAGATTCTTCCACAGAATCTCAGACCAATAATAGATAAATAAATACTCCAACCTGGAACAACTTCAGCACACTCACTTAATTCCCCAGAGAACGCGACAGTCCTCCTTACCTTTCACACTGAAAATATGAGCTATGACAGGACTAAGAAATTTCTGATTAGGCCCAGAGGGAGACCTCCAGGCATTCAGGACATGCTTCAGCCGCAGAACTCCTGCTAATGACAGTGCTGAAGATATCGCCCCACGACTTCTGAGGAGGCAGCCAGACATCGCCCCATGGCCTCCTCAGGCAGCCAGACATCGCCCCATGGCCTCTGAGGAGGCAGCCAGACATCACCCCATGGCCTCTGAGGAGGCAGCCAGACATCGCCCCACACAGCTCTGAGGAGGCAGCCAGACATCACCCCATGGCCTCTGAGGAGGCAGCCCAGCTCTGGCTGCATTCCTGTGTAACCTCAGTAGGGACACACATCTCTGTGGGCAGCACACGTTTCAGAGCCCAGCACTCCATGGAACAGAGAGCTGAGCTCCACTGGTGGCTCTCTGCAGAGGGCTGAGGACCTTTCTGCTGCAGAAACCAGCAGCAGCCATCCCGTGTCCCACATGGCACACCCATTGTGCATACACAATGATGGCTCCACCTCAGCATAGGCCCTGCCAAACCTGCTGATTCCTCAGAATTCTGCACAATCCCACCCCTTCTTGTGACACTGCCAGCCAATTAGCTGCATAATTAATTCTTCAAAAGCTCCAAGATGCTTTTCCATCTGGGCTTGCCTCTGACCATTTTTTCTGCCTCCCGTCTTACCGTACATTAGCCAGGGCCAAGTCCAGCTGCCCCCCAGAGTCAGATCATGTTGTAATAAGTTAGTTCAACTATATTTTCTTCATGTAGGAAAAGCTCAATCTTCATTGTGTATGTTATATTTTATAGCATTATTGTAAGTTATATTAGCATTATTATCAATGTTACTAGATCTTATTGGTTTACAATACATTTACACTTAGTTCATTGGTCCATACATGGTATTTTGCAAATTTTTCAAACTTTTCTAGTTTTAGTTAGTTTACATCCTTTTCCTACTGATTCTCATGGGACAGATCATATTGTTTATACAGGTGTACTTCTTCTTCACCCTAGGAATATATTGTTGTGTTAATGAATTCTCATTTTCAAGGTGTTTTCGTATGGGAATTTGTAAGCTATTGTTAGCTTAGCTGAAGTAGCAGGGCCTAATCTATATTTTATAAGACTTTTCTAACATTTTGACCTGTCTGCAACAAGATCATTCACTAAGATTTCAACATGAACTGTGTTTTTTTCACTAACAACCATTAACAAAAACAATATCAGCTATTCAGGAGCAGAACAAGTCAAATAAAGAATATTTTCTTAGTTGCCCTGCAAATATTGTACTTTTCTCTTCAGAGATTAAACCACGACTTCTCCAGTTTCAGGGGCAGTGCTAAGTTTATACTGCATGATAACATGTATGCACACATATATATTGTATATACCCAAAGAGTAGATGCCTTTTTGTTCTAAAACATATGGAAAGTCCAGCACAAAAACGGTCTTGCATAGAAAATATAAATAAGTGGCATATTAAATGAAATAATTGATTTTAGAATTATTTAAAACCCATTTTTATTCTAAAAATTTGGTTTCGATTCCTACTGTTGCTTTCACCATAATTATGGAAAAATGCAGATATCCATTGACTTGAAAGTTCCTTTGACTTGTAAGTAATATTAGAACTAACTTTGGATTGCAGGAAGAAATTAAAATCAAAGCCCTGCATCCACATCGAGACAATCTGGTTGCCAGTTTTCAACAGCTGCTGTTAAGGTGGCAAGTGTGGTTTTCATTCAAGGATTTAAAGTATTTGTTTCTACCTTCTGGTTCACAGATCTGAAAAATTATAGAAATAGCTCCACTTCAGAAATTTACAATTAGTTTTCACCAATTTAAAAACTACTGCAAATCACCCATAAGATCTGTCAATGCAATAGCTTTCAAATGAATACCTGCCTTGGCATTTTCTCTACCACCATTCAGCATCCTCTAAAGTTCTGACAGACAATTTTTTTTCTGAGAGCCACTGATTACGTTATTTTTAGTCACAATGTAAAATCTGCTCTCTCCAGTCCAAACTGAGCAAACATTTTCTTGTCATCTGTGATTTCACTTACAATACTCCTGGGACTCACAGACTTAAACAGATTGTCAGACCATTATTATACCCACTGTTACAGAAGCTGAGCACACCTTCCTGCCCTTTTTCCTTGCCAAAATCTTATTTACTTGAAGCAGATTCCTGCTGAAAATCAAGGTGTAGTTAAGATTATGGGTTTTGTGTGCCAACGCAACAACAGTGTCATCGCTATTTTTTCTTTTTTTTTTTTTTTTGTTTTGCCTTTCACAGAAAAGATAAATTCTCATTTGGGGAAGAAAATATCATCCAGAAGGACTGGGCACACAGTGTTAGACAGGAACAGTTGTTTGCTATACTAAGCTAGAAGTTCTACGATGGCAATCCAAACCTCCTGGCCTCTGTGGCCCAAGAGTCACAGGGCACATGGTGGAGAAAGCCACAGAAATCCTTCAGGGCTCTGTTTGGGAGCAGGAAGGAGGTGGCTTTTCCTGTGCTCTCTACTGACCTGGGGGTGTGACGTCATTTGGCCCATTTTTATCTACAGCTGGAGACTCCTAACTCTGCTGGCACTCAAAGTGCCCAGGGTCAGGACAACAGCGATACTCCCAGCCTTCCTGTGATAAGGCTCTGGAGTATTTCCAAATCAGGAGCTGATTTACTGCTCCACACAGGTGAACTGAACACACAATGTGTACAAAATCACATGGACAAACCACATTTCTAGGAGGCACTTTGTTGGAAAAGGAGCAAAATCAAGGGCTGGTGTCTGACATTCTTGCCCACAGGAATCAGCTGTGGAAGAAACTCTATGGTAATGAATAGAACACTCACTCATTGAGAGGCAAGTGAAATGCAGGGTGGCAAACACCCCAAACACTCATCGTGCATTTCACTGCTGGGACTCATTATCCTGCTAATGTCTTCCTTACAGCAGCCATCTCTAAAACCAAAGAGAATTATTATATTTCAGATAATATAAACCACAGGAAACTGGCCTATAAGGCTTTCATAGGTGTGAATTTTAGAAGGTTAGCATATTCTTTAGTGACTTAGTGAGTTACAATTACACAGACCTCTTCCAAAAGCCTTTTTTTTCTCACATCTTACAAATTTTCTATACAGATCACACATGTTAAGGGATGACAATTTCAAGGGAAGTTTTATGGGATTGTATTGCAAAGCAGCTTTGTTTCCTATTCCTTTCACCTACAATATATCTGTGGTCTATTTAGATTGTGAGTTCTCACAGACAGGATTGCAGGCTACAAGTGTCTGATCTAGTTTGCAATACAGCTGCTTTGCAAGCCTCCAGGAGTGCATAAGGGCTCTGATCTCTTCTCTGCAGATATGTTTTTTCTTTTGCAGGTCAATCTGTACTGGTACAAAATTTTCAGAGCCATTCAGCTCTGACTTGCTCCAGCTCTTGCCCCACAGAGCACTAAATTATGCAGGTACTGGGCACCATGAGCTACCTGAGCAATGCCTGACAGTAGACAAAAATCTGCCGTGTTCCAAAAATCATCACCATTGCAAATGAGGTAGAAATGAAATAATAGATAATAACAAAATTATTATTATAATTGTAAGCAATAAGAACTATATTCACTCTTAAAGGTACCAATTTTCTAATGGTTGTGATTGACCTGAACAACAATTCTATCAGAGGAAGCTTTCAAACCTTTAGATTATGTTGTAATTAAGGGAGAGGGAAAGTAGCTGTTGATCAGTAGGAGACATGGAGACCTCAAAGCACAGACACCCCAATGTCATACACTACATTTTTTGGTGTCAGTTACAATATGTTAATTTTATTTTTGCAGTAATCAAGCTGCCAGATACAGCAGAAAGAACAGAATACTGAAGCACCACTTTTCTTCTGTCTAGATTAATGCCACTGCATCACAGTAATGTGTTAGCACAATGGGTTCTGAACAACAACAAACAATCTACAAGGCTATTATATTTAATTGCTATTTAGATAGTTTATAAATCTACTGTAAACAATAGCAAGGATGCACTCATAATGCAGCTGTAAGATTATTTACTAATGTCATGACATAAACCAGGCCATGAACTCAGACTATCAGCAACTCCATGGTAACTCTGATGTTTATGTCCTTGATTTCCAATAAATGCAGGGAAGCGTTGCCTTCTTTTGTTTCAACACACATTAATTATGTTGCCTTTCCAATGATATTGGATCATGATGCTCACTAAATTCACACCCTGCCTCATCCAATGACAGCTTACCCAGGAGAGCAAACATAGTGTAATGTGCTATATAAATAAAATCATATATAATATCTGAACTACGACCTACACAGAAAGCTGCTTCATAAATCTGCTGCACAGATCACAGCAAGACTGCCTTGCCCCCAAGCTGATGGTCTGGATCTGCTGCTTCCTGCCATGGAGCTGCCTGAAGAGCTCTGCTGGCTGCAGCACTGTGCAGAATGTCACTGAGGATTGGGCTGCTCAGCCCTTTGATCTTTGTCTAAGTGATGTGAAGAACAGACTTTTCCAAAACCAGTGCATGCTCAGGAATTCACACTCCTCCTTCCTCACACTTACCGATTGCTTCTGACTAATGAGCCAGCATGGAGCTTATAACAAAATCATAATCTGTCCTTACCATAAAATCTTTTAAAATGATCTCTGGTTATTTCAGGCTCATCTTACACTGATATCAAGCATTCAATTATGCCCAGACTGATCAATCCATAACAAGCTGAACTGAAAAATTTTCAACCTCGTTACTCCAGAAAGAAAAAAAGCAATGTTGGGAGACAGAAAAATATCTAATGAAATTGTAAGGGCTTGGTATCAGAGGAGGAATCTTCTGTTTTCTTTGACAAAATGTAAGAAAGTAGCATTACAACTGCAAGAACAAAAGTAAAAAGATACAGAATTGAAAATCCTGAGCTGTAAAGTCATACTTACATTTTCTGCTATTTTTAGGGCGGTGGGCAACACTTGAGAGCTTTGTTTGAAATACAATAGACCAGGCTGCCTCTGAGCATTTTCTACATGAGAAACCCAAGCAGAGTTGAACACAAAGGTTTGTGCTTTCAGCTGCTATTTCTGCATGGGACATGTGCCTTCATCTCCCCACTGCACACAGGGTGCAAGTTATCTGTTGTCTTTATGATGGGCCAAAACTTTACTGGATGGCATCCACCTGTACAGACCCCATATAGCACATCCAATGCAAGAAACAGTTTGTCTGAAAATATCTCATTAGGAATGAGACAAGGAGGAATGAGGAAATATTGACGTTCTTAGAACAGCACATTTGCTTGGGACAGTTTAGCATCTGGGAAACAACACTTGAAAAGAACTATTTGCTTTCCTTCCACACAAAACTTTTCCCTTCTATTTCTATAAATGTGCTGTCACCTACCATAAACAATGAAGACATTCAATGCACTGTTTTCTCTTAGATATCAACAGTACACCTGACTTTTTCATCTTCATTCTCCAGGCCTTGGAGCTGCCAGTGGAGATACATTCCCCACAACTACACATCCACAATCAGTTCTTTGCATTTCACTGTCTGGTCCAGGCTGAGTCAGCATGAAAGCCTATGTCACTTCAACACAGTGCAGCCAAAGTTTAATCAGCTCTGATCTTTCAGCACAAAGACAGTGGAGAAGTCATAGCCCCACTGTAGGAAAAAATAAGCATGCAAGGACATTTATGGGCTGGTGATGATGGAATTTTATGCCTCTCTTTTCAAAAGGGACTTGGCTAAAATAGAGAGAAACAGCCAGAAGAATTGAACATACCCAAAGTTGTTCAGCCTTGCAGAGGAGGACAGTCACTATCACTTCCACTGACAGAAACATGTTTATATTTCTGATGGATGGATGTTATGTGCTGATTGAGAAAATAGATTGTAACATACAGCAAACAGAACCTATAAATGGAAGAGGTGAAGGAAGCCTGCCACAGAGCAAGAGTTTGGTGGAGTTTGTGTCAAGTTGGTTTTGCCACTTTAACCTGTTCCTAGCAGAACTCTGTAGCCACAGGTACCATCACAGAAACTCCAAAGTCTTTCACATATCTTCTGCAAACACTTTACAAAAGGCAAGTAAAAGTCCTTTTTCAAATTGATTAGAACCTCTGCCATATAACCTGAACCAGAAAGGCATTAGAAACCTTCAAAGCGTTCTGATTTGACATTTGGATGCCTTCCTCTTTGGAATCTTCCTTTTCCAAAGTGTTAAGGAACATAGAATATAGGTGCTTTCTTAGGGGTTTTTTTTTACTTTTTTTTTCTACTTGCCAGATAAAACTGCTGTTTACATTACATTACCAAAAGATGGATATGACAAATTATCCATCCCATTCTGGGGTGCACCTTTTTTTTTAATCACTAAATACGAAGTGACTACATGATTATATAGTCCAGGGACACAGGTAAGCATACAGTGGTTTTGGGCAGGATTTTGGAGTTATATAGAAATGCAGTCCATAATAAAACCCAATCTTTTCCAACTCCAGTTTAGCTAAGGATTCCATCAAATTTCAACCTCTGCTTCACAGTTTTTATGGGTGTCTATTTCCAAAGAATTTTAGACTTCTGAAATACAATTTTCATGTTTCTGCATTACAGAAAGCACACATTTTTCACACAAGAAGCACAGCAGCCTTATTTTATGAGCCATTGGACTTGCAGTTAATATTAGCTAACAGACGGAAGTGTGAATATTCAGATATGCTTTGTTACACACAGACATGTTGAACAACATGATGAGAGGTGCATATTGCTGTTTTCATTGCTCCCTGCAGGCTGCTGCATAGAAAAGTCCTTAGGACTGCTCCTATCGAACATGTGTGTCTATACTTGTTTCTGTGTCTTTGTGGGACTGTATGTAAAGAAATACTACAGATATATAGTTATATATATATATATATACACACACATATATATATACACACCCACACAAGTAACCATGTGAAAAAAATAATTTGAGTTTTAGCACAGTGATATATCAAATTTCCAATATATTTGCTTCTGGATTAAAAAAATTGCATTACTTGTGTACAGGCTTCCATACTGACTCAAATATTAGCTGCATGCTAGATCAGTGATAACAGAATAAGAACCACCAAAAGGAAACATCTTTTATCTCCTCTCTTGATTTATTCACTATAAAGCTGCTGGGCCTTTTACTGTTTCACATGAAAAACAGTGGTAGAGGAATAATGCCCCTATAAAACATACGATTTTCTCATTATTTCTTCACCTCTTTCAGATACAGCCAAGTGGCTATTTCCCCAAAGGGCCAGCAATTTCTAACCCTTAATACTCATCATTTTAAACTGCCTTTGATACTAGAACACATTCATTGTATTTCACCAAGCAAATTGATGAAGAAACTTCTTTGCTCAACTTAGCCTTGCCCCATTTATAATGTTCCATTTATAATGTTCCATTTATAATGTTGTAGTGGTCCCTGGAGCTCACAAAAATTTTATTGAATATATCCAGCCTTCATAAGTAAAACTGTATTTTTTCCTCTTTTGCCAAACTGCCTGTGTTTTCTGGCTGCATTCTCCATTCCCCTTTTGTGAGATGGGAAGCTTTCAGACTGAGTATCACTTTTGGAACTAGAGACCATGCATTAAATGCTCCTCCAATCCATACTTAAGTGGAGTAAGCACCCAGAAATTCATAATGGAAATTCACAGTTCAGTAGAATACCTTCAGAGCAACTCATGCTCTTTTTTTTCTTTGAAGAATAGTTTGAATCAAATAATTTAAATTAAAAGGCAAAAAATGATATAGATTTTACAATGGTAGTTTGACAAATCCAAGAGAAAAATCCAATGTGTAGCAGCAGCTTAGTAGGAAGAAAGTTTAACTAAGTCTCTTTGGTAACTCCAGTTCTTCTGTGGACTCAGCTGGGTGGGCAATGCTCAACCACAGTTCCCTTCCTTCAGAGAAACATCCTCAGCAGGACAAAGGACCTCCAAATGTGCTTTGAACTACAAAGTTTGGTAACTGAACCCCTCATGCATTTTAAATGAGGTATCATACCTGAGGTTAATGTCACATTGAAGTGTTCTTGTTTATTTCTAGTTTTCAGAATAAATTCCAGCAGACGTTTTGCTCTCAGTTGCACTGCCATTTGCCTCATTAGCATAGTCATTAAAAGGAAAGATGAAATAAAGCCTTGACATTTCCATATGTAATTTTAAGTTACTCATCTAAAATACAGTAAGTCAAAAGAGCAGAAGACTTTTGCAGATAAAAAAAAAAGCAGAAGAAATATATTTATTTAGGACTTACTTCATTAGCATTAATTAAGCTCTTACTTCATTTGCATATGCAAGTGTTCTTGCCAGGAGGGGGTGCCAAGAACCCACAGCACTAATTATGCAAAAAGAAAACACATGGCAAATATTTTACAGAAAGATAAATTACCATGTTTTATAGCAGTTGAACATTACCTTGATAGACCAAACAGTAAATGGAGCTTTCAGCAAGTAATGGCTGTTAAAGCATGATCTGAGCAAGGTAACTGCCCAAGTACAATCCTGCTAATTCCTCATTTGCTAAAATTAGTCCAGTACTTATCTGAGTACACAGAAAATAACACAACATCAAAGAACTTTACTGCTGCACTATTTGTCTTATCTAAAACAATCTTTGAAAGCCATTGGAAAAAAAGGCTAAACTTTTGACAAAAGGCATCTGTAAGGTAATGTCACGTTAATGCAGTCTGAGAGGTATTTGCATTTTTGTGGGGCAGTAGGTATTGGTGGGGGGTGAAAGGAAATTGAAGCCCTCAATATGACAAAAGGATAAAGAAATGATGATTGATCACAGAGCAAAAGGGCAGAGAGTTCTTGAAATGGTATACTTATTAACAGCAATTAAAGCAGATTTTGCTAGGATGTATTTCTGGTTTTTAGGTAGTTTCAATACAAGGTGAGGTCCGTTTCACTGGATCTTTTTCATTCTTTATGTAAAAGCTTCAGCTTCTAAATCTATTATTTGAGTAACATTTTTGTTGTTGTTTTTTTTTTTTGGAAGATGAGGGCAACTTATAGATTTCTAATATTTAAATTACTTTCTAAAAATTGATGAGAACATCCTGAATCCACAATTCAGCTACAGTCACCAAATTGTTCTTAGTGTATACAGCCTAATGGGTAATTCAACTCAATGAAGACCTAAATTAAAACAAAGCATTGTAAAAGCTCATCTTCAGTCTTATCATTTGATAGTGTTATATTTTGTTGGTAGCATCAATCTTTATCAAAGCTTCTAAAAAATATTTTTCTTTAGTATTCTGGATAGTTTTACTATTTTCTTGATTTTTGTTTGGTTAAAAAATGTATTAATTTATGCATAGACATTCATCTGTATGTCAATAGATCATTATTTATACTGATCCATCCGAACATGTAACTCAAACTCCCCTCAGAATCACGTAATATATCAAAAGAAAAACAAGCTTACTGCAATAAATAACACAAAACATCTATTATAAATACAAAGGCAAGTGATTTGCATGGATGTATGTTCATAGAATAAAGTGAAATAAGGTATTTTATACAACATAAACAACACATACCACCACCAAGGCAGGAAATAAAACATGTATAACTTTTGAGAAAAAGCTATTTCAAACTGAAGCTTCTAACCATGCTTCACTGGGAGCTAGTTGATGTAGCCCACTCACTAATTGGTCAGAACTATTTGTATAACATGGAGCACTGCAGAAGAACACCAGAGTGTTAACAAACACAAATACAATGCTGCAAACCCTGGAGACATCTCCAGCCTGAACTGTGATATCCAGGCTCCTACTGCAATACATCCCCACAGACAGATCCAGAGCTGTCTCCTCTGAGTCAGATACAAGCCAGGTCCGGCACAAACACATGACAACCTTTGCTACAAACTGCTGGAGAAGATAAGGCTCAAGAAGGGAAACCTCTGGATAAAAACCTGGGTATTTCAACAACAGAGACCCCTTAAAAACCTCAAAGCATTCTGCTTCTCAGTAAAGCCTTCCCACCCGGTATGGGATAGCTCTTTCTCAGACAAAAGCAGTGAGGTCTAATCAATAAACTGCAGGCAGAAAAATGCTGATGAAACAAATTAGATCTCTAGTTGGGTTTGTCTTTCCTGGAATTACTTTGATGCTGCAGTGATGGATTCTATGAAGGTGAGATAAAGAGATAATCAACTAATGACTTGCACAACTTCAATCAAACATGAGTAATGTTTGGCAAACAGATGAACATACTATGACACAGAAATGGTATTTTAGATCTGGCACAGTTCTAGCACAGTTAAAAGGCAGCATTTTAAAAGAGTGTGACCTTGAAAAAAGTTCTGATTTAAAGAACTATGTGACCTTAAGATACTTTAATTCATTAGATAAAAGTTTCTTCTCCCCAGTGGCAAACATTTTCAATTTCACCACCAAAATGTCATGAGTCAAGCAGCAGATGTTTCTCTGAGCTTTCCTCTTAATCACTACAAAACCTTCTACTCTAGGTAAATAGCAAGGAACTGAAATAACTTGCAACCCCTGTTTTAGCTGGCAAACAATGGTACTGTGGCACAGTCACCTGGCATCTGACAGAAAACTTACTCTGTTCTTCATAGCCACATGGGGCATGCTCTGGGGCCCATCAGACAGCCCCTGAAATGATCCCTAACAGTAAACTTAAACTGATGCATGTTTTCCACAAGGATGTAAAATACTGCAGATACTTGATTTCACCTGAGCCATATTCCATCTGTGCAATAAGCAGTTTGTGGCTTCAAACATATTTTCCTTCCTGTTTTTTTTTCCCTTCAAATCCTTACATTATCTGTTTGAACATCTTGCCAATTCCTCCTCATTGGACTACTTTAAGATAACCATGTTACTTAGATCTGCAGAACTGTGGACTGGAAACATCTTATTTTACACCATAGCCTATCGAAAATAGTTGATCCAAGTCAATGTGTTATCCCACTACAATTCTGGATTTAATCCAGGATTTTCCAAATAGTTATAGTATAAAGTTGGGAATCTCTGGCTCAGTCAGACATACCTGCACCTTATGTTTCACATTTTGTGCTACTTTTGCTTACCAGTCCTGGCTATAGTTTTGCTATTCATTTCTGCACCACAGATGAAGGGGGACACTCCTCCTCACTTCAGAGAACTACACACACTCTATCTCTGTGATGGCACACAGCATATGTCATGGGTACTTCTACATCAAATTTTTGTATATAAAATTAATCTCTTCTTCAACTGTTCTCTGCTTGTTCTTCAGTTGCAAAGAGTGGCTCTTGGAGATTATTACCCAGGTTAATACACTATGATTATTTAGAGTAAGTATTTCATTGCTTGTTTTACTCATGAATTATCACTATTTCCACAGAAAAGAGATGTCAGATTTGTTCAGGAAGGTAAATCACTCGTAGTGTGTTTGGCAGCACGGGTCTATGAGACTGCAGCTTTGTTGTACCCAGGTACATTCCATTGATAGCTACTGATGGATTTCATCATTGCATCTCTCCCTTTATGCCTTCCCCTGTGTCCTGTTTAACTGCTGTTTGCCTCCTGTACTATTTTACTAAAACCCACTAATCCAGTGTTTGTTCCAATGATGAATTTTATAACAGAACCATTGTGGCAATGGGTCCTCAGCCACACATCTTTCTTTCCTCTGCCTAACCTGCTCTGCTGGACTGAACTCTCTGTCCTTCTTCTGCTCGGGGCAGCTGCTCCTTTGGACAGCAGCAACAATCATTACTCACAACACTCTTTATTCATTCATGCTCCTTCTACAGTTTTGGCTTGCTGCTGAAGTGGGAGGGCAATGCAGCAAGGCACTTCTGTCACTTTGGAAACCTCCTTCTGCCACATGAAGAGCTTCAAGAGGACACCCTTCTAATTGGCATTCCTAAAGTCACCTTCAGTGGACTGCTCCTGCAGGTGTACATCTCTATGGCAACACTCAGAGTGCCATTCAGAGGGCACAGAAGATTTTGTGTTCAAAGTTATTATTTCCTAATTCTGCAGTCCATATGGCACCATAAAACCCACAGTAGAGCAGATATTTTTAAAGCATGACATTAACTTTATTAGGGACATTAACAAAGATGAGTAATGTTATCCTCGCTCAAGTATGAATTATGCCAATGTTTTCAAATTTGGATGATTAAGGTTGTACCTAAAATGACCACCCATTTTTTTGCAGTTCTGAGATGTAATAGGAGTCCACCTGTGCCTGTATCTGAAAGGATCCATACATTTTTTCAGAATAACATTTTAAGCAAAACCACATAAAGACAGCATTATTCTGATTTATTTTTCTGAGGTTTATGATTGGTAAATCTGACCCTGTTCCTATGAGACATCTCACAAAAAGAAAAAAATATTTTCTCAGTAATCACTGCATTTCATTTTAGTTCTACTTCAGATAACTGATTCTCTGATCAGTACAGACAAATGTGCAGATCCTCTGTCCAGTACAGAGGAATATTACAAACTGAAATTTAATTAAAGTATTTCTTAAATCTGTTCAATTTTGCAAATGCTTCTCCTTTCTACTACAACCTACATGGTTTGCCACATTCCATAATGCTGCCTGGTAAATAACCTATGTATTTATTTCCACTAATCCTGTTGCTAAGGTCTCATTATTAATAAATTAATGTGGTTAATTATTAAAACATACCAAGCATGTTCCAATTACTTTTTCTCACCTGCCTCCACTTCCTTAATGCAAAACATTCTAACCAGAAAGATTTTTTACTTTCCAATCATCTTGATGAATGATATAAAGCAACAGGGTACATTCTCTAGACATTCAGCTTGCAGCCTCTCTGCATGAGCAAGCTGGATGTGCAAGGAGGCCCTGGGATCATGCCTGGGGGCATTAATGAGCTTATTAGAACACTGTAACAAGGATTATCTGAATTTCTTATGCAGAACTGAAGATTTAATCAGTCTCTTGCCTTCAACAACCAACACAGGTCAGCTTAAAATCATTGCTGTTCTAAATCAGCAATTTTTTTCTTCTTATATTGACTTTGGTTATGATGACTATGGATGATTAATGTTCATTAAAAATGGTAAAACTTCTGGAAAAATATTATGCATGAAACATGGCATCTTGTTTAATTATTATGAATTCAATGCAGCACAGCTGACCTTGGCAGTAATTTTCATACTGAAATGAAAACACCACTTTTCATGAGTCCATCACATCACATTTGGATGCTAAGCTTTTGCTTTTGCCCACAGTTTTCATTGATATTGCACTTAAAAGAAAACTGCCTTTCACCTTTAACGTTCCTTCCCACACAGCAGTAGCCATAAAAATGGTTATCCTAAAAATCACCTGAGTGCATATTTAGATGAAGGTGTGATTCTTTCAACAACTGTACTATTTGCTTATTGGGGTCAGCCTGAAAAAATATATTTTTAATAAAAATAAACAAACAAATAGAGCTCTCCTAAAAGCTGTAATAGGAACACACTAGTATGGTGCAGAAATACATGACAACTTATTTTAAAGCTTTTAGTTTTGTTTTTACCTCAGTCTGTCTGAAGTCCATACATTTTTAATGACTGTGCTTACCAGTTGCTGTCCATGAACACCCCAGGCTGCATACTGTAATACTGAATCCTCTACTTCTGGAGGGTTTAACTCCCAAACTTCCCTTGAAAAAAGGGAAACATTTTTACTTGAACACACTGGCATCACCTCATCCATAGAGCTACTGACAGTGACACAGTATGGAAAAAACAATGTGACCTACCTTGTGTGGATGTTATAAATCACATATGAAGCTGTGTAAGAATAATGAAAAACCTGTTTAAAAAAAAAAAAAAAAAAAAGAAGAAGTAAGAATTACAACACAAAATACAGGATTAAATACAGACTACTATGAAGGCAGTCATACTCTTCAACCCCTGTAAACACTGACACTTTTATTACTGAAAGAAGGTTCTACTGAATTAATTATAACCAATAGACCTGAATCAGGTTTTGAAAGCTGTAGGAAGGACACACATACTCACCTGTTAATTTAACCAGCCTCTGTAACAGTACAACTGCACAGAAAATGTCCCAATTAGAAAAATCTGCATTCCCATTAAAAAAAAAAAAAAAAGCCAACAATAAAAACAACCCCCGCCGTTCTCCAAAATAAAAAAACCCAAACAAAAAACCCCACTGAGAATATACATTAGGGGAAAAAAACCAATTTTTTTTCTTCATCAAGCTGTGTCAAAATGATTGCACAGGCATCACAGTTATTGTACTTGAAATGCAGACCAATACAGGCTCATGGGGTATTTTTCTCACCACTTGCTATGAACAGCCTGAAGGACTCCCAGGTATGGCTCACAGAACAGAAAACCTCTGTACTTAGAGGGACTCTGTTTGCTGTGGCTTTCATTAAATAAGTTTTGGTCTGATTTTGGCTGACTTTCTTTGCTTTTCAGGAAAAGTTTG
Source organism: Melospiza melodia melodia (assembly GCF_035770615.1). NCBI lineage: Eukaryota > Metazoa > Chordata > Aves > Passeriformes > Passerellidae > Melospiza > Melospiza melodia. The sequence continues at coordinate 7,991,712 of NC_086201.1, read as the reverse complement.
TTGAGAGTTTTTTGTCATTTTGGATAAAAGAAAGAACTATTTTTCAGTAAACCTTTCTCATACAACAGCAAGTTACCAGAGACTTCTGAACTCAAAACCTGTAGGATTCTCTGAACAGAACAGAAGAGCACTTACAGTGTGTAATGTGATGGACCGCCACACCAAAGGGCTCAAATCAAAGCAAACAATTACACATTCTCTCCAGTCAAACATTAGTCTATGCACCCATAGTGAATAAAAGACATTTTGCTCTCTTCCAGGATTGAGTGATTGGTTTTCACCTAGCTCATTTTCTGCCTCTATGTCTCGTATCATGAAAGTATTATAATTCCATAGTATTAGTTTTAATATGATTTGAAATTGCTTCATGGTCTTGGAATATGAAATATATTTGCCACTAATTATTACCGAACTAAGCAAAAATCTTTTTAATGGAAATTTCTGTCAGAAAAAAAATGTTAGATAACATCCTCTAGACCTACTGCAGCTTCATGTCTACAGTTACAGCATCTCTGCTTGGCATGTGGAGGATTTCTTTCTGGACAGGCTAATCCCATTTAGACGGGGAGAGCTACAGCTAAAGCCAAAATCGTGACATGGCTATGTGTGTTGGGAGCTCTTCAGGGAAAATTTTCTGCTCTGGGAACCTTTCACTGTCTCCTTCAAAGGGAACAGGCAAAGGGGGATCCTACATGGACAGAGCCACTGGAATTTGTCACTATGGCACACAAGAGGGTTTCAGAGGTTGTTATTTTCCCTGGAGGCCATTCAATAACAGAGCCATGTGAAACATCCTTCCACTGACTCCCTTCTCATTATTAGCTCCCTGCCAACACATGCTAAGAATTTAGCATGCCCCACATCTTTGCTGGCTGATACAGCAAGAATCCCACAAAGGTTTCTAAGATTAGTAACCCTACTTTGTGCAACAGCTGAATATCCCTTCTATAAAATTTCCCTTTGGGACAAAAATAATTTCCATTTTCCAAGTCTATTGTGTTTAACGTCAGAACTGTTGCTTCAGTAAGAATCATACATATATTAATAAGTATGCCCCAAACATTGTTATATTTTATATTACAGCTTAAGAGAAACTGTTTTGTCATGTAAGGTACCAGCCTCTTCTGTGAAGTAGAGACAAATGGTTAAATTATGGTGGTTTCTGCACAGGGTGTGCACTGCCAGAGATTATCCAGAGGGGCACTTGCCAGCAGCCAGTTACAAAGAAGAGAAATGGGTTTCTTGCCCTTGTGGGAAAAGGGAAAAATGTATCAAAGATAATGTGTGGAGGCTTGATAAATATTTTGAATAGGAATATTTTAAAAGTAAATTATCAGACAGAATATATTTCAACAAGAAATGCTAAACCAATAAGTCATTCTGGCAGCTTAAACAGAAAATATACTGTAACAAGAACAACACTTCATATATCATGTGGAAACTCTGCTCCTGCCTTGTGTAACATTTCTGTCTAAACATTTATGCAGAAACATTAATATCTGTTGAAAAAAAGTGGAAAGAGCTCCACTTCTAGTGGAGACCAACACTACAGTGAGGTCACTTTCAGACAGGATGCTGACACTTTTTCTAGATTTACTCATATTAGTGTTAGTTCTTAACAGGAACACCATGCATAAATTACAAGTACCAAGCTTCCTAACTCATCCTGCTTGCAAGAGCCACACACTGAAACACAATCACTGTCAACATGAAATCAACAAAAATGGATGTAGAAAATATTTCTTTTTCTAGTCTGGCTCTCATAGAAAGTGCTTAGGAAGCTCTAGTAGTTTGTACAAAGGCTCAACCTGCTTGGTTTCTTCTTGCACAAAGCTGGGACACAGCCCTTCCCCAACACCATCACACGTCTGGCGCCCCAGGGAGGAGTGGCAGCAACCCTCTCAATACCAGCATCAAACCTCCCACACAGCCACCAGCTGTGTCCTCTGTGGAAGAGCCTTGGGGAATTTGGGGAATTATGCCCTGCAACTTCTGAACTGTAGGATGTGCACTAAGCAGAAAAAAACACCAACCTGGTAATTTATTCCAATAACCAGACAGAAGCTCAGGCAGCACTGACCCCTCTCCCAGTGAATTTACAGTGAAGGCTGCCTACTGTGTGCAAGTCAAACCCAAAGTGCAACCATTCATATTCCAAAATGTTTTCAGACATTCCTTGTACTCCACACCTTCTAACTGAGGTCCTATCAAAAGACTGAATGAAGGCTGATATTTAAACATGGACATTGAATTGCTCCAACTGACCAAAATAAGAGATGTGAAACTGAGGAAAAGGGTTTGGTTGTAGTGAAAGTTACACATCCTCTACAGACAGAGTGAAACAGTTAATGACTATGGACACACAAAACATCTGTAAGAAAAAAAGCAATGTAGGAGAGAAAAGCCTTTTAAAATATTAAATTAATTACAGCAATTCCTCAGCAATTTCTATCATATCAGCTGAGGAAAACAAAAAAGAGGAAAATGGTCTGGGATAATTTATTAAAATAATCATAGATGTTAAGGTTGGGTACTGTAAGGAGCCTTAACTTCAGATGTGGCGTGTATGCTTGCTAGGGTTCAGGCCTTTCTGGCAAGTAAATAACTTGCCTGCTTCTATTATGATAAGCTGGAAAATATTCCCTGCAATGTTAAGAAATGTGAAAATGGCTTTATAGATCAGACAGACAGTATACCTCCCCCTCAGTACAATTTATTTAATTTTTCTTTTGCCACAGAATGCAGTCAGTAACAACCATTGCATATTAAATATTTCTTCTGAATTCATTCTTTTTAAGTGATGACAAGCTTTCATCTGGTGCTGCTCAACACTGAAAAAGTTAGATGCATTTGTGTATGAAAAAAATGAAATTACAGAACTCCATCACAAAGGACCTAAAAGAAAAAGGTGCCAAAAGTATTTCAAGACAAATTGCTCCAGTCAAAATGTATTGAAATAACAATCTATTACTCAGCTAACAGCCAACAATAAAAAACACACTTATCAATCATGATCTGAACTTTTAGATAACACATTTAGATGAAGGTGTGATTCTTTCAACAGTTTAGTTCTGGAGTTTCATGTGTCCTTTATTCTCTACCTTTCAAGGAATTATTTTTTCTTTCTGTGGTTCTAAAAGTGAAATAATTCCACGGAACTCAGTGCATAGCCCAACAAGATGCAAGAAAACTGCCTTACACACTCTGCCAAACACACTCCACTAATTCTGCAAAACGTCCAGAAAAGATCCAGTTCACTGTCCCTGGGTAATCTGGAAAACATTTCTCAGCGGAATAGTGGTTTTGCTAAAAAGCTGCCAAGAAAAGCTCAGTGGCAGTATTTTCATGGTGTGATGAGAGCTCTCAGCTCCAGGGAAATGGAAGAGAGCTGATGACATTAGAACCTCGCAATGCTATAATCCCAAAATGCCTGGGCATGCCAAACACCTTGATGCATCCTTTATCCATTTCCTGTATTATAAACCAATTACATTCTTTCATGTGTTATTTATTTAGAGCAGTAATGATGCCTTCTTGCTGGCACAGCTTTTTGCAGGGTAGTGGAGTGTCTGTCCTATATTTTTGTTTTCACCCAAACAGACACCTGCCATCTGAACTCCTCACTGCAGCTCTCAGTGCTGCTACACTCTGTAAATTCCCCTTTCAGGTTCCAATAAGGCATCTCACAGGGCATTGAAGCACTCAGTCTGTGCAAGAACTATAAAAGCTGAGAGGATATGAAATAAATTGAAAATTTCAGCACCTGCAGTAATACTTTCAGTTATTCCAAAGCTTAACAGCCAAATGGTGTCCACGTCTTGCACACAGCATGGATATCCATCTATTTGTATTGAACACACTATTTAAAAGCCATAGCCTTCCCATTAGTGGGAAAAAAAAAAAAAAGGCAGCAGAGACTCATTAAATAACTGAAATTGCAGTGTTTGCCATCATTCCCATCCCACTTATCTCCAAAGACATACCCTGATTTGAAAAGGAAGGCAGCTTTTCAGATAAGGTTCAAAACCATGCAAGTCTTTCTGATTCAAGAGTGAGATATCAGATCTTTTATGGGTTAATTTACACTTCTGACCCCATGAAAAATAAAATCTAGTATTTTATGAGACTACTAATGTGAATGAAAAATGACTATATTCTTGTTCTATGAGTTAAAGAATTTAATCAGTTTTGGACACAAAATAATCAACCTTACCTGGGTAAACTCTAAACTCCTGCAATATATGGATGCCTCTCAAACAGTATTACTCATAAAAAAAAAAAAAAAGATAAAAAACTGCTTTTATTGCTTCACAGGTACAAGTTAATTATTAGGAAGTTCAAAGCTATGAGAGAACCTGACCTGGAAAAGGTTTTCTTTGCCTGAAACCTTTTCTGTTTTTTCCAGCTACATCAGTTGGCCTAATAAAAGATATTACCTCTTCCCACAAATCTTGTCTCATTTATCCCTTCAGGCCATCACATCTGTAACAACAATGTTAGGGAGAAACAAATATTCCTAAGCTGAAAGAAAAGGACTATCTCAAACTAAAAGTGATCCTTCAAAATGAACAACCTGCATTACAGTGCATGTCACAAAATGTATATGAACCCAGAAATCGGGGGACAGGACACAGTGAAGCAGGGAGGTAAACAGGAATACAGCTTGCCAAGGACTCTCACTTCTCCATTCACCCGTGGCCCTTCTCACTTTTGAAGATCTTTCATAATCCATCAGTAAAATGGGCTGGCACATCTCCAAACTGCCCCAGTGGGTGCCAGCCCCAGGAGCTGCTGGCTGTCGTGCACAGTGTAAAAAACAGCACCACGACTGGGATTCTGCCTTTATCCTCTTTTCCACAGTTGAATTAAGCATTTGAAGAATTACTGAAAAATCTACTTATGCTGAAAAGTGAAGCAAAAAGCCTTTGCTGTGGTAAAGGGATTAGAAGGCCAAGCAAAAAGTAACTCATCATTCATCTGCCATTCATGCAATGAAGTACTCACACACAATGACAAACAGAATCTCATTCAAAACCCAAATCTCTAACAAACCTCCACTAAAGGCTCAGAACTGCAATTTAGAAGAAGAAATGTAAACATATATTGCTGCCTATTTTGCCTTTAGGTTACAAGTATCTTGAAAGAAAAACGGAATATCCAGAACATGCCACGAGTAGAAATACTGAGAAAGGACCAGATGCAGAGTGGAGAGAATATGAGGGGACACAATAAGCCACAGGATGGTTATGGAGAACTTTTGAAGGGATTACTGATATAAATACAGTGTGCTTGTGGCCAGAAAAAATAACTGTGTTATATATTTTCAGTAAGTTAACATATATTCAACTTCATCCACCATACAAAAACACAGCCTATATAAATTATACTAAATTATACCAATTCTATGTCTATTATTTATATAAATTATACAAAGTATTTATTTATTTTCAATAATTATTGAAATTATTTTTCCTGTAGTTACTGATACTTTACTATCAATTTTGCTCTGTGAACACTGGTGTAACTCAGATTTCCAGCAACGAAAATGAGAAAAGATTTTCAGCAGGTCTTCAATGTCATGTACAAGCTCCTTATTCTGGTACACATCTGGAGAACACAAGATTATTTGTGGCCAGACTTCCGCCATTGTGGAAAGAGTGGTGAAAGCAAATGAGTTACAGTGGAAACGGGCACTCTCTGCTTGATGCCATCAGGATTCCAAGCAGCAACTTCTTGCTCTCCAAAAAACCAGATTAACATTCACACAACCAGCTCCTATTCCTCATCTCCTTTTTATGAGCTTTTAGACACGTGACCTTGCTGGGATTGCAGTGCAAAGAGAATGGAATCAGTATCTAATGTGCTGATCACAAAACAATAAAGATATATTCCTTTTTATCTTTGTATTGCAAGATGTTCAGCACCCCATTAGTAAAACCTGTGAGGGAGTTAATAAGATTAAATCAGGAGCAGCATGACTACTGCCAAAGGCAAAGCACAGCTGCTGGATGAAACTTCCATCCATTTTGCAATTTATTTGCTAAATAAATTAATAATGGTATCAACAACATGATGATGAAATCCAAATTTCTCTAAAATTCTGTAATCATTCACTTCAAATGTTCCCCCTTTGCCTTTCCACTGTGACTCCATGAGTTCTCCAGCATAGAACTGCTGCTAAATGGGATTGATCATGGCACAGCTATGGTTGGGTTTCATGTGATTGGTTCCTTGGGTGTGTAAGAGGTGAGGAGAGAGCTCTGCAGCACTGAAGTCTGAGCCACAGAGGGACATGAAACCACTGGATAACACCTGTGCTATTAGTGAAGAGTTTGAAAAACCACACTCCATACCAACCAGTGATGGCCCCTGCATATTCATGAAAATATTGATTAAAGACTGGAATTCTGCTGATTTCATGCCATGGCAACAAACACAGTGAGAGCTCAGACTGTGCATTGACACCAAAGCTCAGCTCACTTTGGGACACACACCAGAAATGCTTCACACCATGCACCAGTGAAGTGGCACCTTTTGCTCTTGGAGCTCTAGTATTTAACTGATATTTTCCTGGCATTAGATTCAGTAAATTAAGCCACATGAGTTAATGACTGATTTCATATTGATTATATCTGGGATAGATAGAGCAATGGGGACTTCTCATTTTAAATAATCTGACACAACTTGTTCTTCAACTGGTTTCAGAGTAAAGTCTTGGCACGATCAACTGAGGAGTCTGCAATACTGAGATGATGAACTGCTATCCATATGCAAATCCTATTATTTCCACCCAATTCTGGAAGTAAAAATAAAATATAGGTAAATTTTGCCACTACTGATGTCCAAATCTTTATATAGTCTTGCACAATTTTGGCTCTTTTTGTGAAATATCTGGTTTCTGAAAACTCTGTATATAATTGCAGAGTTAATTTAAGATAGAACTTGATGCATTTGAGCACTGAAGTTATGTGACAAGGTTATAACTTTGAAAAGCATCATATTTATTTGCTTCAATCAGCATTGATTATTTCTGATGATTGATAAGAACCACTGCATATCATTGGTAGTAATTTATGGTTAACATTAATACTTTGGGGTATGAAATATTGCCAGCCATAACAACTATATGCTGCCAAACCAAAATAAATATAAAGGCAAGACATTCTGAGACACACAATTTATCTGTAAGAAAAAAGGCTGTCAAGGAAGCCTAAACAAAAATGCACCTCTAGAAAATCTGTTAGAGCCTCAACTGTTCACATAGAATTTTTCAGCAAGATTAATTATCTCAAGAAAAAGACATCCACTGCAGAATGTAAATTAAATCAGAATCAATTAAACTCAGTTCATATAACCAAGAGTAATGTGATACAAACCACAGTTCAGAATACATGCAGAAACTTCTTTTTCTTCTCCTACATTAACAGCTGATAGACCATCATTTGGATATGCAACTCAATCAGTTTTGAATATATAATAACTTCAGACAAGTGAATTATTCAAGAAAGAATGCTCTGCATTGCCACTTCTCAAAGCCTCACATATCACTGTCATCTGAAATTCTATTAGTTACACTACCACGTAAAATATGTTTCTTGAGTCTTGTATGAGATGACTTATGACAAAAATTTATATGGGTTTTTTTCTGGCTTATTCACCTGCAGCATTAAAAACCAGGAATGACTGCACTGAAATCATTGTTACATGACAGTGAAACTGGTAAATCTCAAGCCTCAAGCATATGTGTTTTTTTTTTTTTTTGTATTGATACACAGGTACGTGCACATCCTTTTCAAATTTATGCTCACACTCATATTCAGTGTGATCAAAATTTGGACTTTATAAGTATTTGGGGATTTATAGAATCTTCCCTTTTCCTGAACTGATTTGCTGGCAGCTTTAGAGTGTGCATGTGTATTTTGATCTGGACAAGTGCAAAGGGAAACAAAAGATATAAATTCTGACAGCACAACCAGAACTTAATCTCCATGGAAATATGAGACTGGTGAGGGTTCTTGCCTCTGGTCAATGCAGCTGAGAATCCAAACATGTCTTAGAAAAATATTCATTTAAGTGCTTTAATATGCCTGACACTTTAGACAGTCTGATCTCTTTACAAGGTCCTATGGATTACTTATATCTCACACAAAAGGCAACAGGGAATTTGGATTGAGTGTCTCCACACATATTGAAAATTGTTAACTGAAAAAAAATGTTTTAAAACACTGATTCTTAAAGGCAAAGCTTCATCAAGTGTTATCAGAGTGTTCTGAGATGGCTTAATTGCTCTTTGAGATACTGTGAAGAAAGAAACAAGTCAAGGCCTGCTTTTATTTTTAGTTTTTCCATGGTGAGTCAAAAATTGTATTTATTCAAACAGATTGCTAAAGAGAAAATTTCCAAATGCAGAAAAAAACACCACCTTGTTTTGAAGAGACACACTTCTACATGTTGTGATATTTACAAAAATATGCGTAAACTGATTCATGTGAAATATGACACAAAAACCAAAAAAGTTAAAAAAACATTGAGAAAATATTTTCTAAATTAACATTCCATATAAATGAAATGTCCAGGTTCTGAGCACACAGCTGAACAGAACTGAAATGATAAGGATACAAAAGGAAATCAAAGCATGTGATGAGTCAATTTTCAAGTAAAGTCTCAATATCTTTTTCTTCCCCAGACAATCTGAGTCACTCGGGCAGCACTTAGCGAGCAGATACCGGATGCTCATCTGCTGTTTGCTTACAAATTGCATGAGGAGATGAAAAGACCCTGTGGAGCTGGAGAAAAGAGAAGCAATGAGATAAATGGCCTGTGGGTCTGAAGAAATGGAAAGGGAAATGGAAAAAAAAACTGGGCTGAGGGAAGCAGATGGCTAAACCAGCAAGCATGCAAGATGAACGAAGGAAGACAAAAAGACAGGGCTAAAAATATCAGGATGGGAAAAAAGAGACATAATAAAAAGAAAGAACAAATCCAGAACAAAACAGAGCTGAGACCCTTAAAGGGCTGGAAATGAAGAGGCTCAGATGAAAGGAGAACAGGCAGCCAGGAGGGAAGGCAGCAAGCAGACCGGCAGTGTGTGGGCATGGTGGCTGCAACACAGGCTCAGGGAACTGAGGAATGCGTCCAGGCAGAACACACCGGCACCTAGGGCCTTTCTCTTCTGGAGGATCAGACATGAATGAAAAGCTGTTTTCTAAGCAATCTGACAGTTCAGTAATTGTACATGAACTATCTGCCTTTCACTGCCTTGATTACTATCAACAATAATTGCTTATGTGGATATGACACATGGAACAGCAGGAAGGCACTGGGTGTTTCTTGGGTTAAGTGATCCTCTCTCCTCATCTCCCACTATGACATCAAGACGCCTTTAATGGTAGCTCTGGGTGTTGGAGAGTCCAGGGAATCTTTTGTATACTACTAGAAATAAGTATCTTATTTAGCCTTTTATAGAGTTTCCATGATAAAATGACTGTTTGTTTCTCTTTGAGTATTTATCTGCCGGTTGGTTGAGCTATGAACAGCTTTCACAACTACTTTTGAAATCCATGTGTTTAAAGTGCTCTTGTACTGCAATCAAATTTTATGATTCCAGGCAATCATCATGGCCAGGTCTCCATACCTCCAAGACATTCTCTAGAAATCCTGCTTAAACTCTCCAAATAATCTGAACACTGCTACTTAGACTTCTCCCCTTCTTACATCAGTTCTGCACTGCAGTGCGAACTCCAGTATCTTCATGTTTTAAATAGAGCATGAAAAGAAAATCTTTTCTATAGGAGTAAGTTCACCAAGTATCACTACAGCTAAATTTGGTCTTTAAACTTCCTTTTCGGTCATGCCCTATTCATCTCCCACATCTCCATGATTTCTTTGGCGCTGCTGGCCCTGCTAGCAAGCTTACACTGTTCCCCTTCTGTTCCACTACCCTGTCACAAAACCGAGCAAAATATCACCTCCAGGTGCAGTTCCCAACAATGGAGCTCACAGCCAGTTATCTTCTCCAGCACTTCCCATTAGCAAGCCATGATGCTGCTTGCAGCCAACTAGGTCTATCTTCACTAATTTTCTCTTATTGTGCCACATTTCTGTACTGGTCTCTGTTGTGGCCATTTTATGATATTACAGTCCCTTTGATGGTGGTATCATGAAGTAGACTCCTGTAGCAAGTAAAAGACCTCTTCATGATGAAGTGATTAAAAGGTCATGATAAGAGAGCTATTCATTTAGTACAAGGGAGTACTTCGTGGTGATCTCAAAGAAGCTGTAACAAAGTGATGAATACCTCACACCAAACTCATCTCTCCAGGACACATCTAATCTGGTGCTATATTTGCAGATAATAAATAGAATTATAAAGGCTAAATTTGTGCAGGTGGTTGACTGCCTTCACTGGAACATTAATTTATTGCCTAAGACCCCACGCTAAATCTTTCATGCTCAAATACCCAAAAAGACTTGTCCTTACTTAAAAAGAGCACAAAAAATGGATAATAACGGGGCATATCTTAATATTTCTCTAAAAATTGGACTCAACCATTTGATCTGTTAGGTCTGTCACACTATCTCTGCTCCTCATAGCCTGAGATGGAAGCTTGGTTTAAAGAGTGATGTGCAACAAAGACAGCTTAAAACATTTCTCTGGGACAGTTACATAAAGGTCTAGTCTTTTCCACCTACTTCAAGGTATTTCAACTCTATGTCTGTATTTTAAAAGACCTTTCTTTCATTCTATCTGTACCAAAGTAACTGCTAACTCTCATTTACAGAAACCCACTTATCCACCACTCCTTTCAGCACTGTTGAGAAATGCCAACACCAGCAGATTTGTCTGATTTCCCAACTGTCCTGTTGGCCTAGTCAGAGGCAGTCACACAACTTTTTTTTGTGATCAAGGAGCCAGGAATGGGGCCAAAGTGAGAAAGATGGGATGGGTTCCTGGTGCATAATGCAGGTGGGAGAGACCCCTGTCATGCAGTGCATGAGGAAAGGACTGTGAGACAGGATGGTTAAAATATTTGAAAAACACACAGCCTGTTTTTATCTTTGGACATTTGCTCTGGAATAAAGTTTTCCACCACAGGATTAACGAATTATTTCTTAGGAGTCAAACAGAGCCAACCATCCCCATTGATATCCACTGGCGTGGTGGATTCAATTATGCTGTACAGAGGTGTTTCAAGTGAATGAAAACTCTGCCTTAGCATTTTTGAAGCAATGACCTGGGTCAGGCTGACCATTCCCCTTCAGGCTCAGTAATTTTATGTTAATAGAAAGGCACAGGGGCAGCCTGTGCAGGCACTTGTTTAATGAGAAGCAGCAATTCCAGATTCCAGTGATAAACGAGCTAGCTTGATACTTCGCTGCCTTATTTCTGTTTTGTAGGGGGAAGTGACTCAAAGTGGAGGTGGTTGGGGTGTGTTCTTTCCATTTAATTTCTTTTAGAATCTGTGTTCATCCTTCTAATTTGTAGAATGCTCTTACAAAACATTTGTTCTATTTTAAAAATAATTAACTTTTGTTCTTGACATTGAATATTTCCCAGAGAACTATTTTGTGCTCTGATTGTACATAATAGCTTGTCATAGAACATATCAACCACTTGTTGAATTGCATCAGATAATATTTCTTATTTAAGAATGGCAAACCCATTCCAGCTTCACTCTATCAAGTTAAGGACTCGGCTGGATTTGCTCTTTTTACACCACTGTGTGGGCTACAAGCCAATTTTAAAAACTTCCTGACAGAACACTTGCACATTTTCTCAGCTTCTATAGTGATCAAAAAAAAAAAAAAAAAAAAAAATCTGTGTGAAAGCTAGTGATTTCACAGAAATAAAAAAAAAAAAAAAAAAACAATTGTAAGATAAACAAACCAGATCTTTCTATGATTTATTACACAGATCATTCACTTTGCAATGTTTTTTTCTGGTCAGCAGGTTTAATTTCCAATAGATTTATAATTGTACCTACTAAGCTGAACATGACAGTGATGGGATCTTCAGAGGGATGATTTTATTTTGATAAAGTTTGCTCCAGTGAACAAAACTAATTTTTTTTTTTTTAAAAAGCTCTGCCTATGAATTTTGTGCAAGGAAAATACTCTTGACAGAAGGAATCATCTATTAGGAAAATCTAGGTATTGATAAAAACAGATTACTGCCTAATCATATTGACCACTCCTACCTTTGATATGGATGTATCTAAAAAGAGGTTGCTAGAAAAATACACCTATGATGAAAATCTTTTTATTGATCGCTGTAAAGTTTGTTTAGTTCATTAATGAGTGATTTTTATCCAGGAACAACTTAGTAGTCACATTAAATATGCACTGCTATTAATTTGACATATATGCTCAAAATGTGCCATATATACATATATTCACACACACATATACATATAAATAAGCAAAAATCAAAATGCAGACTTTGAGTTCTTTGCACTATGAAACCCTACAGAGTTCTTTGTTCATGGAGATGAGTCAAGCAGTGACCAGCCCATGAGTGTAGGCTATAAACTCAGCAGATTATTCTAGGCTGTAGCTTTCTTGCAGGAACAACAATAACACCAAGGTTGTCTTGTGGTCATACTTGACATAATTTTAGTGCTTTCTCTGCAAAAAAATATGTGGGGAATAGAATCCTAAGCTTTCTAAGGATGGATGCATTTAGATGTCAGATGAAGTCAATGAGATACTGAAAAGTCAATGAGATGCACACCTCCAGCATGATTCTAAAAAAACATCTCCGGTGCTGCATCTTTAGGCACTCAAATACCTCCATAAATGTGACACATAAAACCACAGAAATTGTTACCACTCCCCTTTCCATGTGCTCTAAAGCCATTCTAATCAAAACAATGCAATTCAAGAGATTTTATATGAAATACCTGATATAAAGTGCTTATATTCTTCTCACATACTCAAGTGGAACAAATTCCATAATATAACACTTATTTGATATTTAATTCATCTTCTTTGTAATTCAGTGTTCAGAATAAAATGATTAAACCTAAAATGATTATGTACATAATGAGTAAAAACAGAACAATTATTTTTTAATTTAAGCAAGTGGGAGTTATAAAATTGTTTAAGCTCCTTTAATATGAGGAACTACCTAGTCAAATTCACATTTGTGTTCTTTTAAAAATAATATTGACTTGAATCAAATTGAGTTGCGTAGATTTTTAACTAAGCAGTGTCTATTTGATTATAATCCACTGGCCAGATTCTCAGTTGCTGTAATGATTTCTCATCTCTGTTCACTACTGCACTATGTCCATTTTGAGCATCTAAATCCCGTTTTAAAATATTTTTGTCTTTTGGTTTTTTGTTGTTGTTTTTTTTTTTTTTTAATATGGTTTATTTGTCATAAGAGGTGCACAATAGGCCACATTTTCAAGAGGGAGAACAGCCCTTTGATCTTTATACTGACATCAAGTTCCCTGAAAGCTCCTCTTCCCTCACAGAAAATTATCACCAATTTAGCAGATTCATTACAGCATTTCCTTTACCAATAATGGTGCTGTAGTTTGAATGACTCCTACTCAACACCCTTTAATTAAATTGTACTTGTAAGAACTATAAATTCAATAAGGAAGATGAGATTAAAAAAAATACAGAATCTTGTATTGATCCAGGATTCTTTCAAGGATACGAACCTTGTCTTAGATTATGAAAGCAGCAAAGCTGTTTAGATGTTGAGGAGGGACAGGATTCACAGCACATCCACCCTCTCAGAGGATGTAAGTGCTGTCCACACTGGGTTATGTGCCCAAGACTGAGTGGTGTAACTGGTTCAACACTTCCTCAAGATCTGGATCTTCCCTGATTCAATTCAGAAACAAAAAATTTCATGGTGCTCAGTGGTACAGAGCACAGATATCCTAACAAAGAGCCATTTCAGGCATCTATTTCACATATATAGACTGCAGGTTTCCATTAAACAAACAAATGTTTGATAAGGGTTTGTGGAGTGACCTTGACTATGCACCACTCCCATTCCAGCTAATATTAAATGAACACAGACATGTATGGATTACTGGCAAATGCTTTGGGAATGACACTAAATGTGACCCTATAGTCAGTACTTGTTAAAAAGCTGATCATTCTTTTCTCTTTTTCAGTATTAAGAATGATCATCAGTAAGAGCAAGGCACCCCACAAGCACAGCACTACCAAGGTAATACAGGACACATCCAGACGTCTGTAGCCAGCAACTGGTTTATAGGTGGGTGCAAGTTATATGATTAATTGCATATTCATTTAGTGGGCTAGGAATTTATAAGGGTCTATTAAGAACTTATTAGATATCACTTCTTTTTTCTCATACTTTTTTCTTCCTTTTTTTTGTCCCAATTAGGTCAGTGGTACCAGACATCTAAGGCACATGTAACTACCTGCACCTGAGCTCTTTCTCTTAGCAGACACTTCTCTATCAGTACTTCAGAAGCAAAGTTAATCAGGCAGCTAATGATCTGCCTCACTCGAAGAAATTTTAACTTCCTCATCATCCATTCCCATTATTAACTGATGGAGCTTCCCACACAAGACTGCTCCCTATACATCAGCTCTGGTGGAGCTGATCCAACTGGACTCAAACCTGGGATCTTACCACTACTTCTATCCAAGAGAACTTGCATTTTCCATTATTCCCAAGCAAGCCCTTTTAATGGTCCACTTGCATTTCTGGCACAGCTCCTGGCCGAATGAATCTCCACTAGTCCATCATGTAACACTGACATTCCCTGGCCTTCCTCTGCAGCTGATCTTGATGCTTCAGGCTTTAGCTTTTTATTTTCTTCAGATTCTGTGCTGCTTTGGTGCGTGGGTCTGGGTTTCATATAAGAGGATAGTGAGCTCTCTTCACAGAGTAGGTAGACACAACAATTCCTTCTCTAGCCAGGGACCCAAGGACAAATGATCTGCATCTCAGGCCCAAGAACATAAACAACACGGACTGAAGAGAGAAAAACAAGAAGGATGGGACTTCATGGGCTGGAGCTGTGGTTGGACAATTAGCTCTAATCTGCTAATGGACCAGAACTTATAAAAATGTCAGATCTTGTGACCAAGCCTTCTTTTGCTCCCATCTTGGAGCCATCCAGCAGAGCCACAACTGAGGCTCCAGTACTGCCAGGGTGCAGCCTTGGAAGGCCCTTCAATAAATATCCTCTTTATTCCCCTTAAATCCATCTAGCCCCTGTTCCAGGTGCTTAAGGCTCCTGGCTGAATGGATCTCCCCTATCCCATCATTAGCTGCAGCATGAAACACTGAAATTCCCTGGCCTTCCCTGCAGCTGATGTGAGCACAGAACTCCTGGAGCAATCCTGGGCTGGTGACTGCAGCTCTGCAGCACAGAGATGAGATAAAGACACTGCAATGCTTTGTACAGCAAGGTTATCTGCTCTGTTCCAGGCTGATAATAGCACATTTAATTCTCTAACAACCTTCTCCAGGGTATTTATCACACAGCAAAGAGGTGCATTATATTCCATAAACACGCTGTAGGAAATGAAGTGGTTTGGGAGTAGACTGCTCTGTGCACAATGTCTTAGCAGCAAGTTACAAGTTAACTTGAACTTTCTAACACAGATAAATTATTCCATTCCTAATTAAATGAGCATGCAATTGAGTATTAAACTGCTGTATGCAAGCTGTAAAAACACCCTTTTTTGAAAAAAAGTGTCCCAAAATTTGGAACTTTACATTCTTGAGTGGACTTCTCATGTGCAACTTTATTTTAAAAATTTTCACATTCTAAAAAATTACAGCCAGCTAGAACCAAGTTATAACACTATATTATATCATTATAACTCTATATTATATCAATATAGCAAATTATGTATGTTATTTTTCATTAGGAAGAACACCAAAAATTAATAATTTCCATTACAGAATACTAGCTTTAAATTAAGTTTTCCATTTAGGTCTGAAGGCAAACAGTGCCTACTTCATGATCTTCTAAATTACTTTGGGCAATATTTTTACTCCTCTACTCACCTGATTTTACCAATCACGTGGTTTTCCTCCACAGTATCAGATTTGGCTTAATTTGTAAGTCTTTAACATGCTAATGCAAAAGAGCTCAGGGTAATATAAAAAGAAGAATTTTTCCACCTTGCCTGATAATGCAGAAGAGCTTATCAACATTCTGGTCATACTTAATGCAACCTAAACAGGTTTTGCAATCAATAGGAAAAGGGAATTTGTTAAGCCTCAAAGATGTGCATAAATAGACTTTCTCTGTTATTGGATTTTATCCCCTGCACTGAAACAGACTGAGCAGGGGACTGCCATGCTAAGCAGTGTGGGATTTAGTACCCAAAACATCAATGCCTGATGGAAAAATGGGAAAAAAATCTGACTGAGAACCAGCCTCACCTCAGGACAGAATGAGCTGCCACTAAAGCACAGAGAAGAAATGGGTTTAATCAGGTTACAAAAACATCCAAATATGGAAATTCTACAACTTTCTAAAAAAATTATTTTGGCTTTCTATTCTAAACTATTTTATGGTTTACAAATGTTTGTCTTCATTCCAACCAAAATCTCCCTGGCTAAAAATTAATCAAACTAATCCTAATGTCCTATGATAAAATCATATTAAAAAATCATCTCACTTTACACAGGAATCTGCTACATATTTGAAGACTTGTATTCCCAGCCTCCCCATGCTGATGCTAAGGAAACTCAGTTCTTTCTTGACCTAAATATTCTTTTTAAGGCTTCACTATGTCCTACAAAAAACAAATGATTAAACACTGAAGTATGAGACTTTTTTTTTTTTCCACAGCATATGACTTTACTTTGGTGTTTAGTTTGTTCCCTGACCCATATCCCCATATATTTTTATACAATACTACTGACTAAAATACACTGCCTCTTACATATCTGTTTACTAGATTTATTCCCTAGGAAGTGTAAGATCTTGCAGTTGTAACCATTGAATTCAAACCTCCATATACAAATCACTTCTCCCAATATTTTTTCATATATCTTTCAATACTAATTTTGTTCCTGAGGCTGCTGGTAACCCACTTTGATACCATCTGGTAATTTAAATAGATGTATTCCCTTTTCTGTTATCTGAACTATCAAAATGCTGAATATTACTGGTCTCTGGCCAGAGCCCTATGAGATATAAATCCATCTTTTTTGACAGTGAACCATTTGTTTGCCGGCATTCACTCCAAGCATAGAAGTGCAATCTGCTTTAATTATGATAGCCCCATTCAGACCACATTTCCTCATCTCCCCCTGGTGACACCACCATGGCCACTCACTCCTTATCTACTCACCAGGTTTTCTGTACAATTGCAGAGAAATTAAACTGATTTGTTATGATTTGAACTTTACAGATGGATCTTGGCAGTTACCTACTCTTTGTTAAATTCTAGGTATTTTCAAGCAGTTTAACTCCTCTCAAAAAAAATCAATCTTACTCCATTTCTCCACCAAAATTCCCAATAAAAATAGGAAATCCTATTTTCATTCTTTTGGGGGAAAACCACTCTGTCCTTTCCAGTTTTATGGATCATGTCAATCTTCCATATGTCTTCAGAGATTAAAAATCGTGACAATTACTTTACCTCAGCCACTTCCCTGCAGCAATTTTTATCAGGGCCAGGAGGGCAATTCTAATATTTTCTTTAACTCTCATAAACTGAGCATTTGTCAGGTCAACCAGGTCACAGCTAACCTTGCTTTTGAATGCTGGGCCAGAAGAGACAACATTTTAACCTTCACTGCTCTAAGTGATTCCTGCTCTCACCCAGAGACAGATTGATTTTTCCCTTGTTTTTCCTTTCCTTTTTGTTGAAGCACTTTCTAAGGACTCTTTACCTTCACTCAGTCACCCCAGGGGGACAACCCAAGTGCCTGGTCCTGCATCCCATATGGCCATGCCCTAACTACTGACAGAAAACACAAATCAACAGCACCTCCCTTGCTGTTTTTCTTTTCTCATGCTTTCAGTAAGTCCTGTGGGAGGGATGGCCACAGTGCCAGCAGGGGAAGGGAGGTGCTCTCCTGATCCCCCAGCCCATCTGCAGTGCAACTGCTGCTCACACCTCTGCCTATGGTGTTTGATTTTCTCTACTTGCTCTCATTATTCTCTTCCTGTACAAAGTTCAGCATAAGGCATCTGTTTCTGGTTTGTTTTTTTTTTTTTTTTTTGATTCATACATTTTCTCCAGACTTTCAGGCAGGCCCAGGCAAGAACAAACAAAGGAGATGATGAATGAAAACAGGCAGAATTCTGATTTCTAGCTACTGCTTAGGAAAAAAAAAATTAAAAATATTCATACTGAAAAAAATAACAAGGAGGAATAAGAATCGGCTATTGCTCTGCAGCTACAAATGCCTTATGCAGGTTAAAGCAACTGTGCTCCCTGTCCTGTGGCTCAGCTAAGCACCTGTGCATCAAGATTCGCATGGACATTACTGAAGTTAACTGCACCATGAGGTCATTTTTTATTAATTTAAACTGAAATCCTGTGTGAAAGCAGCATGCCTTTCTCAGACTAATTTTAAGAGCCAGATGTAAACAGGACCTGGGTTTGTGAAGTGGATCATAGGCAGTGCAACCCAATACTGCAGCCCTAAAGGAAAAACAATCACTGGTAGCGACTCAATTATTGACTCCTAGAGGTGTCCTTTTAGCATTAAAATTCCTCACACACCAAAAAGTAAAAAAATTAGTTTTGAAACAGGTGCTAAATTGCTCTGCTTTCACACATAAAATATATCTGATTCCCCAGGAGCTGAACCCTTGGCTCTGCTGGGCATCCTCAGACCACCCCTCATTGCCCCTGCCATGCCCCAGCAGCCACAGCTGCTCCAGGGCCAAGGGGACCTCTCTCGACCTCTCTCCTCAACCCGGTGGCTAAAGGAGGGTCTCTCCCCAACCTTGAGGCCAAGGGGGGCTCTCTCCTCAACCTTGAGGCCAAGGGGGGCTCTCTCCCCAACCCTGTGGCTAAAGGAGGGTCTCTCCCCAACCCTGGCGCCAAGGGGGCTTCTCTCCCCAACCCTGTGGCTAAAGGAGGGTCTCTCCTCAACCCTGTGGCTAAAGGAGGGTCTCTCCCCAACCCTGTGGCTAAAGGAGGGTCTCTCCCCAACCCTGGCGCCAAGGGGGCTTCTCTCCCCAACCCTGTGGCTAAAGGAGGGTCTCTCCTCAACCCTGTGGCTAAAGGAGGTTCTCTCCCCAACCCTGTGGCTAAAGGAGGGTCTCTCCCCAACCTTGAGGCCAAGGGGGGCTCTTTCCCCAACATTGAGGCCAAGGGGAGCTCTCTCCCCAACCCTGTGGGCTAAAGGAGGTTCTCTCCCCCACCCTGGGGTCAAGAGAGGTTCTCTCCCCAACCCTGGGCCAAGGGAGGCTTTTCCCCCAACTCTGGGCCAAGGGAGGTTTTTTCCCCAACCCTGTGGCTAAAGGAGGGTCTCTCCCCATCCCTGGGGCCAAGGGAGGTTTTTTCCCCAACCCTGTGGCTAAAGGAGGGTCTCTCCCCAACCCTGGGGCCAAGGGAGGTTCTCTCCTCCCCTCCTCCAGCCAACACCCTCTCCCAGCCTACTGAGATTTACCAAATCCTTTGCCAGCCCTCAGCAGAGAAGAAATCAAGTTTGTTCTTGAAGAGGTGTTTTTTGGCATGGTGAATAACACAGTGTTGTATCTCACTGTTAATCAAACATGCAGCGTCAATATGTCAGTGCTTTGTGCAGCTCTGACCCTCACAGCTCTGCTTTTGAAGGTTTTTTCCAAGTGTGGCAAGTAAAGGGAGGGAAAAAAACTCACAGACCTTTTTGGATAGAGATGTTCTG
Source organism: Melospiza melodia melodia (assembly GCF_035770615.1). NCBI lineage: Eukaryota > Metazoa > Chordata > Aves > Passeriformes > Passerellidae > Melospiza > Melospiza melodia. The sequence continues at coordinate 7,971,887 of NC_086201.1, read as the reverse complement.
TCTTGTATAAAATGTAATGAAGTCAAATTTAAATACATCTAACCTTGGGGTTATACAGTCTGAGTTCTTCTAAATGTGCTGTGCTCTGATAATACCTGACATTTAGAGAAGCATATCCCACAGTTATGCAATAAAGCTGGTAACTTTCCAGAATTAAATCCACTCCTAGTGTGAATTCTGTAGAAAGAGCTGAAAAGAAAGTCTAAAAGATAATCTAATAGCAGAATAAAGTGTATGAATTTGTCCATATTTATTTTTTTTTTAAATTTACACTGAGACAAGAAAAAATCTACATCTGATTTGAAATTTAAAAAGCCTTCAAACTTCAAATGCAAAGTAGAGCCAAGCAAGTACATTGGCTACTTATTCTTCATTATGAGGGACGACCTCATTTCAAACACATGTAAATATCTTACAGAGGTGTAGAAGTTGCTTTATAGAATATTTGCCTGCAGCTACAGTTTGCTGTAACTTTTGAAACACTGCTTTACATGCTTAGGAGTGGCAGCCCTTGAACCATTGGTATTTTCATTGACCTTTTTTTCTGTACAGGGGCCTTCTAGCAAAAGACATGGAATTTGCTTTCCTGATTATTGAGGAAAAGCAGTTCAGCCAATTCTGAGAACAAACCTGGGAAACTTTGCAGCAGCAAGAGACTCCTCAAAGCACCAGCAGCAGCTCTGGCTCCTTGGGTTACCTCAATCCCTGCTAAACGTCTGTCAGCCCATGGCCCTGAGCCTCACAAAATGAGATTCCAAATTTGCCTGGCTGGAGTGAGAAATTCATCCATTCTTTTTCCACACAGGAGAAAAGGAGCTGTGTTTATCAACCTCTTCTCAAGGAAAGGACAATGTGGAGAGAGGAGAGCTCCCTACATACGTGTGAGCATTCACTCATCACACGTCCTGCAGTCCCTCACTGGCTGCAATCTGCTACAGTCTGGGGAGACTGATTTTACTGCAGTGATTTGATTTCTTTTTATAAACTTCCATTGTATTTTGGGAACAAAATTATCTAGCAATAATGATATAAAAAAAGTTATAAAAGAGAAAAAAAAGTAGGAAAACTGAACATGTCTATTTAGTGTTCCATCTTCTAAAAGTGATTAGCAAATACAGAGAAATTGGAATTGAAGCTTTATCTCTGATGACACCACACTCACTAAACCAGCCATTGTATCAGTCTCTGCAAATTCCTACTAGGAATTTTCTATTCCTACTGCCCTAGGAAATCAAAGAGGAAGATGTGGAATTGCCATAGGTACTCACAGTCACACAGGATGTACCCCATTCTGCAGAAGATGAAAGGAACTTGCAAAAAAGACAAATGTCATTCTATGTTTTAAAGCATTACCATGATAAAAGTGCCTAAGATGATTCTTTGCCTTTGTTATGAAATGAAATATCTCTAATGTAATAATGCCTGTAAGAAGGGAATTACACACTTTTACTACAAATCTATTGTCAGGCATGGCCTGACTCTTCCCTGAAGGAATGGGGAAAAGCAGCAGCACATGTTAAATAAAAATATTTTAATTTTTCTCTTTTTACTATTACTACAAAATTAATGTGCTTTCATACATTCACTTTTACTCTTAAAATTTCCCAGAATGTATAAAGAAAACAAAAATTTTAAAATCACTCATTTTGTATTTAAAAATTATTTGCCTATATGGAGAAGGTTTTTAAAAAGCATTGCTATGCTTTTGTAATTTTGTCTTTCCCTTTTCAAATGCTTATTTAATATACCTCTTGCACTGGTTTGTGGTTACTATGACACACAGTGTGGGATTGTGGCACTGCTTCATTATGTTAAATAAATCTGAAGATGACTGAAGCACGTAGAAATTAAGCTATATTCATAATATATTCTCATCCCATTGTAAATAAGGGCTGAGTTACTAAAACCACTCACTCCTAAAAAATGAGTATAAAATGCCACTATTCATATGTGCTACCAGTCTTTATTTACTCAATGACAAAAGACAATGCAAACTATTAAACTCTGAAGGATTAGCACTAGAAATTTTCATGTTACATTTTCAACCAACATTTTCTGTATTCCATTTACCCTCTTACAAGTGCAGGTTGTGGCAGCCTTGTTCATATTTAATAGTCTCTTAATTATCCACTAATGCTGCTTATTTAGCTGGCATTACCACAGAATAAACACACTCCTCAGCATATACAGAATGGGGAAGAAGCCCTGGCCATTTCCAGGACATATTTTCCCTCCCAAGTGCTTCCTTCTTGAGTTGCAATGTTGTTTTTTTTTTCACAGAGCTTTGCCTTACTGAATTCACGAAAGCCACTTGCAATGATTTTAGTTAGAGTGTCAGTGCAATCTAAGGATTAGAGGTAATGATAAGCTGTACAAACTGATTATTTGTGATCTCAAGACATACTGCTACAGGGATAGAAAACACAGTTCTTCACAGGCAATGAATAGAACTTGTCCAATAAATTGTCAAATGAATAGAACTTGGCAATGGAAGAAATTGTTCACTTTCTGGTATTTTTGAAGATTAAGTAGAGCTTGTAAATCAGACTTTCTGTACCAGTTGTGAATACAGAGAACAGAATCACATTTTTCTATTTTGAAGGCCAAAAGTGACCAATTTTAATCTCTATTCTGAGCTTTTGCCAACCTCATGCTAATAACAGATATTATTCCATGACTGACACATCATGCCCATAATTTCTGTATGATTTTGAACAACCCTTCAGGAAAAGCATCAAGTCCCAGACAGAATCTAGAACCTGCCCATCTTCATTCCATAGCCAGGGTTAGAGCATCAGTGAATCCTGTCCTGTGTAGCAATCCTTAAATGAGGATATATGTTCATATCTGTTTTGAAAAATCAGCCCTGGGATTTCCTTTCCTGAGTTAAAACCCTTTCCTCCTGATCTAATTAAGCTCCACTAATATATAAACACACTGTGCTAATTGTGAGAGACTGAGCAGGACTTAAAAAAACTGAACTATGCCCATTTTTAATCACTCATTAACACCCTTTTTGGCAACAATATGATGGTAATATCAAATGATATTACCAGCTGAGGAGAAAAATTGTACTTGTGAATGTCTTCATGATTTTACATTTCTGGAATGAAAGAATTTCTTCATTGGGTTATCTGACACATAATGATCTCTGTTGGAGGGGTGCAAGAATTTTAATTCTTCTTTCTTTGCCCCTTGAAACAAACCCAAAAAAGTGGGATAAGAGGCACTTGCTCCCTGCCCAAAACCCCTAACCCCAGCATTTGTACCTATATTATTCTGGAAAACACTCTTGGCTCTCTAAAATTTGCTTGTTGGATTTCAGATTAAACAACTGAGGATTACTGTTTTTTCTTACATTCTAATTATTCTTTTCCCTGTTTCTCATTTAATTCACATTACAAGAATGTTGTGAGACACCTCACTAACTATGGGTTGGTTAACATTTCCAGTATTTTTGAGTAGGTCTGGCTTTCCATCTCATTTATTTAACCTCATTTTTACTCTGATTCTCATTCTATTAGTTTCAGAACTTCTTCAGAACCACAAGGTTGTTTCAGAAAACAGAGTCAAGATTGCCAGCTAAGGAAGAGATAAAAATTAAAGTCACCATTTTGAAGCAGAAAGTCAGTGTGGTAAAATAGCATCCTCCTAATATATTAAAATATCCTGTCAAACTTACATAGGTCTCTCCTGGGCTAATAACTAACTTTGAAATATGAATTAAATTTATTTGTGTAATTTAGAGCATCAAGTACTACCCTTTTAATCTATATGCACCAGTGTTGAGGAAAATACTGAAACTGAATTACAAACCTTTGCTGCGCCAGGGGATACAGCAACAGTTTGCTAATTGCAAATTTGCCATCTTTTATTGTAAGGAAAGCAAAGAAATTACATCAAATCACCAAATTACTGAGGCTGAAAAAGACCTGCAGGGTTACCAAGTCCAAGAATTGACCCAGGAGTGCCATGCCCATGAGGAGAGGCCAATTCCCCCCTGCCCTGGCACTGCCAGCCCTGCAGGAAGGGCCGTGACCCACCTGCCACGGACTGATGCTGTCAGCAAGAACAGACCTCTGCCACAGGCATCCCAAGCAGGACGATTCCCTGCTTAAGATATTAAAAAGGCTATTTAAAGAGAAAAGTCAGCTTCTCTGGGAGTCTCCCAACAACTTGTGCGTGACCTTTTGCAGGAGAAAAGTCAAATTTTCCTGTTCAGAGCACCAAGTGCAGGACACGGCTCAGGCACTGCCTGCTGAGCTGCACACTCCATTACAGCTCATTCTGAAAGAGTATTTTTCCAAAACTCCTAATAAATAGTTTTCACAGGAATACTGACAAAGCCATAATTATAGTGGCAATTGCAGGTGACTCTATAATAAACCATATTTCTTCCCCGTGAAGATATTCATTTACATTTTTGAAATGTTCATTGCTAAGCCCAAGATTGGGTTTCTGAATTCTGTTCAGAGGCAATTTATACAGGAGAAAAAATACACTCCATCCTAAATGTACTGAACACTAATTTAAAATGATCTATTTGCCATAATATACATTCAACCTCCTACTGAAAAGTTCAGAAGCTTCTTCTCCTTCACATACAGCTCCATCAGGCTATTCTGATGCACTGGGAGCCCTGGCACACATTTCAGATGAATTGTGAGGCTTATTTCAATTTTCCAGCAAAAAGCTATGGGTTAGACACACAGGTTATAGTGCAGATATGCCAGTAAGCCCAAATCCCCCATGGTGTGGATTCAAAAGCATCATCATGAGGGTAGTTTAATTTATCAGAATATCAAGCAGTGCTAATGCTCAGCTACATATGATTATTTCCAGAAATTCTTAACTTTGTAGGAAAACTGGTATCCATTTACAAGCACCTGCCTATGAAGCTCAATAGTAACGTGAAATCAAAACCATTTTCTTCTGCCCCTCTTCTACCTTTTAGTGTTAGAAATTCAACCCCACTCTCTTTTTTTTTTGGTGCATCAAAGTATTTTTTTGAGGAAAAAAAAAGAAAAAGAAAAATCCTACAGGACTGTGCTGGGTATAAGATACAATCCCATCTCACCACATGTACAGCTGTAATATATGTGGGGCTCTACCCTTAGTTTGATAACTTTATTGACAAAAAATTCTGTGGAAAACCAAAGCACTTAAAATGGGTTTGTTTACTCAGGAGTGTTTCTTAATTATTAGGATATCTTAGTTATTGAAACAGCATCCCATCACAACGTTGTAAACCACAGCACTTTTTGGAGATGCACATCTTATACAACATGTAACGCTTGTCATGGATAACTTCCAGTTACAGCTGTTTTGTTAGGAGTTTTCTTTTAAACCTCTTGCTCAGAAAAGCATAATTTTACAGACAACACTCATTTGAATTCCCAGTAGTGTTTTCTATTTTAGTTCCTGTGCATCCAACTATTGTGTAAAGTAACTTTGCCAGTAAAAAAAAAAAAATCCTGTACATTCACTAAATGGGTGTGTTCTGAAACAACTGTGTGCTGAGTGATATGATAATCGTCTGGGAGCTACATGCCATAAACAGCCTGCCCAGAAAAAGGACATGTCTGTGGCAGCAGATCAAGCTTTCTCTGAAGTTAATGATTTAGTGGTTAGAAAGCCCAGCAAGGAGAGGTCACGACGGTGGCACAAAGGACATGTGCAGGTTTCAGTAATACATAATCACAACAGGGAAAAAATTACATGCTCTAAGTGTCTTTAAATTTAAATAAACTTTAAAAGCTGGAATTCTGATGTACAAAAAAAAAAAAATCCCAATTTTGTTCATCAGCTTGTTTCTTGTTGCTGCTTCCTCGTGGGCTGATTTTACTGAGCTCTCTCTCTGTGGCCTTTTTGCAATCAAATAATTTTACATAAGATGCGAACAGGGCCCACTGACTTTGAAGCTGCTGGGCCATTTATTCTGCAGGCACTCTGAGGAAAGCACAATACCCATCCTTTCCAGCACTTCAGTCTGTTCTCACACAAAGCTGGTGCATTGCTCTTTCAGGCAGCGCTGCTGCATTCACTAAACTGAAGATCACCTGTTGACAGTAGCTGGGAGAGTTTGTGTAAAGCCTTTGACCTGGCTCTGGTGTGCCTTGGACTGCTCTGGATTGCACAGAGCAGAAACCAAAGCAGAGAGGCCACAGCCCCTGCTCAGCCTGGAAGCCCAGGGAAGGAAGGCACACCTCAGCACTGCACATTTAACTCACTGAAAGCAGCACTTCAACAACCTTTATCTGGCCTGTCTAAAACCAAACGTGATGCTCCTGGTTCTTTATTATTAATCAAACAGAAATATTCAATTAAGTTTCCCCTTATAATTAAACTTTCATTTCATGTAATATGCCATTTGTGCAGAATCTGCAGTTGCAATCATTACTGGAGAAAAGAAATGTCAACTTCAAAGTTACAAACTCCTACAAGTTGGAAATTCTGTCTTAGTAGATGATGGTTATAAGTTGTAGACTCTTAAAATAATTTAAATTCAATTAAGCACACATTCTTTTTCCCTAACAGGTGATGATGAAACAGATTATTTGAAGCAGTTAAACCAAAAGACATAAAATATACATAAACATATAGAAAGATTGAAAAGAGACAGGTAGAAATGCCTAACTGCATAAAGCTCATAAAGAATAACGAGTACAGAACTTGTACAAAATTCCGATTAAAATTCACAGAGTTGTATCTTTAATTCACTTTGACTGTCTGTAGAAGTGAATTCATCCAGGTACATTCCAACCTGCCTTTAAGAATAACAAGGTACATGGTTTTATTACAGAAAATTGTACTTATAGACAAGGTATAATTAGTAATGTGGCAGAACATAATTTGTTTTGTGATATGTATTCAATGCCTCTAAAACTTTTACCCAAAGGCTCTTGGGACTTCGCAATGCCCTTTTGTAAAGTACTGCACATCTTAATAGAAATTTAGAAATAAATGCAACTTTGTTATTAATTTGTAATTGCATTTATTGTTAGTAACCTGAAACATTCACATTAATCACAGAGATCACAGTCTTACTACAGGACATAACTTGTAATTCACATCTCTGCCAACTCTGGCTGCTTAATGCACAGCAAGAACAGGCAGAGAATGCTGTAGCAGCACCAAGGATGATAAACTTGTAGGGCTAATTTAAGGAACTATAAAAAGTATGCATAAAACCCCACAGATGTTTAAGAAACTGTAAACAGACAGTTGCAACCTCCTGTATCATACAAAACAAACAAAAAAATCAGTTTCCAGGCTTAACAGGATACAGTCAAGGGTTTTACGTCAAATATGCAACTTTTCTGAGCAGTGACTCAGTGAGGGAGACCTGGTCTTTTTTTCACCCTGCAAAGGCAAGGCAGGCATAACCCAGGTTAAATTTCAGGTAAAATTGAGCCCTTCTGCCCACTGCAGGATAACATGATGGTCTGCAGCTTGCCAGTGCTGTAATTCATACCAGAGATAAAATATTAAATAAACCCCACTTCCTTAAGTTAAATCAATTCCACCTGACTAAGCAGCATCTGCCTTCGGCACAGCTCCTAGGAAATACTTGAGCACAATTCAAATAGGTTGGTCAGGAACAAAATACAGGTAAGATGCTCAAGTGAAAGAAAGAAACAGGGAGATTGATTCAGAAGCAGAAGGTGAGAAAGCTGGGATCAATCAAGACAAAACAGTTCTTGAGAGGAGACCCTGTGTGAAAGAGGCAGGAACACAAAGGGCTGAATTGCCAAGTGCGGTGAATGTAAAATCTGTAAGCACCTAATGGCCTCCCATCCCTGCTGATGGCAGAATCCATGGAGCCACCACCCTCAGCAGGGCTGGCCTGGGAATCCACACCAAGTGAGCTGCATCCTGAAAACAGCTGAGAGGCTGAGGGCTTGGAGAGGATGACCAAACACAGACAAGGGGAATGCAAAACCCACAAACTCTTGTGGATTAGGAATGCCAAGTCAGGCAGGTACAGAAAAGGGGTTGGTTTGGGACTCCCCAGGATTATCCATCATACATTAATTTGGATGCCGTGGTAAAAAATGCAAAATAGCAGAGGAAAACTTGAGGAACGTTTGTAACCTTGACACCTCTCCTACTCCAAATTCTGTTTCATAGAAGCTGAATAAGAAATATTAACCAGAGGAGGAATAACTGATGGTCATACCTCAGAAACTTCATTATTTTAAGAAACCAGTCTAAAAAAGTGAAACACTGACCACTTTGACAAGATTTTTTATCTTATCAGAAAAAATAAAACAGGTGGAATCGCTCTAAAACATTTAATGAAAATTGTCTTTGTTTGTAGCCCACTACATGATGAAAAAAAGAAAAAAGGAAGGAAACAAAATACCCCAGTACTATAGAAATATGCATATAAAGAATATCATATAAATATGTGTATAAAAAGTATCATAGAAATATGCAAATGAAGAGTATCATGGATATATGTAAATAAAAAGCACCATAGAAATATAGAAATAAAAAGCTGGTAGAAAAAAAAAAAAAAGACTGACACATGATGAAAAGCCATTACCAAAGTAATGAGACCTATAATTATTTCTCAGGTGCACTGTTTTGGATTTAGATTGAATTGTACAGAATTACTAAGTTATTTCATGAAAAAGATAACCAACTTTCCCTTGGGAATTTATAAAATAGTCCAGGGTGCCAAATTCATTTTCATCTTTAATTACTGCAAAAATGCATTTGCAGCTAAAATGTTCCAAACTATCTTATGCAGAACATGATATGCATCCAGGTAAAATCCTTAAAAGGTAACCTACAAAACAGTCATGAAAACCCTAAAATCCTGTGGAACTGAGAGCCTGGAGGAATTCACTAAAGGAAGGGAAGATTGAGCTTTCAGCCTTCTCAGAGGGGAGAAATATGCAAGATTTAGGGCAGATGGATCTGCACCTTTTTCTTCAGAGCAGCCCTGCAGCAAGGCCCTCACCTGCCCAGGCTATAAAGCAGGATTCAGTACACTTAAAAGGAATAAAACTTCACCAAGGCAGACTTATTTGGACTGCTTTTATGTATTCAACAAATACACATCATGTTCAGTCTGGTAAGATTGATAATTATTTACACATTATCAACTTTGATATTTTTATTTTGTTCAGTTACAAATAATCTGATTTTGAAGTAAATAATCAAAATTTACTTATTCCAAAGACCACTGTTAATTAAAATGAAGAGTAGCACCCAGACATCTTGATTAATTGTATGCATTTATTCCACTTTGTCAACACCTGCTTTTGGCAGCCAGAACAGATCCCTCATGGAACATGATGTTTCACACCAATGCAAGCTTTTCATTATAAAACCTTATTGTGGTTTAAAGTTTGTGCACGTTGAGCATTAAATGCTGTTTCTGTTGCACAGCTGACTTTAAAAATTGCATGGAGCACCATTTTTTCATTTCCAGTTCTGGCAAAATATGTCTAGAATTTTAACTCTGACGACCTGAACTTACTGCCGGTTGATAAGCTGAGGATTTTCAAATTAAGATTTCATTTAAGATTCTTTGTTCTGTAATAAGATTCCAGTACCCTGGAAATGAAAGCAACAACTGCCTTGTGAACAAACTTCTGATGAAAAACATTTAATAGGATTTTTCTGCTACAACTACCCGTGTTCTTCTAGTACACAAGCTCTTCAACAACTCATTGTTATGTGAGACAAGTCTCCAATGCATGGGAAATGTGGACTCCCAAATTTTCTACATGGCAACACTCACAGCATCTGCCCTCTCCAGAACTCCCAGACCATGGATGGTGTGGGTTGGCTGGAATTTAGGAATCCAACAGCCATCCAAGAATTGCTATCACAGGGAGAAAGCTTATAAACAGTGCCATTTAAAATTAATTACCTGCATCTTGTACAATAATTTATAACCTGCAAGCTGTCTCTAAATGTTTTCATAGCAGATTTGGTATTGCAAACAAACCCAAACTGATATGGTAGCAGTCAGCATTTTGGGAGCTATTCCTCTCTGACTTGCTTCAAATTTCCTCTATGACTTCCCTCAAATTCTCCCTAGTCTATCAAGCTTCCCCTCAAGAACACTTAGTCTCAGAATGATTCCCATCAGCCAAGTATAAATAATGGTTTTGAAGTCTTTATATCACTCTTGTATGTTGCATGTGAAAAGCTTGATCCATTGCCACTGAATCCAGCCAATGAAGACAATGGAATCAGGAACCAGCTCTTAATTACATTATATTTTGAATGCTTAGAACCTAAGTGTCAAGCACTGCAATAATCCCAGATGTCAGACATATCACAGCATGGAACTAGATAAGGTACTGAATATAATGTTATCTGCTCAAGTCAAGGTTATTTGTACCATATTCTAGCCTGAAAGCCAGAGTCCACTATCTATAGTAGATTATGCATGCATTATTTAAAAAAAGAAAACAAACCAGTCATTAGAAATTTTTGATGAAAAAAAAAAACCCCAAACTTGCCTAGATGAGCATTAAAGAAATACAGACAACTGACCAGTGAAATGCAGAATGGATTCTCTGTGTCATTTTCATTTCCCAATACACATTGATTTCCTCCAGTAAAAAGCTTTGAAACAAGATACAAATCTAAAGACTGGTACAGTAATTACATGGTAAAATATATAACATTTTGCTCATGAATTTTTCCCAGTCATGTACATTCTGTCTACCCTGTTCAGAGGTGCTCTGCACACAACATGAGCAATGTGGAATGTGTTCCATTCTCTAAGGCACCCACCCCGCCTGCAGATATTGCATATAACAGTGGACACTAAATATAAACAGGCTCTAAGGGTCCATGAGTTAGTTCAGAAGATAAAAGCAAAAAATCTTTCCTGCATTGCTATATTGTGAGGCTGATGATCACAAAAGGGAATAGTGATGATTGGAATAAGGGCTTTGCCAACTTGAAATCTTCACCAAGTGCAAGCTGCCTTCACACATAAATAGTTAAAACCCACTGCAGCCATCCCTTTCCTTCCATCTTTCTTCTTCCAGCCTCTGTTTATTTATGTATGTATGTGCATTCAAATCTGCAACTTCCCAGCTAATAGCTTGTATGCTAACACCTCCTGTATGACATTTGAAATTCTGCCAGTTTTGTTAAGTACCAAACAAAGCCACAATGAAGCTGTGGATCAAAAACAAAACAAGATGATCTGAGAATACAACAGAGAAAAATGCTATCATTAGCATTTAAACCTAAAAATTCCACTTGGGTAAAAACACAGAGGTCTCTTCAATGCCCTGCCTCTTTGTCTTGCAATACTGACATTAGTGGAGAATATAAGTGGCCATTATAAGTAGACATACTGACATTAATGGGTATTATAAGGCTGAGAGGATATAAAATGTACGAAGTTTCCTTTGCCAATCAAAATATCTCTATTTTTTTTTCAGAGCCCAACATAAAATATGCTTCTTCAAATTCAGCTTCCAGAACAGCTCAATTAAGCAAGGATGCAGGAAAAAAGAGATAATTTATTTTTGGTCAATACAGTTTTGTTTGTTTCTCATACATATTGTATAAATCTATTTAATTTTTCTTTTTTCCAACTTACACATCAATTGTGTCTTCTTCAGAGCAACCTTTCTTATACCAAAGTATCCTCCTCTAAAAATTACAGCTTAAAGCTATCTTTACAAGATGCCTAAAAAGATCAAGAGATCTGAACATGAATTCTTGCCCATACAACCCTATAAACCCCGCGCAAAAGACAGAGCATTTTTGTCAAAGCTGGCTATTAAGACATTATGAACTCCATCACTCAATGCACTTCTGAGCAGGACCTTTCCTCTGTGCAAGACAAAACTTTCACCTCCCAAAGATTTCAGAATCAAGTGGTGAAATTATGGTGACAGCCATGGACATGGAATTGTCAAAAATGCTGCTGCATGGCTGCTGTTATTTAAAGGGAGCACTCAAGTGTTTTCTGGGTAGTCACCAAATTAAGGAAGATTCTCTACATGATCCCTTAAGGGCAAAATCTATATAATGGATTTATGCTGCAGCTTCCTACTTCTTCCTTCTTAAAATACCATCACACTCACACATCTCAAAATGGCTGTGGTGCAGGAGAGCCAAAGAATTGCACTCAAATGCATGAACTTGCAAAAGGCAAATAGTTACCTGCGCTGTCACTGTGAGATGCCCACCAGAAGTTCTTATGAGCAGTCAAAATGTTTTATTCTCCATGTGTTGTGACAGGTTATAAAAACCTGTTGTTCACAGATGGAAATTTAAGAGAGTAGTCATAAAAATAGAGTTGTAACATTGTATTTAAAAATGGAGGTCCTTTCTATGGATAGCATTTTTCAGGTATGTCCCTGCAAACTCTTTGCTGGAGAGGAGGAGAAAAGAATCCCTGCCACTGGTATTCAGAGTTTCTGAGGAAATTTCAGGCAAAGCACCAGTTTTCATCCTTTCCCACTCTGGTCACTCTCTCAGGAGCGATGATGTCGGTAAGAGCACACATCTGATCAGGGTTTCTCCCCCTCTGCAATGGACTGGAAGGAATGCATCAACCTGAGCACCCACCCCAACCTGCAAACAGCAGAGCCAGGCAGTCAGAGCTCTCCAAAGAAACCACATTTCTGTCCCTGACCCATAAATTCACAAAGCTGCGCTTCTTTTGCAGTCTGTAAACAGAGACAGCTTAGAACCCCCTTTTCACTGGGGCCATAAGAAAAGTGAATTATCCCACATGGCTTGAAGGGATCTCAGGCACGGGGCAAGTTGGGCTGTGCCCTTGGAACCAGGCAGGGAAGTGCCAGCAGGAGTGCCCAGCAGGGAGTGGGGACACTCGTGGGAGAGGGACAGACCCCTGTGACAGCACCAGGCTCCTGCCAGACTGGAAACCCTCCCTGCCAGAAGGCTCTGAGCTATTTCAGAGCAGCTGTGTGTGGGCTGCAGATACTAGGCACAACAGAAAAAAAAAAAAAAAAAAAAAAAAAAAAAAAAAAAAAAAAAAAAAAAAAAGGAAAAGGCTTTTTTTTTTCTTTAGAGTTTACTTAGCATTTGACAAACAAAATGATTGCCATAGCAACATGTGCATGCTGTTGGACAAATATCTGTGTAAGTGCCACAGACTTAAAGGTTTAATTAGTCTATACTGGTTTAAAAACAAACCAGTACATTTGATTGTGTATTCTGCTTTCTTCTAGTTTATCAAACACATTTAAGGACTACTTCTGTATTATTCTCTGCAGTACACATTTCCTGGGATCAGGGGGAAAGAAGCAGAGGGCTCAGAGCAGGATTTGCTGTGGAAATATTCCAATCATGTGGAATTCCCAGATGATGGAGTGGGGCCCTCCCTCACCAACCAGTTTTGGTTTAGTTGTCAAAGAAAACACAAAAGTTACCAAATGCCCATTTTGAACATTCCTTCAACACATCATTTTCAGTACAACACAAGGCTGAAGGTACTTCTCAAAGTATCTTTTGTTTGTTTTGTTATTAAAAAGTAAGATATTAAGAACCCAAGAAATATACTAGTTAAGTAAAAGGAGAAAACTCTAACAGGACACAAAGGTAACATCATATGTGGGAGGATCTGCAAAAAACGAGAAATATCATGCAGAAATGGGTTTACTACAAATGCTTCCCTATTTTCCCATTCAGGAATAATTAGGATATCCAAGTTTCACATACATTTAGGAATTCTATGCATCCTTTCACAACCATAATCTTCAACCAACACTAAGTTTAGTGATAGGATGTTAGAATTTCCAAATGATGACGCTTTCAAATCCATACACTCAGCTTGGCTACTTCAATCTGCAGAGCACGAATAAAATTTCAAGACATCATCACAATGGACATTCCAGACATGACTTAAGATTTAAGGCTCTTTAATTTAGGAAAAAAGAAAAATAAAATAAATTATACTAAATCCAACTTACATTTTGTTTATGGGTTCCTTTTAAAATTGCTCTTATTTTCATTAAATGTGTACATTTCAATTGTTAGGATGATATTTTAAGTGGAAGACTGCAACTTCAGAGAATTCCATGTTCTTTTGTCTTGGTTTTTTAATATATGACTCTTGGATGTTCTCTTTACATTTTCCATTATTTTGTGGCTGAATAAGCATTAGCAATGTGCTCCTGAATGACTGAGATCTCTGACAGCTTTACATATTCTGCACAGTCAGGGTTAAGATCCCTGTGGGTCTAATTATTGTGTTTGATTTGTAGGGTGGGCAATACAGTGCCTGATATTGCAAAAAAAGTAAAATGCTGAATCACTGAAATATTCTTAATATTTTCATCTCCTATTTGCCTTTTTCACCACCTTGACCCTGCTCTTTGCAGACAATAAAACACTGTGAAACTGGACAGCAGGGATGGAAGCTGCAATATTTTCACTTTTTCTCCCTTCCTGTCAATATGGCTGGATTCCCAAAGGGGAGATTACAATGTGCAGGGACATGAAAAATCATTCCTCAATCAGTAACAAAGTGAGAGCCTCTTTTAAGGATGAATCAGTCTAATAACTAACATAAGAAAGGGAAGGCACAAAAAATGAATTCCTGCTGTAAATGACAAGCACATTTCAAATACCAGGGTCCTTGCATGTTTGTTAGAGTTTAAAGAAAGATAAACCAAGTTTGCAGCTACAGAAGATTTGGTGTGACTCTGCTTTATTTCCATTGTAGCAATACAATGGAAATAATCCCAAAAATAAAGGGAAAACTTTACAGGTTTACCTTGTATTGATTGCATGATTCACTCAGAAGTCACTCCTGGGGGTAGAGGGAGACACACCAAACACAGGTAAAGTCTTCCCCCCTTACCCAAAACCCAGTTCTGAGTTTGAAAAGAGTTTCATTTCAGCTTGGTGCACCAAGACTGATTTGAACTTCAGGAAATCGTGAAATAAATCTGATAAAGAACAAACTGGTGCTACCTACATGAACTTCTGCAGTTGTAATTACATAGTATTTCTCTCTTGGTATAAAGGAGTTCTCAGGAAGTCTGACTGCAAAATCATCAAGATCTTAGGCTGCACACTTCAGGATATCATATAATCTTCAATCAAATGCAAATTCTTGATTTATAGACTGTATCAACTCATTTAATTTAAATAATTATAAACAAGAGATGTGCAATTTTATTGGTATAGAATAGTTCTTCAAGCATGCTCCACAGATACATAAAGATCCTAATCTTTTATTCTGTACTGCTTAAATTCTTCCAGCCTTGCATATGATTATTGATCCTCCACACCTTCAGAGACAGGAGAACATTCAAAAGTAACCAGATTATTTTGCTTCCTCTGTTATATGGAACTGAGAAATGTGTCTTCCTCTGTGTAAGCAGCTATTATAAACATGTAATGAGTAATATTTGAGGGTTGCAGGAGAAAAAGAAAATGTATAAATTCACAAAAATTCTGCAGGTGATTTTGCAGTGTAGTTAACTTTCCAAAGTTGCTACATTGGCCAAAAGAGACCCACAATGACTTCAGAGTGAGTCAGCTGTTCCAGCTATACTCATTTTTACTGCCTGTATCTTACATCTTACTTTTCCTGATTGCACTTCTGCTGGTCTAAATCTTTAGATCCTAATTTTTGCCAGAGTACTATGCATAGTAGATTTTTGAGCCTATTTAATACTGGCTTTTCTTGAACCAAATGCCACAGAGCAGCTCTAGAAAAAACCCACTGGCAATTAGCTCAGAATAACAGTTTTTACTGCATCCACTGAATCAGTAAAAGCTAGGGAATATAACGAGAAGAAGACAAAGCTGCAGACACACAGAAGAGAAATGAAGAGCATATTTTAGGGCTTCTCTGAAAGATTGCGCCTTGTTGACACTTCTCCAAACAATATACATCATTTTTATGTGCTGTGCCCATGAGAAGTGGGAAAGAGTCACAAATAAAAATAGACCTTCAGGACTAAGAGAGTACTTTATACCATAAGCTTGTCATTCATGAAGATGTAGTCAACACTGCTTGATTACTTATACACATTACTTCATTTTAAGGTTTTATTATGTCTTCCAACAATTTTCATGAAGCTTGTAATTGAATTCCCTCTTGTGCCAAGCTATTTTTATTTATTGATTTTATAAGTAAAATCAATAGAAAATATTGTCCTCTAGAATTTTACATTTGCTATTCCAAGGCAAGTGAACAAAAGGAAAAACAGATACTGTGCATCAGTGCATTGAGATCATCTTTTACTGTTAAAATTACTGTGCCTCTCCAGGTTTTATTTGCCATATGTGGAACCAGAGATACCATGTTTAAGCAACAACCAGAAAATGGAAATAGGGGAAAAAACCCCACCGTGATCAATCTTACAGCACTTTGCAATAACACTTCTGGAAGCTGCAGTAGTACCTGATACCCCAGGAGAGAGCAGCAGGGAATTAGGCAGGAGCACAGGGCAGGGCAGCCCTTGGTGGTGACATCCACAAAGGATGGAGCCAGTCCCTGCCTGTCCACAGCAGGGGACAGTGTGGCTGTGACACTGAACGTCCCAGTGCTCCCAGTGCCTGGCCACAAGGCCCTGCCCAGCACAGCCCCAGCCCTGCTGCCAAGGACAGCCACCCACAGCCTCAGAGAGCAGCAGAGTGGCATAAATGGGACAGGTCACCCTTGACCTGAGAGCAAAGATCTTGTCATGATCCCCTCGCATTCCTGCTGCATTCACTGCCTGTCACGCACACTCACAGGTCACATTCACACCAAGAGTCAGGACTCACAACTGTGCTTTCCCAGCACCTAACTCTTCCCTTTATTCCAAAGCAGAGATTGGATACAAACTCATATTGATGCCTTTTATATTTTTCAGATTCTGCACTGCTTTAGTGTGTAGCTCTGAGCTTCATATTAGGGGATAGCAAGCTCTCTTCACAGAGTAGGGAGACAAAACAATTCCTGCTCTGGCTGGGGACCAAGGACAAATGATTCAAATCTCAGCCCCAAGAGCATAAATAACAGTGAACTGAAGACAGAAAACCAAGAAGGATGGGACTTCATAATCTAAAGCTGTAATTGGACAATTAACTCCAACATGCAAATGGACCAGAACTTATAAAAATGTGAGACCCCAAGACCAGTTGTGCATTTTGTGACCATTTTGGGTTCACCTGGGGTGTAGCTCTGGCTGGGCTCTTGTGCTGCCTATGGTGTATCCACTGAGGCCTTTCAATAAATGCCTACTTTATTCTTTAACTCCATCTAGTCTCTGTTCTAGGTCAGCCTTCACAAGGCATCATTATAGGAAACAAACCACAATATCAGAGAAACAGGACAGCTCTCAGAACACAAACAGTACACCAAAACCATGACATAAATATATTCTTAAACCACTTTGGAATTCATTATTGGAGGACATTGTGGTACATAGCATCTTTGCAAGTGAAGTATTTAGAATGAGAAGAGACTCTTCTTAATTCTCCTCTTATCTGTAGATGAAATTCTGCTTATCCAAGGTAAGATCTAGATGACAGTTTTCTGGGTCTCCTTATGAATACACCCTTCACTGTCTACAATAAAGTGTGTTGCTGAGTAAGCTTTGATTTCAAACTTATTTCGTCTGCTTAGGTATCTTTGTACATCCTGAGTCTATTGACTGGATTCAACTCACCCTAATACAATCACTTTTATCCACTGCCAAAACCTGAGATGGAGGGAAAAAACACCTAAGTACAGACTTCACACTATTATTTGTTATTTTTGTTTCATTTAAGCTACTGAAACCTTTCCCTTGACTAACATAATCAAATTGAAAAGATGGAGAAATTTTTTTGTCTGAAATTCCCAGGAAGTTAGAGATCCTCTTCTTTGTCAGTGATAACAGTGGGACAGAGCAGGAATTCACTGCACCAGAGCTCCTGAAAATTCATTCCAGTATAAGAAAAGTTTGTTTACAAACACTTCTTTGTTAACTCACTTTGATGCTGAATGGGTCTAGGTGATAAAAATTTTACAGTGTATGTTTTAAAGAAAAAAAAAAAAAAACCAGAAAAAAGGGAAGGTAATAGATTACAGATGAATGGCACACAGGTGAGCAGGAGTATTTTGTGTAGGACTGGAAATAAATGAATTCAAGTAATTTGAGAGTAGGAAGTCATCAGGGAGAAATATATCAGAGTTGAAACATCAAAGGGATCAAATGTAATCAGACATGGAAGTCTTTTCATATGTCACAGGTTCCACCTACATCAAAATATAAAACTGGTCCTCTTCCATTACTATTTTTCTCCTTTGCACTATGTTCACTTTGGTTCTGAAATTATTCAAGAATCAGTTTATACTTTAAAAAACTTGTCAAAGTCTTTTAAAGTTTTTTTTTAATCATTGGAACAGCTACCATAAATACTGAGTTATGAGGAGACCAAATGCATCCCACTTATCTCAAACCCCAGACTTTCCCAGAATTTCATCCACAGGTTGTTTAAGATTCCCCCTCCAACTGCACAGTTGCTGCCTCTGCTCTGCCACTGGAAGAATGACCCTGAGCTGCCCTGCTCTGAAGCTTATCACTTTTGACTTATTCTTCTACCTTATAGCATATTTCATTTCTTTGTTCTGATGTCAACGCTGTCCTTTAGCATACAAAGCCCTGCCTCGCCTCATCCTTTTAGAAAACAAACCAAGCATTTTTAGCTCTTCTTATGAGACAGCACATCAATCTCCCCAGATCTTTTCAAGGTCTTCTTCCTCACTTCTTGAGCAAAGGCGAGAAAAATTGCTCAGAGAATGTAACAAAAAGCCATGGAAAGTCTGAGATATCCAATGGAGATTAACTGTCAGAAGAAAGACACATTAACACAGATATCGTGACTGCTGCTTCTGCACCTTCCTGTGCAAGGCCATGGCAGCTCCCTTTCCAATCTCCATGGCAAACTGATTTACTGCAGATGTGTGCAAAGGCCTTAAGGTAATCTGTCTTTCCCACCCTAAGGTACTTTCATACAACTTTTTAAGAATTATGGAAAAAGAATGATTTCTCGTTTTGCCCATTATTGTTATTAGAGCAAAGCCACATAGTGTTGCCATTTAATATGCAGCTCAAAGAAAAAAATGCAAGGCCAAGGTTATTCAAGATAAGTGTTTTGTTCTTATGAATGAAAAAAGTGAGTTGGCAAAGAATTTTATCCCCAAAAAATAAAAGATTCAGTTAAGGGTGCATTTTTTTACCTAAGATGACACTTTCAAAATAAAAGCTTCTTGTTGAACTGTGTTTTTCCTTTGGCATATTAGAATTTATGCCTTGTAAGGATAAAACAGAAAAAAATATGTAAATAAATGGAATATGTCAGGAACACAAATCTCTAAGAATCTATTAATTTACAGTGCATTCTATAAATCTTCCTCAGCTAACAATAACAAAAATCATTATTTCCAAACTATTTCATGTGAAGATTAGTGTGTCACTTCCACGAGATTTCACAGAATAACAGAATAGTTCAGGTTGCAGTAAGATTACTGAGCCCAACCATTAACCCAGCGCTGCCACTAAACCATGTCCCAAACAAAGTGACACATCTACACAACCTTTAAATACCTCCAGGGATGGTGACTCAGCCTGTTCACACCAGACTGAAGAGAATTCACTGAACTTGCCTGTCTGGTGTGAGACATTACCACCAAAATGAGGCTAAAATAAAGGTTTTCTGTGACCAGCCTTGATCCCCCACAATCAAGGACACAACACCTAAAGATCTACTTCCAGTAAAATCCTCCACAGAAAATTCTTTTGGAGATGCCAAGAGTGTACCCCTCTGAACATGATTTTTTTCCACAGTTGGACCAAATAACTATCAAAAGTTTTTTATAAATATATATATAAATAAATATATATATATATGTCTAGGCATACTTTCATGAAATATTTTCAGGTTAGAGTAATAAAGTGGAAAGCACAACAGAGATGAAATTTGATAGGCCATTTGTGTAGTAAACTACATCTCCACAGCTCTTTAATCAATGTCCTGAACCAATTACTACTCATTATTTTTTATGCATTGTAAGAGAACACATGACCATATATCACTCTCAATGATCATAACGTTTTATGCTAATTTAATATGCTACCATATATAACACCTCAAGGTTAAAAAGAAAAATTCTCAAACATCTCTGAGAGACATATAGCTCAGGAACTGACTTTCATTTCCATTATTTAAGTAAATGTATATATTGACAGATATGCTATCCACTGCCCATTTGGAGTACTTTATCAGACATAAAAGAGTGGAAGTGAGGACCAAGTTTAGCTGCCAGAATTTTTCATCCACTGCATTAATTT
Organism: Melospiza melodia melodia; assembly: GCF_035770615.1. Lineage (NCBI taxonomy): Eukaryota > Metazoa > Chordata > Aves > Passeriformes > Passerellidae > Melospiza > Melospiza melodia. The sequence goes on along the minus strand of NC_086201.1, from coordinate 7,951,593 downwards.
TTTACTCTGAATGTTATTTCAGCTCATTTCTATACATGGGAAGGTTTTTTAGCCTCAGACTTTTTGGACAGCCCATCCCAGTGGCAAGAACTTTATAGGAACTGGGATGAACTGGGCCACCCTTCCAGCTCATGGCACACAGCAGCACTTGCAGGAATGAGACCATCTGCCCTGTTCAGGGAACTGCTCTCCATCCACAGATCCAGTTTGGGTCATTGAACACCCCTGAGCTTTAGGTACAAGCAGCAAAACCAGCACAGGAGCTCTGCAATCAGCCATCTCCTCACATTTAATGCTGCCTAAGCACGCTCCAGTCTCACTCTGTAGCCACATCACAAGGAGCTGCAGAGAGACTGTGTGTTCTGAATTCCCATTTTTCCTTGGCTGGAACACACAAAAGATGGTTACAACTGATTTATCTATAAAACTATCAAATATAAGACAAGCAATAATGAAAGCAGATATTACTAACTGTGGCAAGAAGCAAAATAATAAAGTAGGCAGATTATGGATTAAGTGAGGATTTTTTGAGATCAAGAAACATATTTGGAAAGGGAACTTTCTCTCTTAGGGATGGAGGAGAAACAAGAAGGAAAATTAAATGAGTAAGAGAGTACATAATATTATCTGGGAGGGCACACGATTAGTTAAAGTCTCATAAACACTAAATGAAGTAGAGAAAACTGAGGCAAGAGAAAAGCTAGAGAAGTGGAAAAGGAAAAGAAGAGAAGCAGCGATGAGATTTCTCAGTCAACTTGGTATTTTTAATGTGCACATGTAAGTATGCACAGAAAACACAGCAAGAGTTTGGGAATGCTTCTTGACAGAACATAACACAAAACCACCAGGATTAATGTAAAAAGCTGCAAGCTTCAGACTATTAAGAGATAGAGTAAAAGGAGGAGTTAAGAATGACATATCACTGGATATCAGTAATAGGAAAGAGAGTGGGAGAGAAGAACAATCTGTTCCTCACTGTGACCTCTGCTGATTCTGTGGTTTTCCCATTCATTTGCTTGTCACATTTTCAAGTTCTAAAATCCCATTTCACTGTAAGGTTGCAAGAATTACTGGAACACTAACACAAGCAAAACCACCCAAATAGACAGCCTTTCTCTGAATATTCAAAACAGTTAATGATGTTCTTCTATTTTTGGCACACTATACAAATAGGACATAAATTGCAATGAGCTACCATAACTTTAATACCAAGCTCATATTTAGATTTTTACTTTCCTAGCAGTGTTCACTGTATGATGCATTTAATTTGATCTGAGATACTGAAAAAAGAAATTACAGCACTGCCAAAGCAGATGGCTGCTCTAATGAATACCACAGCTGAGAGCCACAGTGAAATTCCACTCACTAGAAATACTATCAATATACAAATTTCCTTTCTCAACTTTTTATCTGCTTTTTTGGGGAGGACTGATTTTTACATGCCTCAAGGTGTTGGAAACCAAACTTCAAATTTAATTGCTGCATTTTTATTTTATGTGTATACATATTAGCTGAATGGTTTTTAAGTTTCCTATGTGGAAGTTTTATCAACCACCCACTCCAAATGCTCCGAATCTTTTAGCAAAATGAAGAATTAAGCCTAATAATAGACTGAAAAACAGCCCAGTGCTTTCTGACTCCTTCAACTGAGCCTTTAATAGTAAAAAATATTTTCATAAAAACTTTATACGTATATATTATGTATTTATAGTACTACACAACCTGGGGACAGAGAAAAACCTGAGGCACATGATAAAAAGAATGATTACCTCAAAAATAAGATAGATCTAAGGTGTGTAACATTTATACAAAAGCCTTGCTTAATGTCAAGGTACAACATTTGATTACAGAAGAATTAACTGGGAAATAGCCATATACTCCCCATTAAAACAAGTCCCACTTCCTAATTTATCCTTAACTACTGTTTATTTGTATTTTTTCAGGTAAGTTCTTCAACCATTATGGCAACCTGAGCCTCTGTGGTAGAATTCCAGATTAAGAAAACACAACATTTTCCAAAAAAAAGCCTCTTCACTTTTGACCAATATCCACAGAAATGACAAATATAAACCTCACAGCAAAGGGTTGAGACCTGTACAGTAAATTAAACTATTTATGCAGTCCACTCTCTGAAAGAAGCCTCCAAAGAAAGGTTACATTAATACCGATGATCTGCCCTGAACCTGAAGGACACTTTGATGAGCTAAAAGCATATTTAACACCATGCCCTTTAAGATCCACATTATGCTGCTGTACTAAAACTTCCACTGCTGTCAGTGTTGCTGACTCAAGAAGACATGGGAGACTAAAATAAAATAGCACTGGCATCATTTGCTAGGGAGACACAAAGTTACTTCTGCCAGCTTCATTTTCTGTATATTCCTAAGGACTGAAATTCAAAGGGTTAAGGGAAACTAGAATTGGACTCTGTGATTCTCAGGTGTCCCTTGCAACTCAGGATATTCCGTGGAATAGTCTGATGCACCTTTACAACACAAGGTCTACAAGATACCAGTAAGGATTAGAGACAGAAGTCCATTGCAGCTGCAAATTATCTAAATGTAGATATATAATAGATTCATATCTATAAACAAGTATATAAAATATATCTATATATTCTATATAGAATATATCTATAAACAAATAAACCATCAATGGATACAACAGTTTGTGCTACTAATTGACAGGGCATCAAACCAAGAACAGCTTTTCCACAGGCAAACCCCTCCCAGGCTAATCTAGTCATAGGTATAGACTCTTCCTCCTACCTCTCCTCCAAGATAAGTTTAGAAAAAGGTGATTTTTTTCAGGAATACACTATACAAATGCATAAATCCTCCATCAGAGCATAAATGTGAGTTGAAGCTGTTGAGCAGACTTTGTTAGCTCTCAGTTTCAGACCCGAGGGACAGCAGAGAGACAAGGGATTACCAGAGGAGAGGCTGAGGTTCAGATGTGCTTTGCCCTGAGCAGGAGTTGCTGATCTCCTCTGCTCTGAGAGCCCGGCCAGCACTGCTGGTGGAGATCACAGGAGGAACCAAAGGCCAGGTTCATCTTCTGCTCCTGGAACATAAATCCCAAGGAGAGAAGGGCTGATGCATTTAGGAGTGGCACCACTCCAAGCATGGCTCCCCAAGAGGGAGGAGAAGCAGAGGAACAACTGTGACCGTGGTCACAGGGGTTTTCAGGTGAGGGAAGAGATGAGAATGTTGATTCCATGTTCAAAAGGCTTGATTTATTATTTTATGATATACATATATATATTACATTATAGCAATACTAAAAAGAATAGGAGGAAAAGTTTCATCTCAGAAGGTTAGCTAAGCTAAGAATAGAAAGGAAAGAATAAAAACAAAAGTCTGTGGCTTGGACAGAGAGACAGAGCCAGGTCTGCTGTGACTGGTCACTAAATCAAAACATCCACATGAGACCAATCACGGATCCACCTGTTGCACTCCACAGCAGCAGATAACCATTGTTTGCGTTTTGCTTCTGAGGCCTCTCAGCTTCTCAGAAGGAAAAATCCTAAAGAAAGATTTTTTTATAAAAATATGTCTGTGACAAACAACCTGGCTCACACTCCCCTCTGCAGCCTCCTAAACATGTTAAACACAGCACAGTCACAGGTGTCAGAACAAACAGCAGAGGAAGGGCCAGGAGAGAAACCACGGGCACACCAAGCTGACAGGGACAAGAACTTGAATCAGCTCTTGTCTCAGCATCCACAAAAAGCAGATGAAGGTCACATTCAGGAAGTTTTCCACTGGAGGAAAACAGTTTTAAAAATATCTTTAAGATAATGACAGTGAGGATGGCAATTAGAACCACTGTGAGCTGACAGTGCATCAGGGCCAAGTGAATTGCACTCCAAATGCTACAGAAAATAACAGAGACACTAGCAAGCTGTCAGAAGTCTCTGTCACATCTGTCCCTAAAGAGAGGGAACACCACAAGAAACAAGTTGACTCGATCTTCACAAAGTTATAAACAAACTACAGACCTAAAGGCCAACCCACAGCACAGATGAGCTGCTGCAAACATTGATAAATCCTCTACAAGATCCTGCTGAAAATCCTGTGCCTCATTCATTGTCCACACGGCTGCTGCTGTCACAATATGGGGACGACTTTATTACATTTGTGTGATTGGTGGACAAGGGCTAATCCAAAAGTCCATTTTAAAGACAACAGAAAAAGTTCCATGGACTTTAATTGCATTTTCATCAAGTTCAGAGGTGATAAACACTTGAGGAGCCTGCTAGATAATGATGGCTACTTGAAAATAAAGTTAATGATATTTCCTGTGCAGTGAAAGTGCGAGACTGTGGAAGAAAATTAAATTCTGATGTGCTTGCACTGGTTCTCTGAAGTGTGACAAGCAGCTCTGGAGCACCCATGGCACTCTGTAGGTTTTTGATCCTTCTTGGAAGGATCTTGACATTTGGGAAGAGCAGACATTCTCCATGGGGCAGTTTTTAAACAAGTTTCCTCATATTTTGGACCATTTACCATTGTTACAGGTACTGATACTTGAACTTGCCTTTGAAGTGACTGATTTTTTCCAGAACAGTGCCAGAATTTTAAGATGTCAACACACTTGGGTGTTTTCTGCTTATGAAAAACATGCAAACAAAAAAGGCTGACCCTTCACCCCTGCTGAAAAAGTCTGAGTTAATACACAATACAAAATTTCTCTTGTTCAAGAGTAAAAACATTTGCTAAGTATGTCATAGTTACACCTTCAGTTTGTGTATTTTATTATTCTGACCAGGAATCTGATGTTCAGAATTAAAAATAAGCTGCAATCATGAGATCATGCTATCATTTTTTTCAAGCTACCTTTTTTCCCCAACCTGTCTATTTTAAGCAAAATTTAATTATTATTCAATGTGCACTGCTGATAGAGACAGAATTACGCAGAATAATTGAAAAGCATATTTAGTTTTTTCCCCTCTCACATTTTAGAACAATTGGTTTCCAGATTTGGCCAGTCGGTTTGATATTTAATCATAGCAAAAAGTGATTGTGAACCTTCAGTAAAAGCTTAGGTTTTCCCTTTTTCTGATTTTCCTAATTTTTGCAGCAGAGAAATATTTCAGGATTCCTTCCCATCAAACATGATTGATACAGAAAGAATGTAGAGAGAATGTTCACGTGTCTGGAGCAGCTAAGAATGAGATTTGTAATATTCACAAAGACATGGAAAAGCCTGGAGATTACAAACCAAATCTTAATAAAAGAAATGTATAGATAAAATTATTGAAAATAGTTTAAGGACTATTTACATATTATTTGAATCTTTATGAAACTGAACGTTTGGGTACATATTTGACATTTGCTTTCCTTCTTGCAAGCTGTTCTAAAATATAATGTTTGTTTGGGTTTTTTTTTTAAAAAACTTGGCAATCTTTATCTCAAGGGGGAACGATCCTGGTGTGATGGTGCTGACTCAGACGCAGCCACAGTGAAAGATCTTGAACTTCAGCAAAGCAGGATCAGCAATGAATCCAGACCCAAACAGGCACTGAAAATGCTCAGTCTGATTGGGCTTGATTGTATTTACCACCTGAAATAAGATCTGCAGATTACATTTGGGAGTTTTGTTTAAGAGAGCATCCCTGACAGAGTTCAGTCAAAAGATGCATGAGAGCATGGACCAGACTGGAGAGGTATTAATTACCCTTTTTGCTTTCTGTATGCTTCTACTTTGCATTGTTATTTAAATTCTAGGGTATTTTAAACAAATAGTCAGTCAATATTTACTTGAACTTAAGCATGTACATGTATATTTAAATACATTGTCATGGATCATCCCTGCCCCATGCCTGGAAGCAGTGGTTAGAGTGAGATCATCTTCAGGGTCCCCTTTCTACCCAAACCATTCTATGATTCTATTGGCACATTTACCATGTGAAAACCACCATGGCTCCTTCACAGAGATATTTGGTTTTTCTAAAGATATTAGTAAAAACTAACTCCAGTGTTAGAGTGACTTTAACCACGTGCCAGCTCATCATATTGAATATTGTGAATGAATATTGTGGAATGACTCTGCCTCTTAATTTCCATGAAAAGTCAAAACCAAAATATTGTGAAATATGACAACTTTAGGTTTCTAGACTGTGCTTAAGCATTCTATTTCGTATATCAATGCATCTGAAAAGATGCTTTAGCAAATGTTGTTAAGGAAAAAACCCAACAACCAGAAAATCACTAAGTCATCCCTAGTTTGTAAATCTAATTCATAACACTGCAGCCAAAGAAAGATGTTAATTGCTATTGGTAGAAAATTCATGACCACTGACAATAGGTACTATTTTGGCTGCAAGACTAAAATTCTAAATGTGTGATCAATGACAATTTTAAGATTAAGTGACCATTTGGGATTACATTCATCAATACTAATGGTATCTTATTTAAAAGCTTAATGAGAAAGCTATAATGCATATCACATTTCTCAGTAAGAAACATTATTATTGAATTTCAGAGAGACACCATTATGAAAAATGAAATAAAAGCAAAAAAACCCCATTGTTTAAAATGGATTTTTTAAGTGTATTGAACCCTTGAACTGGACTGCAGGCATTTGCTTAGAGGACTATTTTTAAGGTAATTCCACCTTGTCTATTTGCAGTCCATATGAAAAGAATGTGTCTAAGTCAGATCTGGAATTAATCACTATAGGCCATGAGGATATCTACATCAGATAAAGCATACATGGCATTTTCAGTAAAATGTTTTAACATAAGGGGACAGTGAGACCCATGAAGTGATTTTGCTCCTCAGAGGTCATTTATTCCCAGTATTTGATGTGAGCCAGCTCTCGTATTTGAGAAATCAATAGGAGTAGTGGGTGAAATAGCAATGATTCATGCTCAGGGTAAAACCTGTCAAAACTGAAAGATGTAGAAAATATTCTTTTAGTCCTTATTGTTTTGGTAGAGAGGAAGGGAATTTTATTTTTTAGGAGCACAAAATATAGAATTGTTAAAAACAGGTGGGTGCACCAGTTGAGCCTTGTTTGTGGTGAACTCTGGCAGATCTCAATCCAAATTAAAGCTCTGTTCAGCTTTTGCAGCCTTTAACAGCTGCTAACACAGTCCCCAATTAGGGATCCAAACAGTTCTTGCCCTGTTATTTATTCAGGCTGTCCTTGCTTGTCTTTCTTTTACTAAAACAGCCTCTTGGTTGGTTTTTTTTGCGTTTTTATTTTTTTTTATTTGCGGTTTTTTTTTTTATTTGCGTTTTTTTTTATTTTATTATTGTAGAGGAAGACTTGTTATCACATATTTTGACAAGAAAAATAATTTCTATCCCATCTGCTAAAAACCCCCAAACACACATTACCCGTGTATAACTGCCTTTCAGTTGTACGTGATTCCAGCACATCGAAGAGATATGTGGAATTAAAAACATCACAAAACAACAGAGAAAACCCCAACACCTTTCAGACACTGGGTTTTTCTGTCAGTGGGCTGTGACAGACAAACTCTTTACCTGCAATGGACATTTCTGGGTCATTTCTGCACATTCTGCATGCACAAGAGAGGAACAGGGAGGATGTGACAGTTGCCAGTTTCACAGCAGAAGGCAGAACTTCTGCATTATACAATAAATTGTTCATAGATTAGGGGAAATGATGAATTAAATAGTGCAATATTGCCTGCTTATATAGCATTAGCACAGTGGGATTCCAGTCCCCATGGATTATTATGGGATGTAGGAGTACAACCACTCTGGAAATCAGATTTCTGTTAAGACTGAGTTTCTAAGCTGCTGGATCTCAGAAACTCAGCTGGACACCACCTAGGTCCTCCTGAAATAGCAGTATTCATACTTGATAGGAATGACAATACTATTGAAAAGAAATACTTTTTCTGTCAATAAACATTTTCTTTGAAAAGCTAAATGCCTTCATTCTTTCTGAACAACAGCAAAGTACAATCTTCTTTTTCAATACTGGCTTTGAACAAGAACCTGAAACATGAATTCAGATTTTTCAGCTCTGGCAACTCTGAACAAGGGAAAAAAGCCATCTTCTACCTCATTTAGAATTATTTATTTTGCTTACTTCTAAAACTTGAGGTTGAGCAGCAATCCTATAAGTATAAATGGAACAGACAAACTTAGTAAACTACTTGAAAAGCAGCAATACCCTGCCTGATGTGGTTTATTAGGAAAAGTGATCTATTTTTTTAACTGTTACACTGCATATATGAACCAACACATGCCTTATGAAAAACACGAAGGGGATGCATAAGGACTGGTATGTGACAAGTGATATTCCCTTATCAGATGTAAAGAAACAGTGGAACATCCAAATACTACTCCAGTTTCCCATCTTTTCAGTTCATTTTTTTATTTTTAGAGGAAAAAAATGTGACAGTTCTAGCCCTGTCCTTTAGAACACCACAGTAACACCCTGGCAGGGAGCATCCCCAACATCCCATCACAAACACAACAATAATTTTTACACAGAACTGCAGATGGATGCAGATCCTCCACTTACAAGTCTGCTGCTTCTAGTAAGTGGAGAGGCATTAACCTGTCTGATGGACTGAAGGCAGCACTTAAAGGACTACAACTCAACAGGAACAAAAGGTGAAGTCTGTTTTTCAGACAAATACAAAATAAACATCAGTGTCCATGATTCTCACCATAAAACAGACTCTGTTTTTCCCTTCATCCATTTATGGGTGCTGGTTGCTATTGCATTTTGCCACATAATTTAGATAAAATCCTGGATAGAAGTGGGACACACTGTATTCACATGAATATTATCCTGAGGGATAATTCATGACAGTAGGTGCTGTCATAAAATTCATTTTGCCAGATTTTACTACAAAACACATCATCTCTTCAGGCAAAGACCTTGGCTTTTTATATCTTTAAAATGCCTTGCTTAGCTGTGGAGCTCTATAAAGTCAAATATATGAAAAAGAAGCGCACTGTGCCAAGAAAACCTACAGCCCTAGCTGTTATATTACCAGACTCTGTCCATCTAAAACTCCAACTACAAGTAAAATAACAGCCTTGAAAAGGCAAAAATTTGAGCAGCCTAATTCCACAAATCGCTCAATATCCGACCTTTTAAGCACCCGGTCTTGTCATATCTAAGAGAGGAACAAAATATATCACAAAAACTATTTGTAATAAATAAGCTCACATTTTGGGGTGGATCTCTCTTAAAAATCCCTTCCTGTTTTTTTTTTCTTGCTGCCCTAAAGCTGATAAAAATTGGTCTTTCTTGTTCTTGACAGGAGATAAAGATGAATGGGAAAGTCATGTCAGGATCAGAGTTTTATTTACGATCTTGTAAGTTCAGGACTGTGCACATGCATGATTTGCTCCTGGACTCATCTCAAAATGAACAAATGAGAGATGAAAGATTACCCTGAGGACCTGCAGAAATACACATGAAAAACAGGTTTATCTAAAGAAACAGGCATTTTTTGAGGGAAAAGGTGATAGCATGAATTTTATATCAGATCTTTACTTCATGGAGAGCGCTACATAAAATATTGTTGGCCAGATCGCTGCTGGTTTAAAAAGTCTTTTGTTATTCCTTTGTATGAAATAATCTTGTTGAGAAAATGCTGTTTCCATGTGCTGGGTGACAGATTTCATTTCATCTTTGCTATGTGTGTTTCCAAGCCTTGGCTGATACACAGATAACGCTCCTCACAATCAGACTTCCAAAAGCACTGAATAAATATCTTGAAAACACCTGCACATGTTAAAACCAGTGTTGTGATTAAAAATAAGACATAGTGCAAGGTAGTTTCTTTAGCTTTTAACTTTTTCAGAAGAAAAATCCACAAATAAATTTCACTGATCCAGAGGTTTACTAGCAACTGAGCATTTAGTTTCCACCTGCTTGGAAGAAAGATAATCTTCTAATGCAGAACACATACTCATAATTTAAGACTTCAGTGAGTTTTTCCCCTCATGGATTCTCCTAATTTGCAGACAAAATCCTGAAGATCCTTTCAGTGCACTTGAGTAAGTCAGTACCAGAGGCAATCTAAAAGCTTGATGAGAATGTCACTTGTTTGTCCTTCATTTGCTGTAGACCGTGGTCAGTACTCCCTGTCATTATCCTCTGAAAAGAGATATTATTGCAACAAATTGATGACAGGAATCAGCACAAAGCAGAAAGTAACTTGGGGGTTCTTTGCTTCAAATGCTGTGTTGGAATCTCATCTTTTATACATAAAACTGAAAATATTCAGATACACTTTTGAACTATTTCTACCAGATGAATGACATTTAGATCTAAAATTATTTTTCTCCTTCCTTTCTGAAGAGTATTGGGTTATTCTTCATCCTGATCTTACCATGAGAAGTGTTAAAATCTATTTCTTTTAAGCTAAAACATACTGTTTTTTTTTAATTCTCTAGCAAAAAAAGATTACAATTTGAAGTCCTAATTCAGGAAAAGAATTCCTTTTTTAGACAGTATTTAAATGCTCATGCTTCTAAACTAGAGCTGAACTTTAATCTGTTTTAAGCACATTTCTGAACCAAGAGCTAAAAAATTCACACATAATTATCATGTACTGAAAACAGAAGATTATGCCCTATTAATAGAAAAGAAAACGAAGTAAGAAAAATTCCTGAAGCTTGGCATTCAAAAGGGCTTTGAAAGCAGGGAAAAGGAAAGAACAGTTTGTTTGCAGGGAGAGAAAAAAAAATCACAAGGGTTTAATCACGTGAGGGATGAGAGGAAATGATCTCATCTACTTCTTCATTTGCTTTTCTGCGGCAAATTATGCTTTAGCAAGAGCACTGGGAGAACATGCCCATGATGTCTGAGCAAAAACTCACTAATATCTGGAATAAAGTTGGTTTTTTCATTTCATGCGGAGTCCAGGGACAAGCAGGGACAGTCTGCTGAGGGATGTGATAACAAGTTAACACCAAAGTTTCCTAATGGTGAAAGAATTTCTTAGGACCTTAATTCTCACTCTTCTGCAAATTCACTGCCCCATTCTTTACCCTTAATACAAGAACAGAATGTCTGATTTCCATTTCCCTATCAAAACTATAAATCAGATTTTGGTAGTTGCGAATTATACCACCAGAAGAGTGAGAAAAGTTTAAAATACCATTTTAACACAGTCCTTATTGAAAGCAACAGTGAAATAATCTTTCCTCTTGAAATCTCAACTGGCTTAGATACGCTGTCACCCAGAGTGTCACATTCTTTGCTCACACCTTGGCAATTTCAAAGGAAAATCAAAAAGATACAGCCCTGCAAACTGTCCCTTCCCTGCATACAATGGGTACAATAGTTTCCCTGGTGCTGTCTTCCCACTGTCCCAGAAGAATGAGGATGGCCTGACATCCAGCAAGGATGTCTGAGCTCATTTCCCAAATTAGCTTCTATTCCTGATCTGCTGCCTTGCACAATGAGACTTTTCCAGCGACACCGACCAAACTGTGGTGAGCTACAGACAGAAAGACCATGTGCACTGCAGCTGAGCCATGGGAGCTTGGCAAAGTCAGAAACCATGGAGAACTGGTGAAAAGCAATCGAGGAGTGTGGAGAATGATGGAGTACTGCAGCAAAGATCACACAGAAAGGACATCTGCAATCACCACTCCATTGTGCTCCAACAGGAACCACCAGCCAGCCCCAGGGCTTGTGCTCTGTGACTGCTGGGAAGGAGATGGAGGGAGCCTGACATCCAGAAATCAATGTACAACACCTCCAACTCCTCAGCAAAAGAGCTTTCTTCCATAATATTTTCACAGAGTTCCACCAAACCAGCTGCTATGCCACATGAAATGGTTTTCATCCGTGTATAAAGCATAATTTAAATGATCCAATTATTACTTTTGTATTCAAAGATGGCTTATTTTCATGCAGATTTATGTTTCGCTATGCATAGAGGATATTCTTAATTGTGCTGAAACAACTGCAAATTTAATTAAAGTTTGCCAGTCCAAGCATAAAATGGATTAAAGAAAATGCTGACAACAGTAAAATAAATATTAGACTATTTAATTTAACATTTATTTTAAATCCAAACATCAAAATAACCGTGTTCCTAATTAAAATTTCATCACAAAATCTCTTGAAGAAGTATTTGTCTCTATTTCCCACCAATCTGCTCAGCTGAAACACACTAGCTTATTTATAAAACTGTTGATTAATAAATCTGTTCCAGCTGTATTACTGTATGTTGCAAAGAGCACAGATTGATGTATGTAAACAACCATTATAATTTTAAAGACCCAAATTCTTCACAGTCCTCAAAGGCAGAAATCCCATCAAATACATTGCAGGACAATTATACACCTAAATCTTAACAAAGAAGGAAAAATAAGGGGCAAACATAAGGTCCGGAGACCTGTGGCAATTTATAGCAGATGGAGAGATCAACTAAATACTTATTATAAGTTACTTGTGTTTGCTTGAACTGGGTATTATTAGACTCAACCATGTGCTGTAACTTTGACAATAAGGAAATCCTCAGCTTCATAAAAAGTTACATTCAAAAGAGGCATGAAGAAAAAATCTGGCCTGGTTTTACTGAAACTAATTGGAAACTCTCCAATTAAATTATGCTGCTTAGTATTGATTTTAATTTTATAGTCAATAAATTTAATCATTTATACTTAGCAGCTAGGGGAAAAGAAAGGTAGACAGGCAGATTTCCTCTCATCTAGATGCAGTAAGTCTGGCTCTCACTGAGGAAAAAAAAATTCCTAAACTACAAGAATTATGAACACTAACTTAACCCTTGATGTCATTCAGAAGCATTAGTTAAGAAGAAATATACAGGCTTATACAGCCTGTATAAGAAATATACAGAAATATACAGAAGAAAATCTGCATTTTCTTCAACAGATTTGGAGGAAACAAAAGTGCCTTACCAGTCTAACAAAAAACAAAGTCAGAAAATTTGGAGGAAAAATTAAAGACTTTTCCTAGTTATTCACAATAGCAGTTTTTCAACATCTGAATAAATTGTCTTACATTACTTTTGGTGCTTCTTCCTTCCACCTTAAGCAACACATTCAGGAGCAAAGGTATTATCTACACCTGAGTGACAACATCCAGCTATTTTAGAGTTCTGGGATCAACACTTGTAGAAGACACAACAATCACAGCCCATTCCTGGTTTGAAAGCCAGGAGCTCAGCTGGACCAGTCCAAGTGACAGAAGCCTCATCCAAAGGCACCCAGGACTGCCACCACAAACTGCTGCCCTACCCCTGTTCATTTCGCTTTTTAATTTCTTTTTGTCAACACAGTTGAGCAAAGAAAACCTCTAGATGGAAAATATAAATGCTGCAAACTCTTTCCTCTATGTAACTTCACTGTGAAAGGACAGAAAAGTTTCTTTTTGCAATGAAACCAAGACTGAAATACAGAAAGAATTGCAAACTGATAGAATCAGCATACAGTGAGAGCTCTCTGCATGTCAGTGGACCATCTTTATCATGGTGTTAACACATTTAGATGTAATAAAGTGTGACAGACACTTTCACGTTTTCCTTATTTACCTTTATCAGCTATATATGTTAGTACCAAGAAAATCTCAAAGGAAAAAAAACCCAAAAAGCAAACATCCAAAATCAAAAATTCCATAGAACAAATGAGGAATTTAAGTCAGTATGAGGGATTATTAAATCTTCCACAAAATAAAAAGCAATCAAGAAGGGAAGTAGCAAGGAGCATAGGAATAAACTGGAACCATTCATCAAAACAACAGTGAACTGAACAAGAGCACCTACAGATATATGCACATTGTAAGGAAAGCTTGATCTGGAATCCAGCACAACTGGTAGATGAAAACCCTATTTGGATGCAATACCAAGTTAGCCAATCACTTTATTTCAACACTGTTAGAACAAACAAAACAACCCAAACTTATTCAAGTAACCACTGAGTTCATCAACCCAGAACTATTCTTTCATGAAAAGCAGTTCACATTTTAGTAGCACTTTTTATACAAGCACCAATATACACAGAAGAAATTAATAAAATTCCTAGAGCCTTTTTTAAATTTCCTTTTTGTGTTACAAGATTTATCTTAGAAAACTATATATAGTATTATTGATCAAACCTCATTTTGACAATCTAATAGCCTCCAATACTTCTAAATACTATAAGAAACAAAGAATACACTGCATTTACAGGCTTCCAGACTATTACATTTCAGACTCTTGAAGACATGAATAAAAATTCCCTTATGTGAATCAGCCTAGACCTTTTGTTGTGTATAGTCCATAAATTACCAGTGCAGCTGTTTAAAACAGAAGGAATATCAAAAGATAGGATTGCACAAAACCAGGAAGTAACAGAACAGTTTAAGGGTTAGAAAACCTTTACTGCCAAAACCAGCATGGCAATTTATCTTCCTGAGAACCAGGCAATACCTTGACACACATCTCAATACAAACTTCCCCATCATTGAACCAGAAGGTTTTGGGAAGAGAAATCAAGTACACAAGTCATAACGTGTGGAATTACAAATGAAACATACAAAACAACAAAGTTCTTGGAGTTTTGATTTAGAGGCTCTTTGATTAGGAAGGCTTGGCTTACCTGTTTAACATCATATGCAAGAAGAACAAATCTTAGGTCTGGTGAAACAGCGTATCTTGATGCTTTGAAGGTTACCTGCAATGAAGTAACAAACAGTAAAAGTGAATAGAAAAGCATGAGATTCCATTTTCCAAATTTTCCTGTGCCTCATTTAAGAACTTCCCATTCACAAGACAGAATTGGTTTTAAAAAACAATGTAATTTTCACAAAATAAGGACTCATTAAATAATTCTTAGTCTAATTAGCTGGTATTAGCACAATGGCAACAGAAGAATTTGGCTTCAAAATTAAATACCAATAAGAGGCCAATGAGTTTTTTTCTATAATCATTACAAGCACTAGGTTCAAGAATAATAACTATAACCAAGTCATTCCCAAAGAATGAAGAAAGACACTTGGGCTGGAATGATTAAAAGGGAGATTCATCACTAGGCTGGCCTTAAAGATGATATGCAATAAAAAGAATAGGTGTGCACTACATCTCTACTGCTTTTCTTTTAACACCACATGTACAAACATTTTGCAAAACAACTTGAACCAAAGCAAAAGTCTTTCTTAAAGAGAATTCTTAACAGAGAGAAAAGTGAAACATAAGGTAACATTATAAAACTAATAATGGTTTACATCCGCTCAAGACCACTTGACATCCAATTGAATTCAAGATTGTAATTTCATCAAGGGGTAGTGTTGATGTCAGAAATAATTTAATGAATCTACTGCATGAGAAAGATAAGGATGTGTTTTAAAGGGTGCTGAAGGAAGTAATTTCAAATTAATCTCAAGACATCTATTTGCAGAATAAAAGGAAAAAGAAGAAATGATAAATGCAGATAAGAATAGAAAAAAAATAGGACAGCAAAAAAATAAACAAAGAACAACAAAGCCATAAAATGAAAACAAATAAAAAACAGCTATGTAGGACAAGATCTATCCACTATTTGATTTCTTAAGGATCTTGCTCTGTTTAGCCTAATCCCACCACTAAACTAATGAATTCAACAGGGGTTTAAAGGTACACACGTAGGAAGTCACAAACTATTACATTGAGAGTAGCTAAGGAGCTATACCTGGGAAAAAAGAGCTTCCAATAAACTGAAAAGATGCTATACATTGGTATACACATTAAATCCAGGTTCCTAAGGTTCTAATATAGTTAGAATCGAGCTATCCAAAAGAATTAAAGGGAAAAATATTTTTGAAGATAAATTCTTTGATTCAGCAGCGTAACAGAATCAAAAGTCAGAAGACAAATCTGCAGTCTTGAGAAAGAAGAAAGAAAAAAAGACAACAAACCTTAAACCAACTTTCTGTATCTGCAAAGCATCCAGAACAGATTTCTACTGTGCCCAAATTTGCTTTTAGCAGTTAATCATCCTAAAGCAGAGACCATGTTAATCTATGAGTAACATTCCCTTCTCCTGGCACTTCACTGAAAATATTTGCAGATGTGAAATTTATCTTCTTTCTAGCAGTTTATTAATTATTGCCCCACTACCTCAGCACTACACAAGCCAGGCAACTTTCCAAATTCACTCCCAGGCAGTGCAGCTCCTACCAGTTCCCACATTTAGCAAGAGCCTGCAGTCCCTGATGGAGCCACCACAAAGGCAATGAGGCTCTTCCTCAAACACCTGAGCAGCTCAGCTGCAAGCCATTGGCAGTGCCAGGCAATACCAGCAAGAACAACTTGCATATTCAAGTACAGTGTGTTGTGGATTTGAGATTTAAAATCTTTTGAATCCCACTAACCTTATTTATTCAGCTTGCACTCACCTGCATACTTTTATTTGCCCCCAGACACAAGGTGAATATTCAATGCAAAAAAATATGGTAATGGGTGTTGGCAAAATAGTTTTATTTTCGTTAGCATAATGGCATAATTCTTGGTAAAAGGAGTATAAAGCTGTGTTATACCAGCAGAAATCTTGTGCTCATGGCCAAAGCTGATATCAACACTGATTCCTTTAAATTATCATAAAAACAGTATTAGCCCTTTTATTTAAGCCTGATTTGCAATCAAGCTTTTAATAAAATAGATATTTAATTCTAATAGAATTGCAGAGAGATTTAAGTGACTTGAAGTGATAACAATTTCCTTAAAATTCTGGTTTTGAAGGTTTTTTTTTTGGGTAAAGACAAGCATAATTTTGGCAATTAATTCAGAACACCTACATATATGCACAGAAGAAACCCTTAAAAACAGAAAATTAAATCACCTGAGTCATTCCTCCTGCAAGTAAACTCAAGATCTGTCAGTCACTTAAACAAAAGACAGATTTGTTTTTTTCCCCTTTTTCAAACATGTCTAAGGGATTTCATCAACCAACAGCTGCCTGACCCCTGGCTGAGGAGACTGGACCAGCTGGTAAAGGGCTTAAAATAAAGTTTCAGTTCTTGCTGCAGGAGATGAGATGTATTCCACACAAACCTTTGGGAGAGCATCTATTGGGCCAGTCTCTACAGGGGTTAGACATATTTATTAATGAAAAAGAAGCTTGAGAGGACTCTGACCCCAAGGGTTTATTCTCTTCTCAGGAGAACACATTTCTGAGTTTAAAAGCAAGTGTTGGGGAAATACCACATTGGAAATACACTAGGAATTAAAAACCCTCAGGTGTCTTGTTATCCGGAGGATGGCTGTTCCACAGGTCTGCATATCCCCAGTTTCTCAAGCTTCTTGCTTTGTCAGGAGTAATTTAGCCTTCATTAAGGAAGACAGACCTGAATGCTGCCCCATGTGACTATAACCCTATGGGTTTGCTGTGCTTGATCTCCAAGAAATGGAATTTGGACAAATAAGCTCTGAAACCGGGAGAAACAGAGCTGCCTAATTAGGCAGAGTCCAGGGGTGCAGAAGCAGGGCTGGTTTCCCTCTGCATCCCTGCTCAGTACCAGCGCCTGGGGACTGGGGCAGTCCTACCCTGTGCACTCCATGCACACCCTCATCCCTTTCCAAAGGCAGAATAAAGTTAAAAGGGAAGGGAGTTTCCTTGTTTCCCTTTATCCAGCCCCATCAAGAGTTGAAATCCCTATGAAAACATCAGCTCCATGCAACCAGAAAACACTTGGACGGGAGAAATTGCTGTAATCCTTGAATTGGTTACAGTCCACACTACTGCATAATTCTGAGACAAAATAAATGTAGGGTTTTTTAACACTTTTGCACTGTCTTCCCTGCTTCATTCACACACCTGTCAGCCACTTTTCCTATATTGCTGTATTTGACATAATTTCACTTTTTCAGACATAAATGATCCTTATTCCTGATCTTTCATTCCTCACTTGACCAAATCTCCCACTGACTGTAAAATCAGGTCTAGCCATATGAAACACTGTATTTCGAGGTTTCTTTGAAATACTTTCTGTGCTAAGAGTTTTAATTCTTCTCCTGACAGTGATGCATGATGTGATGACCTCAGTGGTCTCACTGCCACCATTGCAGTAAAAGCGAAATCCAGGCAAAAAGACAGAATTTGAACAGGCTTTTGTCCTTCAGCTTTACAGTTTCATGCTCTCATCCACCTTTCAGGAATTGCTAAAATATAATTTTGCATGGAAAAGAAGAAGTGGCTTTTTCCATCTTTACATATGGGTGATTAAAATGGAACATAGAATTCCAGTGGACAATATTTTCCCAAGTTTGATTTCCAATGTCAATATTTCTTTCTTTTTCTAACTTTGTATGTATGTGTGTTTTCCTGTTAAAAATAACTGTTATGGTGGTGTTTAAGAGAAATTTTAGTCTTGGTTCAGGCTCTGCATCCTCAGCAAGGGCCTCTAATAGCAGCTCTTTTTATTTCTCCTGTTTTCTTAAACCCTAGTTCTGAGCTCCTGATGTACTGGTGACTCTCTTCATCTTTCACATACTATAAAATTTTGAGGCTATTAGTTTTGTGGATTTTAACTACTATGACATTTAAATCAGTGCCTTATTCATAATCTTTCAAAAACATGGTAAAGAGCAAACAGATGAAGTTATCTGTAATACAGTCTAGCCCTGAGTTGTAAAAATATTTTTATAACATGTATGCTTTACAGTCTTCTTTTTCCATAGTTTCAGTTGCATGGTTTTAAGTGAGATAATATATCATAGTTAAAACAGATTTAAAGAAATGTTCACTGTTGTGGAATCTGCTTAATTGTCTGGTTTGGGTTTTTTTCCTTTGGGTTTACCCCTCCTGCTGTTTCAGTTTCTTGTGCTTCTATTTTCCCCAGAAACTTTCATCTTCCACACTCCTGTTATTCTCCTTCTCCAGCATTTTAGTGCTCCCTTAACACATATTTAGGCTTTATATTTTTTTTATTATTATTATTCATCCAGAATGAAATATTTTAGGATCTTCAAGACTGTTGTTTTAGTCTTGGTGGCAACCAGGACATTATACATCCCTTTATTGCACATCTACATCTGTATCAGAAATTTAACTTGATGGTGTAGTGGAATCTCATGGGATGGGGGTTCATCAGCATTCACAGGTATCCAGCTCCACTTATCAGACAGGCATTGGCCAAATGGCATAAAAGGAGTCAGGCAGGATGGAATTACAGGAGCTGCAGGAGGAGAAGGCATTTGGCAGGTCACAGTTCCCTTGGGAGGCACTGGCAGGCCAGGAACAATGGGATTCTCCTTCACTGCCACTGCTGTGACCGAAAGGAGAACATGGACCATGAGAAAGCAGCAGAGAGTGGAGCAAGGCTGGAAACAGGGAACCTCTGAGAAAGACAGGCTGTAATTAGAAAAACATGCTATAATTGGAATGATGAAAAATTTGGGTTTCCAAGGTTACGTTTCTTAATTCCGTGCTTCTTGTGTCACCTGAGCAGTTAATGTAGACCCAAAAATCCTGCAATGCCAGGTGCTGGAACTGTTAACCCTCAGGTTTCCTATCCAGTTTAAAAGACAAATGTGCCTTAAACCATGACCTCAGCTGACTTCAATGCTCTCAAAAACAGGAACCAAATTCCCCAAACCCACCTGGAACTGTGGGATATAAAAACAGACATGAACCAACCATGAGGTTTGCACCACCACCTCACTGATAGACAATAACCTCTAACCTGTCAATCACAGAAGCTTTTCCCCCTCCATTTGCCAGGACAATTGACATAGTTAACCCTTAACTATATCAAGGAACAATCTTACCAGGAATAGCATTTAGAGAAATCCCACAGAGTTGCCGTAACCTGATATTTTCACTTTTTTTACAGTGAAACCTCCTTCTTGGACAAAACTTGGACAAAAACCAATTGTCACCACCTAACCAAACCACAGTGACTGCAAACCCTTCCATCTGTCAGGCTTTCCTACCTTGATGCACAGTGGTGCACTGCAACAATAAACCCTTCCTCATAAAAACCCCTCTGCTTTTGAAAAGACTGTGCTGAGAGGGTTATTGGACACCCAGAGGAGCATGGGAGAGTAGAGAGAATGTTACAATATTCATAATCACCTATTTACAACATGTGTGGGTCATTAAAATGTCCAGTGTTGCAACAACTATTAATATTTATGTGGTTATATAATGTTATTTAAGGTATTTACTATTATTCACCCTTTCATTAATCTCTTATGCAAGGTTCTTAAAATACAAGCATGTAACCTACTCTTGCAATTAAATCTACATTAATCAACAAAAGAACTGTAATTGCATTATGATGCTGCACTAAGTTTCATTTCAAAAGAGGAAGGTGGTGTGGTGGGGAGCACAAAACAAAACAAAAAAAGTATCCAAAGGAAGAGAACAACAAGGGCTGTTTATGAACAACGCTCTGCAAAACACCACAAAATAGTCCCTGCCAAAAGCTCTGCTCACACTGAAGCCCTCATTCTCTGCTTTTGGCTGCAAGGCCTCCACAGGGCTGTCACAGCTGGGCTGCCACAGCCTGCCCCTGGTCCCTGAGCGGGACTGCTCCTGCTCTGTCACCTCCTGACACCAATAGCAGGCAGCAAGGCCTTCCCTCTCCATCTTTGTGTAAAAGATGGTCCTCAGTAACACAGCAACACAACAGGCTGCAGGGTGAGCTCCTGAAAAGCCTCTGGAAACAGGTTTGAAACTCAGCAGTAATTGTTTGCTGTGCACCATGAATGCAGCTTCCCTTTGAGCTTGACAAGAGTTGTGGAAAGGCACAGAAATCAAAGGGCACAGCAAATCAGGAATTACTGGGGGTTGGAAGAGTACAGCTGGACAGTTTTCACAAACTGAGAACAATTCCACTTGTATTGCCTGGTATTGGAAACAAACCAACAGATTCAAAATTTATCCCATCATGCACACTCCAAAGCCTGGAGGAGTCCCAGTGGACTCACTTGTGACAGAAGACCCTGAGTGTTTCTCAGGGTGTGTGCATGGAATCTGAATACAAATACCACAAGGGAATCTGAATACATGCACCACAAGAGCAGTGAAACTGAGGACTAACAAAAGCCTTACCACTTTCAAAATTATTGCAGCTTTTTAAAGAGGGAGAAATGAATGCAAAACTTCTGCAGGTTTCTTTCAGAGAATTCAACACACTTGGAAAGTTCCATACCAGAACACACAGTCCCTACACACATTTTCTATCCTCTCTGTGCTTGCTTTTTCTAGTAGATTTTGTGTTTGTAAAACAGGCTTGAGAAGCTGAGATAGAATAAAGAACCAGATGGACAACTTTCCCTTAGCTAAAGGATCCACGTGGCCCTGCATTGTCTCCTCTTCAGCTTGTG
Organism: Melospiza melodia melodia; assembly: GCF_035770615.1. Taxonomy (NCBI): domain Eukaryota; kingdom Metazoa; phylum Chordata; class Aves; order Passeriformes; family Passerellidae; genus Melospiza; species Melospiza melodia. The sequence goes on along the minus strand of NC_086201.1, from coordinate 7,930,328 downwards.
ACTGGGCTGTGTGTGAACTGATAACCTGCTTTTACTGACCCTAAAGAACAGCTGATGGCAAAGGCATTCAACAAAATGCTTGCTAAACACTGAAATTTCTTAGCTAAATGTGGCATAATGCCACTGATTTTGGAAGTGTGAAGTGCAATAAAGTATTGCCAAACGCTGAAAAGCTGGTAGGTTGTCACTTAGGATCACAGTGATAGGCAGCCCAGGCAGATGATAGAGAACATATTGTAATCATGTATCGAGGCAGCATCTCAAACACCAGGATGCCACACAGTGATTAATGTCTAGGGCTTTTTCTGGCTCCTCTTCATAGGAGACTGGCCCAGCCTCCAGCTGTGAACATTTATATGCTGCTGGCTAAGGATATTAACTGTTTATTAGACAGCTGAAACAGGAGGGACTGCATGGATACAGTCAGAGGAAAATGTGTATTAGAAAACATCCTTAAATAATAACACCCAGAGATGTCAACAAATATTCCTTGTGCTTTGCAACCTACCCTTTTCACTTATGGCACTGTATTTGTTACCCATAACATTGCTTTACTGACAGATTAATTATATAAAGACCAGACTGTTTTACTAATTGATTACAGAAAAGGATTCCGTCCCAGAAGAATGCAAGAAATTTTTCTACTTCTAAATAAAACCTGATTTAGATAATAAAACCTAAAAAAGGTACTTTATTTCAAGAACTTGGGATAGATACTTCCCCTGTGTAAGAGAAGTGGGCATGCCAGAATGACAAAACATCAGCCTTTCTTCTTTCCAGGTGCATGACTATTATTAATGGTACTTTTAAAGGTTGGGGGATTTTGTTATCTTTATATCTGTTAACATAGGGTTTTTTTTTTTTTTATATCTGCAGCCTGCTTTTTTGATGATACACCTACTCAGTGAGCACTGCAGATTCTCATTAGGGCTACCTGGCTCCTACACAATAAGCAACACAAAGAAGGATAAAAGGTGTGTACTTTGCAGGAGAGTGGCAGTCTCCAGGATGCAAAAGAAGAGCCAGCGATCTGTGCCCAGTGGAAGATTGCTTCAGGGGCTGAGCAATGAGGGGAAAAAAGAAAATCTCCTCTGAGCTGCTGATTCAAACACAGTCCAATCAGGGGTGACAAAGAGTCATTACTTGCCCCTTTTCTCTGCACAAGGAGTTTATCACAGCAGTTCAATTCTCCATGGACAATTATTAACATTACTGCGAAAAGCCTGCCATTTCTCTGGCTGCTTGAGCAAAGGCAAACAGGAAAGCAAACGCAGACTGAAATCAGACTAATAACTCCCATCAAAAGGTGACTCTTCCATGACTAAAACCCTTTGATAGGGAAGAATGAAGGAACTTGCATTGCCACTGCCTGTGTTGGATCTCTGCTGTAGTTTTTATGAATCCAAGACATCTCTGCAGAGTCATTAAACCACCACCATTCTAATTATGCACCGATGATTAAGCAGATGTGACAATGAGCGAGGAAAATGTTTGATTAATGATCCAGGTGTCTAACTTTAGAAGATTACATTTAGCACTGCAAATCTGGGGACAGTCAAGCTCAGAAGAACAGGAGAGCTTTTGATTTCAACTTGCCTCAGTAATGTTATCCTGTTAGGATTGTTGGCCACCATTTCAGACAGCACAGAACATTTCCCACTGTTCTCTTCCAAACATACACCAACAAACTTGCTGGGCCTTCTGCTCTGTTTTCAGCTTTTTATTATCCTTCCTCCATGTGAATACTAATTGCTGGAATTGACTATTTTTAAGTATAACACTCTCAACTTTTGACTGTGTAAAGAGAGGAGGTCTGCAGGAAAAAAAAATACATGTAGGTTTGTTTTTTTTTTTCACCCATAATTGCTAAATGGTTGCTTGAATATTACATATTTTGGATCAGTTTCCCACACTTCTAATCAATAGCAGGTATCTAGTGTCTAGAGCTCACTTGGTTTGTGTGAATTGAGGATAAATCAGTTCCATAAAAAGCCTAGGGAAAACAACTTTGCAAAAAGAGGCGACACCCCTGGTGTGAAGCAGCCTGTCCTTCCCAACCCATCATCAGTTGGCAAGGCTGGGGTGGCATGATGGCCTGAAGAGCCTGTCATGCTGGCACCACACTCTGGAGCACAGGCCAGACACTTCCAGCCAGAAGTGCCTGGAATCCTCTGTGAGGAGACTCAGGCCTTGGCATTAATCTCAATTCTGCAGCCGGGGATGCCCAAGCAGCTGCTCAAGCTCGAGGATGCACTGAAGGCACCACACAGACCTGGCACAGGCCTGGCTGGCCAGGCAGGGGCTCACACAGCCTTGGTAAATGGCTAACAGGGAAAGTGCTTCCTAATGCCTGAGGGTTTGTACTTTACAGACATTCAGCCTTCCACTGATGGCTGTTTTAGCTTTTTAATTTTTCAGATTCTGCACTGCTTTAGTGTTTAGTTCTGAGCTTCATATTAGGGGATAGTAAGCTCTCTTCACAGAGTAGGGAGACAAAACAATTCCTTCTCTAGCTGGGGACCAAGGACAAATGACCCAAATTTCAGGCCCAAGAGCCTAAACAACAGTGGACTATAAGTGGACAATTAACTCCAATATGCAAATGGACCAGAACTTACTAAAGTGTGAGACCTCATGATCGGTCATCTATTTTTTTGACCAATTTTGGGTTCACCTTGGGTGCAGCCCTGGCTGGGCTCTTGTGCTGCCCAAGGTGGATCCATTGAGGCCCTTCAATAAACACCCACTTTATTCTTTACCTCCATCTAGGTCAGCCTTCACAAGGCATCGCCACCCAGTTTTAATTGTGTCTGACAGCCTTTTTTGGGCTAAGAGGTTCCCTGAGGCACATCCCAGCATATGGAAGGTGCAGCTCACAGAAGGGGAGTCACACACACACCCACCCATTAAAATAGAATTCTCTCCTCCATCCTTCTCCATCTTTACACTGACCTAGGAAATCAGCATCAAATTATTTCTACTGAAGTTCTACTCTCCTCTTTCTTGTTTGAGGAGTTAGAAGTAAAGGTCACCTGAGGCTTTATGCTTTGAAAAGAGGAATCTCTATCAGCAAAGGCCAGGAACAGACCAGGAATAAAATCAGCCTTTGCCAAAGAGCGCTGATGAAAGTGAATCATCCTTTTGAGTCTGCAGGTGTAAAAGATTTTATTAAATTAAAAGTACAGGGATTAACAATAACAGCCAGTGGTCTGCATGGAGTATTTATGAGGAGAGATTGACAAGCCACACAATTAGGCTGCAAAACCCTGATAAACGAGAATTACAGGGTGGAATGTAAGTGGTATCCCTGAGAATAACAGTGCCAAGCAGAGCAAAATAAAATGCAGACTAAAGTATTAAAGTACTTCTTAGCAATTACTGCTAGTCAGAAACCATTCTTGACCCTTTGCTGGTCAAGAGGAATAATCCCCAATCATCTACTCAGCCATTAAAGCACAGAGAAACAACTAAACCAGAGATTAACATGACATTTTTCTTTCCATATTTATTTCTCTTAAGGAAAATATTCCTATGAATCTTGAACAATTTCCCTCTTTTCTAATAGTGAAAAACTCTCAACATTTAAGTAGCATTCCCACCTTTTATGAAACATGTTTTCCTGATAGACATCAGGTAGATTCCCCAGAACATATGCCAAGCACAATCCACCCTTCAGATGGTCTGAACAAAGCACAACCAACAGCAAATCCTCCAACATCTTGGTTATTTACACATAAAAAACAAATAACTTCATTCAGAAATCATTCACTGACAGAAGAAAGGATTATATTTTTCATTTATATGCAATTTAGTCTAAGTCATGAACTTTTAGATATTACTCTCTCCCTCCTATAGCAAGAAAAAATGTTAGCAGACTTTCACTGGGAAAGAAGCAGATAATATATATTACTTACAAAAGTTGTGTTTTCCAGTAATAATGTAGTTGTATTTGTTTCTACATTCAGTTCAACAACATGTCCATTCCTGGTTTTATACACCACTGCTGTATCTGCAATGACAAAGAAATGAGCAGTCAGCAAACACTCTGACAATTTAATACCTCTGTAGAGAGAACCAGCAGGTTAAATTAATTACAGTATCCTTGTTACTACACACAAACAAGACAGAAGTTTTGTTGATTTGCCTCATGAGCTTCAAAATTACCAGTTTATACCCCCATAGCATGCTCCCCTCATTCAATACATCTATGTTTTGGCCATACAGCAAAGTAAAGTTTTGCAAAAAAACCAAAATATTTTGTTGAACATCATATTCACATCTCCTCGGAAATTATTCCAATAAAACTTCTGTACTGGTCTGTATTTCTGGTGACTAGATGGACAAAGTTATGACTATTTTAAGACAGTCCACATTCTGTGTGATTCATGCTGGGCTGCAGAATACTGAATTTTCTTGTGAACTGAATATTAGCAGTTCACACAAGCTAACACAAGCAAAGGAGGGTTAAAGCAAAGTAGGTCCACTTGAAAAACATTTAAAACATTGTGGAATGAACTTTTTCAACTTTTTCCACTCACTTGATTTACCATTTCTTTCATGAAAAAGAATCCAACACATGTCAAGGAAAAAAAAGAAATCTGTAATTAATTGGGATTTCTATGAAAAATACTTTGCATTTGCTTGTATCAAAACCTGCAAAATTACCAAGAAATACACAATTACTACATCAGCCTTGAGTTAAAAAAAAAGTTCCAAATTTTCCACTATTTGTTACAAGATTGAATAGAGTGCTGATTCTCTCAGATTATTCAAAACCCATGTAAGAGATTTGTATTTAATTAAATGAAACAATTTTATTATAACAATATAAAAAGCATCAGAAAAATTCTAAATTAAGCCTAAAGGAAATACAAAAGAACTTCCCTGATCTTCAGTAATGTCTGAAAAATTCATCACAAATCCCTGAATTTTATGAAGTGGGAAGTCAACATGACTGGAGAAAAAGGTTATGCTATCATAAAAAAAATTCTTTGCTTATTCAGAAAAAATGTAGCTCTATTTTAATTGACTCCACAGCAACTCAAGATATCCAGCCCTAGTGAATGTCCTCTGGTAGGTTCTGTAAAATTAATGAAGCCTCATTTGAAGAACTTACTAAGCTATTTTAGGGCCATGGCTGGAAATGGGGTGGGATTGATGGAGTTTAGGACAGGCTTGTTAGAGCTGCTTTTTAGGAAGGCAAACCAGATTGTGAATTGTGGAATTAACAGCAGTTCATTTTAAAGAGAAAATATTTCAGATATTCATTTTGAATAAAAAGGAACAGCACGTCACAGACAGTTATTTGGTTTCAGGTTACCAGTTACAGAACATGGCTGTTTCTGCAGCTTCCTTTAGGCTATTTTGCATTTATTCTTTAAGGAACCCCAGCACTGGAAATCTCCAGTGACACTGGATCACAGTGCTGAGTTTTATAGAAAGAAATGAAGTTGTCTAAAGAGCTGTCCCTAGTTACGATTGAACCATATTGGGAGAAATGGCATAAATAACCCAGGACGCTGAACAGCAGTGCTCCAAACCATGCATTTTGACCCCATAGATGACACCAATGTGCTAAAATCCAAATAGGTACAGAATGTGACTCCTTCTCATTTATCTACTCTCCTATGTGTCATTTGCCAAGAAGATTTATAGCACTGTGCCTCATTAACTAATCCTACCAAAAGAAACTCACTCAAAAAAGCACTTTCCCTTAAAATTCCTAAAAGGACCACAAATAAAATGCTTAGTCCTAAGGCTCTTCTTGCAAGTCCTTCAGAAGGTATGAAACAACATTTAGAATGGCAAATACTGTGAGAGACATAAATGAAAGCCTTTGTTCTAAAGTTAGAAGAAACTTTACTCAATAAATCAGAACAGAAAACTGAGTCAGACCTCTTGAGAAGCCAGGCTTTACTGGGCAGGAATTATACCTCTCTTTGAACTTTCACTAGTTACCTCCTGAAGGGCAGAAATCAAATGAATGCTTGCAAAATGTATGGTGCTTTGCAGGTGAAAGATTATACCAAACTCCCATGTAAACACAGAGCATAACAGTCTTCAAAAGTAATTATAGAAATTAATATGGAAGTCCCATTCCAAACAATATTTTTTTCAGGCTGGATAATGTGATAGCTGATGATCACACCACATGACAATGATTTTTTTCACTGATTGCTCAAATGTTAATTAAGAGCCATAAACACAGGGATTTTTTGAAAATTTTGTTAGCTAGAGTCAGAAATTCTACAAAAGAAAACAATTCCTAGTCCTTAGCCTCATCCACTTGCACAGCTGACGGATTTTTTATTTATTATCTTGGTGCCTTCATCAGAAGAAGGTTCAGGGACGTCTGACAGTTCACAACGACATTCAGAGAAGTGGAGTCCTTAATTCAAAGAAATTCGCATTTAGTTTGAAACAAACAGTAGTACCATGTGAAAAGCTCTCAGCTGGGCACAAATTGCAGCCCTGAGGAGACATATTATTGATCTGAGGACATCACCAGAATAAAAAACATCCTGTCTTCAGCAAAAGAGAATGTGAGGAAGCCTCTGTAAAGAAGATGTGCTATTGAGTCATCAGCCCTGGATGATGCACACAAAAACAGCCGTGAAAACAACTGATTGAAAATTTCCTAATTCTAATAGTTCTCAAATTTCTGAAAAGTTTGGAAACTCCAGAGCCGTGAATAGCTGATTAATTTATTCTGTTTTACTAAAACATGAATACAGACAACTAAGGGTCTGTATGTAAGCTATCCTGACATCAGTACCAAAGAAAATAATGGCACTATAAATCCAGGATTCTCCCCACAAAAATAATGGCTGGCAATATAATTAACACCTAACAGCACTTTACAGAACATAGATCTTGTTAAAAAAAAATTGAGAGTGCTATATTTGATAGAGGCAACTCTGCTGAAACTGTGTATTGGGTTTTCATCCAAGGTATTTGATTTATTTTATGACCTCCAAAGCTTACATTAAACAGAATTAATGGGAAACACATTAGGAGGATTAAAAACAGCATCACTAAAAAAATAAAGAGGTAGACAGGGTTATTATACACAACTATGATTGGAAGAATTGATTGAATGGAAGAATTGATTCCATCTTGATTCTGACCTTATTTCTAAGGCTGACTGAGAAGCAGTGGACACACACCCCTGCAGGACAACTTGATGCTCAACAGGTTCTCTACAACTTCTTTGGCTTTCACAAAGAATGCAACATTAAATAAAATATTACATGAAAACAAACTCAAACAAAATTCTGGGATTGTCACAGCAGAATAAATTCACCTTAGTCAGCAACATGCTCTTACAGAATTGTACTTGCTGCAGAACCAACAGGAATTCATTGTGAAGCTAAATGTCCAAATTCTTATACTATTGTATGTTTTTAAAAGTTAATATTTTCATCATCTACCCTATCTCTAGGCAAAGAACCTGGAATACACATTCTGCTGACATGATTAATCCATACATTTTAAATCACAGTTTGGATAGATATAAATATGGCCCTCAGTGACAGCACTATTACATAAATACAGCACCATGATAATCTCAAGTTTGTTTTTTTTTTTAAATAAAAGCAATATTTCTTATAAATAGGTTCACTAAGACTATTGTTTCTGGTTTAGGTTCAACACTGCTAAGGGTTTAGTTTAAGATCAGGGTATGAGTTGGCAGGAAATGCAGCTCTGTACTGTACCTGACATAATATAAATTGTTCCTGGGAATGGCAAAGTACAGGCAAACTATCATAAGATGAAAAGAAATCAATGCAAAACTTTTCCTACTTGACAAGCAGCTTGACCTCCATCAATTTTGCAATAATTTCTTTCCCTCCATTTATTGAATTTACCCCCATTTATTGAATTGACAACAGGCTACCACATCCTAAATGCTACAGAACTCCTTTGTAGCACTCACAGTTACACAAGCTATGTTCACATGAACCAAAAAAAGAATCCAAGACCTTGTAAATACCAATGAAAAATCCTGTATTATTTAGGGGGGGAATGGAGTAACTTCTAGCCTTAAATACATCCCCATGCTGCAAATCAATCCCTGAATTGTTCTAGTGCAAGAATTTGGGCCAGAGGAACCTTTCGTGATTTATCTTTCTGACAGCAAGACACTGAATGGTCGTGGTTTATTTGAAGAGTATAAACTCTAGTTTCACGTGTCACTGAAATTAAGCAATTCATCTTGTTATTTAAATGACACAGACTGAATTGAAAGGACACACTGCCACACACTTTCAAACCTCTTGAATTTCAGTCCAGTGTTCTATTCAGTTTCACATCCATATTGATCCAAATTTTATTAGTTGGAAGCCTTCCTCCTTTATTGGTGGTATTTTCATCATTAGATATGTATGTGACACAAAAAGCTCCAGGCTGCTAATCACATTTATTCTTTTTCTGCCATGGAGTCTCCCTGCGTGCCCTAAGATGTTGACACAGGTTCTATCTCTGTAATTCAGCAGCAAGTCAAGAGAAGGGAGGTGTGTCCTTCATGTGAATGAGCAAAGGGGGTGTGAAATGTTTTGGCATTTCTGCAGGTCCCTAAATCTGGGATATTTTACAAGAGATTGTAAACCAATAGAGATATGAGACCAAGTATTAAAAGTCTTCTGTGTTGTACCTGGAAAGATCCAAAAGCCTCAGGAACAAGTGGGGCTTCCTTGATGAAGTATGAAAGCAGGGATCCTGCCCTGGATGAATAAGAGTTTATGAAAATACAGAGATCCATCACAGGCTTACTAAAGCCACAGGACTTAGAAGATTACTGAATCTGAGCCTCCACTATCCTGTGAATATTTCATCTAAGCTAGGCAAGACTTGCATTTCTACCTAGTCTATTCCATTCTCAGAGGTTTGAAGTGATGATTTTTTGACCTATGAATACACATTGAGTTATTCTTTAGCCTCAGATAGACATCATGGCAGCCCAAGCTTATTATAAAACTAAAACCTGTAAATCTACATTGCCATCATGTTCACTGAGATTATTCACATTAATTTCTGCAGCTGCTGGCACTGACAAGGAGTAACAGAATTAACAGCACTTTTGAGTGTAAAAAACCTGATTCTTACCAAATTCACAGTACAGTTAATGTACATTTTGTGTGCCGAACAAAATTTTGACAAAATATTTGCTAGATTTTTATTACTTGTTGATAATAAGGCTTATTTCATGGCAACTTGTGTGGATTGATCAATTTGAATGGAAACAGGCCAAGACCAACTTGCTAGAACCTGGACTAAAAGTGGTTTAGAATTTACTAATACTGATATTGAATGGTTTGACAAAAAAACCTGATTTATAAAGAAGGTGCACAGATTTCTAATTGCTGGTTATTTGCACAGAGCGCTGTAAATCTTAGCCTAAGCTAATTGTCCAAAGGAGATCAGCACTCAGGCAGTTTTGTGCATAGAAACCACTGGGTATTAAGGCAATTTATCAAACAGTCTTGAGAGAGCAAGTAGTTTCTAAAAAAGTGGAGGAAAGAGAAGGAAATAATTCAGGCAATGCTGAAAATCTGTTCCATAGTATCTGGAATAAGGAGGCCTCAGGGTAGTCTTCTGAAATTGCTGACAGTGTTAACCTGAAGATTGCTAATGCTTATTTTCCCACTGAAAATATTTACCAAGTTTCAGTTTGTTTAGCTGAAATTCTGCTTTGCAGCACAAACAGCAGCATTAGCAAGTCACAGTCCTCCTCTTCCTTACATTTCATGTTTTTTCAAATGCAAACATGCAAAAAGGTTGATACCTTGCAGTCAACACATATGTCAATCAGCCTTTGCTGTACATAGTATTATTAGAACTGCAGATGGCATTTCATCAAACTGATTATAGAAAATGTCATGCTAATTAAAATAGAGAATGCTTTCTGATTTAATAAACAGAGGGTGCTAGACAATTCTTTGTCTAATGAAGTGTTTACTAATTAAATAGTCATTTACAGAGATATTAGAGATACAGACCAAATTGCAATATGTTACTAAAGTCACGTGTCAGCTGAGCAAGATTTCCACTGCTCTTCTAAAAGGTCAGGCTGTTAGTAATGCCCTCAAGACAAAAATTATTCTGGACTAGTTTTATAATGCAATGTACTCTTGGAATGTAGTCCTCCAGACAATCCTTTAGTATTTAGAATATTTCCTATTTAAAATGGCTTGCAAAGTTGTACACACAGGTAATTCCAGTTCTTTCTGATCCCTACTTCCTTTTCCCATCTATGCCCAGTGCAAACAAGCCAAAAACCAGACAGAGATCTTATGGTGCAGCAGCTACAGGAATGGAGTGGCACAGTGAGAGCAGCACCCTGCCAGGCACAAATTAATTAGCTCTGCTCTTCCCACCTTCTTGAACTTCAGAATGAATTGGCCAGGCATGGACTAACCTAGAAAATTCAAATTTCCATCCATACTCAATCTAACTTCCCCTTTTCCTAATCTGGTCATTGGTTTGCAAAGCAAGTCAAGCTCAATTCATGCCAATTTTCAGTGGTCCCAGTTACTCTGGCATATTGATGTATGAAAATCTTAAACTCTGCTCAACAGCCAATATTCATTTATGAAATCCATTTCTTCCCTGTCATGCAGCTGCACAGGATTCATGCCTCAGTATCACACTATCCCCATGCCCACTTCAGACAGAACAGAGGGACCAGACAGCTCCTGAATATTAACAAATCCACTGGGGGATTGATTTACAGGAAAAAAAAAAAGGAAAAAAAGAAACCAACAGTGAAATATACAGTGCAGTCAAGCCCAGCTTCTGGAGTTTGAAAGATGAGGAAAGATTCACTGCAGAGCTGTGGGAGGCAAGATGGAGGACAGTGACCAGCAGCCACAGGTCGTTATGTCTGTGACAAGCTCAGCTGGAGGAACATCACTGTCTGCTGCCTAAGCCACTTCTAGACACGTTGGAAAGGTGGAAACACAAGGGAATTACTGCACAAAGACAACAAAGGTAGAGGCAGATAAATTGAAATGCAGGTGGCCACAGAGAATGCAGCTGAATTAAGCTGCAGCCACTGTCCTGAGGCTCTATCCAAACATGTCCTGCAATCCAGGTGTGCTGTCAGCTCAGTTTTCACAGCAAAACTAAATCATATATTCCTCTGCTATGTACTGCCATGGTAATGGAAAGCTGTTCTAATTTAGAAATTTCCAAGTTTTTCCAATAAGTTTATCAAATCAATCATAACTTAAGTTGTGACTGTCTGAGGACTCTGGTCCTGCTATCCTTGGCACAGAGCAGCAACAGCTTGTGGAAGATATTTCTTCTCCAGTCTTCCTGGATGAACAAATTGTCATGCACTTCTCCTCTGCTCCCCTGGTACTCTGCTTGGCAGTGAGCAGAGCACCTTTACATGGATCTGCTCACTCAAAACTTGTCAAATCAAGGCTGCCCCAGCAGGGTCTGTCTCATTTTCTGTTTCAAGAGCACACTCAGAATAACACAGCTACATCTGAGCTTCAGCCTACCAAAATCACAGTCTGCAAGCAAGATGTTGACATTGGTAATGGAGTTGTCTATCAGCTAAAAGAAGTTGAAAAGAAAATAAGAGTTGTGCCATAATTATTCTCCTAGAAGAAGAATTAAGTCTCCCTCATTTTAGAACACAACTGGTCAAAGCAGTACAAAGTAAATTAACAAAAACAAATGAAAATGCAAAGATCTTAGTGCATGCCAGCATAAATGGGAGGCAGTTATCTAACCCAAAGAGCAATGAGTTGATGGACTAAAGCACAAAATGTGACTTTTTCTACCATTCCTCCCCATGCTTTCCCTATCCCACTATTCATAATGCAAAAATCTCCATCTGTATCTCTGTCATTACTTGGAGGAAAATGTCAGGGACATTCATTCCCCTCCTTAAAGCAAAGCACTAAACATGATTTCATTGTGTTAAAAGCTAGGATAATAGACTTCAGTCTAGTAGTCCATTCCAATTTGTTTGAAATGCAATTAACAGTACATCAGCACCAAGAGAAGGGGAGGGGAAGTGGTTGCATTCATGACACAGCCTTCCTTCTAGGCTACATCACTGCTTGAGTACCACACAACTTTGGGTACCTACACTTTTCTTTAGCCATTGTTAATGTTAAAAAAAAAGAGACAGAGGCTTCAAATTAGAGAAAATGAAAAGGAATTTTAAAGATGATGAGTGTTGAAACTTCTAACAACACTTTGGTTTTCCCATTCCTAGAGTCCACATTACACAGTGACGGTGAAACATCAAACATTGGTATTTTGCCAGCTCTAAAATTCTGACAAAACTCCTTGGTTTTCCCAGCTACTTGGGGACATTTTTGCTCTCCTGCATTGCACCAAGAGCCATTACTGAGCCAGCTTGGCAATGGACTCAGACAGCTGCTGTCCAAATAGCGTACATGTCCCTGGACTACTGTGAAAATTAGGGGACAAATTCTCCGTTTCAGTCACATATCCCATTCCAGCCTCTTCCCCAGAGGGATAACAAAGTACCACAGTAGAGCAGCACTCCTCTGGCAGCGTTGGAAGCTGACCTTCCTGCTGGGCTAGGGCAGATGGAGCAGGGACAGCTCCGCTCTGGGGCCGGCAGCGCGGCCTAGGCCGGATTTCACACAGGCTGCTCAGCTGGCAAGGCTGCACTCTGGAGAGGACAGTGATTGCAATGTAGGGAGATTTATATGCTTCTCTACTCCTACATAGTTGCAAATCTCAAATAAAACAGAGTATTTCAGCTTGCAATAGGAATGTGAACACCCTGTGTTCTACGCTTCTGCGTGGAATCACTCAGGAGTGATTCCAAATAATCAATCCTGAGGGCTCCCCATCGTCTCTACTTCTGCAGTGCTCCAGATGAAACTGGCATTTCCTAGAAAAGCCCAACAAGTGAGAAAATTAAAATTCAGTGGCTGTGCAGATATTCCAGTACAAGGGCAGTCTCTGGAGCAGCCACAGGGCTGCAGTTTCCTCACTCCCTTTAGTCCCCATGAGGGAATCTCAGCAAGCTGACTCAGGCAGAGCTGGTGGCTCAGTGCCCAGCACCACGCTCAGACATGAAAACATCACAGCTCTGATACCCACATGGCCCTAGGACTGTCCTTAACAAGCTCTAACCCAGCTCCTGGGAGGCTGGCACACCCAGCAAAGCACATCCAGGGCAAACAGGGTCATGGAGTAGGATTTCCAGCTCTACACTGACAATGCTGAATTTTTTTTTTTTTGTTTTATTTTATGCTACCGAAGGACAAACAAAGAATTTTATTATAAAAGTAAACAAAGGGAAGCAACTTTCTGTTCACAAATGTTTAACTTGCTTCTTCCAATTCTCATTCTGACTTATGAGAACAAGATGTTGAGTAAATGAAGATCATTAGAAGAGTTATCATGCACCCAGTAATACATAAATCACACCAAGGCACTGTTTTGCAATTTTATCTGTATCTTCTTATGAACCTTAAATACTTGTCTATATTAAATTATTTCTACTGATTAGTCAGTCATCTGTACTTTCAATAGAAAATACAGATTCAAGAGTCACATGTGCCATTAAGAATTTTTGCCCAGAAATATTAAATTCTGTGTATCTAAATTCAACTCACAAAATGAAAGCAATTTAGGCATTGTTTTCACATGTGTTCATCACCTACCATAATACTGAAATTCTTGGGAAATAACCATGCCAGGTAATTGGAAAATGAAATGGTGAGTGTGTAGGCATCTAATCAGCATAGATATGGAAACACAGATTTGGCATCAGCATTTGAAAACACTGGCAGAATTTCCTTTGGATTCCATTCATTTTGGATGCCATTGTTTCATCTGTACATGTAATTCCACTGTTCTGTTTGCAGGATCACCAGGACAGTGCTTGGCTGCACCCACCAGGTCCTGCCCTGCCTGGCACACTCTGGGCAAGCCCTGTGAGAGCAGAAAGCAGCTTTGGAGAGTAAATGACCCAGGAAAGTGTCCTGTCCTCAGCATCCAAACAGAAAACTAAAGTGTAAGCTCAAATTCCCACAAACAAGCCTTGTGATCAAAACACATCAGCATTAAGCTTGTCACACTGGCCTGGAAAAGATTCTAAATTGCATTTTGGAGCACTTGCCAACAGATTTTATTTGGCTCAAAGATGAAGTCTCAGTTCCAAAAGGAAAGAGACACAAGCAATTAAGTCTCTATCTTAACATTATCATCATGTGCTTCACTTTGCTTCTTTCAAAATTACAAAGGTGACACATTGGTAAGGGACATTTTGTGCAGCTTATCTCTACAATTAATTTGAAATAAAATGTAGCTGAATGAGAATATTACAAGAAGAAGAAAATCAAGGAGAGGTTGAACAATGGAATTCTTGGCAAGCCAGCAACTGTTCTGTACCAGCATGAACATTTAATGGCAATTTGACAGCATTCCCAACAAATGGAGGGGCACAGGCCTCCTCCAGGTGTGATGTGAAAGTGAAACAGTAAACCTATTCTCCATGCTTTAGTCATACATGAGTTTCAAAGAATAAATATTTAAATTATGTTTCCAGATTTATCCTAATAATTATTCCATAGAATTACACCTCCTACCTGCTTCTGATCAGAGAATTCAAGCAATTCAGCTTTTATTTTCTATTTGAATTAGGCTTCCTGATTAACATTATTATTCATTTTTTTAGTTTTTGGTTTTCCCTAAGTAAAAGTGTCATTTTTTCATTGAAACATTAACTTCATCAGTAAGTCCACACTTGCTCAATAACTGCTTTAGACACACAGAAAATATTGTGTTCAAAGTTTAACACACCCATCTGGATTTCTTTTATTTTTGTACCATAAAAAGGGAGGAAAGTAACTGCAAGGATTGAACAGAATAGAGTGCCATAGCTGAAAAATATATACCTGATTATCATAATTAGCAATTATTAACTGGATCTAGAATAAGCACCATTACATTATGAGGAAAGCCCCAGTAGGAAGATTCTTGAATTTTCTCCTCTACTCCATTATCAAAGATATAAAGGCATGCAAGAAGGGCTGATCCAAATACATTAGCAGGAACAAAATTTGTTTGGGTGTAACTTCGCTTTTGGCAGAACATCCATATTTTCACACCTAAGCATTTTGCATTGGAAGAATACAAAACATCTTTCTAAATGAGGGATTTAAAATTTGTTTACACTTACTAATTTTTATCATCTTTAGCAAATATTTTCCTGATGGTGGAATTGTCAAACAGATTTTGTTATTTTCATTTTTCATGCAATTAAGAAACACAAACCATTCATCCACCTAATTGAAATACAGACAAAAATGATCCCATATTTCTCAATTGCAGATCACTTTTAGTAGTTCTGAAGATAAACTTATTCCAGTTTACAGGTTGAAATTTAAGTCATTACAAGGAAGCCACTTAGTAGTTCAAAATACTCATATGAAGTATATGAATTTGATATTGCTTCCCAAATTATATATTCCAAGTACATAAAGGCTGGACCGTCAGAACTGATGGAAGCAGAATGGATTGCACTCATTTTATGCAGTGCATTCAGGGATTTCAGGGCCAAAAGAGCTCATTATGTACTTCTATCCTGAATTCTTTCAGAGCCAAGATTACAGGATTTTGACCTGAAATTCTGGCACCAGGCCTATAATTTCCTGTTGGGTTTTCCTTTATGAAGGGCATGCAGGCTTGTTTTAAACACTTTAGTGGAGAACCCACCACAGCTCTTGATACTATGAGCTGACAAACTAAAAAAAACCAAATCCTACTAGGATGCCATTATTTGAAGACCTTTCACTATAATAATGCCTGGGGGGGAATTAGCAATAAAAGAAATCCATTTAATTTTGCAGTGTAATGTGAAGCACACTAAGGTGATGCCAGAAATTGGAGCCTGTTCTGCTCTGCTCTGTAGAGTGCCCAGTTCAACTGTCTGAATCCTGTTTATGGCACTGAACAATTCACTGCTGGGGCAAAAACACAGGCTGTGGGATACAGTGATGTAGCCAAAGACCAACTACTCAATTTCTTTTAGATAATTTAATTAAGTTGGGCATATAAATTTCTGTACTCCATATAAAATCACACGTATTCAATCTGCACAGAGCAGAAACATTCCTTTTTCTGCCACAGCATTTTCCCTGAACATGAAACTCGACAGGAAGTGACAGCATTACTGTTTCTGTAACACTTACTTTCATCTTAGACCAAAAAAAAGAGCAGCATTTTATCAGCTTTCAACACACAGCCCTGAACTGGAAACAGAGGTATTCCACCTTTTTCTCCAAGAAAAGAAACCAGAATTGGAGCTTCCCAGGAAGGAAACTATTTCCAGGAAGAAAATAGCTACTATATTTGAGGACAGATGTCTTGTTTCAAGCAGGTGCCAAGAACTCTTGGCCTGATAGCAATGACTCCAAGAAAGACTTTTCACATTCCTGACTCAGCAGCAGGGAAGAGGAAGAAAAGCTTCCAAGCTCCCTGGAGTGAAATATCAGCACCAAGAGTCTGTGCTCAGTGAGGAGGACATGCTTGGCATGTTTGGTTTTGGGAGATGAGAAGAGAGGAGAGGAAAGTGTTTTAATTCTCACTTCAAAAAAAAAAGAAAAAAAAAATACATTAACTCTTGGCAGAAGCAGATTACTTATTCCACATAGCAAGGAAAGCAGCTGGGAGAAAAATGTAACTTTCAAAATATTTGAAACTCATTGCTGACAAAGTTTGGCACAGCTTGGACCTGGCACTTGCTTCAGGACTTAATCACTGTTCTCCTTCCCTCTAGGAGAAATATGGGGAGTATACAACATACAAAGCAAAGAAAAATATTCATTTTCAGTAAATAAGCAATACCTACAGGAGTACCTATGAAATATAATTTTATTTTCAGCTATGAAAAGACAAAAAGCTGTCACTCATGCTTCTGCAGTATTATAGCCAGTTAAACACTCTTCTTCTGAGACACCAAAAGGAAACAGAAATAAAGCATAATGTGATAAACAATCTGTATCCCATTTTTTCTAACCTGATATTTGTCTTTTTTTAAGACAAAAAAAGCTTTGAAATCTTTCAGCACTGAGTTATTTCCAAGTTCTGGGTTTCTAGGTACTACTTCTAATCAGCATTTGAGATTCTAATGCATTTATCTTTCACTTAGAAAACAGACTCTTGAGGAAGGATAAACAATCCAATGCCAGCACACCCTAACCCAGTTAAATGCTAAAGTGATGTGACATCTAACTCTATATGACATTTATTTTTATATATTTCATCAGAAAACGTTCATACACCAATTATGAATGCAATAAAAAAGTCCTATGAATATTTAAAAGATTGTAAATATTAGCTACATTGTGTAGACCACATCAAGATTTCTTAAAACCTTGTATAATATAATACTCAACCTTTTTAAGAGCATACTCATCCTGTTGTGAAGTTCTGCTACCTGTCTGACAAGTGTTTATACATTGAAATCATTATTATTATTCAATATGTCAAATTAAAGTAATTTATGTCATATAATATGATTGTTCATCACACATATTCAGAATTTCACACACAGCTTATTTTAAAAAAGAATACATCTCACATTACAAAAATGTGAAGTCAACTCTTGTACACAATTAAGAAATGCAGTGCCTATTGAAATCCTGAGTTTCATGCAAAATGAGAAGAGGACAGGGTGATGTCCAGCCCTGTGAGGCCAAGCAGCAGCCGAGATCTGAGCTCTGTGGCTGAGCAGATGCACAGAGAGGAGGAGGAGGAGGAGGAGGAGGATGAGAGCCCTGAGCCTGGGAAGGGCTCATGTCTGAGACCAGATCTGAACCTGCTCCCCTGGCACAGCACCAATCACTTCATCTAGATCAGGAATTCATTTAGATTCACTTGTGCACCAAGGATGCTGCCCAAACTAATAAATAAATAATCAATATCATTGACAACATGCATCGGCAAGTGCAAAAGTAGTGATTTTCTTCCCCTTTAAACAGGTTTTTCTCCTATAATTAGACTTTAATGAATGATTTTCATAAATGTCAAATGAAATATTTGGATGGTAAGTCAGTTTATAGAAAATGTTAAAATGTTTTAAACCCTAATAAATTGAGGCAACTCCTGACTGGAAAGTCACAGAAGCAAAGCCCCGAGAGCAAAGCCCAGCAGTGACAAGGGCACTGCTTTCTACATCACTTACACTGATCACATCCAGAGTGTTTTGCCTGTCACCCAGAGCAACTTCAGCTATAAAAGCATCCTGCCTGGCTTTGTATCCTTTGAGTTCAAAAAGATTTTGAGCAGCTTGAGCACAGAACCAGTTTATAATACTTTATTCTGGGATTGCTCATGGTGCCACTGGCAGTGATGGAGGTGCTGATGCCTTCATCAGATGGCAGCAAAAATTGTGGTGGCCAGGAGAATTCCAAACACTCATATTTTCCATTTGGACAGCAAATAAAATGGACAGTATTTCTAGTTCAGATATTATGATAGGTTTATTTATTCCCCTGCATCCTTCCATTGGTAAAATACTGTAACAAAGATTGAACTGATGCATGGAAAACACTTGAGCTCAGAGAGGCAGCTGTGGGAGTCATTCCTGCCCAGGGAAGGGGCACTAGAAAAGGGATTATGCATTATATTTCATGGGAGAAATTGTTGTCAAGCCTAGAAAAGTGCATAGAAAAGTAAGTTTCTAATTTTTCTTCTGAATTTCTGCAGTAGGAGATGCCCTTTCTAGTAGCCCCAGGTTGCATCAACCAGAAAGATTAAGCACTTATTATTTATTACTCCTTTCTTTTTTCCCATTTTTTAGGTTTTTCTCACCAGGCTTAATTCCATTTACATCCAATTTTCTCCAGCTGAACTGAACACTGGAAGATAAACAGGTAACACTTATGGGGTTGGTCACTTAATGACAGTTCTAGAGCAAATCATACAGGCAGAGACCAGAAACAATGACACTGAAGAGTAAAGGGATTGTTAAAGTCACCAAACCTGACCTCTTGCACATCATGTTGGAAAACTAAATTATCAAAAAGACAGAAATTCTTCTAAAAGGCAGCAACAAGAAGACATAAATATGCCAAAGAGAGTATAACTTAAAAGAACACGTTTAACAGCAATAAAGGTGGACATGAGTCTACACCCCAGTACCTCATTAATACTACAAAGATATTTCTAGATTCAGTTTTTCTTCAGAGAAGATTGTCTGAACTCATTAAACACAACTCAAGAATCGATAAATAAAAATTTTAATCAGGGTTTGCTAGATATAGTAGTAAAGGAAGAATCTAAGTTTTTAATTTCTCTCTAAAGCTTAAAGCTAGAAGAAAATTAACTATAATCAAATGAAAAAAAAAACAAGCAAGCTAAACAACAAACCAAAAGCACATGGAAAAACCACACAAAAACTCCAGCCAAAATCAACAACCAAATCCAAAACAAACAACTAAAACTAAAATCCTGGTTTTTGATATTTTTGATACACATTCCAGCAAAGGATCAGTAGCTGTTATCAGTCATATTACACAACCATGAGATAGAGGAAGAGAAGCAGATGCCCTTACAGAGGACACTCAGAGCACAAAATGTTTTTCCAAATGTTCTTCATCTTGGTGGGAAGCATCTTCTACAAGAAGCAATAGATAAAATCTCTTTGCTGATATGAAAATAGAAAAGATGCGGGGACAATGCTACAGAAGACAATGGGCATCGCTTGTGGCAGAACCAGAATGAATATTTATCATGTAGATCAAAAAAATCTTAAAAATTTGTATTTGCTTGCTTATACAGACATGCAGAAATTCTTTCAGGTTGTTCACCAGTGAAATCTTTAAATTAATCTTTCCCCCTCAGAGGAAATGACTAACACTAAGAAAGAATATAATCATTGAGGAAGACATAAAAGGTTATTTCAGGTCACCAACTGGTGATTCCAGTAACACAGAGAGACACAACAAACCCAAAATATTCCCATAAAATCTAACAGTTAGATTTTGCATTCAGTCAACATTAAAAGTTATTGCTATTCATGAAGGACCTGTGCAGGTAATGTTTGAGTGCTACAGGAAATTCACAGCAAATAAAAGGCACTGAAGTAAAAAGTCAGTTCCCTGGATTTCAAAAGCAAATTCATCCTTACAGACAAACATTTCCCAGTCACTTCAAATCTACAGCAGGCAAAATGAGATGACAAAAGTCTCTTGCTCATCCTGCTATTTTTCAATAGATGGAGAAGATCTCCGAGTGGCTGCCTTGGACATTCATGAGGAGGATTACATTACACTGTATTATATATTATATTATTTATATTATGTTAATTATATTATATTATATTATATTATATTATATTATATTATATTATATTATATTATATTATATTATATTATATTATATTATATTATATTATATTATATTATATTATATTTATTATATTATATTATATTATATTGATACTATACTATAGTAAATTACATACCAAAGAAAATTCGTGACTGTCTCCTGACAGTCAGGACATAGCTTCAAGTGATTGGTTAATTAATATTAATAAATAAATATTAATAAACAACCATCACCAGAATCCAATTACCAAATCCCTTCAGGTAAACAATCTTCCTAACACATTCTACATGTGCAAAAAATAAACAGGAGCAGCAAGTAGAGATAAGAATTGTTTTCTCTTCTTCTTTCTGTGTTTGTCCAGGAAAAAAACTGAGAGAGAGAATTACCTCTCTTTCTG
Source organism: Melospiza melodia melodia (assembly GCF_035770615.1). Lineage (NCBI taxonomy): Eukaryota > Metazoa > Chordata > Aves > Passeriformes > Passerellidae > Melospiza > Melospiza melodia. The sequence goes on along the minus strand of NC_086201.1, from coordinate 7,909,597 downwards.
TTCAGAGAATGTGAATGCCACACCAAATAACAGAAAGGTGCCACTTCTGTGCCACTCTGGCTACAAAACCAAAGTGTGAATTTCCTGCAGAAGCAACAGCACATCAGTGGTGTGACTTTCACCACTGGTGTGACTTTCACCACTGGCTTTTTGTCATCTTGCAAGGACTTTAACCTCATTATATTTTATGTGCAGCGCTTTATATGGTGCTACATGTAATAGTGCCACTGTAATTTTGCCTTTTAAAGCATCATACTAATCAATTTAATATGGTGTGTGGTACCACCACACAGACTTCTCATGAAATAAGTCCATTTGGAGGGTTTTAATAAGCCATTATCTCTTGGTGTCAAGTTTATAACTGTGCATAGTATTTCTTAGCACAGATTACCCCAGTATTGATGTGAGGTAGTAGCACAGGCTATAATTATTTAAGTTAAATTGGCTTTGAAACAAAATTCTACATCCAGCTTAACCAAGCACCCACATCAACAACACCTGCAGGGAACAGTGGCAGTCCAAGGGAGAAAATGAGATCTCACAGCTTAAAATTCAGCTTCAGAATGCTGAAATATCGGAATCCTTCCAGTGATACCGACAATTGAGTTTTACTCCCTGCAGATTGTATTCTGATATTGCCTATCACATGCCAGCCTGTGATATTTCTTTTAATGGGAAAAAGTACATTTTATAGCATATATAGCAGATATAACATTAGCACTTCTTCCATATATTTGAAATACAGTGATCTTAGCACTCAGCATAACAGAAGCAGAGCCACTATAAAGTACAGCAAAATCCTGATTTTTATTTTAATGATGACCTATTTTTAATGACTTTTCTTTAACAGAGAGAGGAAACACCTGAGTTTTCCCTAGACATGTTGTGATGATTGAAGATTCCTGCCCCTTCAATTTCTTTCAATATTAACTGATATTGCAGAAAAGTTGCAGAGAGAAGTCTGAAAAAGCTGGGGAAAATAAGAGGAATATAATAAATTTCACAGATCTACAGTTAGAAGTTTTCATTAATTCCTCCAAAGGATTACTTTTAGTTCTTAAAGAGAAATTACCTTGTGGCAGAAGCTAGAGGCTCCTTGGAACTCAGTGAACCACACTAAGAGTTTGATCATTAGGAGAGTCAAGCATTTTGGAGAAAGGGAAAAGAAAAATAAAATCTCTTAGATCAGCTTTTGAAAATAGAGCTCAAGCTGTGTGCTTCAGCTGGAAATGTTTTACCACTATGCCTTTTGACATAACAGATGGCACTGTCACCCAAGCAAGCACAAAATCAGGTTCAAATAACCTGACTGGCAGTCACAATGGCTTCAAGCCAAGCTGTAGGAAGCAGGATCTGACTGACCTTACAGATAACCTGTCCCTGTCCTAACCTTTGCGTGGGCTGGTCCTAACTTTTCAGACTGATTGAACTGAAAAGACTGAAAAGAGGTTTGCCACATCTCTAAAAAAGTATCAGAAATACTACAAGATAGAAAAGAACTTTGTATTCTTTGCTGTTCCATGAATCGCTCCTAAGACACTTTGTGATTCACACTTTACATTTGTTCAAAATAACTCAAAGCCTCATTTACCTCAAAGTTTCCTCATTCAACAAAAATTCTTAAGCATCTGACCCACAATCACCATTTTTACATAATTGTACATATTTCCCTCTCTCTTTCTTCAGTTCAGCTGCTATCGCAAAACATTCGGTCAGATTTTTAGCTGAAAATGAGCAAGCTTCATACTGATATCAGAAAGGACAAAAACAATCACTTCAGCAGCCATAGCAGCCAAACCTTGCTTTAATTACATGACACTCTTGAAAAAGAGCTGAGAGCTGCTATTAGGTCTGGGATCAATCAGTCCTGTGAGAGCAAAGGCTTCCAGAGAGGCTCCAGTCACACAGGTGCTGGAGCAATCCCACTTCTCCCTCTAATTGTCTCAACTTTATTGAAGGGGAAAACGTAACTCACAGAGATGGCAACTCTGTGCACACAGTGAATGCAGAAATACAATTTATCTTCTTCTTTGGAGATGCCTGAAAACAAACCCTATGATGAAATCTAATATAAACTTTAGCATAAAATCAGTGTATTTCCACAGGCATCATAATTATATATAGTATTGTATATACATTTGATACTAACAAACTTCTCTAAGAGGGATTTCTATAGGTGAATATATTCCATTTCTAATTTGGATGATTAAAAGCCTCTTGCTTCAGTGATATCCACCCCCACAAGCCCCCAACAGGGCAAGCAGCAGAGAACTAAGAGCTACTCTTTTCTCACTACTGTTGCAGGTTAGAAACAATTAAAGCTATCAGTAGGAATTAATTATTGTTTAGATTTTTTTCCATTCTCTTCCTGAGGATGCAAAGGTCTGCAGGTCATTTGTACTCTCCTCTTCCTGTAAAGATAAATCAAATTGATTGATTTGTCTTGATATGGGGTAGAAAAATAAAAGCCACAAAGTAGAGAAAGCCTCCCCAGTAGAAGAATCCATTTTATTCATTAGTTTTTTTTTTCCTTTACAAATATATCATTTCCAGCAGCAAATCAGATTGAATACAAAAATTATCTGACTTATGCTATGAATAGGTGAATCATCTGACTAACACCAGCAGATCTTGGTTGTTTTATGCTTTTTATTAAATGTATATTTGAAAAGAGCAGTATTCCTGAGAAATCTGTCTTACCACCAGAGATTTTACAAGAAATGTAAAGAAACACAGTATAATTATACCTGCTGGGCTGTGTACTTTTCACAAGATGAGCTGTTGTGGAATTAAACTGCCTGTAAGTGCCATTCAAGTGTTTTTTCAATGTTCTTCTTTGTCACACATGCCCCATGTCCCCGAGCAGGGCTCGGGATGTCCTTGTGATCTATAGTTCCTCTGCCTCTCATGGCAAGTAGCAGCACAGCTCTTCTTTCATCGGGGGAAGAGGAGGACCTCTTCTCTGAATTGAGAGGTTTTAGTAGTTTGAGTGTTTATCTTTTCCTTAAATCCACCTAGGATTCCTTTTTTTCCCCCCTCATTTTACTTCGTTTCCTTTAGAAGGGGATTTATGAGGAAAAGCACCAGTGACATCAAGCACCAAGTGTTTGCATTGGGGTTCCAAAGTAACTCATGGAGGGTTTTTTCCCTTTTTTTCCTACAGCAATACTTTCAGACTTTGCAACTACTAAAGATTTTAAAGTCCCGAGAATAGTGTTAGAAGCCCACATTTGAATATTAACGAATCAGCATTAGCTGGTGCATCTCCAAATGGTAAGAGTGTAAATATTCATATGTAGGAGAAAAAGTTTCTGGATATATTAAGCAGTATTTTTAATACAATCTCCTGAAAAATAAGTAAACATTAGAGCACTCTTTGCTCAGGAGTAGCTAAAGGCCATCCTATCCCTGGGTTCAGTTATTGGGGTGCCTCAGCTCCCAGCGTCTGCAAACACGGCACAAAGAACATGATCAAGCAGAAACTATAACACATCTCCTCTTCCTTCCCCACACCACTTTGCCCCTTTCCATACCTTCTGATGTGTGAAAAAAGCAAACAAAAATGCAACTTTACTGATCTGTGCTTCCTGACAAAGCATTGAAAGAAACCCTACCAATTATAAGTAGAATGAAACCCACAGAAACATCCTGAAAGTTATAAAATACGATTCAGTGATCTGCAAAGACAAAAAAGAAGTCTCTTAAATAAAGCTTTATGAATTATTCACAAGGCCCAGAACTCCCTCTATTTCCAGCAGTGATCTCAAGCCAGTTTAATATTTCTAGGTAAATAATTCATGTTACTTTTGTTTCTAGCAATAACACATTCTCAGAAATGCTGGCTGCACAGTGTGCTCTGCTTCTTCCCTGGATTTCCAGGCTGGGCTGTCTGAATGTACATCACTTAATTCCACTTCCAGGAGTGATCATCACCTGGTTTTGAGTATGAATAAAGAAGAATGAATAATGACCAAGGTTTCAGGCGCAGCTTCAGCTGTGATATATTAAAATGGCCATGAACATGGAAAAGTAAAGTTGGTATCTGTACATTAGATACAGAATCACCACAAATGATGGAGTACTTCTGAGAGCAGCCAGACAGTGAGAACTGAATGCTCAGGATTTCCAAGGACAGTCCCATGATAATGTGGAAAGGCACAGAAAGATTTGGAAGGGCGTTGGAGTTAAGAATGGTCTCCTAATACAGACTCAGCTTTTATACTTTGCAAGGATAAAGTCTGCAAGCAGTACTGCTCTTTAAGTCAAAAACTGTCCTTATATATATGCCACTTTCTGCCACAGGGAAGGCAATTATGTTACAAAGATTATTATTTAGCAGGTTTTTGCTATCATACTGAAAAAGATCTTCCTATATATGGTAATATAGATCTGTTGCATCCTACAGCACACTACAGCTGTAAACATTACAAGGTTACCCCTATTAAAATTTTGGGACCTTACAAAGGTAACATTGCTTCACGCGTGGATTCTTACGAACAATTATCCCACACAGCTTCAGAACAAGCAGAGGAGAACACCTCTCCTGAGCTATCTGCAGAATTATCTTTACCTTCCCAAACCCAGTGGGAGGCTGGAAATCTCGGGGTGTCAGAATGTGAGCCATGATGGCCAGCAGGCATCACCCCAATCGCGGCGCTGATTTACAGCAGCACGGAGGAGCGAGGAGCCGTGGTGCTCTTTGCTGTTTGTCTCCAGAAAAGCACAGCAGCTGCTCACCATTGACTGCTCTCCTTATGCCTCCCCCCACCAGCTTTATGTCACAAAACTGTGATGCAAAGCCATTATGCTCCACCCGGGATAATGCCTGCTGAACTGCAGTGTGCTGGCATAAAGCAGCTATTGTGTCACTCAAACGTGCGTGAAATCACAAACTGGGAGGGAGCACAGCTATTCTGAGCCCAGCTGAAATCCTATCCACCCTGATCAATAGCAATAAGTGGGCTAAGATCAATTGCACCAAGCACAGTATCAAGCAATAATATAACTATTGCAGGGATCACACACAGACATAGGGAAGCTTGAGGTGGGAGCTCAAGGAGGGATAAGTTTTATTATTCGATATACCGTTGAAGCAGAGACAAAGAAAAATGTAATTTTCAATAATATTTAATACTTATGTGCAGATGGGAATACCTCCTACACATTATCTGTTTTTTCCTATTGGTGATCTGCTTAAAGAACAGTCTATTAATCACATATTTTTCTGCCTTCAGCTTTGATTGCAAAATTGCCATGAATAATAAATAATTTCCTGTACCATCTCCAGAGGCTCAAGAAAAAGTACAGCAAATTCCTTTCATCCCCATATCTATCTCTCCCACAAATTTAAGCCTCTTTCACTTTCAGCTCCCCCTCAAATGATGTATTCCAAGCTTTAAAGGGGGGAAGGCATGAGTTATCAGGGCATGCTTCACTCCTAAATATCAATCACTTAGTCCCTCACTAGCAGTGAAATCTATTTTATCATCACTAGTGGGGATACACTTCGATTCTGACAGAAGCCATTGAGACAGACTAATAACAGCAACCAACAGAAGAATAAAACAGAGTTTTCAGCAATTCCAATCGGTTTCAATGCCAGGGTACTTTCACCTAATCAACAGAGACTGATTCAAGTTGGAGCTCTAGATAGTTATTGATTTGAGTTTGGGTTTTTTAAAAAGGAAGAGCCAACATCTTTGCTTCCAAGCATTTCTGCAACTATCATGTTTGAAGCTGTAGATTTTGCAATATTTAAAAATTTATGATAATTTAAGATGATGATCTGATGTTATTAGTTCTGCTGACATTTAAGAACTTCTCCTATCATAGTTTAAAAAAAATCCCTCTCTCTTTGCCAACTTAAAGGTACAAAGATAAAAATAAATAACACAATTACATCAGTAATATAATTCACTATAATGCTATCATTAACTTAATTGACACTATGCAAATTTACATTAGCTCTGGATGTGACTTTTATTTATAAAGGTTTTATTTTTAAAGATACAAACAGTAACCATGCCAGATCAAATCTTGCCATTTGAGTGGGTTTAATCTACTGATTAAACCTCCAAGATGTACTTTAAAAAAAGAACCTGGTGAAAAATTGCCAATATTCTTTGGAAGTACAGGTGATGTTTACCTGTGTTCTGGGTGCTGGCAGAATTTATAAGCTTATTTTAAATATATTTCAAGCAGCACTTCTGTTGTCTGCCTTATTCCTGTGAAAGCGAATTTCACTCTTTAGAGCAAAATATTTTCTAAGCACTGGTGCTAATTTTGCACGTTTATGTCTCAGCTTAGACATATCTTTAGTTACTTCTTGTCTTTGTCACTTGTTCTGCCCTTCCAAGAGGCAAACTTATATAACCCTGTCATTTCAGTGTGCATTTCAGTTCATTTCAGTGTGCAGCACCACAGACGAGAGAGGAGTTTGCAATTGGGAGGTTTCCAAAACTCAGATTTTGGCCCAGTTTCTATACACTGCAGATTGATATTAGAAAAGAATTCCACATTTAAGTAACTGATATACCAAACGTAGGAATTCTTGATCTCTATTAAGTTGTTTGGGATCATCTTTAAATTCCAGCCCTAAGGTTAGTCTGAAGACAGATTTTCACATGGCAGCACCACAGCAGAGTGTACTGCATATGGAAGTATCTGGGATTTTTTTCCTAGTTTCTTTAGAAACCTACAGATTCCATAGAGTTTGGCTGACCCAAGCTGAATTTCCAGCTCTCAGACTCCTCCAGGTCTGTGGTTCACTGACTAAACCCAGACTCCCATGAGGAGCAACAACAACACAACATCTGCAAGCATGCACGAGGAAAAGGTGCTTTCCCCAAAGAACTGGGAGCAATGCCATGGCATTTCAGCCAAGCAGCCACAAGAGTTCCAAGGTGTCCCTTGGCAGCTGATCACACTTTTCTGTGGTTTCACCCTGCCCACAGGCACCTTTGGACTGGCTACTGATTATCACTGCAATACTCTAGCACATAAACAGAAACATTCTGCATGGCTGTTATGATTTTAGAAAAAAAATGAGAAAAAACAAAGCCATTCTGGGAAACATGAAAGATAGAAAGAAACGTTTGAAAGTGAGGTTTTAGATTTTTCCCCCCTAGATGTCAAACTGCACTTTTAACTCCCTGAGAAGATGTAATAGGAGAAAAGCAGGTCTGACAGCTATTCAACAGTCCAGATCTTTCAGTAACAAAAAACCAAGTAGCAGTTTTCTGTGAGCACTCTGAAGAGTAGCCAAGTCTTAGAGGAACAATAAACAACTCAATCGTTCCTTGTCTTAGGGAAAAAAGGTCCACAGATGTAAAAAACCTGAATAAAGGCAAGGCCCAAGTCTCTTCTCCTCATTCTCTTTCATTCATTCAGGCAGAGGCTTCAGAGAAGAGACATTCACTGAACGAGCCTTGCCCAAGTGTGGGCACAGCAAACATGAGAACTGAAGGGGATGGATTCCGACAACCACAAAGTGCACCTTGACATTTCAACATCCTAATTAACCTACGATTTCTTTAGTCAATTTGACATTATAATCAGCATATGAGTTATAACAATAATAACATAATGCACAAGTGCTTGCTTTTGGCTTTGGGGTTTTTTTTTGTGTGTTTTTTCTTTAAAGAACACAAAGTCTCCGGCAGGTCACTTGGCTGGGCTATGCTCTGCACCCTGGCCTTTCACCACACTGAGCCATTAGCAACACTCCCTGAATAAACTTCCACTTTCAGTAACTTGCACAAAAGTCATCTATCACTTTAAGGTGCTCTGCACTTAGTAGATAGAGAGATGCCAATCATTCTGAGACATATTCTTTTCTCCTTCTCTGGGAGAATAGTGTTCAGAATTATTTAGTTGTCAAAATGTGACACAATAATGCAATAAAAAAGGCTTCACTTGGTAATGGATATGGATGAATTTTCAGAAGAGTATAATCAACTTCTTTTGGGTCATCAGAATGAAGAACTGAACCTTCAGTTTTCCAAATAAATGTGTTCAATTCCTTAGGATCTGAAGCAAAAACTGTGATCCTGAAAGACCTCAATGACTTCCTAAGCACAGAGAATCTTAAATGGCAAATGAATTTACTTTTTAATGCCACGTTTTTCCAGGTGCTATGGCTTCTGCACATTCATTACAGGAACAGAGATGAACAGTATGTCTACCTGCACTCAAGCCCCAGTCCAGATCAATACAATATCTGTTCCACAGCTGAAATCCTCTGTTTCTTAATCCAGGCATTTGAAAACAGACAGAAAATGGACAGGGATCCTTCCAAGCTGAGTAGAAGATGCTTTTGTTCACAGTCAGCTGGACAAAAAAATCTTTCTATCTAGTAACTGAATAATAGTCAGTCAGAATACAGAAAAAACCTTTTTTAAAAATCTTCTCCTTAAAGATTTTATATTCCATCGCCTATGTCCCCTCAGAAATGCTTCCAAAGCTGGGGATCTCTCAACTGGAAAAACTATTCCTGTATTGAACCTGCCAATTCCACATCCTGAGCTGGAAGGATCACCTCTCTGCTTCTGCTTCTGCTCAACAGCTGCAGGAGCTATGGGCTGGTCACTCTTCCCTGAGCTGGTTTTTTGCCAGAACATCACACTACAAACTCACATGTCCTTGCTCATTCCTACAGATGAATCTTTCTCAGTGCCACTGGTTTCTAAAATACAACACAGCAACTGCAGCACAACCATTTCTTCCCTAGGACTACAGGCATTAGTTTTTAAAGAAATACAAAATACTCTTGGTGTGCATATATTGTTTTTCTATATGACACAGATATTCAGATTATTTTTACTCCCATGAGGATCTTAGCATCATTGACAGGGGATTTTAACAGCAGAGATCCTCTGAGCTCCCTGCTGAACAAACTGGGCAGGGTGGGACCCACAGCTCCCCCATGGGGAGCCCCATTCAAACCATTCTGATGACATTTTGATTTCCCACTAACAGATAAAGTTTAAGGTCTGTCAATCAGCCAATTCTTAATCAATTTCAAATGGATACTGCTATTCTGGTTAATGTGAGAATGAAATAATTTGCTTAATTCTAAATGTCAATATTTTACTGAAAAGTAGTCATGGGCTCAAGTGTCCCATTCACATCCACCTTTCCTACTACAGAACAGATAAGCATCCACAGACTAGGTGGAATTTAAGTGTTTAAAAACATGTCCTAGAGATAACAAAGCTTTAAAGCTAATCAAAGCCTGTGTTTTAGTCTGTCAGCACTAAAGCCTAAGAACTACAGCCAAAAATCCTCCATCTCAAGCACAGGTTACAGAAATGCGTGAAAAAAAACAAGAGAGGACGGTTGGAAAAGCCCTTTGAAATGAAAAATAACAATGTGTGGCTGAATGGCTGCCCAGAATTAGAAACCCTTGACAGAGAGAAAGAGCAGAAACTGTGCTGCTGGAGGCTTCAATAGAACATGGAATACTGACCACTCCAAACCTCAATCTACAGAGGAGGCAGCTTGATTTCCTCCTGAGCCCCAAGGGGCTCCCTGTGCTCCACCTCGTCAAGGACTTCATGTGGGGATTGGGAAGGCAATGCTTGGAGTTTCTGTACCCTGAGAAACAAATCAGCCATAAAATATGCTTCCAAATACATAAAAGAAAATTGGCCTCCACCATCGCAATTAAATATACATTACAGGCAACCTTCTGACTGCGTTAAGATTGCAGTTCTTTCAAAAACAAACACTCACTTCACCACAGGCAATTGCAGCTGCATTTCTGTGGGAAATTCCACAAGACACTCCTGACAGAAAGAGCTGATTTCATTCCTGAGAATTCATAACTAATTTAAATTTCAATGAAGCAAGTGCACACCTGTCTGCCCATTTTGTTCCTCCAAATCTATCACACCTTCAGTACCAAGCCAGTGAATCTTTCAAAGCAAAAAACCCAAACAACACAACAAAACAAAACAAAGACCCCCAAAACCAGCAAATCATTAAGTATTGCAGGAGTCTGAGATTTTAGCACCTGCCATTGAATTCTGTATTGGAAGCTGCTTGATATGCTCCATGCTAGAATAGATTTATTGGCAAAACAAACATACTACAATAAAATTTTAAAAAGCCAGTATCACATAACAAACATTTCTACAATTCCATCAACTTAATATTCACTGTGTTCCAAACTTACATGGCACTGACCAACATCTATCCATGAAAGAAAAAGAGACCGCATTTCAGTCTTTAATACAATTTTCACCAAACAAGGATCAAAATACTGTTTTTTCAAGATAAATGGATCCATTTTGGCTGGTAGCAGTCTTTCATCAAAAAAAAATGTAATTTGGGTTTGTGCAGCTTTTTCAGGCAACAAAGCAGAGGAGTTTATTTGCTGTATTGTTTTTAATCCCACACTATTTGCAAATATTAGATGACAATGATAAACACAGACCAGTCAGCTATTTCTGATAATTCCCTGGACAACCTTTGCATGCCCCCTCCAGAATACACATGGATAAATGTGTTACAGTGACTTATAGGAAAGTTTTACTTTAAATATAGATTTTCAATGTTGGGTCAGTGCAGAACTCTTGAAGTGACATAAGTTGAGTCAAGTGCACAATTAATGAAAGAGCTGGTGAGCTGCAGAAACCACATTTGTGTGCCAAGAAAACATCAAATGGACCATCACCATGTGGCCCAAAGTCTTCACAATTTCTACAAAGGCACAGAATGAATAAAAATCTCCTCTGGATCACCCAACAAACAGAAAAGACAGCAAGGAAGAATGAGAGGTCTTTGAGTAAAATCTCCAGAATGCAAGAGTTGCCAAAATATATAAAAAACCCTCACCCTTTTAGAAATATGTATTATTTTTTACTTGCTTTTTACACATGACCTGCAGTTAATCCTGATGAGAGCCCTGATCCAAAGCAAACAGTCCTATAGTAAAGGAATTCAATGTAAACCTCTGGGAAGTTTGCTCCCCAAGAATCTCAAACTGGATTTGGTTGTAAGAATCCCTCTTTGAGCAGTAACACCACTGAATTCAATTCACTGAGTTAAATTCTTTGCAATGAGTAACCATTCATGTAATGGTTACTCAACATTAAGGTGTAATCCTCTGCACACTGTAACAAAAAATTAGTTCAGAAAACTCAGTCTAAAATATTACAACTTCCCTGATGTAAGAGCTTTCAAGCTAAGCCTGAGCATTTCATGAAGTCATATAATGTGTTGTTCTAAATGAAAAAAAAAAAAGGAGGAGCCCAAGATTGTCCCTGTACCTTCAGAGTGAGGCTGATTTAGGTCACAGGGCCCCACCTTCCCCAGGAATATGTGACAAGTGATCTTCATTGTGGAAATTCCTGGTATAACAAAATGGCCCTTTCCAACTGCACTTGTATTATCATCTTGAGTGTTGTGTAAAGGCTGCAATGTTTCATCTAAATTGGCTCACAAATATCAATATGGTGATTCACATGAAAAGTTATGCTTCTGTGCTTAAGAGCTTGCAAGCCTGAGCCTTTGGTCCAGATGTTTGCAAAGTGCTGGATTAGAATGGCCAGAAATTTGTTCACAGGTGTTTTTCAAAGTACAATATTCACTATTATTCATCAACAGAAACACCACTAAAATCAGATAGACAGGGCTAGAGCTGGTAGGAGAGAATACAAATCAAGGTGTAGAAATCTCCCTTTGCTCTGTGTCCTTTACTGTCCCTAGTGGCAGAAAGAAATACTAATTATGCACAAGCAAAAGATTTTACAATGACCTTGGAATAACATAATTAATATCAAATTAATTTCTGATACTTAGAAAAATATTACAGAGTCCTGTTCACAAAATGATTATTAATAAGATTTGTTATGTGGGTCAGACACTTGGTTCTTAAATAGTGGCCTTTTAATTAACAGGAAAAAAAGGAAAGTAACTCTCATTAGGAAAAAAGGAAAAACTCTCATTGAAGTTTTGAGACTCCCCTTTAACCTTGTCACCTAAAGGAAAAACAGAGGCTGACATTAAATGGAAAGGCTTTGATATTTCAGACTTATCTTACTCTGTGTTTTACGCAACTCACTCCTCTTGCAAAGGTGAGCACAGACCTGACTGAGAGATGATGAAGAAAGAAAACTGGCAGTGCAATGACCTCTGTGGTCAGAGGCAGAGCTAATAGCTCTGGGAACTGATCTTTGATTAACTTCTTCTCCCTCTTTGCTTTTTTGAGCCTTTGGAACCAGTGACAGAGTTGTCTGTGCTGACTCCAGTACCACAAGCTCTGTATGTACATGATGTTCTCTCAGAAGCAGCTTTGCTACAAATCCCCATAAAGAGAGAAGTTGTATTTCTCAATTCTCCCTTTTCTGCCTTATCAGCACTGCAACGTGCCACTGAGACAGATCAGACAGAAAAACTGGAACCATGCAGAACAGGAAAATTATCCTGGCTGGATGGGGTTTTTCCTACAAGGACATGGGATAGAAAAGCAATGTGGCATTTCTGGAATTTCTGCTGTATTTGTGCCTTAGCAGAGGCAGGAGGGAAGGGTATGTTACATCATGTACCACGTTTTTGCTTTTCATGGTTTAGGAGAGTGAGTCAATTCAAGGGGTTCATTACCCCTGGGCAAAGATACGAGTCTGGGATATAAAATATTGTGGTTCCATTTCTTACACTAATACAGAGGTCTCACCTGGCAGACTTATCACCCCTACTCTGACTCATTTCTTCAGCTATTAAAATGGAATAAAAAAAGCTTTTTCATTCCTGCACAGATAAATACAATCATACCTGTAAGGCAATTCAATAATACGACAAAGGAGTTTACAAGAAAACACAAAAATAATTATATCCAAAAACTGCTCTCTTCATCCTGTCCTTTAATGTCACAGAACATCTTTCTGATGGGACTGATCACAACAGCCATGACCACCCCAAATAGCAAGGAACAATATTTTTATAATTTAACGTGGTTTTAAGAGTACAAAAATCACCACTGCTGCTGCAACTTGCCCTCTGGAGTCTTTAAGTCAGTAAGCAAATTATTTTTATCAAATTATTTTTATCAAATGAGCTCAAGGAAGTGAAAAGTGTGAGCATTTGTTGCGTGACTACTATAAATTCACAGCATCTATTTTTTATAAGGATTTTTTAGTAAGCAGCTTACCATGCACGCAATGATTTCTTGCAGCTTACACAGAATAATGATATTTAAAAATTAAAACAGACAGATTTCAGCCATTCCAAATTCCTCCCTACACGAGATTATTCCAAAAACCTAAGAATAAATATCCATCCTAGCCAACCCCCCCTCAGTGTGCAACTAGAACAACTCTACTGGAGTTGTCAAAAAAAAACCCAAAAAACCCACCTCAACATTAATTCCATTGGCATTTCATTCCAGTATTTTTCTTACCTTCTGTTTGACTCTAGAATTTCTAAAAGCCTCATTCTAATCCTCACATCCCAAGAAGCTCATGTGCATATTTTTTGCTAAAGTGCAGGAAGAACTCCCCTGATATTAAAGATCAGCAGCTGATGGCACATTCAGCCATCAATTTCCACACTGGCCCTTGGTTACTGGGTTTTTTGGGCCACAAAACCCTTTTAGCCCTTCCTTTCCATGTGGCATTAACTGCTGATGCAACACAGCATTGACAGTCTGGTCATGCACCTAAAAGCATTTAAAAATTCTTATAGAAAGTATTTTAATACCCAAAACGCCACAAAATTAAGTGAGAAAAAATAAAGGAAGAATTTATGCATGATGTCTTTTCAACAAATCTACTTAACTCATCAAATTGAAAATGGCTAGGAGGAGCAATGCAAGTGTGATGACTTTTAAGCCACATTTCACATTCTGATCAGTGTTCTTTGTTTAGGCCTTTGTATATATAAATCACTTTGTTCTTTCCTGCTCTTTATCACCCACTGTCCTTTCTTCTGCACACAATGAGCTTCTAAATTTTGAGCCATTTAGTTATATCTAACCTTTATAGCATTTTTGTTCTGATGGATGTATTCTTATGAGATGAAAATTGTTCTATAATAGTAGAGATTTTTCTATAAAGCAGTTCTCAGTATGCAGTAAGAAAATCCTAATCACATGAATAGTTTTTCATTGCAGTTATGCAGCATAATATTTAATAATGTGGGTTTATCACAGAATTTCACTAAATGATGTAAAATTCACTACTGCAATATAGAATTCATTCACTCACTTGTTCACGAGCTGTTCCCTCTCCTGGACAGCCTTGCATTCTCACTTCCAAAGTACAGGAAGAGAAAATGTTCTGACATATAAACTGGGAATCTGCTTTGTATGGGCTATTTCTTCTTACTGATGGACTCCAAGCATGGTTTTCTTTTTTTTTTTTTTTTTTTCTTTACTTCTCTTGGGGTTGTGTTTTGAGGGTTTTTTTATCAGTTTAAATCTCTTTTATTACAGGAGACTGGGTAAGAAAAATAAAGTAAAATAACAGGGAATGCTGCTTGTTAAACTGATTGGATGTGCAACCACAAAGATTCTGGTAGCAAGCATGGAGGTGAACTCCTTCAGTTTGCTCTAATACTGAAAAATACCATATTGCCTGCTGCCAGACTGAAGGTTTCTTTCTGTCTAAAGTATGACAAGTAACCAGGGAAATCGCAGACATATGATCCTTTTTTTCTTCCATTTCATCCCTAGAAAATATATGAAAATAATTATGAGGGAAAATACTCTTCCAATTGCCCAAAGCACCAAATTAATGGTCAGCATATTATATGACATTAGTAATAAGATAAGAAAAGATTATCATCTTTAATTACAAAATAATTTGGATCAATTATTTTACTCAGCTACTGGTGAGCAATTGCAAAGAATATTTTCTCTGGTAAGGAAAGATAATAAAACCAATTATAAAATTCAACCACCCACAGAAGTACCTCTTTACAACATGTAAATACAAATATTTTTCTTTATAAAGTTATTTTTATAAGTTCTTCTTCAACCATCACATTGTGTGCAGCCCTACCCATTTTAAAGTAGGGGCCATTTTATTCACTTTTTGAATAGTCCTCATAGTAGCTGACTCTTAGATGGAGATAATGCTTTGGACATTGAGTGCTGAATATAAGAAGAACTTGTTTGACATAAACCAATGTACTACCATTGAAGGACCTCTTTTCATCTTGAGATGCATCTTTTCAAGCTTTTGAATTAAACTTGTATTAGCATTTCATTGACTAGCACCTTAAAGTATTCCAACCATTCAAAAGAAGGTCCATTATGTTTTCCTCATGAATTTTAATTGTCTTGAAGTCAGTGTCCTATAGCTGTAGACACAATAGTGAAGATTATCAAGGAAAAAATTTCTATACCAAGAAGGAGTATATTTTATTATACAAATAGCTTTGTTAGAGCTGGAGATAAAAATAAAGACAAACTAGAAGGGATGGAAACTTCATTGTCCTTCAGATGTTTCTTTCTGCTTTAATTATACAGGAGTTTGATTTCAGCTGCTTTTCTTGCCATGAAGCCACATAGTAAAATACAGTAGGATAAAATGCTACTGAACCATAAATGCTTGCTTGACTCAGAAAATAGTTACTAATAAGCTGAAGAAGAATGAGAGAAAAAAACCTTTGATCAGAGTCTTCTGAAATGCTCTCCATCCATATGCCCTGACAGTCTTTTCTCACTGACCCTTGGACCTTCAAACCACCAGTCACAAAACTCTGAATGCACCTAAAAACCCACTCCAGCATAGGGGAGAGCTGGCAATATTCACTGAACATCCAGTATTTATAACTCACTGTCATTAGCAGTAATAACCAAACATTGTGTCTGAAAGAAGAGACATTGATGAGCTCTCAGCATTGCACACTCAGATATTCACTGTGGAAAATGTTCTTTCTCCGGGGCAGTGGTTGTTTACTCTGGCCCATTCTGGCCAGGGCAGGGCATCACTGAGAGCCCCTGCGCTTGGAACACAAAGGAAGAAGTCACAGTGACAAAATGTCCCCCCAGCCAGGCTCACACCCCTCTGAACCCTCCTCCGTGGGCACAGGGAAGAGCCTTTGTGTTGAAGAATACTCAGTGAAGAAAATTGCTCAGCAAATCATTGCTTTCACCAGATTCTTCCAAGTCTATGAACTGAGTTGGTCACAAAATTTGTCCTCTGAACCTGAATATTCTTCATCTATTTTCAGTGTTATAGTGGATAGTAAAAAAAAAAAAGTCAGAAAAACTAACAGTATAAGAAAGAGGATTCTTGGCTACTAGATTCCTTTCCAACTTTATGAGCAGGACTCTATCACATTCACATTTCTTGAATAAAATCCTGCCCTCATGGAATAAAGACAGACACAGTGCAGCAACAGAGTCCCAAGGATGACTGAAAACTCTAAGATTATTTGCAATTCAGGTATTAATGAAAAATAACCTAAAATTGCCAATTAATAAATACTTAGATGAAGTTATAAGAGGGTGAAGCTTCTATTACAATGAAATCAATGGCAAAATTTTTAATGCCAGCAGACTCAGCAAACACACGGTGATATAAATTCTTTTCATAAAAGCTGGGACATATCTGCCACTCAGGAGAATCGTGTCCACGACTGCTGCTGAGTTTGTCCCAGGGTTTGTCACCAAATATGAGAAAGCATTTGTCCAGTGAAACAAAACTGGTTCAGGGTTTCATCAAATCATCAGAAATTCCACTTTTCTTGAAAGAAATATAACCTCGTATGATAATTTCTGTTTTTTAATTGGTAGAGGGAGTGGGGGAAAACAAACAAACCAACCAACCAAACTTCAAGTATTAATGCAAATAATTATACATTAAATCAGGAATAAAGCAGCATAGCAATCAAATCAAGGCGAATCCAGAGAGTCGACTTCAATATTGTATTTGAATCAAATAATCTAATTAGTTAAATTGTTGGATTAATACAAAGTTACTAAATCCTTTTAAATCCTAAGAAAGCTCTAAGAAAGCTTCTGCCAGTTGAATTATAAGCAAGAACTAAAGGCTAACAGCTGAATGTAATAAAATCTTTAATTTAGAGCCAAATAAATATTTTAATACCAAACTCCTAGTAAATCCTGGATTGATGCTGAACCAGGACCGTCACTTTTTTCCCAGCAGATCTCACATGTTACATTCACTTCTTCTCCCAGCAATTAAGAAACTGCCATGCTGCCTTAAAGAAAAATTCTGATGAACTGAAGTCATAAAATTTCTGTGCACACAATGTACATAGAGTTAACATTTGACTATTTCAGATTCTTCAGGGCTCAAACAGTGCAGCAGGCACTGAGGAGCACATTCCCCAGCTAAGTTTTAGAAACGGAGTTTCTATTCAATCATTAGAATATTTTCTACCCTAACGGCTTTAAAGATTTTGCTGTTGCTTATATGGCCTTACACACACCCATTAAAAGAATCTGAAAAAAAAAGGATTACAATAAAAATATCAAACTAGATACCAAAAAAAAGCACACAAACTCTCCTCACTGGCAAATACACAGATGCCCCAGGAAATACAGTCCAGGACTATTAGGGTGCACAGCTTTTTTTTCTTTTTTGCCATTAGAAGCCCTGCAGCTGTGAGGATCTGCCAAAGGCTATTAGATATTATTCTTTCGTATTGCAATTTTCTCTCCATTTAGTCTTGGGATTGTGGTACATTAATGTTTTAAGAGCTCTGCTGAACAGCAGAAAGCAGATTTTTGTCTTTCCCTTGTCTCCCACAGTCATAGAGCACAGAGCACAGCCAGAGCCTCAGCTCCAGTCACATTCTATACAAATCAGGCACAAAGCCTCCCTCCAGAGCACACCAACTCAGATTTGCAATGCCTACTTCTCCTAGCATCAAATTGAAAAAGCTAAAAGCTTAAAATTTGTAATTATGAACCACAGAAACATCAAAGGATTTAGGAGGCTAAAAACATATTTTCACTCTATGAGGTTTTATATCTTGAGACAGCATCTGAAATGAAATCCAAGGAATAACACTTTCACCAGGCAGCTCAGGGCACTCCAGATCATGGCTTGGAAGAACCTTTCATTTGAGCAGAAAGAACAAAGCTAAATCAGTTAATATCAATACATTCCATATCATCCTCTCAGACAATCCTTTTTGCCTTCCTTTTACAACCCTGTCATCTCATACTGGGATATTTTAACACTAAAAGATAAAACAAACAAACAAAAACCCCACAAGACTATTTTGGAGGCATCTGGCACAACTTGGCCTTGGTGAAGAAACTTTTTGATAACACATTTGTCACCAATTTACAGAACACTTGTCCCAAAAATTTATAGAAATTGCTAATGGAATGGAACCAACAACCACAGCTACTCAGCATTCATCTATCAGTACCATTTAAAATAAATTTTAGTTCCTTATGATTAGATGTCACCATTCATCTTGCAAACAGCTAAATTTAGTGGAAACTAGGCTGTAAGTCAAACAGGCCACCTTTGAAACTTTTAGTCTGAGAACAGAACAGGTATTTCAGAGCATCACAAAACAGAAATCATTTAAGAACACAATTTAAATTGTATGAAAGAGCTGTTATCAGGCACGGGGTATTTCTGGTACCTGTAATTGTAGTGTGATAAAACTGTACAATAGTGCTGTAATCAAACATTCCAGCAAAAAGAAACCTTGGATGCTTTTTCTACTCCAGCACTACACTGCTTTTTTATTAAATTACATAAAAGCTTTTTACCAGCCCCTTTCTATTCCAGCATGGAGACACTTAGCTAACCAGAATTTAGGGAAATTAAAAAAAGAGAACAGTGCATTTTTCACAGCCAGTCTTCTTTTCTCCTTTTATAAATTGTTTTCCTCTTGTTCTTTCAGCTCAACAGTATTTTGTTATGTCACTTGTCAGAAATGAGGAAGCTTACAGGCTCCTGGGCTCACCTTTGGTATCATTCTCTATTTAAAAACTCAAAGATCCTTTCTTTCCCATGCTCACTGAATTGTTACTTCAGTTGACCAAATAACTGGGATTAAGATCCCTGTCTAAAATTTATCATTTTATGGTTTTAAGCTATGCAGCATTGGCTTGCAAAAAATATGTTGGAGACTTTTGATGTCCAGTTTGGGAGTTGAATACCCCACTGGTGCTCAAGTGCCAATTACAGACTGTGCAACACTCAGGGCCAATCAAGGCTTAACCATTAGATCCAAAATGAAATCCCTGCAGCACAAAGCCCTGAAAACTCCCTGCTCCAGAGCATACCAGAGGGTGGTACTGTTGTCAGTCAGCTGGGAACCCAGAGCCAGTTTCAGATCCAGAAAGGGTTTGAAAAGCAGAAGGGAAGGTTTTTGGCTGTGCCAGCACAGTTACATTACAGCATGAAAAGAATAAGGGGGAAAAAATACAAATCAACCAAAAACCTACTGTAAGGACAAAACTGTAGAGGACAAAATGTTCATTGCACGTTACACAATGAGTTCCACCTCTGGACTACACAACACTTGATGCAGCTTTGAACCAAATTGATTTTGCAGTTTCCAAGGAAAGAATGCAAAAGTGATGAGGCTGAAAGACCACAGAAACCGTCAATAAAACAAAAAAGGAGTCATCTGAATGTTAATCAAAAGCTCCTGCTGGTTGCTCCTGACAAATGGCTGGAGGAAGGGCTGAGAAGCCTTGGAAGAATTTCAGAAGTTTAATGTTAATGACAACGAATGGAAATTATTTGCATCCTCTTGGACAGAGGATACTTAATTATTCAGAACTGTCTGATCTTTTCTTGAATTATGCAATGTAACAATTATTTATCCAAAGTATATCAGAAGAGTTATATATCTAACACTGCCAAAATAAAATAATGAAGCAGATACAATAGCAGATAGAAAGACATAAAATTTAATAAAATTAAAAGATGAGACTAACCTTCACAACCATAAAGAAGTGACCTTCCTATATTTCTTAATTCAGATCTTCTAGGACCACAGCCTTTAGCAAACCATGTTTATGCAGACTGAACAACTGTCAACATTTCAGTTTTAAAAGTCAAACTCCAAGGACAAAGGATGGATGAACCAAAGTGATAGTCCATCATCACCAATATTACAGCACTTGGTCTTTTCTAATAATGATTATTTTAGTAATTAAAAGAATAAAACCAACATGGAGGTGAAGAGCAGAGCCAAGAGTTCCTAGCTCTCATTTTTACCCCAGAATCTCATTTTACAACCTAGAAATATAATTTCTAATTATTTTTATTAAATATTTGATTCAGCTGTTTATGAGTTTTGTGTCTTTGCTCATCACTGCAATATTCAATATCAACCTAAATTAGTTTGATACAGAGAAAACTGCAGTCAGCTTCTGGAATTCCCTTGTCTTTGTTCACCTGGAAGTTCCCTGCAGCTCCCACAGAGCAGACTGGGTTTAGTTGGGATTTTACAAGAAACAAGGAAAAGACAGGTAATAAAACCAAGTGCCAGAGCATCTAAGTGTTATGTTGCCTACACATGATCACATCAAGAGCTCCCTCCACTTTCTCTCCTTATCTCAACCCCGTTTCTCAGCTATTTCTTCTGCCCTTCTGTGTACACAGAAGAGAGGAAGTTGCCCAAACTCACTCTCAAAACTCCACTGCAAGAGCAATTCCTTCTCACACAATCCAAAGCCTGTGTTTTGGTAATTACCAGCCTCTGTGATGCCACCACTAAATTTAGGTGTACCAATAAGAAATGTGTTTTTGCCAGGTGCCTCAGTGGCTGCAGAGTCAGGGATGCAGTATCAGTTCTCTTATCTCCCCAAGAGCAGCAAGGGGGGACAACCAAAGAAACATCATGAAAATCAGAAAAGCCTTTAGCATGAAAAGAGATCCTCATTTCACTGAGTCTCTTCTCCCAAAGTGACTGGAGGAACAGCCCAATAGCACAGACAACAAAATGAGGGAAGCAGAGACAATGATGAGGTTTTGGCGTGTCTGAAAGAGTTTCAGAACTACTCCCTCACTGAAGGGAATGGAAGCCAAAAGAAGTAGGCACAGGACAATAAGTGAAGAGTAAATTTCAGTTCACAAACCTTGCTGCCCACAATTCATGCAGTGTTTTTTTCTCTCCCTTTTAAATGGGGACCATTCCCAAAGCTTTGTGTTGGTGTCAGGCAGCTGACCCAGCCTGCATCAGCTTGTGGAACTGAGCCTGGGGCTGGTCTTCAGGCAGAACCACAAATCTAAGTTTGTTCTGTGAAAATCTAAGTTTTTTCTGTCTAAGTTTATTCTGTGAATACCAACTTTATATCCTCCCCCTGGCAGTTCTGTCCCTATGACAGATTAAATCACAACCCTCGTGGTGCATTTCAGAACTCTCTTTCCTGCTCCCCAGTAAAGGGCAATAGCCACAAAGCCAGGAATGCAATGCTGCCAGCAGAGACAAACACAGAGGTGTGCACCAGGAAGAACATTTTAAAGAATTGAGTTCTGAATTGATTACAATTTCTTATTAGGAAAAAAACTCCACAGAATGAAACCAGATATATTATGTTTTCAGTGCAGTACAGGATCTGACTGTGTGAAAGGGAGGTGTTGAAAAAGACATGTTAAAACCAGCCCTTTCATAGAGGTACATTTGTTTTATTTTCTATGACACAAAATAATCTATGAAAAGCAAAAGAATACAGTTGGAAACAGAAAATTAAAAAAAATAAGATTATATATTCAATTCAGGAAAAAGAACCTGATAACACCACAAGTACAGTGAAAAACAACATATATATTTCCTTTCTTCTCTGCAAGAGAAGTGCTTCCTTGATGATATTAAAATGAAGATATAATATGGATAGAATAAAGATTTTCCTCAGAACATATAATGAACCTTTTGATCCTGCTGTCATGGGACATCTTGATGCAACCAGTAATTAGACTCAGCAAAGCTTTGACAGCACATTTATGGTGAAAGCATAACCTTGAGTAACATGTCAGAAGTCCTCCTGATTTTAATTGTAATGTTCCAATAACCTCAGGATCACAATGAAACAGTATTTTCCAGAAACATTGCTCTCTGCAATTTTATTTTTTTTAGACCTGGCATGTACTTGTCACATGTCTTTTAGATATTTTATGGAAAGGCCAAAACACCAAAAAACAAGAAATCCATCTCTGGAAGTCTGTCCTTCATGCCCATGAGGCATGACACCCACTTCACTGTCAGCATCCTCCACCCCACTGGCAATAAGCACAGCAAGTCTGACACAGGCCACAAGGGCAGAGCCCACCCCCTTCCCTTCTTAAAATTGTCATTGTTTGCACTGGAGCACCCACAACACGATTTTTAGTGACCCCCATTCACCCATATATTACATCAGACTGATGTAATTCACAAATTTAGAATTATTTACTGGTATTTTTCTTGGCACAGCCTGGTGTTCTCCCTCCTACCCCCATCTGCCTAAGCAGTGTCTTTCTCACTAGAGCTCCTGAGATCAATCCCTTCTGCCCTTCACCTAAATTTAGGGTGCAAGGTTTTTATGAAAGGTCTGGTTTTGCAAATGTCCCTGCAAGGTGCTGCTATTACAGTTCCTGTAAAAGTAAGTGTCTTAGTTAGTAACTGAATTTTCTTGCAGTATTGATGCTTCTTAGTTTTCCCTGAATTTATCCTGCAGGATAAAAAGAAAAAAGAGATAGTCCTTTTCTGGGATCACCTCATTATTCAGGGGCCTACTGCTTTGGATTCAACCATGTCACAGATGTTAATAGAATTATATGTGCATTCAGACCTTCCATTTTTCAGTTTAGTTAGGAAGGAGCTCCTTCTCTATTCTCAGATCATTAGGAAATAAAGATTACATCTAATTCCTCCTGTTTTATGTGATCAGGAAAAGTAAGATAATCAGTGAAAATAAATTTTTGCAATCTTATTTATCATAATTTCTTCTCCAGCTACGCACAAGGTGCTACAACACCAACACACAAATGGGATGGCTGATCTGAGCACACAGGATCCAAAATCTCTACAGTGCAGGGCCACATGCAGCAAACATCAGCTCCTATATCAAAAATTTACTGCAACACTGACATTTTCACTTTAGCCACTAAATCACTTTGTTTCCTCCTGTCAGAAAATACTCTTACCTCTCCAGCAAAATAATATTTAAAAATTCCCAGTGCAAAGAGTAAAGCTAAAAAAACCCAAATAACCTCTGGGAGAATAGAATCACCCACTGTGAAGCTGATCACTAATGGCTTATCTCAACAAGATACTCACCTAAGGGTGTTCCCACTCATCCCTGACACATTAAACATGATGGAGTGGGGCTGTCAGTGCAGGGGTTTTACAGGCAAGTGTGGAGCACATCTCACAGTGCTCTGAGAGGAGAATTCAGCTGCTCACACTCCTGCTAGCACTAAGGGCTTGTGTAGCCATGGACCTGTGTGTAGCCATGATATTTTTCTGAAAAATCCTTTCCTTAGGATTTTTCCTCCTGAGAAGCTGAGATGACTCAGGAACAAATTATAAACATTGATTATCTGCTGCTGTGGAATGCAACAGGTGCATCTGTGATTGGCCCATGTTGGTTGTTTCTAATTAATGGCCAATCACACTCAGCTGGCTCAGATTCTCTGTCTGAGCCACAAGCCTTTGTTATTCATTCCTTCTTTTTCTATTCTTAGCTGGCCTTCTGATGAAATCCTTTCTTCTATTCTTTTAGTATAGTTTTAATATAATTTATATAATAAAATAATAAATCAAGCCTTCTGAAACATGGAGTCAGATCCTTGTCTCTTCCCTCATCCTCACACTCCTGCAAACACTGTCACACCTGTGACCTGTGTGCAGCTCTAATCCTGCAGCTCTGGACAACCAACAAGGACCTCTACCTGCTACATTTTGGTCACACCACAAAGAAATGGGACAGACTTTCCCATAAAGAAAAACAAGAGGCAAAGCTATGGAAACAGATTTACGCTCAGCCTCAAGGTAGATGTGACATAAGTTTACAGGAAGAAAAGCAATGGGACTCTATTTTTTAGCAGAAACACAGGATCTTGGCTATTTCCAAAAATGTAAGAAGCCAGCTTCCATGAAAATATGCTTTTCTTCTCCATTCATAAGGTGAAGTCACAATTTCTATAGCCTAAATTATTAACTCTTAGGCTGCTGGAGAAAAGCAATCCCTGCCCACAGTGTTTCATGTGCATGGTGGGAAACAAGACTTTTCCTTGAATTTTTCACTTCCTCACACAGCTTTGTAATTTAAAAATGAGACTGACTTGCTTAGGCAACGTTGAGTCTGTAGAAGAAGAATATTTCAGTCTAAGTTTATTACAAAAAATAATTAACCCTCGAAAGTCCTGGACATGCATTGCTATGAAACCAAGGTGAGAGATGCAAAACAAATCCCTATTATACATTACTATAGTTGTAAAATAAAAGAAACTCTAGTTGCAAATATTTTATCCTTGGGTATCAAATTTGCACTATTTTCAGATAGTTTCTGTCAGGACACAGTGTCAGCTAAAACTGCTCTAAATCTGTGATCCCTCACCAACTACAGAGTAAGTGGTTTGCCTCTGTTACCTCCCTGTGGGCAAGTGGCATTTTCTGCAGAGCAATTCCCTTGAAATTATTTTTACACAGATACTTTTACAGGCTTGCCATGTTTCCAGGCACAGTGCTTGCCCTGGCAGTACAGCAGGGAGCAGGGAACAGGCTGTGAGCATTCTGACCTGGTTTTATGTCACTGTCATATTTTGTGAAAAACCCCTTCACCAGGATTTCTTCTCATGGGAAGCTGAGAAGCCTCAGAAAAGAATGAAAATAACAATTATCTGATTGCTTCTCCTGTGTTTGCTGCTTTGGAATGTGGTCTGGGGATTCTTTACCAACTGGCCAATGTTTGATTGGTTTCATGTGAATTGTTTTTACTTAATGACCAATCACCATCAGCTGTGTCAGACTCTGAGGAGTCAGTCACGAGTTTTTATTATTCATTCTTGTTAAGCCTTCTGTCTGTATCCTTCTCTTTCTTTAGTATAGTTTTAGTATAGTATTCTTTTAATATAATATAAAATAATAAATCAGCCTTCTGAGAACATGGAGTCAGATTCCTCATCTCTCACCTTGTCCTGGGGACCTCACAAACTCAACAGTTTCACTCATGCCTTGGTTTGTTTAAGCAGCTCTGTCTGATTGGTTGCTGATGTGCACAGGAAATTTTAGTTTTTCAGGAAAACACCCTTTCTTGAACAACACTCAGGGATTCCAACGTTCTGTCTTTGGCTTTTACTGATTTCCCCAGCTTAAACACATTTCTTTATGTTTAACCTCAAATTCATCATGAACTATAAAGCAGGACATTAGGGCAGGGGAAAATATGGAGGCTCAGTAATAAATCTACTGAAATTCACCTGTAACAGCAATTCCAAGCAACTTGAATTCCCTGAACATTCCTGTCATTGGCTAGAGCACAATCACTCCTTTTTTGCACTGAGTGCTAAATACTGGCATTTAGACACTGACAGACAGGTGTACATGAAAAAAAGGTGATTGGAAAGATTTTGTCAGCAAAATGGAACTGCAGGTCTAAACAGTGCTGTAAGATATTATTATTCAAAGATGCCATTAATTGATTGCTTTGTACTGACTTTAATTTTTTTGCTTTTAGCTTTTTGGGGGACTGCTTATTTAAAAATGGCATCCAAAGAAGAAATTACTATGTATTGAGGCTTGGACAAGAGGTGGCTCCACTCCAGTAACAGGTATTTAATCTCTCTAGAGCTTCATTCAATAGAAACAGGGGTGTGTGAGTACATTCTTTATAAAAGCATCACCATAATAAGCACTTTTCATGACATTGAAGTTAAAACTGCCCATCAATTACCACGCACTTAAAAAAAAACCACTTTCTACTAGAATTTTAGCTCAGAGTAATCTTGTTAAATAAAAATAAGTTTCCTGCAGTGTTGGGCACAAGTTTAAAAAAACCACACAGTGTTCAGTACCTAAAACCCCAAAAACCTAACACAAAACTGCAATTAGGTTATTGAGTATCCCTCCTTTTTGCATCAAATCCTGAAAAATACAGCACAAATCCAAATCTGTTTTGTTGTACCTACTGTAAATGAGAATATTTAGGCTTTGTCAGAGAAGTTATGCAGCACCAATCTTTAATCCCAGTCCATGAAAGTCATCCACTTACTGCAAGGTTTCAGAATCAGCCCTGTGGCACCTCTGAGCCGCCATGAGATGAAACAGGCAAAAATCATTCAGCAAAATTCTCCTCTTCATTCAAATCAATTAAATATCCATTGCAATGAGTTTAGCACTCAACTGTAAATGTCAGTCTAGACATACCACAAACATTTTTTTAATTGCTCTGGGTAATCAATTAAGCCAAATTGAAAGAGATCAGCAATGTAGCCAAATCCTGGAGGATTTAACATACATATTATGCAAATTGAATCAGCAGATATTTTTTATTTTTTTTATTTTTAATTAAACTTTACTCTTTATTGCTACCCAGGAGTTTTGGGTGAAATAATTTTATCGTTTTACAGAAACATTTTGCAAGCCTGGAATGTATTTCTCTCAGGTTTTGGTACTGCAAGGCAGTCATCACTATAATATGCAAGATGTATTGAGATAAATCACTCTAACAATGCTCATGATGGATTTCCCAGGCTAATCAATATTCCTGGTGAGGAGGAATGTCCTGCAATAAAAAAAGCACAGGAAAGGGAGCAAAGAAAGCTGAATTCACTTCGCAGAAACCCTTCCTTCCCATGATGCTATGAACATTCTTTGAACTCAAAAATAAGAGAAGACAGACCAGAAAAGACATCAAGAAAGCTTTTATCCTCCTCTCTCAAATATCTTCTCCCCTGATCTCTTCCTCCTGCAACTTCCCCTGCTCTGCTGAGAGCCAGCTGCACCCAAACCCCTCCTGGAAGGCGCTTGTCTCATCATCCCATTTCTCTCCCTTTAACAATTCACACACAGAACAGCCCTGGAGCAGAAACACTGCAGCCCTGCACGGTGAAACCAAACTCCCCCAGGAGGCACCTGGTGCATTTCTGCAGCTGGGCTGAAATAAACCCCCTGTGTGGAGCTGCTCCTCACAGCAGCAGATTCCCTCTGACAACCCTCTCCTGCAGTTCTCACCTGCTCACAGGTGAGACACAGACACAGCCTGAAGCATCCATCTCCCACCACCTCCACCCTGGAAATAGGGCCTTTGTAATTCTCCTCTCTTTCCTTCAGCTACTGCTTTCATTTCTTTAGTACTATGCCTCAATTTCCTCATGTCAAACCAGGGATAGTGATTGTGCTTCTCATTGATAAAGCACAATGATAAAGAAAATACATCATGGAGATGATGCAGATCTTCACTGAGGTCATTATTTCCATAAGACTACTGCTCAAAGCAGCAGCTCTTTTTGCATTGATGCAAAGGGAGGAACTGCAGCCCTCTACCAGGTAGTGACTTCCTAATCCAGCCAAACTTTGTCTCACAGGACTTTCTTTATGAAAATATGCATTATAACACCCAGGCTCTCTTCAAAAACCATGAATTATAGTTGCATATGGCCCTCAGTGAAGAATCAAACAGAGATTTACATCACACTCCAATCTTCATTCAAGAGAATTTTTAAGTTCACATGCACAGAAATAAAAAAAAAAAAGGCTGGTTCCAAACTCAGGTATGAAAATTGATTTTATAGAAGAAAAAAGTTATTTTTTGTTTCAGTTATAGATCCAACATACCATAATATATACCATATACCCATAACCACAGAGAAAAATCTTGGTTTCTGACACCAAAGAAAAATTATTTAATCCCAATCAAACATAGTTTTTGTAAGTAGACAGAGGTCTAGATGAAATTTATTCATATATAACAGGTATATTTATACATCATTTGTATATTCATAAATCAGCCTCAATGCAGATTGTTCCTGTTTTAAATAAAAAGTATTTTAGTCCATTCTCCAGTTGTGCTGAAGCACAACAAAAGCAAGAAAATATATATTTATATTTATATATTTATGTTTATATATTTATATTTATATATTTATATATATATATATCCTGTTAGTGCAATTGATATATCATACTCAAATTCCAAGGCAGAAATCTGTAGTTAGGACTGACAGCTCATCTGTGTCAGCACAACACAAGCCACTGAGATGGTCTTTTTCCATTTCACAGCTGCTTTAAAATAAGACAGACTGTCATCCTTAACTCTCAGTTTCTTCCCTTTGTCATTTCACATCACAGCTCTAATTTTATTTAAACATCCTCCTCTGCTGAGATTACATCTCTCAATTTGTTGCAATACAAATTAGAAAGATCCGTGCCAGCTCTCACCACTATCAGCAGAGTTCTCTCCTGGTGCCTTGATTAATTGCCCATTTTAGCAGATGAAACAACAGAACTCACAGTTTTGAGACTGTCTTTTGTTTGCATTAAGGGAGGAAATCTGTGTCCCCACAGACACTTGCTCTTTTGCCATTACCATAATTACATGTTTTCAGACTAAACTCTCATATCAGCACATCCACACTGCTGCAGTGAAGGGTGTCAGGATTTTCATCAGCAGCTCTGCAGCCAGGTTGGATGGAGCCTGGCTTCAGTCAGCAAGAGAAAATGGGAAACTCAATACACAAATACAAGAAGAAATTTCTCTAAATTTCTGGATAATATTAAACTGGAGATAAAAAGAAACAGAATCCATAAAACGGGGTTGAATGTGTCAGGCAGGCACAACATCCAAAAATAAAACTAAATTACACCCTGACCATAATCAGAAACCTGCTCCCTCTTTCTGGCAGATACTCTAGATGATGCATTTACCACCATCACAGTCCCTCAGGCCAAGAGCACAAAAGAAACCCCAAAAAAACTGAAACCAACTTCTGGGGATTCCAGCAAATTTTACAGCTTCAAATTTTACATTGTTTGTGAACAGGAATGAATATGAAAAGTATCATTACATCCTTATTGATCTTGCTCAGTTCTGAGCTCCACAAATCAGAGTTTGAATGCAATTTGTATTCCTCCAGCCCCAAATAACCCCTGTGGCTCACAGGGAGGTTTCAGCCTTACGGAGGATTTGTCAGATGCTTGGGCACCTCCAAGTGTCACACATCAGGGAGAAGCAACTGAGATTAATATTAATAAGCTACTTTTAGGAAAAAGAAATAATTAGGTCTCTTTAGTCTAACTGATTCATCTTCTTTCCCTTTGTGCTGATCCTCTACACTTACAAGTCTCTTCAAAGAGTTAATTGCTTTACTGCTTTCAGTTCCCACACGAACCTGTTGCATCTGCATCACCTTCAGTGTGAGTGACTTCCAGCAACAGCTCATCCTTGTTTTCCTCCAAGCCATTCACACTCCTCTCAAGGGTTGTTTCCTGTTTGCAATCAGATTGAAGCACAGGATCCAGGGACAATTTATCTGTTTGCTGATGCTTGTTGTTTTCTGCTCACAACAAGATTAAGGCAAGGCATAAGGAACACAGCTCTCTTGTCTATCTCAACTTCAGCCAGGTAAAACTTGATCTGAGGTTAACCTTAGAACTGATCAATCAAGGGAACAGATATTCAGCTGTCACCTAAAGGCAAGCAGGGAAAGAGAGACTGCCAGAGGGTAGATTACATATCTAGGAATTAGATGTGAGATGTCTTTAACTACCAACATGTCACAATGTGATTTCAACTGCACACAATACTCATATTTACAAGATTTCATGACAATATGTCAGTCAACATCAAAGCATTCACAGAGCAACAGGGAACAGGAGAGAAATTCAGAAAAAAAACCCATTTCAACACTAAAGAATCTCTGCTTTCAACAACATTTCACATTTCCTTTAAGTGTTATAACTAATTGGAGTGTAGACTCTTCAAAGCATAAATGCATAAGTCCCATTAGCACTAATGGAAGTTAGACACACTCATCAAAGGGAGAATATACTTCTATCTTTACTGAAGTAATCAGTGTGTCACAAAGCTGTATTTTTCTGAAGTTATCGTTTGCATGCTATGCAAGCTGAGTACAAAGGTTTGCATTAATTTAAATTCAGATTAAGCACTTAAAAAATATTTCTCCTTCACTGGAAGAACTGAATGCAGCAAATCAGTTTGCTATTATGTAAAAAAAAATACATCACAAAATGCAGTAAAAATAATCACCCTTATAATTAAAGGCTGTCATGGTAAAATGCTTAAAAATAATCCATTATTGAAAGAAAATTTCACTGCTGTTCTGGGAAAGATATAATCAGGCAATTCCTCTCTGTGGTCCTTTCTTTAATACCCTCCCAAAGAATCACTGTGAGTTCAGCCACCACAAACTGTTTTGCTATATCTTGATTATCTATCATTTTTTAGCAGGGTCTTTTCCAACAGGACAAGGGATAAAGTTTTGAAGCTAAAAGATTATCAATTTAGATCAGGAAAATGAAGAAGTTTTTTACTCTTTTTACCAGAACAGGCTGCTGTGAGAGGTGGTGCCATTCAAGGTTGGATGGAGCTTGGAACAGCCTGAAATAACAAAAACTCCCAAGCATTTTTTAAATTTTAATTAAAAATTAATATCTAAATTTCCTTTTTTAAGTCACTGTAAAAATGAAATATATTTTTAAAATATGACACTGTGCTGAAGTTCACTACTAAAGGAATGAGTAGCTGCAGATATATCAGTGCACTCTGAGTTACTGAATGAAGTTGCTTGAGAAGTTTTGCTCTGAAGGTTTTTATGGTTTGTTTAATTAGCAGGGACTAAAGCAGACACTAAGTCAATCTCCACTCTTACTAAGAACTAAAATAACCTTCATCCAACACATTACCAGTGTAGGGAATTAGGAAATGTCATGGTTTCCAACAAAGGGACTCTCACAGAGCAGCCTGGAGTCAGGCTGCCAATGATGCCTCTTTCCCACTCCCAGCTCTGCAAAGTCCTGCTCTCAGATAAAAGCAAACCCTGCTTCAAATCCATTTTATTTCCTGGCCTTACCCAATCCAGAAAATCACTGAGCAAACAGAAAAAAAATTGTAAATTATTGAATATTCAGACTTGTTCAGTGTCATAATGAGGAACAAAATAAAAACAACTGTTAACTCAGAGTATATTTTAATCTAGAGGTGAGGCAATCCGTGGTTGTGTGTTGCAGTACTCAGGACAGACACATCCTGTACTCAAAAAGTGTTTGGTTAAAATTAATAAAAGGTTATTTTGAAGATGGCAGTGAGTCAGAAACTATTTAATCCTGAAAGACATATTGTCTGCCTCTACTTCCATTTACAACTCATCGAACAATGATAGTGGCAATGGCAGTAACTCAAGTAAAAAATTCATTTATCTTCATTTTCAGCTCTTTCTCAATACTCTTTGCCCTGATTTTAGCTAAGTAGGTAAAAATATAATTTAACATTATAAATTCTGGAAGAATACAGCAGAACTGTTGCTGTTATTTCAAATATAGTAACATGCATGAGTTAATCAAGGTCTTCAGCAAGAAGTTAGAGTTTGAAATTGTTTTCAATTAACAATTTATCAAAATAAGAGCTCAGAAAATAGCTAGAGAAAAGGGCAGAGTATTTAAACAGAGAGGAACATTTATGTAACATGTTATAAGACCATTTTAAATTTCTAAAAAAAGAAAACCTAACCTGCTGGAACAGTGAGTCCTTGCCTCTAGGAGGACAAGGTATAACACTGAGTATGAAAATGGAAAAAAGATAAAAATTCATAGCTTACATAAATTTCATTACACGTGCAGTTGCCCAGAAAGCAAAGAATTAGCATCTACCTTTGAAGCACCTCATAACAGGAGCCCATTTCCATATCTCTGTGCATCTGGGATCTATCAAGAACCAATGGAAATGCTGCAGATTATAATATCCACTCTGCAACAGATTTCCATTCATGGAACATGACATCATAGTTTGGGAAATTTATAATTTGCTTTAATTGATAATATAGCTTAGAGCCTCCTTCTCTACATTGCCCATAGAGAGGAATAAATATTGGAAAAGGCAATCATTTTTATTCCAAATTAGAATAAATTGAAAACTTCAATTTCTAGTTAAAATATTCCTCAGAATTACAAATAAAATATGTTGAAATACTTGTTTTTAAATGTTGAACTGTTCACTCCAATAATACAATGCATCATTTTTGCATTAATAAAATAGTGTTGCCAAGTAATATAAAACACATTAAAATAACAATGTCAAAATGAAATTATTATGCCAAAGATAAGATTTCAACATTCAAAATTAAAATTCACATTGTCCAAAGTGTGAGAAAGCTGAAGCAAACTATCTAAACCTTCTTCACTAAGTTCATGCAGAATACACTCCATATAAAACTTGCAAGTGAAAACCAAAAAAAAAAAAGAAAGCATCAGAAAATATTTCTAACAAATGTATCTGCAGCCAACCATACTTGTCCCTCTGAATCTGACAGCTTAGTGACCTTTACAGATGAGCCATCTCATCTGAGATCCTGATAACAAATTCATAATTATCTGAACCATCATTACAGAATTAACAGACCCAGTCTGGCAGACAAGACTCCAGGCCTGAGAAGAAACGAAGCTGCCTTTTTATCCCAGAGACAGCTGCTCTAGGATGGGGTCAAAAACCAGCTTATGAAATTAGTCAAACTAATTCTCATGTAGTGCCAGTCCTGCAATAAAAGAGATTCTCTTACCTGCTCCATGTATTGCTATTGCTCACAATGACAACCCAAAAGTCCTGGGTTTTCACAGCCACATTTTAAAAGTGCTTCAAATTTTTACTTTAAAAATGCAAGTTATAGATTTGCAGAAAACTTTAGGCTTCCAAGTAGCTTTGGCTGATCTTAAAAATCAATATTCCACATGCAGAAGAAATTCAGCCAGTCCTATGGCTAAAGTGGGCTGC
Source organism: Melospiza melodia melodia (assembly GCF_035770615.1). Taxonomy (NCBI): domain Eukaryota; kingdom Metazoa; phylum Chordata; class Aves; order Passeriformes; family Passerellidae; genus Melospiza; species Melospiza melodia. The sequence continues at coordinate 7,876,722 of NC_086201.1, read as the reverse complement.
AAGTGCAGAAAGCACACTCTGCATTTCCCTTTGAGGCAAAGTTAAATAAGATGCTCTGCATTCATCAAAGTCTCAACTATGGACACCCTCCTAAAAACTAAAGACATGCTTCATCCCTGAGGAGAAAGATATCATGGAAAACACAGGCAAAAACTGGGTTAAAGTTAAATGACTCTTAGCATGGGAGGCTGATATCTAAATTCTGTCAGAAACCTGATTGATTCTCCCATTCCCCTGTTTGAGTAATAGTTTTTTCACAAGGTGCCTGGAGTTTAATTTATCTCACTAAAGAGACTCTGAGTTTGTACTGCAATATTAGTGGGTCAAAGCCAATCTATATTTACAGATGTGGAAAAACAATGCATGGCTACTCTAATGATTACCAGCTACAAGTTTCTCTCACAAATTGCCTATAAACTTTGTCAGATTGCAGAAACAAGCAAAGATCAAGTTGCTTCAGGTTCCTCTCAACACTGCAGTGCCTCACAGAAAGTATGGGGCACACATTTGATTTCTACAGCAGTAAATTAAAAATGTAATTAAAGCCAATTGTCAAAAATAATTTCAAGTTCATAGCACTGTTGTTCTCACTGCACTTCATGCTTTATAGTGAGAATTGCACTTAATAGACCTTGAAAGAATCCCAAATACATGAGCTCAGTATATGTAGACAGATAAATCCAAACATACTTTCCCAAAGATACTAAAACCTTAACATACTAAACCTACTTAAGTCCTTTTGCATCACACTGAAAGAGATAACAAGCAAAATTGTTCAAGTGCCAGCCAGATTTTCATAAGAAGAATAACCCTGTCCAGGGCAAAACAGACCAGGAAAATGGATGGGTGAGTGGCAAATATGAGTCGGTGTCTCTGAAATCTGCCACAATGGAATCAGTTAAAGAGAGCTAAAAAAGGACTAAAAGTGAAATAAACTTATGTGCATATATATCTTCATAGATACAAACGTGTTTAAAAATGCAATTTTTAATGATCCATTATGCAAACATTTGAGCTAGACAGAATGGTTTAGAAAGCACTGGTTTTACTGCCTCTTAATCCAAAAAAACATGAATGGACAACAAAATGTAAGGATTAGAAATGTAAAACTTTGGCTTTTAGAGATATTGACTTTAAGCACTGTACAGCTTACTTATCTGCTACAAAACACAACTTGTGTTTGGTAAAGTGTCTAGAAAACTGACAAAAATCCAAGGATTTGGTTTAGGGGAATGGAAACAAGGCAGAATCAACCCGCTGTGCTGCTGCTGCACACAGCTACAAGTCCAGGTTATCCCTCTCCTGCCCAGCACTCCTTTGAAGAAAATCCAATTGCTGATGAACAAATGAGAGCAGATTTAAATGAGCCTTTAAGAGGGACCATGAAGCCAGCTGGAGGTATAAACAGCAGCTTCCAAAGGAAAAGTGAACTGGCCACCCCAAGGACTGCAGCTCCAGCTGGGCACACTCTGTGCTGGTGACAAGTGGGGAAAGCTCAACAAGCAGGCACAGGGTGAGAATATCACCCTCCCTGTGTCCCTGAGCCTGCTGGAGCACACAGACACATCCCCGAGGTCTTGATGAGTAAGAAAACACAATGTGGAAGCCTGGAGGGAGCTCAGAGACTGCTGTGGAGCACCCCCCATCTGTCACCATTCCAAAACGCTCCATCCACTGCTCAGCTCTGCTCATGCAACAAAAATACTCGCCCTGGGGGGCTGTTGCATCCTAGGAGTAATGGTGTAGCACATTCAGTTTGGACTTGTTGATCACATTAAGGACTGCTGGCCTAGCCAGAAATGTGTTACTGAGAAAAGGCCTCCCTGTTCCACCAACATCACTATGGAAACTATGGGAATATTTAAACTCCCTCCTGCACTGCACTCAGGAGAGTTTTGCTTCAATAAACAGGGAGAACTCAGGTTTATTTAGTGTCTGGTCCTCTTTGCCAGGGCGTCACACACAGAACTGATGTACTTAACCTTTCAGCATTAGGTTACTATCCAGAAATACTGATTAGAAAATGTAAATCATTCTGCTAATCTCTTTCAAAAGACACCTCGTGCAACAGATACACTCTCCCTGTGTAAATGTTTGCTAAGGATATTGATGTCTTTGTTAAATTCTTAATGCTTTGGGCTGTGGAATAAGTAAAAAATCAATAGGGACATAATTTTAAGAAGGACTGCAATGATTAGCTGTGTGTTTGGCTATTGGTGGCAAAAGGTAGTTTGACCTCCCACTAGCTGGAATATTTGATTTCATTTTTTCCTGACTTGTGTCCCAGTCTCTGGATTTTTGTCTCATACCTAGAGATTTCAACTAGCATGGAATCAGGCCACATCTCAATAAGTACAACTAGATGTAAGTTGTTCCAAGAAGCAAGGACTCTTAAGGAAAATATATTTCAAGTATTCTGTGGAGAGAATACAACACACCTACTAAAAATAAACAAAATGTCAAAAAAAAAATGGCCAGGAAAAAAAAATTTGCAATCAGCAATGGTGATGCTAGAGAGAAAACAAGAGTCAGGATACTGCAGAAGTCACAATAACACAATGTTGTCCTGGTGTACAAAGAATGTTGGTGAAGGATGGGAGAAGTCATTTGCAGAATCCAGTAGTGACACAAGTTAATGGCCCTGAATGCTCAGCACTGTTTAATTCCTGTTCACCATCATTAACAGTGGCAGCAGTATTGATGCAGCCACAGGGATTAACTGAGCTGAGCAGAAACTGCCCAGAGGAGGCAGAATTCTGCCCAGAATTCTGCTCCTGAGGAGGCAGAAATGTGGCACCTTGGGGACATCAATTACAGGAGAGCAGAAAGGGGCACAGTCCCTGCAGCAGGTCCTGACAGTGGGCTGGGGCAGGGAGATCAGGTGAAACAGCCACTGATTAAAATGGTTTAAATAGACCAGAGCCAAAAGGAAAAATTACTGATTAAATTACCTTACTGTGGTACACACAGTGGAAGAAAGAATTTTAATGAAGACAAAACACCAAACCACCCACAAAAATAAAAATTCTTGCTAAACCAAAATGTCCATTGCTGAAGAAACCACAATTCCTGGAGCAAAGGACACCACAATGCACATTATTCTTGGTACAGGGGTGGTACCTCCACAACCTTTCCCTGAATGACCAATTACCCACCCACAGCTGGCTCACAGAAAATCTTTAGCATCAGCACAAACACAGCCCCAAACTCCTCCAGTCTGTTCCCTAATGAGAGAATTGAATCACTCAATCTGTTTCACAAAAACATTGTTTAAATTCTTTTGTTTAAGAAGTTATTTTAATAAATCAGTGGAATGGTATCAATCAAGCCTTTTACTCCCCTTTTTAGCAGTTTCTGAGAGAAATATCAGCCAGCCTGGAGATGCTTTATGTATCTTCTCAAATTTTCTGTGCCTTTCCCAAAACATTGCCTTCAGACTTGGCAAAACTTGGGTGTGTATTTCACACTTGCTGGACTTTTAGGAAATAAGAATTTCAGCTGAAAGCCTCCAAAGACTGGAGTGATATCTTAGGATTTTTTTTTTTTTTTTTTACTTGTTCTTCCACAGGCTGCATTTTGCAGCACAGAGAATCAAAGTGCAACCCCCTCTGCTGCCTTTCAGAAATAAAACCTTCACAGAGAAGAGACAACAAAACAACTCCCGGGCCTGGCTTCCAGCTCCAGGCTCTGCACAGACAGATTCCAACAAAAAATGAAAGCTCTGTGCAGAGCTGGCATGAGTAACACTGAGCACACCCCTCTTCACTTCTGCCCAAAAGCATTAGTTGATTAATTAATTAATTAACATCACAGCAAATTTGTGAGCACCAAACAGCCCCTGCTACACCACCAGGGCGCTCCTGCACCATGGCTGCACTCCAGCCTGGCCACTTCCCACTCCCATCTCATTTAGGGAATAAAATAACATATTTTCACTCTGATTATTATATCCATCCCTGATTGCAAGGGTAATACCAACACTCATAGATGTGTAATTCTAAAAGAGGTGTTTCTTTGCTTGAATCCAACTCAATTTCTGGAGCAGAATCTCTTCTCTTACTGCTCAGTGCTGGATTATTTCTTGCATTGACCCATATCCACTGACAAACACCACAACACACTCAGCTCTGTGAAAACAAGTTCGTGTTTATCTCACACACAGGAAATGCTTCTTTTAAGAAATGCCAAATGTTTAAACCATATTTTTAAAGCACAAAGTTGGCATATGTGCTACTGTGGAATCCAAGTGCTGTGCTTCCCAAAACACTTCCATTTCTATCATAAATCATTTAAAAGCAGTTTCAACCACCTCCATGGCAGGTTTCCCAGGCCCACTGTTGATTTTATTTTTTAGGATGGACAAGAGGCAAGAGGGACCCAAGGGAAGCAGCAGCTCCAGCACAGGCCACTGCCTGCACATTTCCCTCCCCAGGTGACAAAGGCAGTGTACAGCATGAGAAACGTGCCAGGGACAGCCACAGGTAAAATTATGGGCAGACACTCTCTCAGTTGCTCTTTAAGGAAAGAAAACATGTTATGAGAAGCTGAAGTAGTATTTCTTCAGCCAGGTCATATCTTTCCATGTTAACTGTAATACACAGTCTACAAAACATGGCAGTGAAACCACTCATCAACTGTAAAGTAGGAATGCTTTAAAATGATAATTCTCCTTTTTTTTCTTTTAAGAAACTACTAAACATAATAAATGTTTTCAAAATAAATGTAGGGAGCAGAAGGATTTCCTCCCTAAACCAGTCCCATGTTTTCTCTGATGTTCAAAAGGAGTGTCATCACCTGCTCTCTTTTCTCCTCACTGCATGAAAATAAAGATGCCCACATCAGAACTGGCAATTACTCAGCAAATGACAGCTTCTGCTGAGGCTGATACAGGAAATCTGGAAACATCATAAAAACAAAAAAATAAAACAAGTAAATAAATCTAATGCAAAGGCTTGAGTTTAAAAAAAAACACCTGGAGTGAAAATATTTTTGACTTGGACGGAGATGTTTTTTATAATGTCCAAAGAAACGCATTAAAACTGTAAATGGGGAAGAAACAAACAAAAAAAAGTTGAAGAATCTTCGCCATGAAAATATGTATGTGTATTAAAAAATTATTAGCTTTGAAAATTAAATCTGAACAGGGTGTGCCTGCTGGGACTGCTGGCACAAACTTGGATTTTATGGTGGAAAAAGTGATAAACCCAATTCCAAAACAGGGGTTTACAATAAGAGAAAACACACACACACACAAACACATACACAAAAAACACATATACACACACACAAAAACACACACTCTTTATTCAAATGTATGAAAAATCCTGTCATTGTGCTGCCTCTACACCCATCTGACAGTGCCACCAAGGAGCCAGTGCACTCCATCATGTACAGCAAAGATTGGCAAAGAATGTCTGAACAGAAAAAAAATTAAAGCAACTCATCTATTCACAGAGGAATACACAAAAATATTCTGAATTTTATTGTCATTTACAGCTATAGTCCCTGGAACAGGAGATGTAAGTACAGACCTCAGTAAAAGAATGGAAATGTGTTGAGTCCTCAGTATTTCCCCAAGGGCAGCACACACATTTCTAAGTAACTTGAGAGAAATTGGGAAAATATCCTGAAAAAATTCTTCACTCTGCCCCAATGAACTGTCAGGTTCAACCTGACACATTCACATTCATTATTCACTGGCAGCATTTTAAATTCTTATTTCCTATTAGAAAACCTGAAGATCAATAATGCTTGAGGGAGATGTACTCTCATTCAAGGTCTCCAAAACTAAGCCAGACAACTGGAATGCCTTCTGAAATTAAACACTTTCCCACCTAACTGGAATTAGATGGTTTTGTGTACTCTCCAACATGTCCTTTTACAGCCAAAGTAATCAGATTTAAAACTGACAAAGTTTAGTGCCCTACCAAGTTATTTACAACAAAATTACTGGCTATCATCTCTATTTTCTTATTCTATGTAAATTCTTTCAAAGAGAAAAAAAATCCAAGTCAGGTTAAAAAAAATATATATATATATATATATATATTGCCTTTGAAATAAACCAAAATAGAAAGAAAAAAAAATGAAGAAGAAATCTGGATATCTGCACAGGTACATCTTCACATACTATATAAAATGGGAATATATTTTGTCACTTTTAAGACTAGCTCATAGTGTTTCTTTTATTTTCTTCAGCAACATCTGATTATCTCAGATAAAGACCAACATCTTCTCTCCAACTTTCAACATTTGCATAATTATTAACTTTGGTGGCAAGCCCATAAAATTGTGGACTCAGTTTCAAGCAGGAAAGGAAATGGACTGTAAAAAAAATCTGCATTTAAGGGCTGCTCTTATTAAAGAGCAGTCTAGAAATAGCTGCATGGGGATGGGGTTTGTAGTGGAGGAGCTTTCAAACAAGGAAGAAATAATGCAAGATTGGAAGATAATGTCAGAGAAATGCAAAGATCAGTAGGGAAAGTTTCATTAAAGGGCAGCAGTTAAATACCAGACCTTACCTAAGGACACAGTGATTCATCCACCACTTGAAATCCTTAAATCTTTCCTTTTGTTTTTCTACAAAACATGCTCCAGACCCTGAAGACACTGCTTACAGCAGGAGCCACTTTTTCAATTTCTATCCCTACCCCTTCCCAGGAGGGAAAGATGATAAAACTTTCAGATGGATACAAATTATCCCATTCCAAGAGGAGCAAAAGGTAGTAAGTAGCTATTTATTTTCTGCTAAAATCATCCTGTGCAGAGTTCACTTATCCTGCCAATATCCAAAGAAAGTGGCAAATGCTCCCCTCCAGCTCCACAGTAATGAATCTGAACTTATGTATTTCATTTTCCATGCATATAATGCCATCACTGCAATGCCACACTGCCAGGAAATAAAGTCTTAAAAAATAAAAATAGAAGCAGGAAGCAGAAATGCTGCTTTGCAAAACTATTCCTTGGGGTTTTTTATTGCCCAATATATTGGATATCATTAACTATACTGGCTATTAAAAAAAAAATCCCAAAACCTATACATAATTTTTCTGTGTTTATCAAAACTACTAAAAATTCATAAATCCTTAATTACTCCCACTTTTTCTTTACTTCTCCTACACACACATTCTAATAAACAAAATGTTAATTCTTTCCTCCTATTTTTTGTACTATTGGACTTCACTGTTTCTTTGGCCAATAAACTCAGGAGAACACCTGAGTTTAATGTAAAAAGCTTAGAAGTTTTCACACGGACTCAGAAAACCATCATTGCAGAAAGACTGGATATTAGTACCAACGTACTGTTAATAAAACACAGGGCCTTCCTCTAATAAATAGCATTTCTAATATTATTTTCAAGAGATGGAAAAGTTCATACCTGTACAATCTCATACCTTTTACATTGGATTGTTTACAACAATTTTTTGCATGATACTAATACAAATTATATTTCTGCATGATGCTAATAAAATTTTTTATTTCACTGTAGGAGCTTTTTAAGATGGATTTTGAAGACCCCAGGAAAAACCTGTATCCAAGCAAGAGTACAGCATCAAATTCTGCATTTCTTTTTTACCACATCTGGAAAACTCATAAAAGAAGCTTTGCTGTTATTACAGGCTGTAGAAGAGAGTTAAGAAATACAATTAACTACATGTTTTATAGCTTCACCAATATTTAATGTAGCTCCATCCACAGCCTTTTAGTTTTATTGTCCTGGGTTTTGAAATTAGTACTACTTTTATGCATAGAATATTATGCACATGTTATGAGGAACTACTAGAGTTCTTAGGAGAATAATCTCATGGATTTTTTAAGTAACAAGAGGAATGGATAGAACCAGCATAATGATGTTCTTCCACTATGTACTTACCTGCTTTTAGTGACCCCTTTATTTTACAATACTGGGCCTGGGATAACTTTATTTGACAATTAGAACCAGTGTTTTTTAAATTGGGTGGGGTCAGAAGCAGCTGTTTTGTGAATTTAACAGAGAAAAGAAAATTGAAAACCTGCTTTTATGATTTCATTAGCAAAAACACAAGAAACTGCTCCTCCTGGCAACAGAACTGTTCCAGCTTTACTCAGTATCACATTTTTTAGCACTGACTGCAGACAGAAACCAGTCCAAAGAAGAAACTAAGGGCAACTCAGCAAAAGTGAGAGGAAACTAAACTGAGTGTCCCTTCTCTTAGCCCTAAACTAATGGCTAACAAATAACAACAGATACAGGTGCTGGGGAAAAAAAAAGATTGACCATCCTTTTCTCCTTTTTATGCTTTTGCTTTTAAATGCACTTATGTTTATTATACCCACTTCATTCTTCAGAGTTTATCACAAAGCAATAATTCAATCACAGAACTCCCTGCTAAGTAAAGCAGTTCTAGTTACAGTTGAATGCCAAAGCTGATATAATTGAAGCATTATTTCCATGCAAGGTCATTCTGAATTTACACACACAGCCACAGACTGCCAGACTCCTGCCTTGCACAGAGAGCTCCACAGCAGTTTTGTCTTGCTCAGTTTTGCACAAATCCTGTTGTCATTTCTTTGATTCTGTCAGGAACACCCAGATTACCACAATGACACAAACCAGACAGTTGCTATTGCATTACCTGTACATTTCTTACAGAGAGAAAGTGAACAAGGTATGGCAGCAAGAGAAAAGGAAGTCAACGAGTTGAAAAAAAAAGAGTTTGAATTTGTTTTCTTTTTTACATTAAAACTTAATTTTCAGAGAAATCTGCATGCCAAGCACAAATCATTCAGTAAATCAGAATACTAAATACAATTTGTAGTCATCAGAAAATTATGTACAAGTATATTGTAAAAGTATAAACGACTGTACAAGTATATTGAAATATTCAAGTCTTTTTTAGATGCAAAGAGAACCAGTTCCCAAACTCCAAAGTTCAGATATTAACAGAGTTGATTTTCCTGCGAATCCACAAACAAGATCCAGTTCTTAAACACAATTCTCCATCACTGCTTCCAACTGAGTCAGGAGCATGAACAGATCATTTTAATGGGTTTCTACTAGACAGAGCTTTAAAATTAGAAAGCCACTTCAAAAATTAATGCAAGAGACGTGATTCAGAGTAAGAAGGAAAACTGGGACACTGGCCAATTCCAAGAGGGTTTGAAATTTTAACTGATTTTATTTTTTTTTCCTCAGTGACTGGATAATATCATTCAAGACTTAAAATTTTTACCTAGTTTCAAATTAAGTGAGAGTTTATGAACTTACCATTAATCCATTTGGCTTCTGGATTATGAACTACAAACTCTTTTCTGAAGAGATCTTCCAAGGATAATCTGTTTTCTGATGAATTTGCAAGTTCATCTAAAATAAACACAACAAGATCATTTTAGATAAAGATTGGAAACAATATATTCTCTGTTATTTGCAAAACACTGGAATTATAGAACCATGGTAACAATACCTTGCTCTTTTGGGTTTTTTTCACAACAAGTAAAAGTATTGTTTTTGTTTAGAAAAGCTTCAGGAAACAAAGAATTGGTACCTTCTGGACAGGAAAACTACAGGATTTAGTGTTTGGCTATTTGAGCAAAGCTCTTCCTTACCACAGCCCCACACCATAAAAAATTACAAACAGCACCAAAATTTCCTGACAGCCAAAGGATGTTGGCCACATTGAGTACCATACACTGAGCGAAACTAGATAAAAAAACTTCTTCAAGTAAATTTGGAACCAACTTCACCTATTCCACAATTTAAAATAAAATTTAAAAAAAATCTACATGCACATTTCATAGCCTGTGCTTGCTTTCTAGTGACATGAACCTTGGCTAGGAGCCTTGTGTTTTTCCCAAACATGACCCAGGAATATTGTGCTCCTGAACATTAGCCAACACTGACTTACAAAACAAAACAAAATAAACCAAAATTATTTTCCTGCATCTAAAATCATCTCCACACTTCAGAAAACTGAAAAAGACCCTCTGCTAAATATCAGCGTTCTTGTGCTGGAAGCTAAAAAAAATAGTGAAGATTTCAATAGTGAAGACTCAAGAGTGAACTGCTGCACTACCAGGGGTAATGTTGAACCATTACTATTAAAGCAAAAGTTTTAGTGTCAAAAGACAAACCCACCAAGTTTCCAAGCAATAATCACTGACAGCAGCTTGCACCTCACCTGACTGCTTTGGGCTGTTTAGAACAGAAAAAAGCTGCCAAAAGCTGTGCTGGTTGTTCCCTCTGCAAAAAGATCCACCTGTGCATTTCTCACACAACCAGCACAATGCCCTGCCAGCTTTTTAAAATAATTTTGTGTTATTGGGCAGGTTACCATAAATTGTTGCACTCTTTGTCTTCTCTATGAGCTTTTCTTTCCTTCTCCTTTGCGTTAGGAAGATTTTGTCCTTTTAGATATTAAGCAGTGATCTGGTGACAGGCACATACAAAGAGAGTATCTGCTATCACAGCAGTCAAGCATCTTTGTTACCTTTGTGTCAACCCATGATGCTACCAGGACATTTTTAACAAAGAAACCTGCTTTGCAAAGGTCATATCCTGTAATACATTTTGGATGAAAATGTGACCCTTCAAAGAGAATAAAGTCAATCAATAGTTTTGTTATTGGTCTTTATTCAGCCAAATTTCTCAATTAGAGGGCCAGTAGAAAGCTTACTGGAATCAACAGCAATATGATATTTTTGTCTTTAAATGTCAGCACTGCCTGCTGCAGTCACTTCAGCTGATATTAATAAAAGCTCATCCTTGGTGTCCTGAAAAGAAACTCCCTTTTAATGCACATCATGAATTTACAATGGACACAAGGCCATCCCAGCTGCTCACTCCACAGCTCTGCTGCATTTTTCACGTTGCTCCCTCCCAGGTGGCAGCAGGGCTCTGGAAGCACTCACCCACTGCAATCAACTCCTCTTGCACTCCTTGTCTTGTAAGGATCCTCCCTCATAAGACAAACACTCTAATCCTAAAATAAGCTTTTTTTCCCTCTTCCTACCTTCCAGGAATCAAAATAGCCTGTTTAGGTTTGTTTTTATTTTTCATCTGCCAGTCCAGCATGGGACACAATATTCCACTTGCAGTCTTACTGGGGCTTTACAGCAGAGCAACATTATCTCTCTTGATTTATACCTGATCCCTCTGTTTACACACCGTGGGACCTTGTTAGCTCTTGCCCCTGCCACACACTGTGTTTTTATCTTCAAAGTGAGCACATGTTGTTATGTGTGCTCTGCTCAGCTCCACAAACACCTTCCTCTGTCTTCAGAGCACTGCTCCTGACTTTACAGCACCAGACACTGGGCTCTCCTCATGCCCATTATCCCCTTTTTCCACAGCCTTGTTGACAACCTTACCCTGCACAGGCTGTTTTCCACCACCTATTTGGATTCCACTCACCCTGGTCCTGATGCTGTTTGTAATTCCAAACGTGTTCCCCTTCTAACCTCACCTGAGTCTGTTTCTACTCATTGTGACCCTTTATTTTCTGCCAGTTTGCCAACTAGCAAACAAGCTCACACAAGCTGTTATGCTGTCAAAGATTGCCTTGCCTATGACAGGTTTTTTTTCCAACTGCTTAAATAAAAATCACTAAAATAATACATCAGCTGAGCACAGAGAGGCTATTAGAGAAGGAAGGAACACCAGTCTGTTTGCTATCACATCCCTGGCAAGAAATCTCGATATAAATTGGATTTTAAAGTAATTTTTAAATTATAGTTAGCATTTGTAAACTGAAAAAAAAAGGTAACTTCAAGCAACTTTACAAAATGTTTTAGAATTTTGGGTTTTTTTCCTAATGCTAAGTTTTAACCAAATCAGAGTCCTGTTTGTACCCTTAGCTCCACCTTTGCCCTCTTTCAACACCTCAGATGTTTATCTATATAGATGTTAACATCTACATGTTTATCTATAACAGGATGAATTACACATCCTGGGAACCCTCAAAACATCAGTGGGTTAATCTTTATTGACACAAGCACAAATTAATTTTACCCCACCACGTTTGTACTCAGAGGCAGGGGAGAACAGGAGGGGTGGCCCTCTGTGTCAGGGACCAGCTGGGATGGATGGATGGATGGATGGATGGATGGATGGATGGATGGATGGATGGATGGATGGATGGATGGATGGATGGATGGATGGATGGATGGATGGATGGATGGATGGATGGATGGATGGATGGATGGAGGGATGGATGGATGGAGGGATGGAGGGATGGATGGATGTGGATGGATGGATGGATGGATGGAGGGATGGATGGATGGATGGATGGAGGGATGGATGGATGTGGATGGATGGATGGATGGAGGGATGGATGGATGGAGGGATGGATGGATGTGGATGGATGGATGGATGGATGGATGGATGGATGGATGGATGGATGGATGGATGGAGGGATGGATGTGGATGGATGGATGGAGGGATGGATGGATGGAGGGATGGATGGAGGGAGGGATGGATGGAGGGAGGGATGGAGATGGATGGATGGATGGATGGATGGATGGATGGATGGATGGATGGATGGATGGATGGATGGATGGACGGATGGACGGGTAGATGGGTGGATGAGGTGACCTGACCTTATGGTCAGGATTAAACAAGAGACAGGGACAGGTGACATTATTGTCACCTTGGTGGCTGCAGCAGGCCATCCCAGCTGGGAGAGCAAGGGCAGTGTCCTCACATCCACAAGCCCTGGTCCTTGTGGGTGACTTTGGCCACCCCAATACCTCTTGGGGGACAGCACAGTGGGGCATAACCAACCCAGCAGGTTCCTGGAATGCATGGTTGGTAGTTTCTCCAAGTGACAAGGACATGGACCTGTTGGAGCAGGTCCAGAGGAGGCCAAAAGATGCTCAGGGGGCTGCAGCATCTCTGCTATGGAGACAGGGGGACTCCATAGGGGGACTCTGCTATGAGACACAGAGGGACTTTTGGGCAGTCATGGAGTGACAGGAAAGTGGAAATTTCTTTAAACTGAAAGAAGGCAGGTTTAGATTGGGGAATTCTTGGATTCTTCCCTCACAGACTGGAGAGGTCCTGGCACAGGGTGCCCAGAGCAGCTGTGGCTGCCCCATCCCTGGAAGTGCTCAGAACCCTGACAGGGCTTGGAGCCACCTGGGATAGTGGAAAGTGTCCCTGCCCATGGCAGAGTGGTTGGAATGAGACCATCTTTAAGGTCCTTTACAACCCAAACTAATCTTTGATTCTAGGATGTACTTGCTTCATTTTAAAAACTTCCTTTTACTACTTTCCATTTATTACATTGCAAAATAGCCTAATGTCTCTTTTTCATTTCCCTGTAAATTTTATTGAATTATTCCTAAAAGGAATGATATTTCCAATGTTCTCACGCTACTTACCACAGATTTCTGTATTTTGGTCTGAAATTATATAGATATAGATATATGTATATATGTGCAGCAAATGACACAGATTACAGAGACACAAACAAAATCAAATGCTAAAGACTAAATGACCGCTTCTTAATTGTACATCCAATTAAAAACAGTTCCAATACTGGCATGTATTAATTCAAAGTGACAAACCTGTTTGTGCTTACTAAACTAGAAGGCTCCAAAACTTGAAATTAATGGCCTTGCTAGTTTTCATGAGTTTACAGGATATTATTTTTGCAGGTTAAATATAGTCTAAACACCTCATAAAATCTGCCTTCTAACTTAGCAAATAAAACTAATAATTATGTACTGTAGTATGCCATTAACTGAAGCTCCCTACTGACTTTGCTGTGGAAAAAAAAAAGGTTTTATGCTAGAAATTAGGATAAAGGCTTGATGTTAAATTCCATCTGAAAAAAGAAAAAAACACCACTAGTAAATGGTATGCAAGCTAGCAGGTGTAACTGGGAATTAGCATAGCTCACTTTGTGTTATCACGACAAAGGAAGAAAACTTGCCAGAAAATAGCTGGATATCAAAACCTGCCTGCCAATTACAGTAGGTACAGGGAGCCTATACAGAACTGAACAGAAACCTGAAACTGCTTGCAGTAAATACATCCATATCACAAAAAAAAAAAAAAAAAAAAAAAAAAAAAAAAAAAAAAAAAAAAAAAAAAATTAGTTTGCTTTCTTTTCCTTTAAGAGTAGTATGAGAGAGAGTATGGAGAGGTCAGTCCTAACCCTGAACAGTTTATCTGCTGGACAAAATCCAAACAGATTCTCTTCCCAGAGCTTGATTTGACTCAACCCTTTCCACAAAAAAAGGTGTTTTCTGACCATTTCTCTGACCTAAATGTTTTCTGAAGTAATTTTTCTGAAAAAGTGTCTTTTTTTTTCTATCACGAGTGAGTTTTCCTTGAGTGTCTGACTAGGCAGGTGCCACTTTGCTCAACAGCAAGTGCACATATCAGCTAGCATGGTTTAAATGCCAACATCAATATCTCACTAATCAAGTCCTAGAAAAAGCATTTGAGTCTCCCACACCTTCAGAAACTGTAAGTTAACATGAAAGTAGAAATACTGACAGTCCCAAAAGGAAAAAAACAGGTTTAAGTAAACAAACACCTGTACAGGGGAGGCCAAATCCATACAACTCTTAGGCTGTTCTTAAATGGTTTTTCATATAAAACTTTCAGCTGCTAATACTTTCAATTGAACATTTGCAGTTCTGAAATACAGATCAATAGTGGCTCATCAGATAGGTCTTCAAATAATTCCTACAGTGTGGAACTGTCAGGATGCAAAGCAAGAACAAGCTGATTCAAAGGCAGGAATGATTTAAAGGCACTGATATCTTAAAATCTACCCAATATTATTTCAGTACATGCAGGTGTGAGGTGAAACCTCAAAAGCATAAAATAGAATAAAGGCAGCAGAAGAAAGGTGCCTGTGTTATATTTATACTGACATACAAACCAAATGATGGAATCTCATGGATGTCTCTGTGTCTCTGCATTGGCCACTAATTCCCAATATAAAGATTTATTTATAAGATTATTTTCAAGGTATTTTCTTTTGTTTTCTCTTAAATATTTCTCCAGTCTACTCCAAATCTACTCCAAATATTAAACAAAACTCACTAGGTTCATAATGCAGTTGCCCCAGAGAACAGAGGATCCTGTTCTGAAACTTCCAAGTTTTCCACTCCAGTTCTCTGCATTAGCAAGGGCAACTTCATTCTTTGGCATCTCTGCATTTTCTTTATCATTGCACTTTTCTAATTTTGAAGAAAACCAGCAGGGATATTTGCCTGCAAGCCTTCTACTCCAGGTATGGAGCAGTGTAGCAATTTCTACTTGCTGGGAGCAGTGGGGTTTATTTAATGTACTCCTTAGTCCATGGGGCCTCACAGAGAGTTCCTAAGCCCCAACAAGTGGTTACTGGGCTGAGAGTTCATTCAGACTCTGCCACTAACGTTTTATATCACTGGATGATTTGTTCTTCTACTTTTCCATCTCTTTTTGAGAACATTCAGACATTTATAAAGATTCTGAGTATTATCATAGATTAAAAGCAAGATGAAATGATCAGAAATGTTACTAATATTGTTGGCACAATACCTTTACTCCAACTACAAACTTAATTGTAACACAGAGGTTTCAGATTTGAATAAAAGCCAAGATACTAACAGGCCAAAATACATCTCTTATTTCAACAAAAATCCTGCCTAGTATGGTATAGTCAAGTTATATTTCATGTAATTAAAGATAATACAAAAAGAAAATCAAGAATTTCCGTTTAGTTTTAGCACATTTCTATCTTTAGTGGAAGCTAAAGCCTCTTTGAAGCCTTTTGCAAATGAATTACACTTTCTTTTAAAGACATGCTATCCCATATGGAAGCATTGATCCCTCTATGAAAAGGCAGGAAAGCTGCTGTTCAAAATCTGAGAGAAGTCAAATGACAGCTGTTAGTGTACACAGACCCAGGAGTTTCTTATATTGTGGACAAAACAATGTGTAAATAATTACAGGCAAAAGAGATCACTGCTGTTGTGTTTGGCATATCAGTAAGTACATTTTTGCCTCCAAAAAATACCAGTGAAACAATCATGCTTCTGAGCCATAACCATCTGAAATTATCATCATTTCCATAAAAAGAAGCAGCATGATGTACAGTGTTTAGGGGAATTTACATGAAATCTAAGAAGCACCCATCCATACAGGCAGAACTAAATAGGGAGAGAACTCTCTGATGCTCAAAACAGTACCAGAAATGAGCACTGAAACATCCCAGGGTAACAAAGGACATTTGCACTGAATATCTTCATTCAGACCTGTTATATTTTATGAGAAGGATTTTCAAACCCAAATATTTATAATAACAAGTTAGCATTAACTTGGAGCTGAGCACTTCGCAACAGCCAGATGTGAGGGAGGTCTCTACTCTTTTCCTCCCCTCAAATACTGAACATCCCACAGTGATCTTAACACATGTTCATGACAAAGAAGTGTCAGCTATAATGCTTAGAGTAGAAAAATATCTGCTTCCCAAACCACTAATAATTCATAATAGTCAAACAAATTAATAATGAAAGTGAAGGGGGAACAGCAATGATTAGGGCCAAAACAGGGCAATGATCTATCCTACCATACACCCTAAAGCTTTCCACGGTGAGCATTTCCAAGCCACAGGAAAGCCCAGTTTTGCAGAGCTAGACTGTTCTGGGAGAAAGGTTTTCATTCCTATCAAGCTTCACAGTCTCTCTGGGATATCTCAGAGCATCTGAGCTGACAGAACTAGTTTGCACTTGCATGACTTCAACTGAAATGTAGGTCCCAGCTTACACAAGTTTTCAACCAAGATCTCTGCATTTTTGAAACAGCCTCAGAGATGTTGTAATTCACTGAGCTTTTTTATAATATATTTTTTTAAAGTTAACATTCCCCTACGTTGTTTATTCTGTTTCCATGAGTGCCTTCAAGGATTTCAGCTTATTTTTTACATCATTAATAATTCTATGTAGATATAAGAGCCACAACTGAAAGTTATTATTGTAGGTTCCAGCAAACACTTGATATTTTGTAAGTCTTCAAAAAAAAGGGAAACATCCTCCTTGAAACAAAAAACAGTCTTCTGTCTTAGAGTGTACTAGGATACACTACCATGCGCTCTCAAAATCTCTTTTTTCTTATTCCCTGAAGAAGGCTCCTATTCACTGAGACTACAGCAGCACAACTTTGCTTTTATTTCTCTCAACTTGATCTAAGTGGAAATAAGCAAACAGTTATTTTGGACAGCACCCTGCATAAGGAGTAGATATTTATACAAAACAGAGGAAGCAGACTATCCCATAGTGTTCCTGCCTTCTTTTTCCAGCTGCCTCATCCCCTCTGACAAGCAAAGCTTTCTGATCCTTTTCTATTTATCCTCACCACCTTGCTCTAAAGCAGCAGCCCTGTGCTGCTGTACTTGCTCATGCACAGCTTCCCTCAGTGATTTCACCTCGTGGCCAAACAGCCTGGAACCATTATTTACTGAAAAGAGCTTCATTAACTTTCTGGTTTACACAAACTGAGCACTTCAATGGCAGAATATTTGCAGACCAATATTTACTATCCAGGCATGCCATGCAAATCAGGTACTTTACACTCCAACTTTAAAACTGGCAAAAGGATTCAAAGTTTGGGGTTTTTTTTAAACTTGTGCAGTGTTTTCTCTTTTTATCTACTTCTTCTCTTTTTTTTCTACTTCTTCTTGCCCTCTCCCTTTTTTTCTCTGTGACTGAGCCATTACTTTTCCGTTGTTGTTTCTGAAAGAAAGACTTGTGCGTGTACAGATGGAATATCCATGTTCATGATTCAGAGAGAAGTTGCATTCTCAGAATCAGTTTTCCATGGAATACAATTTTCTCTTAGCTCATCTCTGAATCTGAAATTACACGAAAAACCAACAACAAACTCTTGAAGTCAGCTCACACCTGCTGAGACTCACAAGGATTGCTGTAACACCCTCAAGACAGACAGAATCCCGAGGATCTATTGCCAACCCCAAATATTTCTGCTCCCCAAGGCCTCCAGCAGCTCCCAAGTCCCTACAGCACCAAATTTACAACAGCCACAAGTTAAGAATGCTTCAAGTCAAGAGACACTTTAACATCCATTGCTTTATGACTGCATTATGAATCACAGACCTTTAAGAAGATAAAATAAAGAAGAAGGTTACCTGGGGTTAAAAGAATGACTGACATGGTGATGAGTGAACAAACAACCAGAATCACCAGCAGTGCAATTGCAATTCCCTTCCAGTTCCTCTGCGGAGGGCTGTTACTTCCAAGTTCCTACAGGAATGGAAAAAAGTGAAATAAAAGGAAAAGACCACATTTCTCAAACATACATTTCCAAAACTATTAGCAATAGGAATATTGCTCTGTGCATGCTCATAGTGTGCATGGGAGGTGATTATGATCTCTCCCCTCTCCACAGCACACAGAGTCATCCAAAGGTGTGCAATTCTCATGCTTTTTTAATAGATTTTTTCTTTTTTTTTAATATATATATGCAATTTTGTACCCCTAAGAGACAATCCAATGATGTTATGCAAGCTGTCCAAAATACAACTGGTGTTAAAATGTCCTGAACATAAACTTCAGGACAATATCAACTAGCAGTTTATAAGATAATTACAGAAATGAAATGTAGCAATTTACTGCAATTCCACCTAACATGGTATGGACCATAAAGGTTTAAATACACATCCTTTTTAATGCACACTATTAAACTTATTTGTAATAGAAAGCATTAGCAAAACTGCCTGAGGCTGCATCTATTCCATCTGAAGCTACAAGCTCTTTTGCTCTATGCAGTAGATCAACTGTAAACTGCTCCCCTCTTAGTTATAAAAAAACAACAGCAGCTTATAACAAATGTTAAATGAATGCTTCTCTAAGTACCAGCGCACTTAAGCCTCCACCCTCTGTGCTACACGTTTAACTCCTGCCAGGCACCATTTACATATTTTCAATCCTAGCAATGCACTGCCCACATTCATGGTACAGTTTGAATCCAAACAGCACATAAACAGCTAAAAACACAATGACAAAATTAGTGCAATTGTTTCTTACAACCCCAACACTCCCTCACAGAAAACAGTACTTTATCTATCTAGATTTGGCAGGCAGAAATGTTTCTCTACCACAATTACATGTGCCTTTAGTTACTAATAATTTTATTTCATAAACAATTATTAATAATAATAAGCGATGAATTAATAATTAAATATGCTAATTTTTGCTATGGTAAATCCTTTAATTTTATTTTGCTATAATTAAATGCTATGGTAGGATTGTAAAAAAAAAAAAAAACACAACCAAAAAAAAAAAAAACCCACAAAAAAAAACCCTCATGCTATGTTTTACAAGCTTCCAGAAGCATTGTAAAATTTTTTCACATTCGCATTATTTCATTTTGTATTTCTGGGCTCTAATGAGTGTGAAATGGGTAAGTCTTAACAGAGAGTGGCAATTTTCTTGTGCCTTCTTGGCTCACATGCGCTACTTCAGCATCACACATCACCCACAGCAACAATTGTGTCTTTAACTTCTTAAACGTTGTTTTTTTAACTCCTTGCCAGTTCATTTCTACCTATAAAAGACACCTTCTCTCTCTGGTCCTTTTTTCCAGAAAATAAAAGGGGAATTGTCCAACACAGGCTCTAAGCAATCCCACGGGGAATTCTCACGGCCATCCTGAGCGCATCACAGCTCCCAGCAAGGAATGTCCCCACTTGTGCCCACTGGACACATCATGCTGCCCAGCCTACCTGAGGCTGCTCATTTTTGAGATTTTTACTCTCACCAGAGTGGCAGAGCAGCCATTCTGTCCCCTCAGGGCAGCCCCTGCCACGGCTTCAGCACTCGGGGGAAGAAATGGTGTAAACAGGAGCTCCTGGCATCCATCTCCTTTCTCCACCCCATTGCCCCTGCTTCCCAACCACTTCCAAGCCTGCCTGCTTCCCTCATTTTCCTTCCTCCCTTGTGAAATGCTAATTACCACAGCCTGTGGGGCCTTAGACATTGCAGGGATTCACAGCTTTTCCACAAAAACACAGAATTTCTGCGTCCTGCAGGTGAACTCAGATCCAAGCTATGATTTTCCCTTAGGCAAGAATTATTTTAACAGCGCAGTCTAGGAAACACAAACTTATTCTAGAGCATCACAGTGTTAGCCTTATTTAAATGACATCTGAAAGAGTCCAGTTTAAGACAGGAACTAGAAGCTCACAGAACCAAGTGCTGGTGAGAAAACTTTAGTTCCCCTCAGAGCATTGTGAAACCCTATTCCAAAGAACTGACTTAAAATGACAGAAGCTGGACAACTTGATGAATGTGCCAAAGCTCCTAAAAAATGTACCAAGTCCTTATTATTCACAAGGTTCTTCTCTTCATACATGAATATTGTTCAGTTTCTAAAAATAAAGCTTCACTTTAAATACTTCTGCAAATTTCTGCAAGGAGAATACCAAAGAGATGAATCAAGTACTGAGCATACAAAGCTTAATGGTACCCACAGTGAGAAAGAAGAGAGTTTCCAGCTAGCTGAAAATTTGGAGACTGGCATAAAAAGAAGGATTTGTCTCAAATTAAGATATTTGGTTTTAATATTTGGATAAAAATCACAAGTTGTATCAAATTATTATATTGGAAATTATTAAAGTCATGATGATGTTATTGAGAAACAGCATTCTTGTAAGGCACGAAGTCACTGAACACAGTATTAGAAAATTGAAATATTAGAAATATTGATAAAATATGAAGAAAAATTGAAATTAAGTTAAATGAAATATTAGCAAAATTACTATAATGAAGTGAGTTCATAGCACAGTCTCTATCGAGGGCATCTCCAATTAACTTTTTTGATGCGAACCAATGCAACTCTTGGGATGTAGCCTACAAAGTTTTAAAACAGTGGAAGCTGCAGTCCTTCAACAATAAAACATTTTTAGCCTCGTGCTGCTTTGAAATGGCCACAAGCAAAAGGCAGCTAAAGAGACCTCTGGGCTGTGTATCACTGGCAAGGCAGAAGCTGTGATTTCTGAGTGTGACAAGAAGATAGAGCCCTTCAAGAGCAAACACCACAGAGAGCCATACAATGAGAAGCTTTTGAAAACATGTAGTTTCCCCATAACTATCTGCTAACTGGCACATGACAACAATGCAGACACAGATGGAGATTTAAGCATTTAATCTCCTAAATAGGCTCTTCTATTAATGTGGTTTGAAAAAACACCAGCTCTTGAATATGGTGGTTTATATATAACACTACCTATAATGTTATTATAGATTTTGCAGTCTAAATCTAATGAATCAGAAAATGGCAGCACAAAGAATAACACAATTCCAAGTTTTCTCATTATTTATAGCAGCTTTTTCACAAACCATTTAATTGCATTGTTGCCAAAAACAATCCTCAAGTAATACATATTTCTGAATGCAATTTGTGACTAATACCTTACTAAAACACAGCTAAACAGAGAAAAATGAAGCACTGCTTGCACAAAATCCTTGTACACCAATGTTAGAGGTTCCAATGGTTCCAACTGCTGCTGCTGCCAAATGCTGGAGACCACATTTACCAAGAGCCTGCCAGCACTCACCATCAGGGATCTCAGTGCATGCAACCCAAGGACAAAGCCTAAAGTTCCTGCTCTGTGATTGTCTCCATCCACTTTCTGTTGAAAAGACCCATAAAACACAGGTCTTACAAAAGCATGCACCATATGTATGATACAGCACCACAGGGACTGCAAATTTTGCAACCAAATGAAAGGCCAAAGGAATCAAAAGAAAGGCTAAAGGAACCAAAAGGAAGGCTAAACTAAAAACCTGCAGGGACTGGGGGTGGGAGGTAGGACAGGTTGAGGCTGTCAGAGGACAAATGAGTCATTTCAACCCTTCCGCAGCCCTCTGTGCTAAATCCCACTCACCACTGCAAAATAAGGTATTTCAGAGAGAAACGCTGAAAAAAAATACATCCAGCAAATATTATATAAAAGCAAATATTGTTTAAATAGGCTGAAGCATCCTTCCTCTTCTAGGCTGTTTTCTAGATATATAGTCCATCTCCAAACACAGTTGTCAGGCCGATGATGAACTGATTCACTACAGGCATGAAATCTGAAGCAGCAGCAAGACATGGCTTTGAATACCACAATCTATGGCACAGAATCACAAACAGTTTGGGTTGGAAGGGATCTTAAAGATCAGCTCAGTCCAAGCCCCATCTTCCACTGAACCATCTTGCTCAAAGCCCATCCAGACTGGCCTTCAACACTGGCAGGAGACACACAGCTTCTCCCAGGAGCCTGCTCCAGATCCTCACAGTGAAGAATTTCTTTCTTATATCTGATGTAAGCCTGTCCCTTCAGTGTGAGGCCATTCTCCCTTGCCCTGTCACTACAAGCCCTTGTAAAAAGTCCCTCTCCATCTCTCCTGTAACCCCTTTACAAGCTGCTCTGAAGTTTTCACAGGGCTTTCACTACTCCGGGCTGAACAGCCCCATCTCTCCCAGCCTGTCTGTGCAGGAGAGGTGCTCCAGCCCCCTGGGCACCTTTGTGACCTCCTCTGGACTCCCTCCAACAGGGCCCACACCCCTCTTACCCTGCAGGCCCCAGAGCTGGATCCAACTCTGCAGGAGGGGTCTCACCAGAGCAGGGGAGAGAGGCAGAGCCCCCTCCTTGCCCTGCTGCCCCAGAGGGCATGGATGCAGCCCAGGATGCTGCTGATCTCTGTCCTGCTGCCCCAGAGGGGATGGATGCAGCCCAGGATGCTGCTGATCTCTGTCCTGCTGCCCCAGAAGGGATGGATGCAGCCCAGGATGCTGCTGATCTCTGTCCTGCTGCCCCAGAGGGCATGGATGCAGCCCAGGATGCTGCTGATCTCTGTCCTGCTGCCCCAGGGGATGGATGCAGCCCAGGATGCAGCCAAGGATGCTGCTGATCCCTGCCCTGCAAGTGCACCTGGCTGGGTCACACTGAGCTTTTCATTCAGCAGCATCTCCAGAGTTCTTCTCCTCAGGGTTGCATCCTCTGCCCAGCCTTTATTTGTGCCTGGAATTGCCACATCCACATGGAGGACTCTGCACAGGGCCTTGCTGAACTTGAACACAGGCTCATCTCTCAGGCCTGTCAGGGTCATGTGGGACAGTGACAAAAGCCTTGCACAAGGCCATGGCACTCTCTTTGCCCTGATACACCAATGCTGTAACCCTAGAAGGCTGTAGTCTCATTCAGCAGTTCTGAGCTTTTGTTCCCTATTTTTAAATAAAATACAGGTTCTGACACAGATGTTTTATATTTAGAATACAAAAACCATGACATTGTCTCCATAATGGTTGCATTACACTATATTCTAAAAAGAAGACCTAAGTTCCTATTACAACAGAAATAAAAACATGAAACTAAATTCAGCTAGATTTATTTCAAATAAAAATATTTTTTATCCCTTGACACAAAAATGCAAGCACATATTTTAAGTAGTATTGGGGATATTGATTTGAGAAAAAGAATCACTCAGAATTAAAAGATGTAGTAGAAGAATGCACAAAAAACTTGCAAATATTTCCATATTTCTACCTGAACAAACTTACAATCTTTCTTGTAAGTAGCATGACCAGAAAAAAAATCACAGCTTCCTTCCTGAAGCTCATCGAGTCTCACAATTTTATTGTTAATCAATGAGGATAAAAAGTCTTTAAGACATAATTTTTCCAACAAGTGTGTACAACTAAGGTTGTTGTAAGAGAACAAAAGGTCAGAAAATATTGGCATAGCATGTTGCATTAGTAAGTCAGGTTTCTGAATTATCCTAACAGCATTTTCTGGACTTCTTGGAGAACTCTTTGTGTAAAGCACAGCTCAATTTCCACCATGGAAATCATGCCAGAAGCAAGAGCAGAATGCCTGGTGGGAGCAGAAATGTGGAAGGGCACTGGGTAAAGCCTGAGGAGTTCTGAGTGCCTCTGCCAGGCTTTTCCAGAGGACATTGGGTAGTTAAAATGCAGCATTCCCTTTGGGAGAAGGAGTGAAACCCAAATTTCAGAGACAAGCTAACCCTGACAAACCAACCTGCTTTTTCTCATAGAGCTTCTGCTCATGCTGCATCAACTCAGCTGACAAATGCAGAAAATATGCATTTCACTATAATAAAGCTAAGAACTAGAATTCAAGCAGCTTTAACTATTTCTGCTGGGTTCAGCTCAAACTGAATGCAGAGATTCTGCCACAATTTCTGCAGTCCAGAGTGAACTTTACCAAGCTGCTGTGCCTGACTGTCCAGGTCTGCAGATGCACATTGGTGTTTACCCCTGGACTGTGGTTATTTTGAACACAAAACCCACCAGCAGTGTCTGGGGCTTGCCAGGTTTTGTGTTGAGACAGGTGAAAGATCTTAGAGGAGCTTGGTTTGGGCTGTAGCAGTTTCTGCCAGCACGACATCTTCTGATGCTCTGAATAAATCACCTGCTTTCTTTTGTCTTTTTTTCTTTTGTTCTGTCACCAGGACAAAGCCTACAGAGAAAAGCACTAAGGAGAATCACAGCCCCCTCCTTATTTTGGCAAGAATCTCAGGGGCAAAGTGCATTAGAGTAGGAAAAGCAAACGTAATTTGCTTTGCAGTAGGAATGAGAATGAGTCTCACTCTGCAGCTCAGATGTAATCACAACAACATCACTTCATTAAACTCTTGCCATTTGCATTCCCCAAACATAAAGAAAAGGTGACAAAAGAAAAAAAAAAGACTAATAATTTCATGTCACATTTCAGGTGTTTTAAAAGACAGACTCAATACACTTATAATGGAAAGGTTGTAGTCTTTCCAAAGCTCTTTGTAGAGCTGGGCTTGCAACTGATATTAAGTACTACCTGCCCTGGGTTTGCAGTGTTCTATTTGAAGGGAAATTACCCCAGCAAGCCTTCTGATTTTGTGATTAAGTGATTGTGTCCATTCCATTCCAGCTGTTTTTGACTAATCCCACGGCCTAGATAGCAAGAGAGATTAAAAGACAGATCCACAAAGTGGCACAGGATAGTTCTAATCCATTTGCATAAGTACCTATCATTTTCATCCCTCATGTTCCCTTTATAATCCTCTGTGTTATAAGATCCTGTTGCTACAGTTCTTGTCTCAATGATTATGGTCACACAATTGCTTTCCCCGGTCAATATCTTTATTCATGAAAACATTGGCACTTCTTTTCAGAGTCATTGTAAAATGCCACTTTCAGAGGAATTCAGGATTCTGTCAGCTCTATGGATAACTGGCATTTTAAAAAGAGAGCAGCTTGTTAGCAATTACCCTGCTCAGAGAAGGTGCAGGGTTTGGATCTGGGAACAATCTCTCTTCATATTTTAATTTCTTTGTGGTGCTCTGGTAGAACAAAGCCATCCTTTGGTATAGCCTAAGTGAAAACAAACCCAGACCAAAACAACCAAAACAAACCCAAACCCACCCCTCCTCAGGAAAAATAAACTAAAACAAATGCGCACATATAAGTCATTCTGAGAAGTGTTGATCACTCGCACTGGTTATTAAACTTAAAAAACACTTTGTGCTTTCTTTCAGCTTGATCATTTTTGCTCTAAGTAGAGAGATCTTTTCCTTGGACCTGCAAGTGTCCATTCATGAACTGGATCTTGGTTGTTTGGGGTATTTTGGAACAGCTTAGTCAACACCCTTAGTTCCAACTACTAACAAAAAAAAAAACAACCCAGAAACATTTATGGAATCCATTTAATGTATTATGGCCAGCATTAAGAACACATTCCACATCTTCCCACTCATTTTGCAGTGTACCTTGTAACACTTACTCAGAGACAATGAGCTAGCTATTACACTAGACAAACAAGTAAAAGCTTAACTTCTAAAGCATTCTGCTGAAACCCTTGTTCAAGGTCTAATCCCAGCAGATGAGTTTAAACCTCAGGTCATTATTCCTGCATGTAATAAATACAAAAGCAGAGATGGGTCAGCACAACTGATCAAAAGAGAAGGGAAAATTTGTGCCCATCGCTAACACAGTAGCATTCAAACAGGGAGGGGGGGAAGTAAATTATCATAGTTCTCAATATTAAAGAAACTACAGAGAACACAGGCCATGGAAAATACTGCCATAAGCATTGCTGAGGAGCTGGGGCAGAGGGAGACTTGAATAAAGTAATAATGGATGACAGAAGAGGGTTTTATCTGAAAAAAGCAGCAGTTACAATGTAGAGTGAAGCTGCAGCAGGCAAGGGAACTCCTCCTGCTTTTGCAAGCTGAGCTGAATGCAAGGCACTGTCATGGAGAGGAGCAATGCCAGCATCAGAGGCAACTTCACTGAGCCTCAGCATTTCAGAGTTGTTATCTGTTGCAGACATCTTTTATGAAAAGTCCTTTCCTTAAGATTTTTCCTCCTGAGAAGCTGAGAGGCCTCAGGAAAAATGTAAACAATGGTTATCTGCTGCTGTGGAATGCAACAGGTGCATCTGTGATTGGCTCATGTGGTTGTTTCTAATTAATGGCCAGTCATAGTCAGCTGGCTTGGACACAGAGCCCGAGCCACAAACCTTTGTTATCATTCTTTGCTATTCTATTCTTAGCTAGCCTTCTGATGAAATCCTTTCTTCTATTCTTTTAGTATAGTTTTAATTTAATATATATGATAAAATAATAAATCAAGCCTTCTGAAACATGGAGTCAGATCCTTGTCTCTTCCCCAATCCAAAAACCCCTGTTCACAGTTATCCCTTTCCACCCTGGGCTCACAATCTTTTCTAGTTTGTTTCTAACAAAGTTTTGGAAGTAAAAATACTGTACTCTTTCCCTCCAGTCCAGCAGAAACACCTGGAGAGCTGGGGGGAATAACAAAGTTCTGACAAGACCTGAGGAAGCATCTTGAGGTGACAGAAGTATGGAGGGACATTGAGAGTTACAGGAAGCCACCCTTGGGGATCTCTGCAATTTCCTGAGGATGACAGCTAATGAACAACTGCTTTATTAAATAGGACTCCAACGTGCCCTGCAAATCTCAGCTCCAGCCAGAAGGTTGTCCAGAGGAGTCTCACACTCCTTGTGGGGCTGAGCTCACCAACAGCTCTGCCCTGACCTCAGGTTGTGTTCCTTGTGTCCTCACCAGACCAAAGCCCAGTACTCACACCATGCCACGTGTTCTTTTCATCACACCAGTCTCATCTGGAAGCTAATGAGATCTTTGATTAGGAAAAGCCACCTCTGTAACTTGAACACTGCCTGGGAGATTACATGGAAATGAAGCAAGCAATTTCCAATGAGCCCATGCACCATATCTACAGGAAATCAACATTTACTTTGCCAGAATTAAAGAAAATTCTTAGGAGTATTTCACTAAACAAGTAAGGCCAAGGACAGAAAAGGATGACAAAGGAGCAGGCATAAACATGAATTTATGCAGGTTACTATGATGTAACACAAGAAGTCTGCATAAACACATAAATGGCACAGGCATTTATGGCCATAAAGGTATTTTCACATATTTCTATTGATCCCAAGTCTAATGAAATGTCACAAGATAGTAAAATATGTCTTTTCTCTTCTCACAATCCCCCAAGTAAAATAACATATCTCAAGAAAAAAGGACTTAAAAAATAAATGAATACAGGCTATCCATGTTGCATACCTATAGGTTTTTCTACAGATATACCAAAGTTGCTGCTGGAATTTGTACTTTTCATTGCTCAGAAACAAAATTATACTTTGCCTGATTGCTTAAATAAAAAAAGGCTTTAAAATGTATTTTTATTTCCGGATATACTGGCAAGGTCCCATAAGAAATGATCTTTAAGACTGACATCAACATTTTCAACATTAATAAACAGATCTGCTTGACAACACAACACTGCAGTTCACTGAAGGTTAGATAAACAGCAAAGGTTACCAAACTGCAGCAATGTCAAAGTCATATTCAGATCTGTGCCACATAATTTTACAATTTAAATTTAACACAGTGCTCCTGTTTTTAATGGTAAAAAACTGCACTGGTGCATGACTTTCAAGTAAGTTCACTGTTAGAGCAGAAAGAACAAAATCAACTTTTGGAGCTTCTCACTGTTCAGGTATCTGTACACATGCTTAATTTTATGCCATTTAACAGTCCTGGAGAATGGATCTGACAGAAACCATTTTAGATGAGTGAGATTAAATCAAGATTTATCAACCTATGAAATACATTTGCAAAGATTATTTTGCAAATTTACATCAGGATTTTTCTATTTGTTTTCAGATTTACATATAAATTACATGCAAATAAAACAAGTAGTTTAAATCCAAATGTGCCTTAATAAGACTGTGCACATACATATGTACACATGCACATATCACTGAATATATACAGAGATAAATATTATTGAAGTCAACATTCCAATAAACAAATAAAAATGTTAATTAACCAAGGAGTTCCAGTACCAGAAAAGGGAACACAAACAAAATCTCTGTGTTTAGAGGGATCTAAAGCAGTAGAAAGTTACATTTTGCCAAGCTCAGGTGAGAATGGGAAACCAGCAAATCTTTATGAAAATATTTTGTTAACAAAAGTATAGCAAGCAAAATTACTCAGTCAGAATCACTGGATTCTAATTGGAAATTTATAATTTAATTTTCCCCAGTCTGCTTCACCATTAAATTACCTGTTTTTCCAGGAAATGGAATTCTGTTTAAAGCACTAAAATACTATGATTCTATGATCAGAAATGAAGATATGGGGTTTTTTTCCTGCACTTTTTTTTAGGATAAAAAGACCAGAGAGGTGATCAGGAAATTGGTAGATGTGGTAGATGTAATACATTATGCTACATTATATAGAGTTAATACATATATATAATGACCCAGCAGAGCCAAGATCACATTTTGCTTTAAAACAGTGCAAGTTCTCACCGTACTAAGGACATCACATTTTTCCAACACTCATACACACATCTAGAGCTTATAAAAAAGCATTTATAGAAAGACAATGGGTCACAAAATCATCTCTTTACATATATTCCACTCAATTAAAAAGCAAATTTAGTACTAGGAGGAAAAAAAAACATCAGGAATTTCTTGGCTGTTTTACCACATTCATTGATTTTTTCAGTATACTTCCAGATAATGTAAAAATCCAGCTTTCTTTTCCCTGCAAAGTGATTTTACCTAATGGCCAAACCTATCTGCATTAAACACCTCAAAGGCCCTTTATCCACTATGTTTGTTTGGGAAATGTGAGCCACCCAAAAAGAGTCAAGGTGCTCCTATTGGCAAAATTGCAATTATATTACAGTTTATTATAATAAACTGCAATATAATAATGGTGCCAAGAAAAGCAGTGATGCTGTCAAGCACTCCCTGTATGCTTTAATATTTTTACTAATAAAGGTGAGAGCATATCACTGTCTTAGAAATTTTGGCAGAAATCCATCCAAACTAGCAGTTTTGACTCCGAGAAAGAAATGAATGGCACCTTTCATTTTCCCCCGAGTAATGTCTTTTTTCTGTATGATTCCAATGACAAATAAAGCAAGGATGAGCTCTATAAAACACATCATATCTATTTATTTTGGGTTTCTTGCCATTTAAAAGTTTGCAGACTTATAATTGGAGTTCTGATAAACAGAGATAGAAGAGAAAGACTTTACCAATGCAGAAGGGGGTGCCTGCCTTTGGCAGAGCTGTTACACTAAACATGTAATGATTCATGATTTCATTCAATGATTTCATCATTGGATGACAAGTTCCAAGCAGCCCTGTCACTGAATTTTCCATTAATGCTCTGGAAGATCATTTGTTGTCTACAGATCCAGCACTCACAACAGGCGCTCAGCTCAAAACCTCTCCTTGGCTCTGAGCTTTAATATAAGAGCCAAATAATTCCTTCAGATCCGTTTCAACAGCTCCTACTGAAATGTCTGGAGGCAAATATTTGACTCAAATGAAGGTGTTGGGCTATGAGACAGACTGTACCACTATGGCTTTTTTTTATACTATAGGCCTTAAATAAAAGGGATTCTTGTGATACTCCATAATTCCCCAGATTAATAATTTAAAAAGTGTCAACCTTCATTTCCTTTTTCTAAATACTTGCTTAGCTTTTAACAAGAATGAATAAACATATTCAGTGTGTACTCAAAAACAAGCTGCTAGAAGTCAGAATCCAGACCTACATGGCCAACTAAACTGAATAACTTCATTAATAAGCTACAAAAGGAATTCTCCCAGATTCGTGCCATGCAAAAATGGGTTCACAGGTAATCTTGAATGTTCATAAAATACAAACCACTTTCAAAGCAAAAACAGGAGAAAAAAACCTCCAAATTAAAGCAAACAAACCACCCACAGAACAGAAGTCTGGATTTTATCACAGATAAGTGGCAGTGATTAACAAATGTATTTTCAAACTGATGGAAACTTGCCAAGAGTTTGGGTTTCAGCTAATTCACATAAAGGGAGCTGTAACAAAAGTGTTGGTGTAGTTAATACCTGACTTTTGCAGGAGAATTTCTTTCTTCACATTTTGTGTTGATTTGATACCTGTGGGGTTTCCTCCTGATTTCTGCAGCTCACAGCACCGTATGCTCCTTATTCCCCCCTGAGTAACTGAATAATCTTTTACATCCCTGTCTCCACTGTGTAAACAACTTATGAAATTTTCTGGAAGCAGCTGCGTTACAACTCCTGAGATTGCAACTTCAGGCAGCTCTAGCTGCTCCCACCGGATAAAAATTTTGAGGAATATTAAAATTGAAACCAGCAAAGCTGCTTGCAGCTGACCTGACACATGCCAAGTGGCAAAGCCAGCAGCTGGCTGCAAGCTGCTCCTGTGATTTCTGGCTAGAGTGGCCCTTGGAGGAAACAGCTCCTCAATCACAGGGTGTGGAGATGTGCAGCCAAATCCCTGTGGCTCTTTCCTAGGCACAGGCTACTGAAAATAAAATAAAAACACCAAAACAGCACTAAAGTAGCTCTTCTGCAGCACCTTGAGTGGGAAAACAAAACCCAGCGACTGCACTCCATCCCTTCTGACTTCTGCACCTACTCAATCAGAATGCATGAAAAAAAACCAAAAACCAACCAAACAAAACCAAAACCCCAAGAGCAAAACAAACCACAAGTGGCTCTGACAAAGCTGACTTGGACCCAAGTGGGCCTGATGGACCAGCTGGTGGAAAATCTGGTGCTTCCTCACCTCTGCCCCCAGTGTTCCTGCTCATCACAAGCCTTACAAATCACTCCATCCCACTCTTAGCAACAGAGGACACCAAAGTATTTTTCTCTGCACACTCTGCTCACCCAGACTTGATTGGAGGTTAATGGGGACAATTACAGGGGTTTTTTTAATTTTGTCATGAAAACTAACATCAGTAAAAAGCTCAGCTTCTAAAATCCAATCAGTCCTGTTTGATGATGGAGCATTATTTCCATTAGTGCTTTCCACAGAAGCCTTTGAGAGCAAAAACCATCACTTTTCACATATTTGAAAGTGAAATAAAAGTATTAATCTCATCAGTTCACAAAGACTACGTGTCTACAAGAGAATGTTCTGCAAAACAACATGATGCTTTAGTTACATGATGTTTCAGCACAATGCAGCAAGAGAAATTGAAGCAATACATCTTATAGGAAAAGAATTTGAAGGTTCAAATCCAGTATAACAACTGCATATCTACATTGTTAAAATTGTTCTTAATTAAAATATATCAAAATGGTTTCTTATGTACCACAGTTGGAATGTAACAAATGCTCTTCTGACCTAGGAAAAAAAGTTTTGGTAGTAATTGTTCAATTACTTCCCCTAGAAGGGGAGTAAGCATGCATTATTCTATTTATACTTCATACTGCACACAGGATTTTGCAAAAGAGAAGTCTGACATTTTGACTTGATAATGTTATTACCTGTGTAATTTTATTCTGAGCATTTGGGAGGGGTGTTTACTTCCTACTACAAGCAGAAAGCTGGATTGTTTTTTAAGAATGGAAAAATGAATAAAAATAGCAGACATCTGAAAACATCCAAGAAGATAATGAAGAGTTTTGCAATGTACAACTGCAACAACAGCAATTGTATACATCAACTTCTGAAACAAGAAGCTACTAAAAATATACAAAGTAATTCTTCTGGGTGCCCTTAACGAAGTGGGAATCAAAAAATGCAGTTTATCCAAAAGCTGCCTCATTACCAGTCACTATCTAACCCCAAGTGTACCACCCCTCTCTGAATATATCTGCATCAGTAGCCAACACACTGCAAGGCACTGCAGTAAGAATGTTTTATTTTCTGTTTTTTATGCACTCCCTGTGGTGTTTAGTTGCATATTTAGGTAACCCTGCAAGTGAGCAATGAAAGAAACCCTTGGCGCTTCTGTCAATAATTTATTTAAAAGCTGCAACTTCAAATATTTAAGCATACCAAGCAAGAAAAGGGCATAAGCTGTTTAAAAAAAATGAGACCCATTCTGATTCTTCCAGCCACTCAGTAATTACTGCATTAATTTGAAGGTTACAAAGACAAGAAAAACATATTATTGAGATTACAAGTGGAGCTATTGTTGCAGGACAGAGGAGAATTAAATGAATGCCTCAACTACAGCCACTTGGAGAGGAAGGGCCACAAACAACCCTTGGCAGGTCCCTTCATGAGCATGCACATCTCCCTAAGCCTCCACTTGTGCTCCAAACTGAGGGTGCAATTAGGGGTGCTCTGACTGCAGCCAGGCTGATCTGCAGACTGCACTGGTAAATTACAGGTTGTTGTAATGTGTTGTTAAGTTTTTTGTATTGCTCCCCCATTTTATGTATTGTTTCCCCCCTTTCCAATGTAAGATGGTTCTGTCCTCCCCAGTTTTCCCGCCATAGCCCTCCTGACAGTTTTGTTGCTATGGTTACCCCTGCCCCTGGGTTTGTCAGTCAGTTAAGTTATGTGATTTCTCCTCCCTTATTTCTCCTTATAAGTAAACTTTTTCTCCTTCCTGGGCCCAGTCAATCACCCCCCACTCCTCCTAGTTTTCGAGAACTTTCTTCTCTCTGGGGGTTGTGGTTGGCTGTGGTCCCGAGGTCCCTCTTTTACTTTGTATTTATTGGATATTTCTGTATGCCCATTATGTTAAGTTCCTCCCTGTACCCTTCCCTATTGGTCTGCTGTGAATCTCTCCCTTATCCACCCCCTATCTTTAAAACCCTACTTCTCCCGCCCCTCGGGGCCATTTTGCTGGTTGGCTGTTCCTCGGTTGGTGCCCCTGTGTCATCGAATAAACCGACCTTCGCCCCCAGCAAGGTGTGCGGCTCCTTCTTCTCATCCTTAAGCAGTGAGTCCAGTCCGCAATCCAGCCCAGCCTGAGGCCAGGACGCCAAAGGGGGTTGGCACTTTATGCAGTTGGGGTGTCGGCCACCTCAGCTAGCCGGACTTCGCCTTAGTGGCCACATACACACCGCTGCAGTGTGGCGCCCAACGTGGGGCCTGGACTACGCCCGGACGCTTGAGTGGAAGAAGTCATCAGGACAACTAATTGTGGCTTGAATGTAGTTTCCGAAACCCTTGTCAGATAGGAGTGGAGGAAAAGTGGAAATTCACTCAGCTCAAACAGCACAAGTAACCATGAACAGCTCTACCTCCTCTGTGAGCCTTTCCTTTTGTTCTTATGGAAAAAATGAATTATAAAAAGGCCACTTTCATCTCAGAGGAGAATATCTTCATGACCCACGCCTGCCCTGATGCCTGTACCTGAGCAGCCAGTCAATGACACATAACCAAGGGCAGATCTGGGTGCTGCCAGATGGCACCAACACATAAACGTGGATTTAAAGAAATAATGTCACACTTTCAATTATAGATCTGATTTTACACCCTTTATGGGTCACTGTCTTCTGAGATTACAACAGTAATTTCCACACCTGAAAATTAGACTGATAATCACAGGATGGGTAAAACTTCATGAAGTCCTTTATCAGTTATAAGTGGCTCTGAACCTTGCTGCTGTTTAATGAACCAGGTGACAGAGAAGATACAAGGTCAAAGGAGAATAAAATACATGGAGTATGGAAAATTTCCATCCCAGAAGCAACATGATTATCTAAAAATGAAGAGAGGCAAAATGTCACTATGTAGTGCATTTCAACTTTTTTTTTACTCTTATTTACAAGTTTCTCATGTTAATTTTCAGATTTCTGTCTACATCTATATCCAAATTGGTATCATAGCTTTTTATACCAAAAGAATGGAAAATTCAGGGAAGAAAAAAATTAAAAGACAAAACACATAAACTCAGAAATTCAAAAATATTGTAAGACTGGCAAATGTAGGTGCCTAAAGCTTCAGAAAATCAGAGCACTTTAGAGAGTTTTCAGTAGACTGAGAACAGCAATCAGTTTGTGGTGTATTTCAAAGTAGTGTAAGATTTTTGCTTTAACAGTGAGTGCTTGTCCATCTCAGCAAAATAAAACCAATAGAATAAAATTAACTTGGCACTATTTTACCGGGTTTTTTACTCATTTCCTAAGTCCTCAGAAGGTTTTTCATTTTGTCATTTTGCCACAGAAGCAACCATGCAGAAGAAAGACTAAGGAACATCAGAACCCTGGTCTACTCAATTCTTCACAAATGAGGCATTAAAAATGACCACCTGAGTTGCAATTACTACCAGGAGTTTTTAATAATTCTTAGATTCATACATCTGTCTTGCTGCTTTACAATGCAATAACCATGTTCAGTCTTCAGGAGTAGCCACTCAAGCCTTTAGAAAATTGCCAGTACTGTCTTAAGATTTTTCTTCAAAATACTAAAATCCTCCCTACCACTCAATTCCTTCATAAATTAATTTTTTTTTTATTCTGTTTGTTAAAACTGGAATAATTTGCAGAGAACATTGGCTGTAGCAGGTGACTGTAATTTCATTCCCCTTCACATTTTAGCCCATTATTCTACACTTACTCTTGGTTTTGTTACTGATAGAAGAGACTTTAAATTATCTCCTTTTCTTCAAAAGCTCTACACTGTCTCTCATCTTTACCTGCCCATTTTACAGACACCATAGAACTCTATCTCCTCCCTTCCACAATTCTCATTTTCTATGCTTTGGAATTTTACTGTCTGGAGCTGTAAGTAGTTCTGTTAACTACAGTGACCATGAAGAACTGGAAAGTTAAAGCCAAATCACTCTGCTTTATCAAATGTCTGCGGCCATAAGAATAACTTCCAACATTTCTAAACATACATAAGTGCACACAGCTGTCTTTTGAAAGGATTGAATAAAAAAAAAAAAATTTACTCTATTTATGAGCAATGCTGTGTTGTGAAGCTAATTCCTGGTCAAATGACAATGTATGCAAAAAAAAACAACAACAAAAAAAAAAAACAACCAAAAAAAAAAAACCCAAACAAACAAGCAAACAAACAAAACCCAAACTTAAATAGTAAGATCTAGACATCATTTTAATGATCTTCAAATGCCTGTGGACCTGTTAAGATTGTCTCAGCTACACAGCAGAGAGCCCAGCCTGACCCCTGGGGTTTGTCCCTGTGGGAATCACCCAGAGCTCTCCCAGAGCCTTCAGCACCTCCTGCACCTCTGCACTGCCTCCAGCCCACAATGCACAATGCAAAGATGATTTTCATACTCTCCAGGATTTAATGCTGCAACATTTATTAGCTGGCATCAAAACGGATTTGCCAAAAACAGGCAGTGCTGCCAATCAAAAGAAATCCTCACAATTCTCTGCTGTTGTGGACCAAACTCTTTTCTATTCACCCGTTCTTTTGAGCTAATATTGTATTTTTTGAATGAAGAAAGCACATTATGGGTCATTGCACCATTCACAAGGAAATATTATGTTATACTAAACCTTTATTCACCACAATGAACATCTGCATAACTAAAAAAGAGCACAACAAACCTAGCAAGGTGATGCTCCTTCACCTTCCCACAGCAACAACCAAAACCTCAAAATGGTAAAAACAAGGGGCTTTAAAAATGTAAATTAATTCTGCATTGACCTTGAGCAGATGCCACAGGTTCAAATCAAAGGTAAAAATTGCACCTGAAGACAAGTCATTAATTTGAAATGCATTTTGCATATCAGTTTTGAATTTGGACTCTGCTCTAATCTATTAAGGTTAGAATTCAAAGAAATTCTTCCCCAAATAAAAGAGTTTCACAGAAACTTCAGAGGTGCACCATTTTGCAATCATAAAAGAGGATTAAAATAATTCATGTTTATAGGCAATCAGCTCCTTTTTTTTTTTTTTATTGTGAATTACTGATTTTGAGTGTGTACTCTCTGTTTGTACTGTAGGTACTTTGTAAGGGTTCATACATTCTGAATTAATCATGTGGAACCATGGATGGATCTCAGATCTGCTCTGAAGTCCTCAGCAGTTTCTCAGGGTGATGCTTTTTATAGCACCTAAATTAAGTCTCTTTATTTCAGTGGAGATGACTTATTTTAAATCAGTACCAAAAGTCCCACTCAAGTCCTAATCAAGTTGAAGTACTGTGAAAAGCACTGCATTTAAATTTCCCTGCACTTCAGTACTTGCACACAGAACCATGCAAACCTACCTTACATCACCTGGACACTATCCTTTCAAAAACAAAAAAATAAAGTCTAAAAGCAAATGTGAGCATCAGTTCAAAACAGGTTTTGAGCTAACACAGTGATATCTGGGTTGATTATCCCACTGTACAATCAGAGCAGATCTGCCTACCTACCTGGAATCATTCCTTATTGACAGAGCTTAGAAGATTTAAAGAGGATCAGCCATTCTGCACATCTGGGAACCAGTAATTAAGTCACAGCACAGAAAACTGAAGTGATGCAGGGATGGACAAAGAATTGAGATACAACCTCTCTAAGTTTCACAGGGCCCCAAAGCAGCCAGCAAATGCTTTGTGCCCAAGTGGTGAATAAATGCTGGTCTGTCCTGAAAATGGGCTCATGTGAAAACAGCCACCAATCTCAGAGATGAAAAGTGTCTTCTGACAGAGGAAAGTTACCAAATATATTTGGGTAATTTAATTTCTTCCACCAGAGGCACTGTATTCTGTAATTTAGTGGATGTGATTAATGGATGTAGAAAACACATTTTGCATATCAAAGCAAAACATGTATTGTAAGTTCAAAAAAAAAAAAAAAAAAAAAGCCAAAGAAAAAATCCTTAAAATTGTGGATAAAAGCATTGAAAAATAAATTGAGTTTTGCAATGATGTCATTTTGCTAAGGCTGAAATCCAAAGTTTTAATGTATATAGTAGTTTTTCTTAGTAATCATTTTCCAATGCAAAATCAATTCCACTGTCAGTGCCTTCCAAGGGATGTCTCTAACTCCTAACAGATGAATTTCCATCTCCCACACATCCAGCTTTCAGGGATGATAATCTTATTTTAGCAGAGTGGCTGGAGACATTGAGCCTACTCAGATGGGAATTCTCTAACTCCAGAAAGGAAGAAATCCCAGAGCTGCTTCCATCAGTCCATGTACTGTAGCGAGGCCATTTTGAGGGCAAAGCCTAATTATCATTTGGATACAGTTTTACCTTCAAAACCAAACATGAAAGTAGTAGTATAATATGCCTCATTTCCCCTGTCTATTTTTTCTATTTTAATCTTCTGATTTTAATGAACAAAGTCACTCCAGAAGCAGATTCTATACACATAAAAATAGACTTCAGCCTTCAAATATGACCTTTTAATTAAAATATAAGAGATTATTAAAAAATTATTGAAATTGTTATTGAAAACACTGGAAATAGAATTATTTTAAAGCAATATAAAAGACAGAAGTAGTGGCCAAAGTTACTTTCATTCTCAAGAGGAAACTCACACTGTTTGTACAGTGAGTGGGGCACACTGTACATCATAATTACACCAACTCATTTTAAGCTGGACTGAGACAACTGAAACACAACAAAACCTTCAGTTCCCACCAGCACAGGTTTGGGTGCATTATTGAAACAGCTGTGAAGGACTTTTGGAAGGAGGGGATGACAGAAGATGGAGTTGTGGTGTTTGCCCTATTCCAGTCAGAGCATCATCCAGGACACAGCTTCCATGGAGTGTTCTCCATGCCAGGCTCAGAGCAGGGGCAGGAAACACTGCTCAGGAAAACTTAACTGAAGAGCCAAAGCTGCTTGGAGAGCAAGTTAGATACAGCTCAGGGGCAAACCTGCTAGTGTTCGATGCTCTGACTCAAAGCAAAACCTGTCCCAGTAACCCTTCACAAAAGGGACATCAGTATGGGTGCTTGGAAGGGGTGTTGTGAATGGAGAGTTCCAGTGAACCACCCATGCAACAGACAGAACAAGTGAGGGGGAAAACAAGGATATGTAACAGGTCTGGCCTGAGCAAGGACTCAACCAGGTTACTAAAGGAATTTGTTGCTGAGGAAAGCCTTTGAAGAGGGGCTGCAGCCAGAGGGGAGGCAGAGCCTGGGGGCTCATCCTGCTGGCTCTGCACAAACACAGCTGGGCAGCCCTGGATGGAACAGGAGCAAGGGCCTCTCAGCAATGCAGGATGCCTTGTAAGCAGCACTTTCCCCCTGGAAACTTCCCTATTTCTGCTCTTCCTGACAGAAAGCACTGCCTAGCAAGAACAAACAGAACAGCAGCAACCACAGAAACAGCAGGTGAGCTCCGCTGCCTTCTGGTCACTCCCACCACACAGCCCCAGATGAGTGGGTGGGGAAGGAGAGCCCTGTGCTTTCACAGCAGAGAATGAGGTGCACACATGCCGTATCTCCTAAGGAGTCTTGCATAAAACCCCCAGCAGCTGACTTTCCTTTGATGTTCACCCAGAGATGGGGCAATTTCCATCATCTCTACACCAACACTGTCACCACTTCCAAGCCCAAAGCTGTGTGTGCACTCAGCAGTCTAGCAGGAATGATGCTTCATCTTCCCTAGAAGCTTTTAATGGAGGAAAGTCTCTTTTTTTCCTTCTGCTCTTGATGGCAGTAGTGGAAGAGACAATTCACAGTTACAAATTTTCTTCTGCACTGCAGAAGAAGCCAGTAAAATGCTCTCCTTAAATTTTCTTCTAAGCCAGTAAAATTATCTCCCTCGTGTCATGCTCATTTGCACATCACTGAAGACAGGTTTGAGGGCTGTGTTTTACTGTAATTTCTCCTACTAAGGAAACTCTTTTTATAAATATTTCCTTAATTCCAATTTAACAAGAGGTACCATTACTCACCCACTTCACATCTATCATGGCATATCTATCTGAACAGATATTTTTATTCATTTTTTTCTCCATTAGTTCTGACCTAAAAGACACATTTTTCTTGGACTGTTGGTGACAGAGATAAGATAATATGCAGAGAACAGTCATATATCGATTTCCAAACATTTGGAATTGCCAAGTTTCAAGGAAACTTTCTGGATTCTGTCCATAGCCATGGTTTCCAGGGCAAACAGGTGCCCTAGAAGTCTGTCTTTGCTAGAGTACACAGCAAAATATTTTTCAGTGGCTGCACAGTGTCTCTTCAGCCTGCCAAACCCAGAGTTTTATTATTAGGCAGAAGGTAACAATTCACACTGCATTTCAAGTCTCAGTATTTGTTTGATGCCTCACTCCATTACTCAGAGGAGT
Organism: Melospiza melodia melodia; assembly: GCF_035770615.1. Lineage (NCBI taxonomy): Eukaryota > Metazoa > Chordata > Aves > Passeriformes > Passerellidae > Melospiza > Melospiza melodia. The sequence continues at coordinate 7,837,210 of NC_086201.1, read as the reverse complement.
TCTGATCTCTGTACTTCAGATGCCAACATGGATCAGAGCCAGCCTTAAAAATATGTAAATTTGAATTGCCAGAGAAGTAATGATTAATTAAATTCACAGGAAGTTGATTCAAAACATGTTTGAGGTAACATTAATTTTAAAAATGCCTCAGTTAGTATTCCACACACATGCTTAGGATTTTAAATATTGCCAAACATTAAGAAGATGACTTTTGAGAAGGATTATGAACAGTATGAGTTTTCACAACAGTCTCTTTCCCTTTCTGACTGCAGAAAAATGACATATACAAGACTTTCTTTTTTTCTTTCCTTATTTCAGCATCTGGAAATGTTCTTGTGATTTTGTGAAAATAATTCTCTTTCTGCCTTGTATCAGTACTTCATTTCAGGGTTAATAGCCACTTCTTTACAGAAAATAAAGCCAAAAAGAGAGAGTAGAAGATTAGGGTTGGTCCTGCTTCAGAAGGGTGCATGGTACAGTGTGCATCTTCACAAGAAGGATATAATAAGAAGCTTTGGAGATACATTCATGTCCTAAGCAAAGTTTAAATGCAGAAGGATTCAGATGAAGCACTGAAGCTTAACCAGACTTCATTAGAAAACAAATCAAAACAAACCCCAACATTCTGAAAATAGATTATTAGCATGGGGTCATGCTTGGTTCATTGTTGTGATGGACCAGGTTTGGGCTATTTTTAAATAGCATTTTAAACAACACATTAGCCCAGATTCTGACTTCAGCTGCAGATCTGGAGCCAAAATCAGAGATGACTGCAGATGAAAGCCAGACTGAGCCCTTTTTTCCTGCTGGTGTGCTGTGTATCTCACCAGGTTCAGGCACAGGAGTCACCCAAAGATAAACTCCCAAGAGAATGATAAGTCATGGTCCAGCAGCACCTCCTCCACATCAAACCACATCAAGGATTTGTGCATTGACACATTGACATGAGCATATTTTAAAGAAAAAGCAGAAGGAGCCCTACTGAAGGGATCATTACAAAAAGCTCTCCTCCTCCTCCTCCATGAGGGCTTTGCTGACAGTGAGACACACCAACCACCTCTCTTACCACCTTTTCTTCACCACCACCTTTTAAAAGTCTGAAAACTCCTCAGGCACTGAGGATGGGGATTGAATCTCAAGGTAGGACTCTATATAAATCACCTTCTGAAGCTGTGCCCCTGATGATCCCTCAAAGCTGCTGTTGCTTTGGTTGGGTAAACCCTGAAACCTTCTAGGACTGAAGACCTTTACTCCCCTAAGCTCTTCTCATACAGTACTTCAACAAAGAAAGTTTTTGAAGCAGACAATTCTTTATCGACTCCTTCACACATCCTGAAATGCTCTCTTAAATTTTATGGATCTCTCAAGATAAATGGAGCACCCTTCTGGAATTTAGACAATAGAAAATGCCCTACAGTGTAACTTTAAACCTGCTGAGAGTTTATACACACTCATCTGAACAAATAACAGTAATTGTGTGGTGAGCCTGTATCTGGATTATAGGTGTCCATCACAACAATGACTCCATGCTAATAATCTTCAAAAATTTTCAAAATGTTGGGGTTTGTTTTGATTTGTTTTCCAATAAGTCTGGTTAAGCTTCAGTGCTTCATCTGAATCCTTCTGCATTTAGACTTTGCTCAGGACATGAATGCAGCTCCAAAGCCTCTTATTAAATGCTCATTCAATTATGCTCTCCATGGATGTACCACAAAGCTGAACTGTTACTTGTGACATTTACACTCAGAAAGTTTTAGTAATTTTAATTGGTAATTGTTATGCAGCATCCTACAAAGCTGCCCTGGTAATCACCTCTAATGGTTTCTACAGCTGGTTTTTGGACCTAAAAGAAATCTCCTTTCCAAAATGAACTGATTGCAGATAACACAGAGAAAGCTCTCTAACAGTAATGTCTGTCTCCACTATCTACTCATTTTTTTATTCAAATCTCTCCCTGTTCTTTCCCTATCCTTTAATAGCTTTCTACTTTTTTGCATATTTTAATACACTTTTGTGGCAAATTGTTGTTGTTCTTGTCCACCAAATACCCCTAACCTCTCTTAAAGAACTGTCTAATCTAGTTTTCCTATGAATGTGCCATATTCACCCAAATTCTTAAACATACTCCGGTTTCCAATTCAGGTTTTACATTTCCTACCTATTTTCAGGGTTTTCTACTACCCACACTATCAGGGTTTTTATAAATAATAAGAAGCACCTCCAGTTCTTCACGAATTTTGGGTCCTCTGTTATGGATTCATTCCAAAGAGCAAAACAAGAATCTAAGAAAAATGGAAATAAAGATTGTTCTGTGCTTTAAAACCCAGGCAAAGGAGCACAACCAACCTGTGCCTGTTCCAGTTCAGCCTCCAGAGCACACAGAAAGACAAAACCCCTGCCTTACTCCTCTGCAGACATGCAACACTTCATAGGCAAAGGTAAGTGACAAGGACATCTCTCAAACTCTTTTCTTCAGCGCTCTATTTGTTCATATTTTCTGTAATGAATTCCATAATTACATTCTGTAATGAATGTTTACCTTTTCCCTTCTCTACTGTTCCAGTATTGCATTACTAACCGAAAAAAAGTGATTTATATGGCTTTCTCAGCCTTCAAACTACCAGAGAATATATGATTTCCTAGCCCAGATGAAGAGACTTTCCCCATTTTTCAGTGTCTACATTATTCCTGCATGCTTATTGTGGAGTATTCAGGTTTGAATACTCAGCCAAAATTGTACCTGTCAGTTCTGTGAAGAATTGCAGTTTCCTAACAAGAAACAAAAGACCAGAAAGGGGAAAAATAAAAAAAAGAGAAAAATTCCAAACCAAAAAAAAAAAACCTGAACCAGTATAATCCCGGTTTTTTGGGTTTTTAAATGGATTAAAACCAAACACAATAAAAATTAAAAGCATCAACAGAGTAGCACCAACTGTGAAGTTAATAAAACTCCTCTTATCGTCATGAACAATGAACTGGAAAAAATAGATACAGCCTTTCCCTCTTCCATTTATGTAACACACTAAATCATTCTAAGTGTTCAAAATGCATATTAAATTATTGACCATACCAATCTCCCTGGCCCATAAAAACCCTGCAGAGAAAGGCTTTGCCCACACAGCTCTGCTGGCTGCATCCCTGCTGCACAGCACTGAGCACAGCTCTGGGCATCTCTGGTGCCTTAAAACACATTTATTTACTTGTGCAGGACTTTTCTGGCTGAAGATGCCCAAAATATAGGATGTAAAGCTGTTTTGCTAAAAGCCTGTTTTGTTAGAAGCCTGTTTAAACAGCACACAGCACCAAGGAGAGAGACACAGCAAGTGCAGAAAACCCATCTCTGGTATTTTTGGAGTGTTGGAAAAACACTTGGAGGCTGGGCAGGGATGGCATTGCAAGCCTTGCACATTTCATTCTTATATGTCTTTAATTATCCATTAAAAAGTATTTACATGCATTTTAAGTGCCACTACTTATCTATAATTAGATATACAATATCAGTCTGACGTTTAAGATATTTAAATATCCTGAAAATCAACAATATGTAACTGGATGTTTAGAACACTAAAAATCTGGTTCCTAAAAATCTTGTTGCAGTGGCTATGGACAAGCAGCAGCTAAAATTAGAAAATAATGATAGTTTTTTTTCATAGGACTGGAACATGAAATATAATTCATATGTCAAAGATGCCAATATCATTTCCTGAGGCAGATGACAACAAATACCATCAAAATAGCTTGGTTATATGAAAGTACTGCTTTCAGGACAGCAAAACAAATTATTTTGCAAGTCCAGTGCAATGGCAGGAGGGGAACTTTATGCTGTTTGCAGCATGTTCTAGAATCTGGAAATAAGAACAGCAACAAGCAGCTTTGTGGAGGATTAAACACTGATACAGTGATATGGAGAGGGATACTGAATAAATGAGTATTCAGGATGAGTTCATTAAGCTACTGCAGCAAACGAGGCAGCCCTGTCTCTGAGATGGATGTGTTTGCTCTCAGTTGAACACTGCAGAGTAAATATCAGAGTTCAACCTATTCCAGAAGAATCTGAAGTCAGGAAAGGTAATCTGCATAATAGCAGCAATTTCCAAAAGTATGTACTATTAATTAATTACATGATTGAAAAAAGTTGCTAGCAAACTCAATGATCAAACTCAAAAAACTCCATTAGTACTCTGCCTTTCTTGAACCTTAAAAGCTGCAAAAATCTACTCAAATTTGCCAATGGTATCACATGAAGCCACTAATTCTTCTGTCTTCTACATTTTAAATTATTTATTTTGCACAGTGCATCCACTGCATTGTTTTTCAGTTGAACTAGAGATGTTCTTGGCAGGTACCTAAAAAGCTTCCAAAGGAAAACTCTTCCCAACTCAAAACAAGCTGCATGTACCATAATAGCATCACACCTGCCTCTACACATCCTGCTGGAACTTTGTGCAAAATGGGGCAGAAAAGGCACAATGCATATTAACAATGTCTTTCAAAAGTCTTAAAACTCGCTGAAAATATTACAACTATTATTTATTATTATTAGGTATTCTTTTATTTAAACTACAGAATATTAAGTAAATATTGATACGAACTCTTGCAGCACTAATTAATTTTTAAAAATATTGTGAGGCATTCCATTAACTAAGATACACATCAAAATCACTGCCAGGACATGCACAAAAGACAGCTGGCAGCCTACAAGCCTTGCATCTGCCAGGACACTTCTGCCCTCCTGTACCACAGCACACACTGCAGGGATTATGTCTGTATTGCTAATGCCAGGTTACAACAAGAAAATAAAGACTTGGGGATCTGCTGTCCAACACAACACCATGTTAGGCTGCATTGTACTTTGCACAATTTGTGTGCTGGACGAAAAATCTAAGCCTGATTTTACAAAATTGAACTAATCTAGAGTAGGAGATACTTCAGGCAACTGTTCAGAGTTCCTATTGTTTCTAGGAATACAGGAAAAATTGTTTTTCTCTCAGCATTTCACTACTGGTTCATCTATTAACCCTTGATTTTGCAAAACACTCTTCTAAGTTACCTGCTAAAAATTGGAAAAAGACAAGAAAATGATGACTCTGCACTAGGTTCATTAACTTCTTTCCTAAAGATCAAGACAATAACATTACATATGTGCAGATTTTCCTGCATCTTTTATGAAAGAGGAAAAGCATCAGTAGCACACTGCATTATTTTTACAAACGGTTTCCAGCCAGTGAGGTCCAAATGACACAGAGCCCTGCAAACAGTCTTGCAGCACAAACCTGTAATGAAATACATGAAACACAGCTCTGAACCAACCTGCCTCACTCTCTGTGCTGCTCCTGTCTCAACACAGAACGTGGCTCCACGTAGGACAGGCTTACACTGCTCACACTGACACCACGCTCAGAATATTCACTGGGTTTGCAGAGATAAAACAAGCGCCAGCTCTGCTGGCAGCAGTTGAACAGCAAACATCTTCCCCCACTGGCTGATGAAAACGTCAAGGAGAGTGAGCTCCAGTAGGATAAATGAGGTCACTGTTTGCAATTCCCTGCCAGCCTGCTGGTTGAAGAAAACACCATTCGTCAGTAAACCTAAAGCAAAACACACTATACCACAGAGCTGTCCCAAAGTCATTACTCATCCCGGCCCAAAACAAACACAAGCAAAAAAATTGCTTTTAATTCCCAAAGACAACCTCTACACCTCTCACTACTATAAGCATGATATTCATTTAAACACTGAATGAAAACTAAAATTTAAAAGTAATTTCACAGTAATCACAATCTACTTTAAGAAAAAAAAAAAGTGAAAACTAAATGCAAAGCAAAGACTGTAGCACTGCTTCTGAACCACTTCTCCAAAATCATTCTAATAAACCCTTGGAGGTCCAATATTTATAGGGGGGCCCTGAATTCACATGCAGCACATTCATTGTGTTAATCAGCCTTAATAAATAGGTCCACCCCAGGGCTTTAGGCAATCCTTTGATGCTCAATCTGCCTGCTTTGAGGAACTGCTCCAGGAAATTATTTCAGGACTTTTAAATAGAATACACAGAGAGAAGGCAGCTGCACTGAAGGGTTTAGAGGTGCTGCTCATGGAAATGGCATGTTCAGCCCATGGTTCTTGGGAATGCCCAGAGACCACACTGGAACCAACTCATGGTTTAAATCCCCTTGTGTTACCACAAAAAGAAGAGCTGCACAGAACAGTTCACTCCGGCACATCTGACTATCAAGGAAAAAAATCTTTACCTTAATGCATTTTTAATTAGGCTTTGTCAATAAGAAAGCCTGGGATGAGCTTTACACAGGTCTCCACTCCTGCTGCATGCAATGCTGGCATTGTTTATCCTCAGCAGCTCTAATCCTGCTTTGAAAAACCAAGTGTCAGCATCAGGAATTAAATGTATTAAAAAATGAACACGGGAATGATCACACAGGCCATTTGTTCCCTTTAAATACTGCTTATACATAAATAGATAAAAGTATTTGCTGAGAAAGCTGAGGAAGCTTTGACAAGCCTTTGGGGAAAAGAGGCTGCTGCTGGCACAGTGCAGGAGCTCATCTCTTCCAGGAGCATTAAACAGAGGAAAAATGGCACAAGGAGAACCTCTGACCCCTCCACAGACCAGGAATCAGAGTGGAATGGAAGTTTAGGCACAGACCCACCCTATGGCTTAGAGCAAAGCTCCATCCTGTGGACGCTGCCTCCCTGGTATCTCCCTGATGCCCCAAAGGGCAAAGGTGGGCCCAAGATTTTGTGGTTCCTCCTTTTCCCAGTGATTCAGATCCAAGGAAGAACATTCACATAGTGCTGGAATTTACCCCAACCCTGAATGTTTTGCATCCTTGAAGTAAGAGGAGAACTCAGTTCCTGCAAAGCGTTCAGAGAGTGAGAGATGATGCCAGGGGTAATTTGTGGTAGCAATGACAGTCGACTTTAAGTCCCTGTGCAAAAACACAATCATTACATCTCCTATCTCCTCCATCCCTTACTTTCTTCCCTTTCTAAGCAAGATGCCAAGCCAGCAGGTACAGGCAACTCTGGTTTTGGTTGTTTTTTTTTGGTTTTTTGGGTTTGTTTTTTTTTTGTGTGTGTGTTGGGATTGAATTTAAGCCCTCAACCTAGAGAACACCTTTTAAAGAGACACAGGGCACAGGGGGACAGAGCTCTGCTCCTCACTTCCCACCTCAGATCAGGACCAAAATGCACTGTCTATTACTGGAGAAAATTAACACCTGCCTCCCCTGGGAAATCCCATGGGTATGATATCCACCACAGGGCTCTTTCCTGGGGGTCACAGCTGTGCACCCTGCTGTGGGCACAGGTGGGATTCCAGAGGTGAAGGAAGTTGTGACAGGATGCATAAATTCTGTAGATCAACTACAGAAATTAACTCCATAACTTGGGTCACATACTTCTGCTACCTGCACAACAATACTCTCTACTCTCAATACACAGCTTTGCCAGTAAAACAAACCACACAATTAATTCTTTTAATATACAGTAATGATCCTGTTTCTTCTGTGATCTTGGGATGAAAGCACAGCACATGAATACAGATTGCTGTGTTATGGCACCAGGGCCTTCCAGGAAACCAGCACCCTGTGGATGCAGCTACAGCCTGCCCAGCACTTCTGAAAGCAGCAGAGATCTCAGGAGGGTTTCCTCCTTTTAATAACTGAACAGCTTAATACAGGAGGCACTGACAAAATAAATAATATGAAGCACAATTCAATTATTTTCAACTGCTGATTTTACAGTTTCTTAAAATGCCATTTCCTAGATGGCTGCTCATGCTTCCTGAGGGGGGGCTGTGCTTTGCCAGGGGAGGGGCTGCATTTTTGGGGGGCTCTGTCATTGCACTCCTCTTGAGACACCCAGCTCCATCCTCCATCTGCAGATTGAGCCAAGAGCTGAGCCCAGAGCTGAGCAGCTGGGCTTGCCCAGGGTCTCAGACCCAGCAGACTTTCCTGAGCATCCTGGGCAGATGCTGGAAACATCTGCACCCAGAAGAGTTGGGCAAAGCCACTCCCAGGCCATTCCCAGCAGTGCACAAAGGAACTTCCAAAGACCACGCCCTGCCACCCTCATTCTCAGTCACTCCTTGATTTAGGGAATTACAGACTCACAGAAATGGGCACATACAGAATCCCTGCCTGCCTTTAGGTGTTGATGTAACTTCTGGAAACGCTGCAGCTGACAGGAGACCCTGGAGCTCTCAGGCATGGACAAGGTGCCACAGCTGCCAGGGGCACATCCTGACACAGGTCTGATGTGCAGAACACACCCAAATCACATCCAGCAGTCTGGAGCTTCCCATCTGATTAACAGGACACCTCAACTCCCTAAAACACTTGGGAAGAGACAATCACACCTGCCCTGGCCCAGCAGCACTCCAGCAGCAACAAGTGGATGGCAAAAAAAAAGAGCAAGATGACAAAGGATGCAAAAATGGATCCTAAAATGTCCTGATTTTCAGTGGGACACTATTTGTGTCTCAAGGCTCTTGCTTTGATGAAAAAGGCTGCATACAGCCTGGAGGATCACTAGCATGGCACCTGCAATTTCTGAGAGCAGTTTACGAGTGAAGGATCTGCTACTGCCCACTTTCAAAAAGAAGGAAAAAACAGTAAAAGGATTCTGGGGAAACCAAAACCAGTGCATGGAGAAGATGGATTCCAGAGGCAAATAAAAAATAGCTGAAACATGAGACACTTGAGAACTTTTCATCTCCAAAAGATCATAGCTGGAGCCTTTCATCTTCTCAGCACACCAATCCAGCAGACACACAAGGGGGGAGCAGCACGTAGTGGGTCCTCGGAAAGGGGGGCAGGTGAAACAATATCCACTTGAACTCAGCTTTGGTCTGAAGCTGCACAACGTGCTCTACCAGCTGAGAGCATCCTGCAGGCTCCACTGCTGAGAAAGGTTTTAGAAATGTACCTTTCACAAATGTCTCCCATCAGAATCTCTTTTATCTCTCACAATGATAAAAGCACTCTTGCACAGAAATGACTTTTGGTTTTACCAGCTGACATCTAGAGCTGTCTATGAGAAATTTTTCAAAAAAGTCCCACAACATTACTCTTAGGAAAGACTTTACATGATTATTATTGCTCTTCATTAGAGAATCTTCTACTATGAAATGGTTATTCATAATATAAATATTTAGAACTAATCACACATTGATATGACATAAATCTTCTTTTTGTTCTTTTGTGGAAAACATACAGATTGCATCTTGAAGATGCACTTACACCACAAATGAACAAAAATTTTAAAAACATTGCTGGGAGGAAGAAATCTCTCCTTAACCCCTTACTGCTGTCAATAGTATCCAAGCTACATTTTCTGCCAGGTTCTATCCCATGGGGTCCCTGCTTGGTCCCCAGACCCTCCTGTAGCAGAAACTGTCCCCTTTACACTGTCCATACTTGTTCAAACAAACCTGGATCACCGGCAGGACGTGGGACAAGGATGTGGGACAGCCCTGGAGTCACCTGCCTGTGCCAGAGCACCAGGGAAGCAAAGCTCACGCTGTTTTCCTGCACAACAAAATGCAGGGAGACAGTGTGGAAGGCAAGGGAAGTCAGGATGACTCTGCAATACAGCCTGTTCTCTTTGCTGCTCTTTCTCATTGAAAATGCTGTTTGATCACAGGTCAAAAATAATTCACCTCTGTCACCTCCCTCCTTTCAGGGCTGCAGGGATGTTCCTGGGCTGCTGTGCCAAACCAGCACGGCAAATCCTGCGAGCTCTGAACAGCCCCAGCCACCACAGAGCTCACCCTGATGCCAACAAGTGAGGGCATTTCATACAGTGTAAGAGCTCAGGGCAGTGGGGTCAGCTCTCCTCTCTGATAAACAGGATTTTTTTAATCCTCTCTCCTTCCTTGCTGCAGCTAGTTTTGGTCTGTACAGAACAGCTTTCCTGACTTCAGCCATCCAAGGGTAAAACTGGCTTTGAAGCCCAACAGAAGGCACACAAATGGGATGCAGAAAAGCTTTTCATTACAACTTGATGAGAACACTTGGAAAAAAAATACCACCTGTCCTGTAGCTGATGCTTTCAGGAGAAAGGTTTTTTTTGTCTTTCACTTTTGAAGCCACGTAGTTGCTATGATGGTGATTTCCACTCTCTTCTTGTGACAGCAGGAACATAAAACAAGCCTGTTAACAGCTTGGGCAATGCTACATGAGGGAAATATCATTCCTTTAAATTGCAGGAGGAAAAACATCTCAGAAGTGAAAAATGTAATATTTGTGCTACACTGTTAAAGTGCAGATCTCAAAGCATGTTCAGGTCCTCAGCTCAAGCCTCACACATATCAGTATGCTGTCATGAACAGGGCCAGGAAACAACTCAAAGCAAATGCAATTTTTACTGAACTCTAACTATGGCTCTCATTACACAGAAAAATGAGGTTTTATCCTGATCCACACTATATTTCTCTGAACAGCTTGCTGGTTGTTTTTAAAAAAATACACAGTAAAAAGATCTTTAGCTTTCTTGATGTTCTTTTTAAAAAATACACAGTACAGAGGTCTTGAGCTTTCTCTAATGCTCCCAATTACAAAACATTAATCTTTGTCAATCACCTTTGTCTGAGGTTTATATTTTGTGCCACCAGAACACTCTCACAATGCCACTTTCTCTCCTGGGAGCCAGCAGCCCGAGACAACTCTGAAATCGTGACATAACTCTGATAAACCCCCAGAATGATGCCAGCACTGTGTTGGGTACAAATGAGCCCTGAAGCAGACCCTGTGGATGTATTCAGCAGCCTCTCACCCTCCCAGCAGTGCCTCAAAGCCACTGCAGACCAAGCCCCTTTCTCCACTGCCCAGCACAGGCTTGCCTGGCACCTCCTCATTCTGTTTGCTCTCCATTTCAAAAGGAAATGCAGGCAAACATCTGAGAGAAACCCAGCTCAGACATTGCTATGTTTTATGCGGAGGAAACGTTCATAAAAATCGACTCTGAGAATGTATTTTTAATAGCAACGAAGGGAAAAAAAATATTTTTGGATTGGAGATTTAACCCACCTGTACTGAGATATGAAATCATTTCACCAGGCTAAGATCCAGGCTCATTTCACAATAATTGCAGGCATCTAATTTAAGAGCAAAGTCACCCAGGCTTCCCTCTATAATTAACTGCAAAAGACTGATGACCTGAATTGTTCTGCTGAAATACCTAAAATTTGTCTAATCCTCCCTGCTGATTTAAGAACTTCATCTAAGGCTTAAAGTCAGGTAGGAGGACTTTCAAATTAAAAAGAAATTAAAAGAAAAGAAAAAAGAACAGGAGGCAACCCAGAAACCTACAAGAGAAGATTAAATTTCCTTTAAAAATACAACAGCCAGACATCTACTCAAGGTCCACAAAATATTTAATGCCCATGCATTAAAATGTTACAAAATTGAATGGCGTTTACAGTTTAATGAAACAGATTGACAGAGCATGTGCTGTTTTCTCTACATAAAAGCCCAATCAAAGTAAAACAACATCCCTTCTGATGTCCACAGGTTGGTAAACTCAAGGGATTAATAACCATGCAGTCAGAGTCGTAGTGCTTTGCTTCAAAGAAATTTGCAAATGAAGATTAATTCTAACAGCTTGATGCATATCTGATAATAGCACTAGAGATACAGAAAATACATGTTTCAAAGTTGTATTTCCATGCAATTATTTGAAAAGGTTTTGTCACAGTGGCATGAAAATTGGTTACTGTCTACTGGTTTGTAATCATTTCTGCCTTAAAGTGGTTTTCAGACCCCCAAGTACCTCAGGGTGGATGCTGTGAGCATTTGGCATTTCTGAATGTTGATCAGTCACACTCCAGAGCAAAGGGTTTGCAAGCTCAGTCTGTGATTTTCTTCCCAGCTTTGCCAATGGCCAGGAGAGCTGAAACCACACACCATGAGCATCTACAGCTCCATAGAATCACAGAATCACCAGGCTGGAAAAGACCTTCAAGATCATCGAGTCCAACCCAGCCCTGATACCTAAATAAACCACGGCACCCAGTGCCACATCCAGGTTTTTTTTAAACACATCCAGGGATGGTGGCTCCATCACCTCCCCAGCCAGACCATTCCAGTACTTTATCACTCTTTCCATACAAAACTTTTTCCTAATATCCAACCTATATTTTCCTTGGTGCAGTTTAAGACTTTGACCTCTGGTTCTGTCAGTGCTGCCTGGAGAAAGAGCCCAACCCCACCTGAGCACAGGCACCTTCCAGGAGCTGTAGAGAGTGACAGGGTCACCCCTGAGCCTCCTTCTCATAAGGGCATATGGTCTCATTTGCACTTTAGTTCAGACACTGATATTACTTCAGGAGTGGGATACTAACATTATTCCAGCAGATCTTAACATCAGTTGGTATCAGAGGTGGATCATAACATTAAATTGGTGTCAGAAGTGGGATCATAACACAGGGTTTTGGTACAACCCCAGTTTCACAGGACCTGACTCACTTTCTGCATGCCCTGGTCTGTGCCATGGTGCAGTGGGTGGCCCATCCATACCATACCTCTCTTCCCAGCCTTAAATTACCAACACCTTGTCTACAATCCGTGATTACAACATTATAAAACTACCACAAACTGTTGCAATATTTTGTTTCTCTTTATTCCATGGGTGTATCACTGTCCAATCCCACATGCAACTGCAGGAGCCCTTCATCCTGACCAGCAGCACAGCAGTGAGAGGGAGATTACATCCAGATAACTGGTGGCTTTACTATGCCACATTTCTGAAAAGGAAAATGGGATTGGGTGGTTTATCTTAATGTTCAGAGGCTGGGGATGTCTGAATTAAATTTTTTAATCACTGTTCTGTTACTCTTCCCAAGACTGGTTTATACAGCAGAGGACAAGGGGTGTTAGAGGAAAGGGTTCTTTGCTGTAAGCTGCACTGCTTGGAAGCAAAGATTAATATGGATCACATCCAGCTTCACCAGTTCAGTGTCTTGTAAGAACACAGAAACTTCTGTAAGGCTGGCTTCTTCAAAGCCACAGCATGGAGAATTAGAACTCAGCTACTCTCTGAGCAGCAGGGCTACCAGTAGCTTCCTTAAGATCCAAGAAAATATCGATAAAATCTCCAGCTGAATTTACACAACACATGTCCCAAGATGAAAACTTAAGTAACTCTCACCAGTAGCAGCTACATGTTTATGAGCCCTTCTAGAGTGCTGGGGAACATTTTCAAAGCACCTACCATTGTATCATTTCAAACTGCATCACAAATGCTCACTGCCCAAAATGCAAACCCTCCTGGGAAGCAGGTATCATTACAGCTTGGTTTAGTATCACAGGTGATTTGATGTCTCCAAACTTGCAGGTTCAACTGCAAGCACTAGGATAACTTCCAGGAATGTGAGTGTGTTTTGAAAGAAAAAGATGAATAATCCATGGGGGAAGCGCAGACAATAGCTTTTACAAGTGTCCATAAATCATAAATCCAGGCAGAAAAAGGCTTCTCTTGGTCAGTGGCAAAATAATAAAACCCAAAATAAACCATTATGCTTCTTCCAGAATTAGACTCTTTACAAGTTTTTCAAAGACTCTTTGGGCACAAACCCAAAAAGGGGAGAAAATGTCAATGTCATAGCCTTGAAATGGGATGAATGCACTCACAATCCTTGTCAGAAGTACCAACTGGTTCATCTTCCAATTACTGCTTCCAGAGGCTTTTGGCAGCATCCACCTTCACTGGTCCATCCTTTGGGTATGACCCCCAAGGTTTTGGGGCACTACAGCAAAGCAGGACCACAGCAGCTCAACACTTGGCATGGCCCAAACAACTGGAACTTATCCAGTAGATTCAGGAACAACTCTCCAAGTCAGGATATACAAAAAATTATAACACAGACTGCAGCAGATTGAAGTTATCACTATATGGTATGCTAAAGATATTAAATTAATTCATTATATGCACAGAATTATTAATACTCACCAAAAGTCCTTGAGCAAGAAAGGCCACAAGGAAAATAATCCTAAAGTTCTGGTTAAATGTTTCCAGGCAAATCACACAGACACCCTCAGCTACTTCCTTTCCTAATACATAAACTTGCTGCCTCTTTTTCCAATCTGATGGGATTGTTTGTAAATATTCTTTTTATGTAGTGATTTTTTTTAAATCTAATCACTTCAAGAGAATGAAACATTCTTCCCTCCCTGCTTGTCTATCTGGAAAGACTCTCTCCCCATTTCAGAGACAGCCAATGCAAACTGCTGGTAGATTTGTCAAATCACACCAATTCACAGCTATTTTAGAAAACCTGAGACAGAAAAATGGAAAATGGAGATAACAGTATTAATTCCCATCCCCTTGATACTTATCCTATCTATTTAGACTGCAGAAAAATGCTTTTGTTTCCCTTAATGTTCCAATTGCAATTCCATCTTGGATGATGATTGAAGCCCTGTCACAATATAAACAAAACTTTCAGAAATGCTTAGAATTGAACTACAACTACTGAAGTACAAAACCACAGAAACAAAGTCTTTGGTGCCATGCAGCTGAAGAATTGAGCCCTCAAAAAACCAGCAGCTGCTTTGAAGGGAAATAATGAAAGGTTCCACAAACCTGTACACTAAAATATGGGATATTTCAGTGACTCTGACAGGTTCAGAGCTGGGGGCCTCTGTACCAAGAGCCCTTCAGATGTTCATAAAGGAACAGGCTTTTCTTGGTGAAAACAACTCACCCTCACCCAGATTAACCTCTTGTCACCCTCCAAGTCCTGTTTTTCCTTAGAAGTTTTATGCTTGAGGTGAATTTCTGGAGACACAAATTCTGTGCCTCCCGTACATCAGAGAAGGCTGCATGCTGAATGCATTGCCTTTAGGCAATACCTTAAAAGCCAACTAACTTCTGATTTTTCCCAAATGATGTTAAATCTTGATAAGTGAGAGCTGTTTTCAAACACTTCAAGGTAAGGCACAGACACCTCCAAATCTCAGATGACTGCAGCATGATCAGAAAGTAGACTTATTTTTCATAAGTATTACTAAAAACTAAATCCATAAAGTGCATGAAGGGCCCCTATGGTAATGGACAAGGAATTTTTCTTGTAGCAAAAAGAGTCACAGAGACAGGAATAACAATGAAACTGAGCACAAAACAAAAAGGGAAAAAAAAACCAGAAAGGGCATTGCAGTGTCACTGGTTCATCCAGGTCGACTTGCAGGAGAATTACTACTGAAAACACTTTCATAACATGAAAATGTTATCTCCATAGGAACATTCCTTTTCTCTGATGGGATAAAAATAAAAAATCCTGATTAAAATAAAATACCAAAACAACTTTATGCAAGGTAGGGCAAAAACAAAGGGAGAATCTTTTCCCATGTGGAAAAAGTCTATTCATATCACCAGGACATTTCCATCTCTGTAGAACAAAAACGTGAAACCTTTGCTGATTAAAAACCACCTATTACTTTGCTTTCTCCACGACCAGTGGAAGCTGATGAAGGGTTCCTTAAGATACTTCACATAACTCACTAGTTTTTCATGTATTTGCCTCAAATGTCCAAGAAATTTAAAGGATTTGCACTCTTGAAATGTCTCTCTCTTCAACAACCAGGGTTCTTCTAACATGCATTGCCCTTTCTAAGCTTTGCACGGATAATTTTGAGCAACTTTTGTTTCTTTATTTTTTACAGAAATTATTAGGAGAGGCCCCAGACCTCGCTGGAAGCTGTGAAAGAGAAACTGGAAGGATCCCAGGCACAGGAACAAGCTGGTACAATGCATGGGATGGGCTGAGAGTACAGGAATGGACGCACAAGACATGCAGGACAAGGTGTGCTCACATGAAATATCCAAAAATTATGGATAAAAGTTATGGATCAAAAAAAAAATTATAGAAAAAATACGTCTCCAGATCTTCACAATGACCAAGGAACACTGTCAGAAGAGTACAAAACCTCAGTGTTATTATGGAAGTAGCCCTTTAGAAAGCAGACTCAGAATAATCAATAAATACTTGCACAGATGAGCTGTCTCACACTGACACAGCACATAGGGGATGTTCTAAATTTGTGTCTTAGGTGTTTCTTTGTTTTCTTTTTCCTGATAGGAGAGATAATAATGAGAGACAACACTGGAATCTGCAATAGTGAGGTCTGATTTGCTATTGGATTTCAAAGACTATTCACTGGTTCCTGAACAGCAAGTACAGGTACCCAAAGGACAAGGTACTCAATCCAGAGGGGCCAAGATAGGTAAAGTTTTTAATAGGCTGAAGGAGTTCATGCATTGATACTCTCAATGACTGGAAAAAAGAAGGAAAAAAAAAGAAAAAAACAAGCAAAAAGAAAGTATGAATGAGTTACAGTGCCCCAGAACTCTGCAGAAATGCAAGCACAGATAATTTATGTAGAGTGTGTGTTTCACACTCCCACTGTTCTGCGGCACTCTGTAAAACCTGCTGTTATTACATGCTATACTGGCATGTCTATTACTTTCCAACAAGAAAATCATTACTTTGGCCTGCCTCCTGGTCTTGCTGAGTTTTGTATAGCTCACCTGGCCATTTCAAAAAACACAAACTGAAAAATTGTCTATAAATCAGATACTTGACAGGAAAAAAAAAGTATTCTGCACTACTTAGCACAGCCAGGGCTGTACTGCATCAAATTCTACTGCCTGCTTTTTAACAATGCCATCACTTAGAAAAAATGGCACTAATATAATGATTCAATATTCAATGTAATGAAGTGGGCTCAACAGCATTCCACCAGTCACAAAAGAGACATTACTGTCTGTCGTTTGTGAATAAACTTCCCTTTGTTGGGATTTAATCAACCTTCATTTTTAACCTGCATACATAAAACATTAAATGCTAGAAGCCTTAATTACTTTGAAAAACACCTGAATAATTTAATCTCAAAGCAGAGCTTTTTCCACACCAAGAACCTCAAGAAACTCCTTAAGGGCAAAAGCCTCTCTGTAATCTGTCAGCTAAATCCAAGAGCCTTTGTAGAACCAGTTAACTCATTTTCAGTGACTAAACGTTGCTTCTACAAATACTTTTAAATACAGACTCTGGCTGCCTACCATGTGCAGTGTCTCAGGAGTAATCCCAACACACCAGCTGTAAAACAAGACTTGCTGGGAGGAAAACCTGAGGTACAGAACAAGAGACCCACCAAACAGATGGAGTCACTCCACTGGAGCTGGGTGGACACCACTGCATGTGCATAACCCAACATGGACCTCCTAAAGCCAACAAACAAGTGCTGCTGTGGTTTTGTGCCTGCTTTAATACAACCACCATCCTGCACATTCACAAGGAAGACACACATCAAGTTGCTTTCACTGCAATAAAAAGGATACGTGATAAAAAGGAAAGAGGAAAAAAAAAAATAAAGCCCTTTCCTCAAAATCTTTATAGCAAGTAAAATGCTGTACAACCCAAGTTCTTGCACTCTCAAGGAGAAAAAAAGAAAGAAAAAAAGAAAAAAAAATGGCATAGCACTTACAGCCAGATCAAGGTCCTGGCATGAGAGCTAATGCCAGGTCATGGATGAATGCTGACCACATCCAGCCAAAGGACAGCCTTTGAAATCCTTTCCACAGTCACAGCTTCAGCTTTCAGACTCCAGAGTAAATATATATTAAGTTTTGTCAAGTGCTGCATGGAAATCAGTAGAATTCCATACTTCAGTCTGCAGCTCTTCAGGAAAAGTTCTCTTTAGCTCAGATATAAGATAACCTATTATTTCTTTCCTATTGCAACAAAGATTTACAGTAGCACATAAAAAGGAAAGGAGGCACTTTCCATCATTGTCAAGCAGCAGAAAGGGGGGTGAAAAAAAGAGAGATGATTGTAATAAAGGTTTGTTTTTGTATCTCGTAGGAGTTCATTTCTATCGACCATCAACACCAGTAAAACTCCCAGTAATTCGCTGATTCACCAAGGCATCCCCATCATTCCATCTCCTGTACACTGCATCCCATTACATTTCCTTGGGATACCACCTTTACCCAAGGGCCAAAAATTTTTGCTTGGGCATCTTTCTGGAAAGCATTTTTCATTTCAAGACATCAAAAGGTGCAGAGTTCAAAGCTTACCTCAGCATTTCTATCCCAAGGGTTAAATTGCCTGCCTTGAAAAATATGCTCCTTATTTCACTCTCCTTTTTCCTTTTTCCATTTTATGCGCCTATTGTTTCTTGTTATGATTTGTGCAAGATCAGGCACTCGATTGCAATGCAGAGCAGCACCTGGCAGGGATTTCTCACACTGTGTCTGTTTTCTCCCTTAACTGGTCACAGCCAGAGATTTCCACCTCATCCATCCCATCCCTCCTATTCATGTGCCTTGTTTCCACCAAGCTTGTCCCAGCCCACATTTCAGATGGTGGATGTGCTGAAGTCCTGCTTTTAATGGAAATCCACTACAGTAAAACAGATAACACCATTCCCCTCATTAGGGGAAGTGTTTCCATGTAAATGTGACCGTGCCTCATTACTCCATGCTCTACTTGAGCACACTAAGAACAACACAGGCAAAAAAAAAAAACAACCCTGTTCCTCTCAGGTTTGTTGCAATTTGCTGGCAGTTTTGATGTGCTGCTCCTCTCCTCCTTATTACCAGTGCAAGTTCAAGTTCCTAGAAATGATGGAAGTGCTTTCACAGTGGCGTGAAAGCAACACTCAGTGCTGGGTCCTCAGCATCCACAGATCACAGAAAAATAGGTGAGTGATTAAGACTCCATCCTGCTCAGCTCAGTCACACTGGATTGTGCTGGCAGCAAGAACTGAGGAGGAATTTACAGCCCAAATCTGCCGGGTTAGATAAACAGGTAATACTAATTCTACCCAAAATCATAGAATTATGCAGATAAAATGCTGCTTTTAGCACCATGAGCCACTTCAGAGATAATCACTGAAAGCTCGACTGGATCATACCCAACATTCCTAGGTATGCTCTTTATTTACCATTTTCCTGGAATAATGGATGGAGAAGGGATAGTAAAAGAAAATGAGATTAAACTGATTTTCTAATACAGTCTCCACAAAAATTTTCTCATGTGAGACTCCGTTCACAGACACAATCTGTATTGAAATAAACAGAAAATCTTCCTCCTGGAATTTCCAGGTTGCATAGATGGTCTTGAGGGTGAGTAATAACCAAATACCAAAACCCCTTGAAGCCATTCATTATAATGAACAATAGTTTCTGAGAAATAAAAGAATTAAAAGACACTTAAAAGTATATCAAGGGGATCACAGAAGTTAATAAATAACCTAAAATACACTATTAGGAAGAACTTTGATCAGATATCTAGATAAGTTAATAAATAATCTAAAATACACTCATAGAAGAAACTTTGGAATTAGAATATTTGAAGAAGCAGAAGTGGAAGCCAATAAGTTAAAGTGACCTGCCAAGCCGTTAGAATCAAGCCAAATACAACAGTAACTTCAGCCAAGCCATGGAAAAACATGTCAAGGATAACAGGAAGATATCCAAATTAGGAAAAGCTTAAAATTTAACTAAGGAAGACCAAGAATTCCTGGAAGACTCCGCCTATACTCCTGCCTGCCTATGAATATGCATGTAATAAATGATGTAATCCTTGTTTAAAATTGTATAAAAACCTGCTTTTGCTGTACATAACTTAGAAATCCATTTAGTGATTTCTCCAACGCGTTGTCAATAAATACCTCCTGCCTATAGGCCTTAAATCCAGTCTCTGGGCAGCTTATTATCGCCTTTTGGGGCAAAATTCGGCATCACCCTCAGGATGTGTTATCCCAGACACCTGTGGGGCTGCTCCACTGGCACAGCAAACACAGACACATGGAATTGCAACATTTTGGGAGCAGCAACTGCACCCTAAATGATAACCACTGCGACCATTATATTTCATATAATCTCAGGTTCCTGCCTAAAGGGCACAAATCCAGACTCTTAGACAACTACCAACAACACCAACCTTCCTGCAGCTCCTCTGGATTGTGAAGCTACTCCTAAATCTTGGCGTTTTTCTCAGAAAAGTGCACGAATATCAGTGAGGCACTGTGTTACTAACAGAGCAGCACGTGTGAGCCCCTCTCTATGGCATTGATCAGAAACATTTTTAAAGGCAGTCAGCTTCCCCTAAACGTGCACTGGAGGTCCATCACAGGCAACTCCGACATTTCAAATTCCCAAAACAATAACACAGCTCAAACATTGACATTATTTCTGAAATTGCAGCCTTCAAGGACCTACCTAAATCACACAGAAATTTTGCAACCAGTCAAGAACAGAACAAGGGCTTTTAACCTCCAATTTCGTAATCTCCATTCTCTTTCAAGATAGTGGAGCCCTTTCAGATGCATCTCTCTATGCAGAGCTAGGAAAAAAAATCTCAGTTGCAGAAGATCATATGATCTATAAACCTCCTCTATAAACCCTTTGTTTATGCACTACTATAAACAATCCTTTTGTTTCCTGCTGTCTATTTCAGATTCTGAGTGGTCCTCATGAGCATCTCAGTGAAACTGAGACCTCTCTACCACCTGTAACTCACTTATTCATGTCAGTATATTTCTGTCTTGACTGGGGAGGCAATGAACACTGGTATGTTTGGAAAATAGCAAACAAATACCAACAAACATGTAAGAAACTGATCCAGTGTTGCAATGAAAAAAAACAAAGTCATACAATGCAATTGCATCAGGCCTAAGCCAAGTGAAAAAAAGAAATCAAAACCATAGAGCTGCTTTTACATATGAATGTATTGATCAGCTGCTGTATTTATTAAATTTGTGTAGCAAAGAAAGAACAGCAGAACTGCAAAGCCATACCTGTTAAGTGTTGCAAAAAGGTAGAAAAATTATAAAAGGCCTCATAAAATCAGGCCTGCTCTGTCAGATCAGTGGCCAGCCTGGCATGCTGGCACTTTGCAAGTTGCTATGTGAAAGCAATCCTGGTGTGAACAGTCCAATAGCAATCTATTCCTGGGTGAAAAACAACTAACACCTCCATAAACATTAAATCTATCCCACGAGAACCAGTGAAGAAAATATATAAACAATTTAAGAATAGAGATATTTGCTTGACAAGTAAAATACTAACCAATTAATAATTACTAACCAATAAAGTAATTGGCAAGAAAGCTATCAACCAATTGGAGTCACACATGAAGTCTGTAAAACTGTATAAAAATGAGTTATGTGAATAAAAAAGGGTTTTTCTTGCATGAAGAAAATGGAGTCTGGTGTGATTTATTCCCATAGTTAAGAACCTGATTTGCACACCTGCTGTATTTCATGGACCAGCTCCAGTCTGATCCAATAACCACTGGGAGCTGGTGCACCCACAGGTGCTCCTTTAACTTCTTTAACTTCATCCCAAGGGAATCCAACTCTGAAACTGCTCCAAGGTGCAAGACAAAATTCATCGGGGTCAGTCAGGATTTGTTCACTGTTTTTGATCCACACTAAAATGCCACCACATGCTTACCCAACTGCAACGTCATGCAGGCCAAGGGACTCTTCTGGAACTGCACTGACTTAGAGCAATTACATCTTTATTTAGAATTGTTACTAGACCACTCATTTAAGCAGCTCTTCCTTAAGACTCAAAACTGCAGCACACCATCACTCATAATTAGGTGGGCTTATGCTCAAACCCTTGTTCTGAAGAACTCCCCCAATATGTCTTAAACGCTTTGATTTAGCCAGGCTCTGAAGCCTTAGGATGGAAAAGGGGGAAAGGAGGTCAGCAGTCTCTGCACTGCCAGGGGCAGAGAGAACAAACACTGGGGATGAATGATCACTCACACTGGCAGTGTTTGATTTACTTCCTTGCACTTGCCCAGCACTTCACGCAAGTTTTCCCATTGGCAATTGGAATTCTCTCCATATTCTCAAAAATAAAACTTCAATATTGGCCCGCTTTGTTTTTTTGGAAAGCTACAAAATGCTTTTCTTTCCTCCCCAAAGGAACTGCAAATTGCAAATACTGCCCCAGGCAGTCTAAAATATGCCCCCAAAAGCTTTTATAGAATCATTATTTTCCTTAAATTATCACATTGTTTAATACTCCCTAATTGATTTTCTTAGGCAACATCCTGCAAACGCCAGAGGGGTTTTATCTTATCTATTTTATCTTGGAACCGGTCAAAACTATTTACAGATTCTCTACATAAATAACACATAATAAGTTATGTGGCTGTTGCCAGCAGTGTTAAGAAAGATTAAAAAAAGGTCTCTTAGCTTCAGCCTCAGATCTGTAGGTCATCCAATGTCCTTCCTAATGGATAAATACAGTAATTTATCATCATCAGTCACCATCAGCATTGTTCTTTTTACTATCATATATTCACGGACATCATTCGATGCAGCTGAGTGAAGCGGAAAAGAAGTGCATGATTAAAGTGGAAAGGGACAGAGTTTGAAACATCTGAGATTTTGTGACTAATGCATCCACTTGAAATGTGACACAGGTCCTGTAAGACCCACAAAGACAGTGCCAACAAGTTACAGGTACCTGCTGGCAGGACACGGGTGAGACTACCTGTGTCTTGAGATGCAATGCTAAAGAAAGTAAAATATGTGAAATGCAAATTTGCACACCTACAAGTCCTTCCATAGGTCAGAAAAATTTCAAAACTCTATTAGTTATTTAAAAAAAAAAAAAAAACAAAACAACACAACAAAACACAACAAGGATACCCCCTCTAGGGATCATTTATTGCATTATTTACTATCACCACGGAAAGAGAGTCTGTGGTCACATTTGTGTGCCACTAACATATGCATATGATATCCAAATGCCTCCAAGTTATTAAAAAGTGCTAAAATGATGGGTTTCAAATTTGAGAATAACATGAAACAGCATCACTGTTTCCTTAAAGAGTTTCTCCCTCTTGTTAATTGTCAAAATAGTTTGCCTGAAGCAATACTTTCAATTGGAAGATGCTGGAAAAAAACACAGATAGGGTTTCTAAAAATAGCTAATACAATAGGTATGTTCAAATATCTGAGGCTACTATGTAAGCTACAGCATGCCTGCAATTCTTTCTAACACAGAAGAGCCAAAAAGATTGCTCTGTTTTACGGTTTTTGATTTACTGCATTAGGTAATCCCTTTAATCCACCTGCAAGCAGAGGGCTCTGCAGGCTGGAAATTCAGGTGCTGTATGATGCTGCCCAAGTTCCCACATGCTGTTCTGAAAGCAAGGCACACTGCAAAAAGGAATCAGAACTATGAGGGGAGGGTACCAGGAGCAAGAGAGCATCAGCATGACCACCCTGCCCTGTGTCCATCAGAAGAGATAATTTGGGTTTGTGCCCCAGGGCAGAGGCTGGATAAAGGACTGGAAGGATCTTGGTGAAGTTTTCTGCATTAGGAAAGCGAGTTTCTGACCCTTGTTGGACACTCACCACTTGTGAATTTGAGGGGTACAGAGAAATACCCCCATGTGTGTGGTGGTGTTCACAGGGGTCCCAGGACGAGGGAAGAGATGAAAATCTTGACTCCATGTTTCAGAAGGCTGTTTTATTATTTTATTTTATATATATTATATTAAAACTATACTAAAAGAATAGAAGAAAGGATTTCATCAGAAGGCTTGAAAGGAAAGGAATGGAATGGTGATAAAAGCTCCTGACTCCCAGAATCAAAGATGCACCTGTTGCATTCCACAGCAGCAGTAATTTTTGTTCTTCTTTTCCTCTGAGGCTTCTCAGCTTCTCAGGAGAAAAATCCTGGCAAAGGAATTTTTCAGAAAATATCATAACTACACATGCGCTCTGCAGACCCTGGAAAACGTGTGTAGCACAAGCTCCCTGAGATTGTGCACACACTCAGAGCAGGTACCAGGTGTCACAGACAATGATGCTCCTCAATTGCCATCAGGAACATCTCACCAAAACCAGATCCTGCTCACTCCTGCCCCACAGAGCTCAGAGCAGAAGACAAGAACAGCAGTGAAGGTGGAAGACAAGCTTCAGGCTTTTTGTGCCAATCACCAGCATCAGTACACGGCTGAACTACATGGAAACAGTCACAGGCAAAGAGAAAGGGAGCAAAGGCCACATGTACTATCTGAAAGATGACACATCTGTGCCTTCCTCTAGAATCTGAATCCTGAACAACATTACAAACCACCACAGGTAACACGTTTTCCCATGAGCTTCTTGTGAAGCTGGTCACACAGTCAACAGGTACTGCAAGCCTGTCATCCCCACTGCTGGATCCAGCACAGATACAGTGGGGCCTCTATAGGGTGTAAGAACAAGAATTTAAAAGTGTAAGCTACCTCTATAGGGTGTAAGAACAAGAATTTAAATGTTTTGCTAATATTCAAACAATAACTCTTTATGAAATATTCAGGGCATAATAATATAACCTTATTTCACCACTACTATTGGCTTTTCTTACCTACTGTTTGTGACATTGTATTGAACCTTGTTGAAAGCAGTAAGTTGGGTAAAGAGCCACAACAAAGCAAGGTAAAAGTTCCACCAGGCTGGTAAGCAGGAAAACTGCAAAGTCACTTTGGATTATGTACAACTGGATTTCTTATTTCAGCCTGAAGCCAGCTCTGCTCACAAACAGGAGGGGGGGACATGAATTTGGCCACCTGACTGAATCTTTCAAGGACTGGAACTGATGTGTGTATGTGATTAAGAGTTGAGGTTTCCTCCTGACCCACCAAGCTCAAACTGACCTGACTGGGGCAAGGGAGAGCCCTTTCACCTTGATAAAACCTCATTAAGGTGAATATTGCTCTGGACAGACACAGCCATCCATCAGTGTTTTTTCCACTACAAGATCAATCTGGTTTTGGGGAAAGACAAAAAGCAACGAAGATAGACATAAAAAAAAAAAAAATATTTTGGCTTTAGTCACTGAAAAAACAAAAAACACAGATAATTGTCTTTTATTCAGATAATTTTAGAATGTGCCACTTGTCTGGTGACCCCCAAAACTGGTCCTGAGGCAGAAAAAGTCAACTCTTGAAATCAAGACAATCAAACAGTAGCCAGTTGTCCTTGTTTTTTTACTAAACATGTCATTTAAATGCTTACCAAATAATGTCCTGATTTAGTACAACACAGCATCTGATTTGACCTTGCCTGTTTTAAGAAGAATAATGTAGTAGATTCTAAAATTATATACAGTAAAAAATCAAAACCAAAACAAACAAAACCCCAAAATCAAAACAAAAACAAATAAACCAAAAAACCACTTTTTTCTGCTTTAAAATCAATTTCAAAAAGACATCAGGTTGGGAGAGTAAAAGAGGCTCGGGAGAAAATGATTATAAATTTCAAAGGTCTGTCTTCTGCACACACAAAGAACAGCGAGTAGCACCAGGTGGTGTAGATCATCTGGCTTCTTGTAAACAGACTGAAGCCTCATAAAGGTAATACCTAGAGGAATTATCTCAGTTTTTCATCTGCAAAGACAGAAACATTCATCACCCAGCAAGTCATTCAGGTACATTATATTTTTCAAATATGCTGTGTCCACTGACTACCAAACTGTTGTGCCTTCTAAAAAAGATCACTAAACATCATTGTCCAAGACCCCAAGACAGTTCTTAAGAGCTACAAGATGAAAAATACTCATTTTTGTCCTCTAAGGGGAACTGAAGGAGCCACATTAACTCCTGTCACAGTGCTGAGCACTTGGATAGAGCATTCCAGAAATACAGATAATTTACAGCTGTTTTCCTTTCTGCAGATATATCACCTGAACGTAAAACTGTAATTTTTGCAATAAATATGACTCATCATTCAGCAGCAAGGTGAAAATAAATCTGGCTAATTTATCAAAACCAATGCCAAAACATCATTAGCACTGTTAATGGAAGTTGTTATTGGATGCCTTGTCCCAGGGGAGCCTTGGTTTAAAAGTACTATCAGAGGAAGTGTTGGATATGAAATTGTATCCAATTATCCATAAGGTGATGGCTGTGGATGCTTCAGTCAGTCAATCCAAGCTTTTATTTAAAGTGGAGAATCCCAGCATTAGCCTGCTGTGATTTGAAATCCCATCTTGGGTCACAAGCCTATACATTTACCAGAAATGCTTCACCTTTGGTAGGACTGCTCTCAGAAAAGTCTTTGGGATCAAGGAAGAGATTTACACTTAGAAGATCTTGGTATAACTCCTTATTTTTTCTAGGACTTTCTACTTCTCTGCCAGAAAAGATGTGCTGGCCCTGCTGCCTCAGGAAACCCTTCTCAGAGCAGACACCTCCTTGTTATAAATAGGTCAATAAACTCCAGGTGTCAAATGCAGAGATATTACAAGTTCACACGAGCTCACTAATATGCAATGTGAAATGTGAGTACACACAGATGGATTTATTGAAGGCCCCAAGAAGGATGCACTGTCCATATGAGCAAGCCCATGAGAGTGCTGTGGGGTGTGGAAAAAGCAGAGTGAACATTTGAACCCCTTCTCTTCCTCCCCCAATGCTCATCACAGTACCAACTCTGCAACTGCAACACTGAAAAGCCAACAAAAAGCTTTGAAACTGTAATATTCTTTTGTCAGGATCACAGCCACATCCCAGTGCTGCACTAAGGACGGTTTCCAGCACAAACCTGAAGTTAGACACAGCCTCTGGTCCAGCCCTGCCCAGAGCTGAGTGTATCCCATGGACCTTGGCTGCTGCAGAGGTGCATGGATGGACATCCACAATCCTGGCCTCATTCTGCACTGAGCCCACTGCAGGATTCAGACCTCTGTGCTTATGGTCGGCATTCAACCCATAGAAAGACTTGCTATCCACTAAAAGCAACATTTTGCATGCCATGCTATTACATATTGCATGATATCCCTGGCACCTAAGACAACAGGCAACCAAAGCTGATTCAACATCAACTCTAATCAAGATAATCAAACTTGGTCTGAAGAACCCAATCCAAAAATACTGCACTTCCCACCTACACTTCATTCAGCCAGGCCCACAGACAAACCAGTGGCTGCCACATCCACCACTGAGAGAGGCTGAAACTCCAGAGCACTCAGGCAGTCCTATTTCTATATTTAGGATTAAACTCTTAATATTTAGTGTGCTTTAAATTGATATCTTACTGCTGTTCCTCATTACAACCTAAAAAAGGAGTCAAACTGGTAATTTTTTTCATGCAATATTAATCCTGCTTTGAAAAGATTTCCACCTCCAACAACAATTGCCAATTCAACACCTCTGAATTGAATATAAAGAAATAGAGATTGGTTAAGTTCAAGTACTTTTTATTACATCTAATAGCAGTATCCCTCTAAAGGAAAACAATGTCCTTGAAATTTATGAGCTCCATGAACCTCTGAGCCTATTTAAAATGATCTTCACTTTTCCATAAATTCTACTATTTAAGCACTGGAGGAAGTTACCCATCTATTTCAGATCATGTAACTTAGGCAATTAATTTATTCAAGAAGGATCAAATGGATTATTTTACCAGCATTACACGAAAATGTGCCATAGTGCATACATTTTTTGAGCAGGGAGCAGAGCATAAATTTATTTAAATGAATGGGTTCAGTGATTCTGGACAGACTGAGCGTGCAGCCTGGCTGTGCTTGCAGGACTGGGTACCGGGGCTGGCTAAAGCAGATCTGAGCCCAGCAGCTTCCACTGCTGCCGCTTTTCACCCAATGCCAGTGTGCCGAAGGAAAGCTCAGCTTTGGATGGATGTGGCAAAGAATGAAAACGTGAAATGCCGCTGCCCACGTCCTGCCAGCCCGTTCAGCGAGCCGGAG
The DNA here is from genome assembly GCF_035770615.1 of Melospiza melodia melodia. Taxonomy (NCBI): domain Eukaryota; kingdom Metazoa; phylum Chordata; class Aves; order Passeriformes; family Passerellidae; genus Melospiza; species Melospiza melodia. The sequence continues at coordinate 7,809,469 of NC_086201.1, read as the reverse complement.
TTCCGAACCAAAAGCGGCGCGCACGGACAATGTGATGATGTGCAAAAACCCCTCCGCTGGAGTTGGCGTATTTTAAGGTGGCTTAAAGGGGGAGAGGGAGAGCTGAGCGCTGCCGGGGGGCTCTCCCGCCGGTACCGAGGGCAGGAGCGATGCTCCGGCTCCGGCACGACCCCCGCCCGCCCCGGCTGCTGGAGGCTCCCCCGGGCACAGCCCCATCCCTCCCGGTGCCTTCGATCCCGCCGCCCGGGAGCATCGGGCGCAGCGATCTGGTGATGAAAACTTCGATTTTGTGAGGATGACATCCAAGTTCGGCTCCTCCCCGGTACCATGTCTCATACGCCGCCCGAGACCCGAGGCGAGCCGGTGCCGAGAGACACCGGTACCGAGAGCATCCCGCCAGCCCCAGCCCCGCCGGCCCACGGGGCGGCACCGCCGGGCCAAGGGGACGTGACCGCCGCCCGGCCGCTGCCAGAATCCCCCGGGGAACCTCCCCGGCCTCGGGGCCGCTCCGAGCGGAGCCGGCGGCGATGAGGAGCGCCCCGCACCGCCGGCCAGCCCGGCCGCTCCCGCGGTGCCACCGCGGCTCCCGCGGCCGGGGCAGCATCCCCCGCACCGAGCGGCTCCCCCGCCGCAACTCGCGGGGAAGCGGAGCGCAAACTACTGCGGGAGCCGCTGCTGACCGACATCCCAGCCCTGGCGCGGGTCCGGACCGGGCTGGGTCCCCTCCGGGCGGCCCCAGCGCATTCCCGAGGCAGCTCCGCGGGGCTCCCTGTTCCCCCCGGCCGAACCGCCCCGAGGGCGCCCGTGTCCCCCGTCTGCCTCCCGCACACTTTTCTCCAGCTCCGCACAACTTCTCCGGGACGGCGGCCGCCCCCTCCCCGTCCATCCCCGTCCATCGCCGTCCATCCCCGGCCCCTCGGCGCCTCCCGCCGCGGGTCGCACCTGGTCGGGCTGCGGCGGCGGCGGGTTCCCCCTGCCGCCCGGGTGCGCCGGCTGCTCCTTCATGGCTGTCATCGCAGGGGCTCGGCGCGGCGCCTCTCACTGCTGCTGCGGCCCCGGGCACCCCTCCCTCGGCGCCAGCCGCATGACACCAGCCTCCCCTGGAAGTGGCGCGGCGGAGGAGGAGGCGGAGGAGGAGAAAGAGGAGGACGGGCGGGGGGCGCGGAGCCGCCGCCGCGGCAGCGCCGCTACCGCAGTGCCCGGCGCGCCGGAGCTCAGGGGGCGCCCGGCCCCGCCGTGCCCCGCACCGGGGGCGGCCGCGCAGCAGCGCCGGGCACCGCGGCCGCGGAGCGCCCCGAGCGGGCACGCTGCGCCCGCCCGCCCCGCTCCCCCCGCTCCGCCCGCGTGGGCCGGCCCGCCGCCGCCAGCAGGTGTCACAGCCGCTCCCGCCGGCCCGGGAGAGACCATCCGCGCCCCCGCCACGGGGGCGTCGCTGCCGGCTGCGGCCGCGCCGCCGAGACCGCCCCGCGACCGCCCCGCCGGGACCGGCCCCGCCGCTGCTGCTGCTGGAAACAGCAGAGGGGATAAAGGGGAGGAAAGGGTGAAGGAGAGCGGCTACGCTGCTCGCTTGCTGAAACGCTTCTGGTGCCAGGGAGCGCCGGACTCGCCGGCAGGGCAGGAGCTGCCCCGCCGCTGTCCAGCCCCGCCAGGCGCTTCAGCAGCGAGCGGCCAAAGGCGCATCCCCGGCTCTGCGGAAGGAATGTTGCCAGCCCCGGACTGGGAGGCTCGGCATGGGGCATCACAACCCTGGTTTGCGCCAAGACACTCATTTTCTAAAGCCCAAGGTTTTGAAAGGGGTTCCAAGGACGGTTTTAGCTGAACTCAGCACAGGAGGTCCTGATATGGAACTGGGAAAAATGGGAACATCAGGGGAGACCATAGGGATCCAGTTTAGCCTGTGTCCATATCATCAGGTCGCTTCAAGGGGTGTTCTATGTAAGGATGAATGAAGGAGACCATCTCCAGTTTGATTGTAACCATCAAGAAGTAAATGGCTGAACTGTGAACACCGATGCTGACTCAAGACATAGTGAACACAAGTCTTTGTAAGAGAAAAGAACCTCAAACCCAGGCAGGTGGAACACCCAGGCTTGGGCTGGGCTGCCTGGTAATTCTGGTTGGTTTCAAGCCCCATCACTCAGGAGGAGGAGAGCACAGGACTGTGTCCATGCAGGAGATGGAGCACTGGGATGGGAACGTGTGGATGGCAGGAGAGAGCCCCAGCACTCTCAGTCAGCCTGGGTCTCGGGAGCCTGAGAGGGAGAAGGAAAGCTGTCAGCACATAGTGAGAGGAGCTTTTGATCATTTTTAATATATTTTTCATCAAACTTTGCAAGAAAGGTCGATTCTGACTGGATGGTGAGCATAATTAATAGCAGTGACAGAGATCTAAGATTTCAGCCTGTGGTGGGAACTGTTTCAAAAGGGACAGGAAGATGACATGGGACTGAGGAACTACACACCAGGCGGCCACAGAACAGAGAGAACTGAGTGTTTCCACCTTCCACTATCACCCATTGCTGTGTTGACTCTTCCACCAGTCAAGAGGCACAAAAAAACCTAAGGAAATTAACTTTGCAAGCATCTAGACAAAAACTAGATGATGACTAATAGCCACCATTAATTTGTCAAGAGTTTATCACATCAAACAAACCTAATTTCTTTATTTAACAGGCTAACAAGCCTGTCAGCAGGAGAGCAGTGAATGTCACCTAGATTGACTCAAAGGGGCTTCCAGCACTGTCTTCCAGGACAGTTTCATCTGGTAGAGAATAATATCATCTAAATAAAACTAAAATATCCACAAAACTATTTTTCCAGCATCATTTTCACTTGCTCCTGCCAGTGCTGGCAGGGCAGCTGTTGAATACAGGAGCCAAGGCCAGGGAGTGCACAGCAGCACAGACATGTAGCAAGGAGAATCAGAAGTGTGGCAAGCACATGCTCTAAAGGAAAACAGAAAATAACCTGGATTAGTTAGTCTTAAGGAAAGAAAACTGGGGGCTGATATGGAAACTATGTTCAAGTGCTTAAAAGGTGCTTGCAAAGAATGAAAATAATCTTTGATTATTGTCTAAAAGTATATCTGGAGTGACATGATTGATGCCTGGAGTAGGAGAACTGTCTAAATTAACTGACTCAATCTCTTCTTGTTGCTGACTTTATGATCCCTCTCCAGCAAAACACCGAGGGCCAACACAGCCCCCTGCATGAGACCCAAGTACAAGACTGTTCTCACTGCACAGCTGCTTTCTCTCAGCTCAGGAATCAACATCAGAATCCTGAGTTCCTGTGCTTCTCTTGACACCATTTCTTCCCTTACATATCTATTTATCTCCCTTTTACATATCTATTTTCTCTCTCATAATTTCCCATCCCAGCTGCTGTCAGCCCTGTCCCTTTACTTCCTTGCCCTCTGCTGCTGTCTCATTTGTTTAACATTTGCACCATGCAAAGAAAAAGCAAAAAGGGCAGCAAAGATGGCATCCTGTGCACTCCCATGCCTATTGCCCTGCTTTACTTCCACAGAGCAGCCTTCACTGCCTTCGTTTTGGCTGCATTCTTTAGGACCTGGGGTCTTGTTTGCTCTGAGCAATGTGTAACACAGGGAGACTCAGATTTTGCCTGTGGCCTCTAGGTGCTACAGTAATACAAATAATAAGTCTTAGAAGCAGACATGTTCTCATTCATGCTGTTTATGGCACAGGTCTATTGCTACTCAGCTAATTATTGGGCCCTCATCAAAGCTGAAGAACTCTAATGATTTAGGGTTTGAATAGGCATGTTTCAATCAAAATTACTTTTAGCTTGTTTTCAATAAGACCCATTGGGATGGAGTTCCACTGTTAATCAAGAAGGAAAAAGACATCAGCAGTCATTTAGCTGAAGCTTGGTTATTCATCAACAATATATTCACTGTGAGGTTTTATCACTCTAATGGACTGAGATATGCAGCACAAGCTTCACAGAGGTTGTGCGTGCTGAGTTGGGTTTTCATAAATCAATTAGAATTATGGGAAAAAAAGTATTTTTGGGGAAAGACTTTGGGAATTGGCTGTATACACAATGATTCTTATTTAAAGCTTCCTAAAATCAAGGCTAATACTCTTATTTACAGTACTCATTCTTAGCTTTCATCAATAATTCTGAATGTTGGTTCATTGGTTTATAGTATTGATGCTTTGGTGATATTTAATCAATTCACCAGTTTTCACTAATGCCCACACCAACTTTTATTTAGGACTTTTTTTGCAAATTACTGCTTAAAAGTTGTTTGACTGGGCTGTTTAAAGGAACAGACATTTTTCAGCCATTAATAGGACATATCTTTGAAACTGGAGGCTGGTACTAAAACTGCTGCCATATGGTTCATGCAATTAAGTTGTATGGTGTTTATGGTGGTCCTTGTACCATTTTCACCCAAACACCTCATGGTATCACCAGGGAAAGCACCTAAGCCTTGGGTAAAATAGCTGCAGAAAGCCATAGAATTATGGTCTGGATCAGTTCTTTTACATTAATCCACCTTTCAATGGCAATTTTATGTTACGGACTCTTTGCAACTTCCTCCATCTTCTCACATGAGATTTGGGTGCATGAGTCAAAACACAACATGATTATTTTATCTTCCACATAAGCTGAATATCAGCTCCATCAGAGCATTATCCAATCATTGCAGCTTGCAGCACACCATGACTCAACCACACATATGTTCTGTTGACACAGCAGACTAATGTGCAGTAAAAATTTTGGACAGAAAGCCAGGAAACTGTTTAAAAAGTAAAGGGGCCAGACATATGTGAAAAAAGAACACAGCACAGGATGCCACATGCAAGGGCAATTGTCCCTTTTGTCCCTGAAGGAACCCTAGTGGGGTTTCACTCTCCTGGCCCGTCACCCTTCAGGTGATGTTGGTGCCAGGTGCCAAAGGCTGCCCAGGTGTGCCAGGTGTTAATCCCTGCAGAGCCCTGGGACAGGGGCTGGGAGCTGCAGGACAGACAGAAATCCTGGTGGTGATAAAGCCCTGGTGATGAAGAGATTTCACTGCCCTGTGTCAGCAGATGCTGCTCTGCAGCAGCCACCACAAAGAAGAGCACACTGGCACAGTGCAGGTCCTGGCCCTTGCTCTGGCAGACAGCTTTGGGTTCTGCTGCTGCTCCAGTGGTGGAGTTTCAAAGAACAAACCTGCATCAGTTTTGTTTTCTGTATATTTTATATGGCTCTCTTTACTGTGCAATTGCAGTGAAGGTGTAAATACTTCCTATTTAAAAGCATTCCCATAAAAATAAGAAGCTACTTATACCCTTTACATCCAGCTGAGCCATTCCTACAAAGAATGTCTGGGTTTTTTTATGATCAAGTCAATTGGTAGAGCACTAAGCCAGGCAGAGTCCAAGAAGAGTTTAGACAATCTCCTCAATCCTCTAGAGCACACAGTGTGACTCCTGGGGATGGTTCATGAAGGGCCCAGAGATGGATTTCATCATCCTTGTGGGTCCCTCCCCACTCAGGTTATTCTGTCATTCTGTAGTTGAGATTAAGACTGCCAATCACATCTAGCCAAGATTTTCAGCACTCAGGCTCTTAAAACTGAGGGGAAAAGACTCTCATCACATCTCCCACAGCCTCTGTGCAGTCCAGCTGATGACTGTATGAAAGCTGCAAGGTCATGGCTTGAGAGCTTGTCAATAGCTTTTTCAAATCAAATCTTATGAATAAACTCTGATTATGGATTTCTGATTCATTTTAAAGCTCTGGCAACCAGGCTAAAAAAAAATCCTTGAAATTATAAAGGTGAATATAAAAATCAAACAAATGTCACCAAAACCCAGGAAAAGTTAAGATGATTGTTCCTCACTTGTGTTTTAAGTGGATTTGTGGGCTTGCAAAAACTAAAGATAGTCCTCCAGAAGAAAACCACTATGAGTCACATAAAGCTGAAAAACAGATTGTGGTTTTGTGCAGAATGCTTTTTAAATTATGACTTTAAATAACTGAATATTTGAACTTTGCTTCTTAAGAAATTCTTTGATAGAGGGAAAATTCCAGGCACCTTCTGTATTTAGAAACATATTTCATTCTAACACCTGCTTCAGTGAAAAGCTATTTTCTTTGTGAATAAATTGTACTCATGTTTTTCTCTCCTTGTCTTGTTTTAGATAAAACAATCAATGCAAACACTGAGTTAATACAAATAAATGCAAATATATTCCAGCAGGAAAGTTACAAGACTTATTAAAATACACATGCAAATATGTCAATGAAAGTACAGAGAACAAGACCAAGTACAGACGAAAATAACTCTCATTATCCAACAAACAGCATATTCCAACAATAGTTCAAAGGGCAGGCCTATCCTACTCCCAAAGCCTCCATGGGCCAACTCTATCCAAATGTATTAATGGAACTTAAATCCTTATGGCAGCTTCCAGCAAAAGATCCAGACCTCACAAGCAATTCACTAACATGAAACAGCTACGATATAAATAATAATACAATATAGAACTACTCTTGCTAATCACTAACACTATTTTTACTCAAGAAAGCAGTTATACAAATCATAGAATAGGCTGGGAAGAGGCAAGACTAGATCTCAGATTTTGAAACAGGCATTTCCCATACTCTGACCATTGCACTGTATCTTTAACCGGGCAAAAGTTACTCTAAGAGCTCCTCACCCATGAAAATCTGTTACAGCAGAGTTTGCATGTAAAAGCTTTCAGCTTACTTTGTAACTCTTAAGAAGACACACCTGAAACTGAGGGAGAAAATAGTACAATTTGTAGTCAAGACCAGCCTGTACAGTTAAAAAAAAATTAAGGTTCACACCTTTAAAATACTCCTAATTAATATTTCTAGTAAAATATATGAATCCAGAAATACTGTGTAACCATATATTTTCAAATCTGTCAACATTTTACAGATTAAATAAATTCAAATTCGGTCAACAACTGACTGGTCTGGGAACTCAGAATTCTCCTTTTAACCTGTTAATATAGGTACACAGCAGAAATATGTCTAGAAAAAGCAGAAAGATCACTACAGTAGCCTCATGGTTAAAACCACAAATGAGAGGCTGATTTCTTTTTCTCCTTGATGGCTGTCACACGGCTGTTCCTCAAAAACTTCATCTGCATGGATGACAGCAAATGGAAGATCCCCTATCAGTGGTGAAAAACTGATAAAGAACTGAGATTAATATGCAGGCCCAGGTTATGACCTGAATCACAGCTCACAAAAATGCAATTGGCCTATTCAGGAATCCAAGATCTCCTTGCTACTCCTGGAAGACTTGTCAGATTCAGATATTTAACCATGAGGGATGCAGGAAGCAAGTGCCTCCACAGATTAGGCACTTACTACTAAAAATCACCCAGATTGAATGCTTAAATTCATTTGAGCTGGAGAGAAAACATCCTAATACCAATAGAAATTATTATCTTCTCCTATTCTAAAATCTTGTAAAAATCAATATAATTCCTCTGACTCTTTTGATCAAAATTCATTTTTGTAGGCTGATTTTCCTCTGAAGTATTTTCCATCCAGCTCCAATTCACTCTATAAGTAAACCAACAACCCTCATGATGCTGACAGGGATTAAACACCAAATTTCTGTTGAGAATTGTTTTCCTTTGAAACAGAGATATGACTACATGCACTTAAATTATGCTGAAAATTACAAAAATCTTCTAACATTGCACACTTTGGGTTTAAAAATGACAACTTCACTGGCCACCATAATTCTAGGATGCTTTAAAACACTGAGGGGAAACAATGGAGAACAGCAGTGCCTGTTCTCTGTTCAATACTTTTATTTCTGATTAGCAGTCATTGGATAGAGCAGATCTTAGCATGCCAAAAGACTTATGACTACATCAAAGGGAAGGAGAAGAGGTTTTGTGTGAAAATGGACAACTGAGCTTTCTTCCATGCTGTTACTGCAATATGAAATGGGGCTGCCACAGAACTTTGTGCTAAGAGCCTGCTCATCACTGCAGATGTTACATAATGAAAGGCATCAGACAGTTGTACAATAATACATGCATCCATTATCCAAGATTTGTGTAATACCTTTTCCTTCCCAAAGGATCTGAAAATGTTTTACAAACTGATATACAAATTATCCACACAGAAAGCCATTCATCCATCAAGGAAACACAACTACAGCCCAAGGCAAAGCAGAACAACTATGTGAATACACACACACACACAAAAAAAACCTTTAGTAAATGAATGAAGTATTCTCCAGTCAAGGCTGTGAGGAAAATATTAAGTATACAATATGTGAATGTAAAAGAATTAGAAGGAATTTTGCTTTTATAATGCAAATTCTTCAATAAAATACTGTAAGATCTCTCTTGGACATTGGCAATTGCAACATTAAGTGAAATAAGCAAATATTTAAGAATATTAAGTATATCAATAAGTTCTAAGACTAGTTTATTGACTATTATTATTATTTATGTCTTCCTTCATGTTTCCAAATACTGTTGCTAGATTAAAAAAAAAATCTGTTGATGTAGTCTATCCCAGAAACAGAAGTATCTAGAAAAGAGAGGAATGATTAGGAGAAGACAGTACCTTACTCAGCAATAGTCTGCTCAATTCCTATCAGCACAAGTTAATGCAACCAAATGTTTCCAAAATAAAAAGCATCACCCAAAATGAACCCAACATTTAGACTGCATTATGGCTGAACTCTCATTTCAGTCCCACATGTGATTATGGTGACCAGACATTTCATTTGGATCTTATTCTGAGACTTTTCAGCTTGGCAGTCACTTCAGCACTTCTGCTCAATGAAGAAGGTGGCAGAGACACTTGAGGGTACTTGAAGTCATGGAGTGTGATTTGAGGCAAAAGAGAGCTCTTTCCCTCTCAGTACTGGTACCAAGAATCTCTAATTAGAAGCAAAGTGTTCAAGGAAAAATGCAGGCAGTGGGAAAATAATCCAGCTGAAGACTTAGAAGGAGGCATTGAGAAGTGTTACAGAAAGTTTTGGATTATTTTTAACTTTGAGAACTGGGCACAAACCTCACACTTCCCAAGTGTGCTGACAGTGTCCTCTCAGGAGACTTACACAGGAGCACATATTGACACACAGATACTTTGATTCCAAATAAATACCTAAAACCCAGCCTCAGCACCATTACTCATCTGGGAGCTGCATTCAGAAACCCTCTTGAGGATTTCGACAGGCTATTGGGCAGGAGAGGCAGATAAAGAATTGCTGATGCTTCTAACCCTGGAGAATCCAGGAGGTTTGAGAAAAATAAAATGCTATTAAGGAGAAGAACTATCCTTCACATTGCACCCCTAAGCTAGGCTGGTACAAAAAAAACCACAGAGATGGGCAAAAAAGAGGGATATTATAAAAGTCTGAAATTCTCAGGCCAGCTATTTGCTTGGGAAATTAAAGCAGAATTATAGGAAAGGAAAAAAGGGAACCTCCACCTCCACTTAAGTATCTAAGGTAGTGATATGTAAATGTCATGAAAATGACAAGCAGCTGCAAGAGGTTGAAATTTTTGCACAAGGTCAGTAATAGAAGCAGCACTAGAGCATTAATGGGATGTGCTGTGGAACTGGGATTTTGCTGTAAAAGGGCAATAAATTGTGCAAGAGGAGCAGGACAAGGGAAGGGGAGGTGTTGCCTCTGTATCAATAACACCTCTCCTGGCTCTGAAGTCGGCAGCTCCACCAGCCAGAGGGAACTGATGTCTCCTTGAATGACTGCATAAAGATAAAAAGAACCAGGACCAGCGGTGCTGTACTGCAGGGAGTCATTCTTTCCCTCTTTAACCTTGAAAATCAAGCACAAGCCCCAGGCCCCACAAACATCCTGAGATTCATGTCTATGTATTGATGGGAGCAATGTGCAGATGCACCCTCAGGATGGATCAGGCAGCAGGAAGGATTTTTATTATACAGTTTATGTCAACTTTCTGAACACAACAGGGACTGTATTTTGTCTTCCAAAAGAAAGAAGAAACCACCAGGGAAATAGAAGGAAAATAGAAGAACTTGTTAAGAATCTGAAGGCGCAAAGTTATTCCAATGAGAAGATTATGGAAAAAAATGAGAGAAAGGTGAAAGAGAGAAGTCTTCTGCAAAAGCAAGCTTCAAAAGAAGAAGGAGAAAAGGAATAAGGCTGATGTTTCCAATACTCCTGTCACATAAAAAAACCCAGAATCTAGATACTTAACTATATGCTCACAAATTATGAAGACCAGAACATGTAAATAAAAATATAAAGGAAGTAAACAAATAGATAAATCAACAATCCAATCAACAAATCAATTTCACTCAGAAATATTTGAGGCTTCAGCCATCTCTGAACTATTTAAGAAAAATCTCTGAGAAGTTCAAAAAGACTGCGTAATTCTGGTGGATTGGAGAATGGCAAAAACTCTAAGGAAGGATTGAATAAAGTACACACAAGCAGCTTAGTTGTTAGGTCTCAAAAAAGAAAAAAAATATATACCTAAAAAACTTAGGTTTATAGACAATAAGGTGATTAAAAAAAAAAGCCAGCATTAATTTATCCTGACAAGATAATATCCAGCCCATCTCATTTCACTCAACCAACAAACCAGGCATAATCAGGACAAAGTGCTCCAAGACTTCAAGAACAATACCACATGATTTTCTTGTAAGAAAATTAGATTTAGATGAAATTATTGTTGCACAGCTGTTTGACAAGCTGTGTGAAATACCAGTTCTTAATACTGAATTGTCAAAAGGGGAAGTAGTTTAAATTAGGAACTCTCAGGGACTTTTCCTGCAAGTCCATCACTATTCATCACTGTTTCAGCTCTTGGAGTGTTCTTACAGACAGTTAAGAACAGAATCAGAATTGGAAACAGGCTGTAAAAATGACCCAAAATCAACAATGTGAAACTCAATCAAGAAGTGTGTGAAGTGCTACACACACAGAGCTGAAATCTGAGCAGAAAAGCAACAGGAGGATGAGCTGCAGCCCAGAATCAGCACAGAAACATTGTCCCATGCTCCATATTGCAGCGGGAATCATCAAGCCATGGAATGTCCTGAGCTGGAAAGGACCAACAAGGATGGAGTCCATGATCCATGAGCTAAACAGGACTCTGCAGCTGATGCTGTTACCAAAAATCCACCTCTCAGTCCTGGGAGAGATGAAGAGCAGGGCTTACATACAGGCCAGCAAAACCAATATTTGATCTGATTAATATTGATCTTGTGGGTCTGTTGTTAATTTTGGTCACTGCACTACCAAAAAAACAAAAAAGAAGAAAAAAAAAGAAGGTGGGGAGCAACGAAAGGAGTAATTAAGAAAGTCTGAGGAGCAGTTAAAGAAATTTGATTTTTTTAATCAAGAGAAAACACGATTAGATTTAGCTCCCCTGAATCTGGGTAATCTCCTTGCATGTGATAAAGTGTTAAAAGATAGTGGACACCTGGGTTTTTCAAAAGCCTGTTCTGGAGCAAGACAAGCATTTTCACTGCAGAAACCACAGGAATGCTTCAGGAGCATGATTCTTCCTGATGACAAGGAATTTCCCTCATTACCAACTGGATCTGAATTGCCCAGGTGCTGCCAGAGGTGGTTTTCAGGCACTTCAGGGAAGGAGCAAGAGGAATTTGAGGATTTCCTTTAAACCCTCAGTTTCCAGGTGCTTGGCATTCCCTTCCCTTTCTGTCCCACACTCATCTCTGCATGGCAGCAGGCTCAGGCCTGGATTCACTTTCCAGCCACCCAGACTGGTGTATAAATAAACCCAATGACACTTTACCACATACCTGAAATTAAGCACTCGCTTAAGTCCTTTGCTCAACAGCAATATTCTTTAAGCACATACTTTAAAACTCTGCAAACTGTGTCTTTATGGCTTTCCAAAGTCATTACAGCGGTGACATGGGTCTAAATTATTGCTACACAGGAAGGTAACTGCCTTCTAGAAGAAAGAGACCTGAACAAGGGGAGAAGAATG